>NC_092013.1:26863989-27523989 GCF_042242105.1 Pempheris klunzingeri
TCCCACAAGTCGATCAATAATTAAATTAATACCCACTTATTGACCGTAAGCTACAATGAATTTGAATCTGCAAACTTTCAAAGACATTTTGTTATGGCAGTACTATATATTATTGCAATATCTCCCTCAAAAATGAAATATCATATAAAAAATGTTTTAACAAGATCAATATTTCACTAAAATGGTTGATGCACCCCTTCTTTTTTTAATTTTTGTGGACAAGTGCGTAGGAGAAAATGTCCAACAGCAAGAGAGGAAAAAGCTTATAAAGTTTTGCAAGTGAGAGGACAATGAACGAGGTAAATATTAAAATACTAAATAAATCCTACAATGAGAACAGTATGAGATGAATAAAATGACTTTTCCTTATTACAATATTTTCCAGTATCATAGAGAAAGACATGTTTATGTCCCAACTGTGTGTCAAGGCACATCTTTTCATGCTCCCTCCAGGAGATAGATAGAACATGGCAGGACCAAAAAGATTAGGCCTTGACTCAGATTCCAAAGAGCAACGGCACATTTATTTGAATCAAAGAAACAGCTCAGATCTTTCAAATCCTTAGCATAAGTAAAGGCTTCTTGCAATGGCTAGTCTGGACATGTTTAAATAACATAACTATTACATTACATTTCACATGTGGGATTTATTGTACTCATGTTTTTAACATGGGTACATGGATGACAAAAGCTGACATTGCATTATCATTTACTTCATCATCTGACACTTTCTGTATAAAATAGTTTTCCTACATATCTGACACACCGTGACACAAAAAACTCAAGGATCAAGCAACAAAACCCAGGATAGCATCGCAGTATCAACTAATTCTTTGAAGCACATTGTAGTTTAGCTATTCCGGGAGGGGTGGGGGCTGTGACAGCTGTATTACTTACAAAGGACCTCTAATTGTGTGTGCATGTGTTTTTTATGATAATCACATTATAATAAAGTGAAGTGGCTGAATTGGGAGGTTAATTTGAAGAGGTGTAGCTGAATATAGCACTGATAATAGAAGTAAAGCTGTGTGTTCATGACCAGCAATAATGAGTAGAAAGGCTGTGTGCATGTGTGTTGGGGGGAGGGCAAATGCAAATGTGTATTCTATTTGAAATGAAAGAAGGGGTTTAAAAGGGTGATATGACTGTCCTGTGACATCCTAGTGTGAACGATGCACAGACGCTCAACCCAGTTCCATCATACGGGATAGATGGTGCAGATAAGGGCTTCACTTTTCTGTTTCATCAGCAACAGTATCATTGCAGAGTTGGTCGTGTGAAGGTTTAAAATTACCAATATGGACCAATATAGAACTATATCTGTTAGAATTGGGTTTAACTAAATTGAAAGACTGACTCAAGCCGACATGCAGAAGTTTCAAGTTTGATATATCAGAGCATTTAGGAAAAAAGAGTCGCTGGTCATTATTAGGACTTGGATATTGACTTGAACTCTTATTTACTTATGGTAATAACAGCACTAATATGGCCTTAAATCAGTATTGAACACCTTGACTCAGCCAGCAGAACTAAGGAGGCCTCTTGGATTTGTGGCAAAACATCTTCACAATTAGAAATTGCCACATAGTCTGATTTGAACCGTGATGAATGAGATCAATATATACAACCAGGTGGCAGGAGAAACATGTGCAATTCACCTTCACTGTTTCTGAATCTTTATCAGTTCTAAAGATGAATTAAAGATGATTGGATAGAATATGTTGATTGGTGTTAGTTTGCATGAATTATCCACAAGGTAATGTAAGTGTAAAATGTATTTAGCCTTTCTTCTGGTGTCACCATAACCCAAAATTCCATTTTCACAAAGAAAATAACACATTTCAATTGTAAAGGTTTGAATTTCTGATCATTTGATGCTTCTATTGGATTAACCCTTTATGTTTTAGACACTCCCACAAACTTTCCTGTAGTGCCTGTCAGACTGACAAGAACTAAACCCAGAAGATGATGTGTCTCATTTGCTACTCACATTCATGCTGCCAGACTTAAGATTTTTATTTTATTTTAATGACCCCATTGGCTTTCCTTTAGTGCCACCCTCAGGAAAACACAGTTATTTGTTTGATCCAACACTTAAATTGTGTGGTGTAGCTCTCACAGTCCTGTTAATAAAAGGCCACTACTGACCCATGTATCAGTGTGAGCCTAGTTCAGGTTAGTGGCTGTGGTCTTGTCACTGCTCCCTGTGTTGGCAGCAGGAAGTGTAGTGACACTGTGTTGCTAGCTATAGCTGGACTGCTGCTACTGTAGCTGCCAGTCATACCAGCCTGTCGTCACAAATCACCGGGCCTGGCCAATCCGTCGCTGTCGCCACCTCTGCCGCTGCAAGTGGCAGCTCTCACTCTAGCTGCAGCTGCATTCTGTGTGTGTGTGTGTGTGTGTGTGTGTGTGACAAATGAGATTCCCCATGACAACATTGATGAGACCTGAGGCCAAGTAAAGGATGGAGGGAACCGGACCGACTCTCCAGCAGCTCCCTGGCCTCCAGGACACCACATGGCAAATCAGAGTCTAAACTACCGACCCCCCTCCACCCATACCCCAAAACACCAGCTTCCTCTCTCTCTGGCTCTCTCTCTCTCTCTCTCTCTCTGTCTCTCTCAGCTGTCAGTCAGCAGGGAAAAGAGAGAGAGGGAGATGTGATGAAGAATGAGAAAGGAAGAGAGAGTGAGGGGGATTGCTACAGTCGTTTATATTCACATCATTACAGGAAACACATGGACATGAATACTGGAGATGATGTGCTGGATGTGACATATGTGTTCCCAAACAAACTTCAGAGGCCAAAAGCAAACATTTCTACACAAACCCTGCCATGAGCTCAGAGTTTTTAACAAGCACCCAAAAGATATGTATAACTATATACATGTGAAACAAAGAATGTATGCTGTCAGTATGGTTGAATTTATACTGCCACTTTTCTTCCTGATGAACATGGAATGAATTAAAGAAGGTGGAAGTGAAATGAAGTGGACTGAAATGCATTGAATAAATAAAGTGAAATAAAGTAAATGAAAATGAACAGAATCGACGTCAACTGAAATGACCTGGCTTGAAGCAAACTGAAGTGAATTGAAAGGCAGATGTGGACATATGCACAATTAAATTCGGCCGACGATGAACGCACGAGGTTTAGCTGATCTCTAATCTGCATGGATGCTGCATGGAGGAGGAGCAACTCAGGCCACAACCACTGCGCTGATTATGAACTGATGCAGGAGGAGGGAGGATGAGGAGGTGATTTAAGGTCAGAGGGGAAGAGTGGAGATTGAGGAAGAAAGAGATGACAGGCAAGTGATGAACAACAAGGCAAACAACGACGTGAGAGGAGGATGGGAAACTGAGGAGGGAAGGTGAGGAAGGTGGAGGATGGAAAAAGAGAAATTGACAAAAAAGGGGACCGGGATGAGAAGAGACAGAGGGATCCGGTGAACAACAGGAAAAAGAAGTGCTGAGATGTACAAAGTGCCTTATTCTATATACTTGTAGCATGATGTACTGTTAACCCTTGTATGGTGTTTGGGTTTGTGGGACCCGATTTCATCCGTTTTCATGTTTTTTATCAAAAGAAAAATGATACGATTAATCATTTTTCATCAGGCCAATGAGTTTGAAAAAATAATGAATCGTATCATTTTTCTCTTAATAAAAAATTATAAACGGGTCCCACAGACCTGAACACCATCCAAGGGTTAAATACATTATAGAGTTTCTTTTTGCATTACTGTAGCTCTATACACAGGCCTGTGTAGGGGAGTGGGTGACCACACTAACGGCTTCATTAAATGAATTTATTGAATTTATGAAAACTTGAACCATTAAAGCCCCAGAGGTCAGTGCTGCAAAGACATACGATAGCGAATGTGGAGTCATTCCTTAACCAGTTCAACTGAGACCTTGCATGAATTATGGTTATGACTCAATAATACGACTGTATCGAGATATTGGAACACTGAGTGTAACTTTTCCTTACTTCAGTCATTCAGAATATGTCCAGAAAGTTACACTGGATTTTTACTGTAGACACACTTAACAAGACGG
Source organism: Pempheris klunzingeri (assembly GCF_042242105.1). Classification (NCBI taxonomy): domain Eukaryota; kingdom Metazoa; phylum Chordata; class Actinopteri; order Acropomatiformes; family Pempheridae; genus Pempheris; species Pempheris klunzingeri. The sequence goes on from NC_092013.1 coordinate 26,868,052, forward strand.
CAACTCTTTTTAACTGTTTAAAGAAATCATTTTTAAATGTAAAATAATACATGGAGTGTATAATCTGAGCAAAAGCTATAATACATGTCTTTAAAGGTGTTTCATTTTCACATTTAAACAGAAAATACACCGTACTGTAGTTTCAATGCCCTGTGGTATCTGTAGGATCACTGGATTCTTCATTTCTACTCAAGAATGAAAGTTTTCTTTCTCCTGATGCAACATTTGTTGTTCGCCGTTTGACACGTACAACATGTACAGTTTGTGGCCAGCTGTGAACATGGCATCCCAAAATATGAGCGCAGAGGATGTCATGGACTAACTCAGATACTCAGAGTATATAGCCAAAGAAATGCAGAGTGAGAGGTCGAGGACATGGCCAACAGGGACCATCTAGACCCTGAGCTGCTAAGAGCAATCAGCAACTGGTGGTGAATCAGTCTGCTGCAATTAATTTAGGTAGCTTAGGGTAGTTTTTGGTGGAGAGGCCATGTGCAATGCATCCTGGTACATGTAGTCACTGCTGGCACAGGTCCACGAGCAGAACTCTCTCATAACTTTCTCAGTCAATGTAGCATGCTCAGGTATCGTCTCAATTGACTGCATTTACCACCAACACTCAATCAATCAATCAATCTTTATTTATATAGTGCCAATTCATAACAGTGTTATCTCAAGATTATCTCAAGACACTGATGGCACAGCCACAAAAACATGGTGAATTTTGCCTTTAATATAACAGTGAAACCTCATATGTTAGCTGGTTTCATGAAACTAGTTTGTCTGCTTTCAGTTTTAATCCTGACCTTAGAATGTGTCTTTGAGTGAGGACTCAGCTTCTTGATTCATAATGCAGCACAATATATGTCACATGTTTGTAGTTTGAAGGATACACAGACATGAGTATTCTCTTTCTTGTCTACGCTAGAAGAAACCAGTGTAGAGGATGGTACATAATCATTTGCTGAATAGAGCGAAATGCATCTGAGCAAATCAACTCTTATCATAATTTGACAAATGGGAACTAAAATATTGTAGCTCAAAGCATGAAAAAGTGCAGATACACTCATCAGTCACTGGGTGACGAGTGAGGACTGTATGAACCTGCAACTGCTGTCCTAGAATTCCATCGTCAGACTGACATATTCAAAAGGCAAAATTTAGAAATACTTTTTGACACATTCAAGGGAAATATATAGTGTGCAGTGCTAAAGGCAGACTGGAGAAACAAAATGCCAACAGTCAGTATTTACTTACAAGACTTTGCATGAGCAAAAAAGTGAGTGAGCAAAGGAAGAAAAATGCAACGTCTCTAAAACAGCAACAAAAAGTACATGTGCGCTCAAACACACACAGTAATAACAAGATAGTGTCTGTGCTCCTCAAGACAAACATCCATCCACATCCACAGACAAACAGAAAAACAAACACACGCACACACACACACACACACACACACACACACACGAGTGCGCAGTCTATTGACCAGTATTTGTCACTTGCTATATATTTAGCTGGGAGCCAGTGAGAGGCTTCAAGTTGGCGGCAGTCAGGCTTTTCTAGCTGCGAGTGTTAGGCCAGCAAGTGTTCACTCGACTTTGTCAATCCCCTGTCAACTTGTAGCTCTGAGACATATCCTCTGCAACGCACAAGAGACAGCCACCCACCCCCTCCACCCCCCGCCTGCTGCCCACCTCCCAATGAAGAGCCACCAGGAAATGGCCGCTACAGCCCCCCCAACGCACCCCCCACCACCCCATCTCCTGACAAAAGCCTGCTTGGCCTCTCCATCATTCCTCTGACAGCCGAGGGAAGACAGCTTGGCTGCATCTCTCTTTCTTGCTGCGCACACAACATGTGGCCAGAGAAAATATTATAGCCATAAAGCAGAGCTGATGCTGAAGACTGCTCAGGGTTCTCTCTCAGGTGTGACCAGTGTTCTGAGCTCACCATGCATTCACTTCAGTCCACATTTGATGTTCTGGTTGTTGAAACTATGATAGAGACCAAAGATGAAGCTACAACGCTCATGTCATGTTGTCAAGTTTCTCCAAAGTGGTATTTAATAGAACTATGAATATGAATTCATATATACATGAACCGGACAGTTTTTAGTATTTTTTGCTTGAAATAATTTAAAATAGTTGCAGATGAATTTTAAGCAGACAGAGGATAGGTGCTGTGGCATGATTTGCCCCGAATGGATTACACAGAAACAATGCTACAGCTATAGCTATTTACTTTAACTTTATCTTTTTCTAATTAGAATGATATCAAATAAATTGTTGTCCAAATAGTTCTTCTAAATCTCCCATCTGCATAGGAAGTGCCACCATGAGGGAACCACACCCTGAAGCTAAGAGCTTCAGAGTGCACTGAGGCTTGAAGCTAACACAGCTGCAATGACTGCAAGTTCATTCCAAATATATTTCCTTTTATGGCTGTCAAAGATGCAAACTAAAGACCTAAGAGACGCTACTGCTCATTCAAACTGTAGAGAGTTAACCATTTTTGTGGTACAATGGAACCATAAAAAGCACGACTGTATCATCTGTTCTTACCTGAACCAGCACAAAGAATCTTTTCTTCCATCTTTTCCACACATTTTTGCCAATGGCCCAAAGGTACCTGTGGGGATAAGAAAAAGACACTCGTTTAGACAAAAGCCTTTATACAGCTGTTGTACACTGAGGGAAATGCTTTTGCTTTTTTCTGCCCTGCCATAACTGACAGAAGTCTGATACGTCTGACCATATCAAAGTACACATAGTGTGGTAGCGCAGTGCATCTACTGACCTCCCCTGGTAAGATGTCATTACTGCACCCAGACCGAGCACCTTTTTTAAAAACATTTTAAAAGGGAAATTGCAAGAAAAGCACATCTTTGTAATGTTACAATAATGCAACAATGCTACTGCTCCATTTAGGTGTAAACTGTCTGTGAGGCAGCATGCACACTAACAGAGCCCTGGAACATGTCACATGTATGCAGCAACCATGCATTCTATCAGTACCATCTGAGTCTGATGTGGAAATGTCTGTGATCAGAATCAGAATCAGAATCAGAATCAGAATTCCTTTAATAATCCCCAGGGGGGAATTACTTTTTGTTACACACAGCTCCAAAAGAATAAGAATAAACTTCAAACACAAAGTAAAATATAAATATATAAAAGTATGAATAAAAAAAAAAAAGATGTATTAAAAATTATTATTACAAATTATTACACAGAGGTAAATTACTGCACCAGGTGAGTCCAGAGTCTTATAATAATAATAACAATAATACCGCTACTAATAATACTACTAATAAAAATATATAACAACATGCACAATCATAGTAAGGCGCTGTACTATATAATACCAATAATAATACTACCACTACTACTACTACTACCAACAATAATATATAACAACATGTACACTCAGAGTGAGAAGATGTACCATATTATAATAATAATCATAATAATGATACAAATAATACCACTACTAATAATAATAATATATAATAACATGTACCTTCAGAGTGAGGAGATGTGTTATATAATTATAATAATAATAACGATGATAATAATAATGATAATATCATATTTTCAAAGCCATTAGTGATGATCGCGCTGGATTATAGACTGTTGGGCATCATTGTAATTTTGAGAAATGAAATGATTATTAATGTGGATAGGAGGTAAAGACATCAACAAAGTGAAGGTGAATTCTATAACATAAGAACAACCACACAATTTATCTTCTCATATAAGCAATTTTATATTATTGATTGGTCATTACTGATATGTCACCAGAGTCTGTTAGAAGGTTGATGAGCACTTTATAGACCTTATAGAGTTTATATCGAACTTTTTTGTGCCACAGAAACTATTATAAACACAAATTAAAGACCTCCTTTTTATTTGCTCATGGACTTATATGTGGAAAAAGAATGCTTAGGCACTAAATTATAGGCCATAGTATCCATGCAGTGTACATTACAGGGAGATGATAGCAGTAATGTGTATCACACTGACACAGTGTCTAACTGGGGTCAGACGGCTGGCTCACTCCCAACTGAAATCACTTTGCCAACGATGTTTTTATTAAAACTCACCTTATTTTCAGTATTTCATGTATTTTCAGTACCCTGTGCACGGTGCACATTTAAAATCACACTTTATGTATAATGCACATAATTTTTTCTATGAAATTTAGCACATTATATTTGATACCTCTGGAGACCCTGAGATCTAGACTAGACCTAGATTAAAGACAAAGGCCACAACTGTGATTTAGAAGCACAGGATTAGTTAACCTTGTGCTCAGAACTTGTCACTTTAATAAATCCCTCTAGTGATTCTCTCTTTATTTCATTCAGAAATACAACACAATGCAGCAGTCAGCGTGCTATATCTAGTCTTTTCTTCTCACAAGTGCATATTCTGTCAGTCCTAAGGCTTTTTGTGTTGAGTTTTCTTTTAGATATGACATGAAAACATGATGCAGAAGGAGAAGGACGGGATAAAGGGCTTTTGTTGTAAAAGAACATCTGAGGGTGAGGACCTCAGTTTGATTGGTCTGTTCTGCTCCCAGCCAGGCTGTGGGTGTCCCTGGGTAGCCAGCCTCCCTTTGCCTCAGTGTGCCTTTCCCCCCGGTCCTTCCCAGAGCTGCCTTTGCCTGTCGTCCTAAATAAACCAGCACCCATGAGGGCCCTGCCTTTGTGCTGTGCAGACTGTGCAACCAGTAACATGGTTTAGGGAGAAAGTGTGGGCATCTTACAGGGCGGCCTAGCAGCCTCGTCCGAGGCTCCCAAAAGAGAGCATATGCGAGGGAGGGAGGGAGGGAGGGGAGGAAGACGGACAAGCAGCTCCTCACAGCTACAGACAGGGGAGCCATGCTTTAAAGCAGGACGTGTGTGTGGACCACTGTGTTTAAATCACTGGTTGGCATTTGTTCTCCAGTTCACAGCACTGCAGACCTCCACTACATCACTCATTTGGTCGACAGTCAGTGCTGTTGAATCGCATGCTTCAAATTAAAGATGCTGCTTGTTCAGTGGTTTCTTTGCATCTCAGGCTGTGCACCCTTCAACGTTGTTACACCAAAGACACCTCACTTAACCAACTATAAAATTAAACAAAACCTGAGTGTCTGAGCTCAACTCATTGTCAGGATTTTTGTTTACTTTTTAAGACCATGGGAAAAAGTTGAGCCCTACACTTGTACACTGCATATCATGAGGCATATTTCCTAAAACATGTGCCAGTCAGGCTGGCACAATAAAAATATCACTTCAGGAATTAATAATTCATCAAGGAGTCATAAAAACAATTGTGATACTGAAGTGAATCATTTTTTTTGTGTTTACAGCCTCAACAAGCTCCACCAATCGGATGATGAGGGCAGTCTACATGTCGCCCAAGGGTGAAACCAAGATCAGAATGTGCACAAAGCACTAATGCTGCTGGTGAAGCTCATACAGCTACAACCACCATGCTGTGTAATGAGAATGTGCTTGTTCTTTCTTGCAACAAAACACAGGGCACACACAGATACACAGACATACAATGGCTCTATTCCATCGAATGTCCCAGTGAGCCATGTCAGTGAGTGAGCATGAGCAAAACCAGCCGTGGAACTGGCTCAGCTAAATGGAATGCAGTCATTTTTAATGTTATTAATTTAACTTTTGCTGTGAAAAGTTTCTAATAACATGAAATTCTCATAATTTGAGTATGTATAAGAATGACTTTCAGTATTATATTTCACTTTCATCACTATTGCCTCATAATGTAAGTTGTAAGCACTTAAAGAATTCAAAAGCTTATAAGATGGGGGCCTGATATATTTTCTATAAAGAAGGTAGCAGAGGCCCAAAAACAGTTACTGTGTTAGATCTTCTGTGAAAAGATGTGAAAAATTAAGCCTGTGTAGTAACAAGTGATAACCACAAGAGGGAAGCAAAATATTAACTTTTGGGAAAGTTCCTCTAGTGAAACATCTATTATATGGTGGACATACATGACTAAAGATGCAAGAACAAATAAGACACATCTGCCTAAGACCCATCTCTGACATACTTAAAGAAAATTAATGCATCAATGAATACCACAGACCTCACACCCACTTATCTGTGTGCCTGTGGGATTTCCCCTCCCTTCGGTAAAATCCTGACCCCAAACATCAGAAAAACTTGCATATAGCAAGATGAATCCATGGACTTGCTCATGTAGGACAGGCTGATAACCAAAAGGTTGAGAGACCCTTCCTGTTCTTCTTTCTTTCCCCAGAAAAGACAAAAACTTGTAGTGCTTAACACGAGGCAGGATCACCTGGATAGCACCTTTTGGTTCTTTCTCTGACAGACAGAGGGAAATTGAATATGAATTGGGTGGCCTGCAGGTGGACGGTAACCTGTGACATACATTAGTCCACACATTCTTCTTCTCTCTCTCTTTATCTCCTCTGATCAACACACATGAGCTTGAGTGGTGTCTTGTTTAAACAAAAGTAATATTACATTTTTTGCTACATGATAATCTTTGTCTAGTCTTGATTCCCTACATTTTGTATTGAAACAGATGTCCTTGTTAGATGTTTACTAAGAATCAGCTTTGCAATTTGACCAGATGTGTCTGAGACCCTTTGATCTCAATCCATTTTTTGGTCCAATCAGCTTTAAATTGTGTATTAAAGATCCTAGTTTATCGAGCTATACACAGTGAGTGTTCTACAGGTTAGTGTACAGAACCATGGCACAAACAGCTGTATAATCTGTTTAGAGGAGAATCAAATGAGTCAGAAGTATCTCATTTCAGAATAATGGGGACACCAGCGTGCACAATCTCACGGTCACCTACCCACAATGCTTCATGTTCTGTGGTTTGTCCATGCGAATGGCCAGTTTGATCTTGAGGTCATTGTCTGGACAGCCTTTAGACACCGTCATCTTGTGGAGCTCCGACTGCTTGGGACTGTTGGGAGTTGGATGGAGCACAACCTGGGAGCAGCCATATAATAATAAATGTATGTGAGCTATATAACACAGACTGTAAATAGGTTGTAACTATTGAAATCACCTAAATGCAGCAGAATTGTTTCCAAAATGTAGCAGAATGATCAGTTCTTACCTTCCCCAGCTCCTTATCTTCCAGAGCCAACACTCCTGTGCTCTCAGTAAATAGCTTCACCTTCACAGCAGGTAATGGCTGGGTGGTCGTGAAGTCACCCTGGGTGCCCCAACTACACAAACACACACCAACATAGACACATGAAACACCCAGGTACAAACAGAAGAAAGAAAGGACTGCATTAACTGTATTAGAGTGGATGATGTCTATGGGTAGCCTGTGATGAAGTTACCTGCTGTTTACAACAGGTCCAGCTAAACCAGATGTTTTAGGGCCCTCAAACGGAGTTGGGTGCTGAACTGGACCTGATATGTCTATGGAGACCAGCACAGGTTGAGCTGAACTGCAGCTGTGCAGGTGTATCATGAAGTTACCTAAACATTTGCCTAACGCGGGTGTTTCAGAGCAACACATTATCACAATGGTCTGTGTTAACAACCTTTTTCTTGCCAAACATTTTGACATGTCATAACTGGAAAAGCAGAGCTGTATCTAACAACATTACTAATGGCTTTATTCATCATTAATGTTAATTACACCAGTGTTGTTTTGACAAGTCAACATTTCTGCTGTGAAAACCACTGGGCCCATTCTGTTTCACTGTTAAACCACCAAATAGTGAAACAGCAAGTGAACCCACATTGATTTAAGCTAATATTTAAAAACCATCAGTCTTGAAGTAATCTCAAACTGAGATGTACTGGTGGAAAACTATTATACTACATCCTATTCCCAGTAGCATAAATCAATAGGCTAAAAGATTTTAGCCCTCATTTACCTTATTTGTCCATGGTGTGCAACAGCTGAATCTGCAAGACTTCTAAACCACATTTGTGGAAAATTGAAGTTAAGCCTCAGATACAGTGACTTCTAATGGTGTAGTACTACAAGAATAAGTGCCTGAGCAATAGAGCAGCTATTAGACTATTAGACTTGGGAGCAAAAGTGTTTTTGTATCACAACTTTTTAATAAGATAACTTCGCTATTTTTAAACATTGTAGCAGGTTTAGGTAAAAATTAGATATATCTGGCCGTGCCATATGTAGTATGTGAATTAAAAATGACATCTCCCATCCTTACAGAAGCTTTTTTCTCACATGAACTACAGACTATTCCCGGAGAATCAGTTCAGACATCCAGAGTTGCACCACACAGTCTACGCACACAACAGGAGGCTGTTGTCAAACTGTGAGGTTCAAGCGAGGGCTGCAGGGGGCAGGACAGGATGCAAAAGGATGCTGCAGCTTTAATTCGGCTACGTTCGAACTTTGATCGGAGAGAATGGGGTTCGAATCCTGTGCTGATATGAAGAGGTAATGTTGGTAGGACTTTTTACACACACACACACACACACACACACTGTAACACATGTGGGTATGGGGGGTTATGATCTGGCTAGCATTCTTTAGGGTTTCTTTTTTTTTATGGTTTAGAGTTTCTTTTTTTAGGATCTACAGTTAAAGGTTTAGGGTTATTCCTTTTTGAGTTTTAGAGTTAATTCTATTTTAAGGTTTAGGGTTATTCCTTTTTGAGTTTTAGAGTTAATTCTATTTTGAGGTTTAGGGTTATTCCTTTTTGAGTTTTAGAGTTAATTCTATTTTAAGGTTTAGGGTTATTCCTTTCCAAGTTTATTGTGGAGTAGAGACTGAAATGCATACGATGTTGAATCAGGTCACAAACAACAAAAGCTTTGTTTTGAATTGAAATATGTCTGGATGAGTTAAGTAGCTTTGCAATTTGTCTTGACAAACTAGGAAATATATGCATAATGTCACTCGGAGACAACACTGACACTAGAACAGAACTAAACTATTTTATGGTACAATATAAGTTTATACAGTTTTATACTGAAAGATCAGCTTAGTTGGTCATGATTGATAATGATATTACAATACTGAGCCTTCAATCGTGGCAATTGTAGGAAATTTCAGGTGTAAACTAAATGAAAATTTTGCTGCCATACCTCCACTTGCCCCTCACTAATCCTGCACCCCACTTTTTAGTAGAACTAGGCACTCATGACTACATGTCACAGCGACTGGGTTCGAACTAAACTGTAGGTCCAGCTCCTCAGCACACAGAAACAAGGTTTAAGAGACCGTGTGATTTTGTGTGTATGTGTGATTCTGAATTTGGACAGTTTTCATCACCTTGACCCTACAAACTGCTGCTACTGTAGGTGTGAGCCACAGATGGCAGATTCCACAGGGTTTTGTCTGGTTTTGATCCAACAGCAGAAAACAGACTTCTTGCAGTGTTTCACCTGGATGACTTCCAGAGGAGTCTACTGAAGGAAAGTGTTACTCATGCACCCCTCAGGGAGCAAGAGAGGAGTTCTAGGAAATCATACTTTGATACCAAAGGCAACGTTCTTCAGTGTAGGTAAACCAGAAAACCAGACATCCTCCACATTTATCAGTGAGTGTCCCCGATAAACAAAAACAATGGATGAAAAAAGCTACTATCCCTGCCTGCAGACACAGCAGAGGTACACTGGAATAAAATAACTATGATGAGCAGAGCTGTGAGTCACCTTATGAATAACTCTTCATCTCCATTGTAGTGCTACATGTTGCTGTTGTGGCTGTTAGACTCCAAATTTTGCAATTTCAGCAGTTCTTTGAAAATAAATGAGCTGTTTTAATATTCAGCCATAGTTGTTAATACTAGGAAAGGTATGGTAACGCTGTAACAGCATTACTTTCACCATGACATGAGGGTAACATTTTACAGCCAAACACTGGTCTTCAGGTAAGAAAGCAATTTTTTTGAATTTTTTTTATTCGTACTGATACTGTTGAGGAAGTGATTCTATAACTTGTATAGGACAAGAGAGCAGTCTCTTATGATATGATGCATATGATGCATTTCATCTATGCTAATTTCAAACCACCGTGCTGCTACAGCTAGCTATTCATGGCTGGCTAGGTTGGCGTTTGTTGTAACACCTTTTAAAAAAGCTTCATCGTAATAAAGAGAATTCCATTAATATCAGAAGCTGATAACATGCATCAATATCAGTAATAATCACAACATTAGTAATGATTAGTGATACAATGATAGAGTAGTAGTAATGTTACTAATAGTAATAAGAATAATAACAATAGCAATCCTCATCACAGCAGCGGCACACAACCCAGTAACTGTTTAACCTTGGATGTCCCTCATGTATGAACTGATAGTGGCAGAAGTGCTTTCAAGTAAAATGCACCTTTTAAATGGAATGAAATCCAGACCGCCCTCAAACTAGAGTCCAGGGACTACAGATGAAAATGTTAAGTTAATGTTGTTTAGTTAACTCTGGAATATTTACGCTGAAACGTGATTAATGTGCACTGCAACTGGAGAATTAAAAAATAAAAGAAATCAATAAATAAAACAAAATAAAATAAATAGTATTACTTTTAAAGGTCAGGTCATTCCTCCCATCAGCCATCAGACTCTGCCTGTTGTTAACACACTGAGAAACAGTCCATAGTCACTACGTGGTAGCCAGTCGGCACTGTTTTTCACTCATAATTTCAAATACCTCTCCATACTGTACATTTATGTTCATAGTGTAAATATTTATTTATTATCATTACAACATACATTTATCTACTACTGCTTATTTTCTTTTCTTTTTCTTTTTCTTTCTATTATTGCTTATCTTGCCCCTGCCTCTGTTGCTGCTGTAACATGTGAATTTCACACGTAAATCAATAAAGTCTATCTATCTATCTATCTATCTATCTATCTATCTATCTATGTATCTATCTATCTATGTATCTATCTATCTATCTATCTATCTATCTATCTATCTATCTATCTATAGCCTCTTGTAAAGTCTTAGTTTTTAGAGCTTCTTTATCTGATATTTATTAGGATTCTTGTGATTGTTTCAGTCTCACTGAGATCTCAATGAGACAACCAGATTAAACAAAGATTCAGTTCAAATTAAACAGAAAATTTGTTTCATTCATTTGTTTTACTTACTTACTGCCATCACTTTTCACAGTCACAAAGCATTTTAGCACATAAACCAGCTCTCAAGTTTATGAGAAATTAGAGGATTTCTGGATCACTGAGGCCTACTCATAATCGTGTCCACTGACACAGACCAGTCACCTGTCAGTGAAATAGGATGCCATCCACGGCTACAGGGTCAAAAACTCCAGGGTCCATTTCTTTGTACAAGTTGTCCCCAGTCTCTGTCTTTGTGAATAGACCTCAAGAGGAGACTCCTAGTTTGGAGCTCCCGGTGCCATTTGGAGGACTCCTTGTGGGGTCAGATACTGTGTGAGCATGGCCACCAGTGGCTAAAGGTTAGGAGTGATGAAACACAATAGCTGCAGTTTGTGCTGCTGCACCACTGTCAATACATCCGCTCTGTTAGAAACACAGCCACTGAGGCTTTTCATCCGCAGCACTGCCATATTTTGTTTTCATGGATGCTGTTACAAGGCCTGGTTGTGCAGAGTAATAATGTTTCCACTGGAAAAATCTATTTAACATCCCACCCACACCTCAAGCGTTAGTCACATCCTCTTCTGAGCAGAGGACAAAGACACTCAAGAGAAATGGATGACCAACAGACAGAGGGTCAGAAAAATGTTGTGGATCAAAAAAGCAGTAAAGTGAAGGTTAGAGGAGAAAACTATAAAGGCTTTACAACTGCATTTCATCTATTAACCTAGCCTGGCATCTCTGAGCTCCATTGAGATAAAAACACCACCAGCTTTCTGTGTTAAGATTCATTATGAAGTAACTACTTCTCTGGCCATCATGCTAAGACCAAATGAAGCCTGTATTGTTTTCATTTCTTGTTAGACACACACAGACTATTTTGTCATCTCAACGCTAATCAGCTTTGCAGTTCATATAATCTGGTTGGTGCTCATTGCGCACACAGTCCAACACTTGATGCTTATGCACTGCTTGCTGCTTTGAGGTTGAACTCTTTCCACCTCCGCAGCCTCCTGTAGCATTAGCGTTTAGGTTTGGTTTCAGATGATTTCCGGTGAGATCAAGCGTTGTATATCTCTCAGAGGCTCTGTAAGCTCATGGACAGACCCTGTTACACTTGCTCAGACTGTACCATGAGCAGAGCTGGCTGTTAAATGGAATGTGCTGAAATCACGTGAAAGTCTGACTTTGGCAAAAGTGTTTTGGTGACACAGCAGGAAAAAATATCAAATTATGGGGGGTTCACTAACGTAACAAAGCAGTTTGCCTCTCCATCATTCATATGATTACTTCCATAATTAAGCTACAATGCTGCAGTGTCAGATCTAATATCACAGGTCACATCTTGTCTCCATGGTACCCTCTCATTCATTGTCTCATCACTTACACTTCCTGTTTCTCTGAATTCAGTCCTGTGTGGTATTGTTTAGTCGCTCATGCTGTTCTAACAGTAAAGGACGAGTAAGTGACTCTGCCTAGAACTGAACTGATCTGATTTTACTTTGCACATTCCTAAAACCACACTGAGACGCACTCCATTTGACTGTATTTTGATCATGGTGCAGAATTTGTGACAAACAAAAGGGAACACTTTCAATTAATACTGAACATAAAGGAACTGGTCTATGATTGTGGGAATTGTTGAAATGTAAGCTGCATATAATTAACACTTTAGAGCCAATTCTATTTTATGTTATAATGATATACTTATTTTTCAGGGCAATGGAAAACACTACCAGATGTGGACCTCACTGTTTCCCATCCGACATGCTGTTGCACAGAGTGATGGTAATGAGTGACAAAACAGTATAAAGACGAGACTAACCGAAACCAATAAAAGCACCAAGTTACACAATAAAAAAAAAAAACTTCATACGTAAAAGCTGAAATAAGAAATTGAAAGATTGATTGAAAGGTTTTGTTTATGGACACAATTTTGACAAGAGGGATATAACTACATACATGTTTGAATAATTACTGTTGAAAAAGTCTTCACTTCATTTCTAAAGGAATGTATAGGAAAAGGATCTTTAACAATAACTATTAGTAAAATCAGTCTCGAGGTTTAGTGAGTCTGAGTGCTTTAGATTGTGAAAATGCCACACAGTAATGAGGGAGAACGTTGAATTGTCTAAAGGTTAGCTGTTCTATGGCAGTAACAGACCAAAGTAGAAGACAATGGGATATTTCTGAAAGTATAACAACAAAAGTAAGATCTGACTGTTAAGAGAAAAGTGAGGTGGGTGTCAAGATGGACACCAAGATAATCCAAACTCTTAACTGTAGTGAGATTCTGACTGGCCGAAACTACGGGATGGGGCAGAAACAAAAGTTAAGTTCATAGAATACAGTTTCATTTTTATTGCAGTTACGGTCAGATGATGTTCCTGAAACTAGTTAGATAAGGAATTAACAACCAATGATAGTTTATTGTTTAGGGTTGGAAAAGATAATTACTGTGTCATCTGTAAGTAGAATGTTCACAGAGGGCACAGAAAAAAAAAACGGGGCATGACAGATAAATCATTGCGGGACAGGAGAGGAGTGGACCAGTAATGTTATGTTGGTGTAACTCAGATGGACGGGAGAGATGTTACTTGTCTTTCCTTATTACAAATCAGGGATCTGAGTATAGAGATTGTGAACCACTTTACAGATCTGATGCTAATCTGTGATATTTGGCTAAATAAATTGAGTGTGGTCGGATGATATCGAAGAGAGGGAAGATGATCAGAACCAAGGGGGTTGAGCTACCAGAAGGCAGCATTGCACAGGCCAATGGGAACCATGAGGAGGCTGCAAGGAAGTCAGCCACAGCCAAATACCTCCACAGAGTAAGGTAGGTCCTGAAAAGTTGGCTGAATGGCAAGAACAAGGTCTGAGCCATCAACACGTACGCCCTGCCAGTCATCAGATACACTGCTGGTATAATAAGCTTGCTGGAGAAGGAGATAGAAGCCACAAGACAAGGAAGCTCCTCACAATGCATGGAGGGTTTCATCCCAAGTCCAGCACCCTAAGTGGAGTGAGGGGGGCCGAGGACTGGTGAGCTGCTAAATGACTACCTCACGCAGCAGAAACCTGATAATGCAGAAGAGGAGGATGAACCTTCCTGGAGAGACAGGCACCTACACGGCACCTGTCACCGACAGATAGAAGAGGTGGCTGATATCAAGAAATCCTCCCAGTGGCTGGAAAAGGCTAGGTTAAAAAGACAGCACAGAAGCACTAATCATGGCAGCACAAGAGCAGGCACTTAGTACAAGATCAAAAGAGGCGGGGGTCTACCACACTAGACAGGACCCCTCCTGCATGCTCCTGAAACAGTCCAGCACATAATAGCAGGGTGTAAGATGCAGGCAGGTACAGCGGACATGGAACGCCATAACCAAGTGGCTGGTATAGTGTACAGGAACATCTGCACTGACTATGAGCTGGAAGTCCACCAGTCAGAATGGAAGGCACCTCCCAAAGTGGTTGAGAATGACTGAGCTAAGATCATGAGGGGCTTCCACATCCAGACTGACAAACTGGTGAAGGCTAACCAACCTGACATCGTGCTGATTGACATTATTAATATTTACTTCAATTAAATACTAAATTAAAATAAATGAACATTAGTTCTATTATAGCATACTATGTTCTTTTATTCATAGAATTTAAATTACTATTACTTCTGACCCTCACTGACAATAAATTAGACCTCACAAACATACATGTTAGAATTTTCCTTTTTGCTTTGTCTGTTGTTGACCTTAATACAACCCAAACGGTCATTCACTCATTAGATGAAAATCAGCCTGATGTATAATTGTGCAGACACAGCAGACACCGTGCTGTGTCTAATCTAAGGTCTCTATATTGTGCAAACTGTTAACTAGCACAGGCACATTAATAGTCCCTATAGGAATATTACAGTAATTTTGCAGGGACTAATTCACTGGTGGCTACTGTGAACTGTTAATCTGTTATTGTCAGTCCCTGTGGGAACATCACAGGGACGTTTTGCTCAGCGATAGTAACACAGTTTCATGAGGCTACATAATGCTAATTGCATCTGCTCATGATAAATTTGAGTGGCAGCATAATTGGCAGAGACTGTCTTATGTCTGCTAATCTACAAATGATTACCGCATTATATCATTCTGTAATGATCAGGGACAGACAGTGTGTGATTTTATCGCAGTGTAGGTTCGTTCAGTTTTGAGATGGAGAGATTGAGTTGAGGAAAACAAAAGCTGTTTGTAAGTAAGATTACATATGAACATATAGTGTATGATTGTATCTTGGGCGTAACATGTGACCATAACTTGGTCAGACCTGCCTGAACAACCACGATGCTCCATTTAGTGAAATCATATATGTCGCTATTGCAAGAGGCATCACATTTAGGTTTACCATTTCACTGGTGAGAACTACATGCACAACACACAACACTGAGCATTCATATTTAATCATACACACACGGAGTGGTCGCCAGATCAGATACAGTTAAGTTACCAGCAGATGGCAGTATGTAATATTCAAGGTCAATTTAAACCCACTGTAAATGTAAATCTCCAGAAAGCCTAATTTTACAACATCTGGGGTGACAGTAAGGATAAGTAGATTGTGTGTGTGTGTGTGTGTGATGGTTAAGGTTAGGGTAAGGGGCTGGGGAATGCATTATGTCAATGAGAGTCCCAAGTATAAAAGTACAAGGTTGTGTCCGTGGTGTGTGTGTGTGTGTGTGTGTGTGTGTGTGTGTGTGTGTGTGTGTGTGTGTGTGTGTGTGTAGTATGTGTGTGTGGAGGTTTTGTTTTCCAGAGTGTGTTACTGTGCGTGTGCTGTACATACGTAGGTTTCGAGGCCTCAGCCTGGTCAGTCTGCAGTTTATGTCCTCCCTCCACCTCCATGGTGCAGTAAACAATCCTGTTTGGAGCCAATGACTTCAAACCCTGGACCTCCATGATCACCACCTGCAATCACACACACACATAAACACACACACACACACACACACACAGTGTCAGTGAGTGTGTATCTAAATCTTCATGCTGTTGGGTGAATGCACATGTCAATACCTACACATGTATTATGAGGTTGGCTGCACTGAAACATTAAACAAGCCTTTACAGAACAAGTTGAAGGGGACAGACTGGAGCTTTAACCTATTGAAATCAAACAGAATATTTACCATTTCAACCAAACTATTTACAAGATGATAGCAGTTTGGCACAGTTCTGATGTTTTCCAGTTGAAATTAGACGAAATTGGACTTTTCAGTGTTTTTTTTTTTTCTCTTTTTGTTTTGGCATTTCAACGTGAACAACAAGCTTTTTGAAATTAGAACACCAGTGTTGACAAAATGATTTTAATTCAGTTGTCACTGACTTGGACTGAGGCACCAGGACATCTCTTATGCATTCTTAAGCACACTGTTTCATATCTTCAACGAACTAGAAAACTATACATCCTATATTTCCTGTCGTGTCAGTGCCACATTATTGTTAGTGACTGGTTACCTTGAAAGTCCTGAACATGTGATGAAACTATTCAAACGAATGTGTTGTAAATGTAAAGAAGGCATGAGGCATGATTCTGCAAAGGACTCTGGCATATTAACCTCAAATTTAGAAACTTGCTTTAGATATGTGCTAAAATACCCATAAAGTCTACAGTGTTTTTGTTCTTTTGCACAGGTTGCACTTCATTGTTGTTGTTTTGAAAAGATGTGCAGTATAAAACAGGTTAATTGTTGTTAATAGATTGTTGCCAAAGGTCTGTATTTGTTGTTTTTTACTATACTACCATACCATTACCATACTATACTGGCAGTTTGTATTGAATAGGCCAAAATGTAGTATGTCTTATACAGTTTGCAAACAAAAGTCTACAGCATGCATGGGACCAGTCTGCTTCACCTTCTGTGTCCCACAATGCAAGGCGCTTACCGCTGTATGAACAAAGATGTTTCAGAAAGCTATGTAAATTTTGACTTATTTCTCTGAGCGGTCCACCAACAGCTGTTAGTGAGGGAATTCCAGGCGAGAAATATGCTGTCCAGCTGCTGAACATTCACTTATATTAGGTTCACAAGGCCAAATTTAAGTGCTTGTTCCGACTTTTGTCTGGCTGTTTTCTTGGCTGCTAGCTTGTTAGCTTACTAGTGGAATTTCCCATAGAGGTTAGAGAGTTAGCCAACATTAGCTTGCAGTTTACTGCATACAGCCTGTGGCTGTACTGAACGTACGATGTGTAAGTTACACTGGAGTTTGTCATTTTTTAAGTTTCTGGAGCTTCAGAGCTCAGACTTCTCCCCTGTAGTTTGGGATCATTGAAAAGTCACTAGTTTATTAATATATTAATGATATGAAAACATGCTGATTTGTTTTTCTGCATGAATAATTGTTTTAAAAAAGACCATTTGTATAAGGTATTACACATGACCTGATAATACAATCTGAGTGTCAACCCCACCGACACGCTTAAACAATGCATGACAGTGACAGGGGACCACCTTGTGGGTGATGGACAGACACAAACCAGCTGCAGTTGCTGATGAGACTACACTTGCGCTGGTTCCAGCAGCTGCTTAGCTTAGCTTAGCACAAAGACTGGAAACAGGGGGAAACAGCTAGCCTGGCTCTATATAAAGGTGCAGTGACTTCCTGTAAGCTCCACTGGTTTCTTAGAGAGTTGATGGTAATGATACTGGGTCTGATCGACAGGCTCTTTTCATTTTGTCTCACTGGTCAGCTGTTCCAATCTTCCATATGAGCACTGGTGACATCATCTGTGACATCACTAATCCAACATGGTGGCTAACTGTGTCATCATCTGTGAGGTCACTAATCCAACATGGTGGCCAACTGTGACATCATCTGTGAGGTCACTAATCCAACATGGTGGCTAACTGTGTCATCATCTGTGAGGTCACTAATCCAACATGGTGGCCAACTGTGACTAATATAAGAGGCTAATGCCTTAACACAACGAAAGACTAGGGCTGTATTGGAAATACCATACTATACTGGCAGTTTGTATTGAATAGGCCAAATTGTAGTGTGTCTTATACAGTTTGCAAACAAAAGCAAAGTCTACAGCATGCATTGGACCAAACAAACCAAACAAACTAGCTGCAGTTTGTCTCTTCTGGTGCTAAAAACCAAGATGGCGAGGGCCATGAAAACAATATGGCGATGCCTGTAAAGCAGGATTCAGGGTTTCAAAGTGGCGGTCCACAAACAAAAAAAAACAGGAGACACTTCAGATTCAAAGAAGACAAAGTGGGATGATGGTAACGTAGATACCTGCACTTTTTTGTTTCACATATTGAACTGTCTTTGTCATTGTTCTGAGTCCAGTGATACAGTGACCTGTTTTTAGCACACATTTACCTTGATTTGTTACTGTTTTGAAAAGATGTGCAGTGCACCAGTGCAACAATGCATCCAATAACACTGTGATTCAGTGACTTGAGCCCTCACAAATCTCACAAATGAAGAGACTAAAAATATCTTGGCAAATACCTGCTGTTTTTGTTCTTTTGCACAGCTTGCACTTTGTCGTTGTTGTTTTGAAAAGATGTGCAGTGAAAAACGGGTTAATTGTTGTTATTAGGTTTTTGCCAAAAATCTGTATTTGTTGTTTTTTCTTTGCACAAATTGAACTTATTGTTAATGTTGTAAAAAGATGAATGCACATTTTATTTTAATCAATTTTTGAAAAATCACAGTGTGATGGAGCAATCTAGTTTAGTTTAATGTTATTGTTCTAGCAAAGTGAATGCAATTTCTATTTGATTGTCTTTATTTTTGAAAAAGCAGTCTGATGGAGCAATCTAGTGACAAAATGTCACAAATGGAAGTTGTTTTTTACTTGCACAACAAATTACTTGTATTATGTTATTCTTCATTAAAAGTTAAACTTGACCCATTTTGTTACAATCTTGTGGCCTGACAGACCACTGGTCTAACAGATGACCCAGCATTTATGCAATCGTAGACCAGAGAGTAGAGAATCAAAGAACGATTGTAGAGAATCCCAGAATAATAGTATAGTACAAGTAAGGACAGCGTCTTGAGTGGTATCGATGTTTTGAGCCTCCAGAGTAACTATTTCTGTAGATTTGAGTCAGCAGAAGGCTTTTATTTGTTTGTCCTCAAAGCTGCTTGACCTCGGTTTTTGTGGTTTTAAAAAGGACCCTGTGTGCATGTGATCTGAGAACAGAGAAAACTCCACTGTCAACCTGCTTGACTCTACCTTCAGAATCTGCTGCAGAGAACAGAAGTAAGACATGTACAACTGGCCAAACATATAGCCTATACTGTGCAAGAAGTGTTCATTACATTTTACATATGCAAATCTCAACTCTCAAATCTTGCAGGTTGATTTAAGCTTCAATTTATGTAGATACCTGAATGACAGAGAGCATTGTCTAAGCCTACGGTCTTACTGTCTTAAGTAAATGCCTACTAGCCATGCCAAATCCCGATGAGAGAGGCACAAATTGTGAGCAGGTGCTGCCAGGCTAAAAAAATCATTGTACAAAGGATACGATTTCTCCCACCTCACCCACATTGTATTTTTATAGCTAGAAAAGTGCGTCTTTTCTCTGAGATGCTGGAAACCATCAACAGAGAGGCAGTAAAATAAGTGTGCTGCTGCTGGACTGTCATGCTTCATGGATCTTTGTGAAGGATAAATACCCACAGAGGCTGGACACAGGTATTGGACAGGTAATTTATCATGTGAGCAGTAAGGACATACTGTACTCTGACTCATTCTCCTTTTCAACAGAGAAACGGGCCTGCCTGTCAGCCAATTAAGGTGAGATTCAAAAAGTCTGTCAGTCACTCGCAGTCCTGGGAGACATTTCTTCTCATTAGTAACTCTAGACGCTAATCCTGAGAAACCATTAATGATTCATAGAGAAAAACAGTGTGAGGTGGATTCATATGGTAGTAGTTGGGTCAAAATCAGAAAAAGAGCTTTATTTGTCAGTGTGCTGAAGGCTCTTTCTGTCTAAACCTCTCAGCTTCCCTGCACCAAACTGATCAGGCAAACGCTCAATGTCAGTGCCTACAAATATGTTATGTGGTCGGCTGTACTAGAACATTAAATAAGCCTTCAACGAACAAGTTTAAGGGGACAGACTGGAGCTTTAACCTGCTGAGATCAAGCAGAGCATTTCCCAGCTCAACCAAGCTATTTACAAGATGGTAGCGGTTTGGAACAGTTCTGATGTTTCACATTTCATCCAGGCAACAGGAACATGTCTCTTTCTGTCGAAATCTTTCAGCTTCCCTGCACAAGCCTGATTGTGTGCAGAAATGTGGAAGAGATTTCTGCCAAATAGTCATAAACTGTGTTATGATCACCCTGTGGGGATATCTGTGGGATACTGCATGAGTGGATGGGTGAGAAAAATAGAGGCTTAGTTTATACCTGACATTAAAGCTACACTGTGAAGGTTTTCGCACGATGGAGCAAAGTTTTTAATGGATGAGCCTCTTTTTTGTTTGTATCTCACCAAAGGGAACATGATACACTTTCAAAATGATTGTTTCATGCTATTCCACTAATGAGTGTGGTAATAACGTGTGATGTGAACAATTCTCCAACATCGACAAGGAAGTAAACACTGTTGGCTGGCAAACATGGATGTTAGGTTCTGAAATAATAGAATTATCGCTTTCCAAATGTCTGAGGAAGGTAATGCATTTGTCATGTTTATCAGACCTAAAGGATGAACACGATGTGATCTGGTGAAAAACACCAAAATGAAATGTAAACTGCTTTAGTTTTTGCTTTAGTTAACTGTTTACAAATTAATTCTGCACGCACCTTCAATATGCATATTTGTTCCATAGGCTAATGTGTTGGTAACAACTTGATAACCTTTATCTCATTAAGATCAGGATGTATTTTGCAACTAACACTTGACTACAGCTGATAGAAAGAAAAACAAATATAGCAAGACCTAACAAAACCACTTATACGTACAACAGGTGTAACCAGACAAACAAAGACATAATGATCCGCAGAGCAACCACAGGGGTAGCTGCAGTGAAACAGGCCTGAGATCTGCTCTGGTGAAGTGTTTTCAACTAGGTAAGTGATATACTGAAAATATTCTTATAATACTGTAAATAGAAATGATAGAATCATGTTTTGATTGTTTCTCAGGGCCAGCCTACATTTTCATGAGGATGATAGATGTCTGTCTACTGCAATGAAACACAAAGCACAAAGGCTAACTGCACCAAGCTGTTTTAGGTAGAGGGGCAGCATGAGAATAAATGATACCATAATGGATACCTCCATAGTCATGCACAGACATGATGGTTGACTACAATAATGTTCCTGTCCTCAAGACACAAACATGCTTTATTCTGATCTAAAAAAATCTGAAATTTAGACATTTTTGTACCAGAGTAACATGACAGCATCTTCAACATTACTTTATCATTTGAATATACTGATTATTTGCTCTATTGACTTTAGGATTAGCAGTTTGACAAAACCTCTTAGCAAAGGTCCGTGTACTGGAACGTGCTCAGAGCTTCCTGCCACATCGAAAAGCCCACAAGAAATATTCAAATACATCTTATGCTTCCCAGAGGACCTTGGCAACCCACATTCTGAGTGTCAGTGTGGTAGACAAGCTGTCACACAATCTAAAAAGGAGTTTACCATCCTCTCTCACACATGTCCTCTTACACTGTCTGATGTATGCCAATAAAATAAGTAAACTAATAAGTTGATCCAAGGCCACTAACCTCCAGGGTGAAGGACAGCACCACATCGGATTTGGACAGCGTGTTCTCGTCCTCCTGACCCATGTCCATGATAGAGGTATTGTGGCCTCGTTTCAGCTTCTGGAGCTTGAACTCTCCTCCCTTTGACACCGGCATGCTCTCCAGGTTGGCCATCAGCAGGTTGACGGATGACCGCAGCTCCTCAATGTACATGGCCTCCATCTCTCGAGATGCAAACCTAGGAAACCTTCCACCATGCTGACCAAACCAAGAAGGCAGTCGATTAATTAATGAGTATGATCCACTGAATGTCCAGCATAACCTTATTAGAGAAAATAGCACCAGTTGTAAATTATGCTGCAACATAAAACAAATCTGTATTGAAGTGAACTCTTAAATCATAATCAGTTGAACATATAAGATTCTGGATATTATAGATTATTAATATAGATTATAGATTATAGAATATAGATTATTAAAATCTGAAACCTCAATATTCAGAATCAAAAATCAGTCAATATCCAGAATCAATATTCAGGTTATCTCCTTGAAATTCAATATTCAATAATCAGTATAAGGTAAGATACGTTTATTATTAGGGTGCAAAAACCAATTGTGCAGCCAGAAATGTAACAGATTAAAGGATTATCAATAAGGAACAAAAACCAAATGCCAGAAATGTGACAGGATAACGGTAAGTAGCAAACAGTTACATAAAAACTAGATCGCTGTAAGGTGAAATATTTGCAATGCCAAAATGTAAACGAGTTAAATGTAGTCTTTTTTATATTCAAAGTTCGTTACGCCTATCTATCCATCTGTTCATCAGTCCATCCATGAATTCATTTATCTATTTCTTCATCCATTCATCCATCCATCTTCATCCCTTACCCGAGCGATCTGGTCTGCCATTTGCAGTCGTCCATCCAGCTCTCTCCTGATCTGGGCTGCCTGCTCGTCAGGGTTGTCCAGCTGAGGAAACACAGACAGACACATCAGGAAGCTGAACTGAAATAAACAAATCTTTACACAGTGCTTGAATTGGACGCCTGTCATTTTCATCTCTAACTAAACCAAAACCAAAATGTAACCAGTGCCAAAAAAAAGTCTTGTAGTAGATAGTCTGTATTTGTACAGTGCCTTTCTAGTCATTTCCACAACTCAAAGTGCTTTTACATTACATCTTCATTCACACATCATTTATTCAGGAAACAGCCTGCTGCAAAGGGACGCACATCCACATAAGTTGGGGTTTAGTGTCTTGCCCAAGGACACTTCAACATGCTGACTCGTAGCCGGGGATTGAACATTTTGTGCAATGTGATTTTCCAGGAGTTTTCAGGAGTTGGCTGGAAACAACAGAAAGGAATCCACGTTCAAACTTATAAATAGCACCATCAACACAGTTTATGGGTAAATGCAGTTTGTCAGAAGGAAGATGGGAAAGACTAGGATGGAGTATCACCACTTGTCACTTCCCACCAGTGACCTCACAGGACAGATTTAATGTTCAGCAGCTCAATGTCCATGTGATGATTTCAAATCATTTTGTTTATTAGACTGGTGTGTTAAAAACCTTGTGTGCAGTGTTAATTTATGACTTTTCTTTCCAAAAATCTGTGTCCTGCTAGCCCACTTGTACCCATAATCACAGTGAAGTATGCCCTCTGGGGGATATTATTGCTCCCATCTGTCAAAAACTTCTCTTTCCAGTTGGCCAAGAAAGCGTTGCTGCTCAAAGAGGCCAGTGATACAGAGAGCAGGAATCAATCTGATAACCATGTGGAATTCATCAGCCACTCTCCCCCGGGCTACTGGATCAATACTTCCTTTGCAGGCCTACCTGCTGATTAGAAGGGAGCTGGAGCAGGCTAATGGTAGTGCTGTCACACAGCTGTGTGTGTATGTGTGTGCTGTAGTCAGTCAGCAGCCATGATACTGTTCCTGGCCATCTGCAGATGGACACAAAGGTGTGTTTCTGACACATGAACAAATGTGCACTCTATACATACAAGAGATTAAGATACCAGTGGTGCAGGTTAGTAAATGTAAGGAAAATGCTAGTTACAGATTGTTAAAGACAAAAGGTAATCATCAGTTAGAAGACTCATTCTTTTAATCTGAAAATGTCTTAAAGAGGACATATTATGCAAAGTGCACTATTTAGTATCTTTTCAACATGAGTGTATGTGTACCTTCAGATCCTCCACCTATGAAAAAAGGCCATCCCCCTTTTTCCTGCTCCATCATTCAGTAAACGTGCATGAAAACATTTCATTTAGATTTGACCTCCCACCATCTCTGAAAGTGAAGACCCAGCAGATTTACTTTATTTTGGATGAACGTCTGATGGGTATGTCCTCAAAGATCAATCTTTTTAGGGATCTTCTGCTGTCAGATACTTCCAATAACAATTACAGCTAGTGCAGGGCATTCAGAGCCTGTTCGTGGCTGCCAGCTGAGGCGATCTTCTGAACAAATTTCAAAAATCTTTGTAATTACCACTCATTTCAAACCTAAAGCATGTAATAATAGGGCCCATGCTTAAAAACCAGCATAACCCTTTAATAAAACCAGTATCTCTTTTCTATTTTACACTGTGTAGAATACTGCTGCAGTTCTTCAAATAAAGTCAATTATAGGATAAAAATATACTGTCTTTATATAAAATTAGACTGGAATTGAATTCCCTCTGACCATTGTCTGTGTTATAGGCTGCTGCCTTCCCCCTGCTTCCTATGTAAGCTGTTGCTGAAGAATGCCTCATGTCTTCACAGGGGGGCAGATGGTAGAGGAAGCGTGGGCAGACAGGGCCGTTTGGAGCAGGGAGATGAAACAGCCTGCTGCAAGGGGAAGCCAGGACCTGCTTTAACTGAAGGACAACCACTATGAACAATATGTCGAAAGACAGACTCCGATTGCTTCATTTAACCCAGGTAAAAACATATTCATATGCATATAGTGTTCTGCGCTTAAAATATAAGATTTATAGTTTTATCAAAACTATCTAATGATTGTGTTTTCATCAAAATAAATGATCTGATTGATAAAATCTTTGGGCAGTACGGTGGGGCAGTTGTTAGCACTGTTGCTTCACACCAACACTGAGAAGGTTCCACGTTCAAATCTGCTGGATGGCAGAAATGCAGTCTGCGGTTAGAACATAACATAGAACAGTATAACCCTTTAATAAAACCAGTACCTATTTTCTGTTTTACATTATGTAGAATACTGTTGCAGTTCTTCAAATGAAGTCAATCTTAGGATCAAAATATAGTGTCTTTATATTAAATTAAACAGGAATTGAATTCCCTCTAACCATTGTCTGTGTTATAGGCTGCTGCCTTCCCCCTGCCCTGTATGTCCAAAGACATGCAGATTAGCTTAATTGGTGATCTGTATCATCTGTATCTATTTTTGGCCCTATGATTGAATGGCGACCAGCCCAGGGTGTACAACGCCTCTCACCCAATGGCAGGTGGAATGAGCTCCAGTCCCCCCATGACCCTTAAGGATAAGCGGAATAGACAATTCATAGATGGAAATGACAAGTCCCGTATGAACTGCTTTTGCTGTTTCCCACTGTACTTAATTAAGTGATATTTCTGGAGAGTCATTCAATTCAATTAAGTGTCCACTAGTGATCTTAGATTTGTGAATAAATCTTTTTTTGAACGACACTTAAACAGGAATGATTGCAAGTGAAAGTGAATCCAAAACCCTGCTTCTGTATGGTGCATGTGCAGTTATTCATGAGAGCCAGGTTAACTTCCAACTATTCAAGTCTTTCTGGGTGCCCTTTTTAACTCGTTTGTCCTGCACACACGTGCTGAGTAAAAGAATCGGTCACAGAAAATGAAAGCCGCTGCTAAGCAACACACTTTCATTCAGCAGGCTATCAAGCACCAAGTGTATACCCCCTGAGCCAAAGAACAAGTGAGAGCTGCCGCTCAGTGACAGACTCATTCAGTGAGCTGATATAGTAGCACAGTACACACACACACACACACACACGTTTGTGAGGGGGTGAGTGGCAGGAGTATTCTTTGTTTAATTTTCTTTGTTGCAAAAACTAAGATCTTCTGTGTAATTTTATAACATCAGACTAATGTCATGTTCTATGACTGCTTTTATTGTTTTATTGAGACAAGTGCATTAAAGTATCCCCCTACTACAACTGCTGAATCAGAAAAAAGTCAGATATGAAAATACTGCATGAAAAAAATAGACTGTCGTCATTAGTTAATGTTATTATTAGCTGCTGTCCTTTAAACATTCCCCATTTGTGTACCTGTTAATGATAACAAATCAACCATGTGGGCGTAATGTTGTGCTTTTCGTTTGAATCATTTTGATTCATCAGTATATCAACTCTTATTTTAGAATGATATAATCACACTGTTTTTGGTCTGAGATGCTAAGATATTGTAAAGAAAACCTTGACGTTTAAGACGCTCTGATGCTGTGAGATGTTTCCTGCAGAGGCCAGGAACTCTTCATTCATTCTATAAAGATGATTAAGGATTTTTGTACATTTGGCTGGTGAACCAACTCCCCGAATGTTCCAGCTAATGAACCTGGATGACATTATAGAGATTATAGAGAATTTGGAGGGTTAATGTCTGTTATGGTAGTTATGTCCCTGGTCCATTTCTGAAATATCTCAAAAGCTATTGAATAGATTGCCATGAAATTTTGTTCAGATATTCTCCTGACTTTGGTGATCCGCAGGTCAAACTTTTCACTCATCCAGTGAAATTTCTCAACAATTACTACTAGATAGATTAGCACAAACATTCCCGTATTTCAGGTGGTGTATCCTAATGAATTCTTCCTGTAACCGAACAATAAGGTTGAAATTTTTGTGAAATGTGAAATGTCTTAACAACTATTGCATGAATTGACCTGTCTGAAACATGCCACCACCAGGCTTAATAGTAGTGATGGTGTTTTTGAGCTAGAGGCACAAAAAGCTATTTTTTGGTTTAATCAGACCAGGAAACCGCCTGTCGCTCAGTGATTCACATGTCGTCTGATAAACACTAGACGAGATGTCATGACATGACAAGCACCTGGCTAAGATTTGCCGCATGCACTTTTCAGACATGGAATGCTCCTTGATGGCCTGTTGACCCACAGATGTGACAGTCAGGGAAATATCTTCTGAACACATATTTCAGCAGAAGGATGTGACTTGTAGCGCTCCAGCAGTTCTGTAACAAAGACATATTTTTGCTGCAGAGTGTCGGGTGACAAGTTTTTAATACTGCAGGGAGACCAAAATCATCAAGTTAAACTTCATTACCCTTGCCATGCCATCCTATGGAAAACCATTGGCATAACAATACCATCGGCTGAATGGTCATGGTTGGTCATTGCTCAGTAGAAGCATCCAAACCACAATAAATGTACAAATTCCACTGAAGTGTAGTGACAGACAGGTACGTCGAGAAGGCTGATGGGATTGTTTTCTCTCTTCCATGCCTCTCACTCTCTATACATACAGTGGGGCAAAAAAGTATTTAGTCAGCCACCAATTGTGCAAGTTCCACTTAATTTTCATCATAGGTACACTTCAACTATGAGAGACAGAATGGGGGGAAAGAATCCAGGAAATCACATTGTAGGATTTTTAATGAATTAATTGGTAAATTCCTTGGTAAAATAAGTATTTGGTCACCTACAAACAAGCAAGATTTCTGGCTCTCACAGACCTGTAACTTCTTCTTTAAGAGGCTCCTCTGTCCTCCACTCGTTACCTGTATTAATGGAATGTGTTTGAACTCGTTATAAGTATAAAAGACACCTGTCCACAACCTCAAACAGTCACACTCCAAACTCCACTATGGCCAAGACCAAAGAGCTGTCAAAGGACACCAGAAACAAAATTGTAGACCTGCACCAAGCTGGGAAGACTGAATCTGCAATAGGTAAGCAGCTTGGTGTGAAGAAATCAACTGTGGGAGCAATTATTAGAAAATGGAAGACATACAAGACCACTGATAATCTCCCTCAATCTGGGGCTCCACACAAGATCTCACCCCGTGGGGTCAAAATGATCACAAGAACGGTGAGCAAAAATCCCAGAACCACACGGGGGGACCTAGTGAATGACCTGCTGAGAGCTGGGACCAAAGTAACAAAGGCTACCACCAGTAACACACTACGCCACCAGGGACTCAAATCCTGCAGTGCCAGACATGTCCCCCTGCTTAAGCCTGTACATGTCCAGGCCCGTCTGAAGTTTGCTAGAGAGCATTTGGATGATCCAGAAGAGGATTGGGAGAATGTCATATGGTTAGATGAAAGCAAAATAGAACTTTTTGGTAAAAACTCAACTTGTCGTGTTTGGAGGAGAAAGAATGCTGAGTTGCATCCAAAGAACACCATACCTACTGTGAAGCATGGGGGTGGAAACATCATGCTTTGGGGCTGTTTTTCTGTAAAGGGACCAGGACGACTGATCCGTGTAAAGGAAAGAATGAATGGGGCCATATATCGTGAGATTTTGAGTGAAAACCTCCTTCCATCAGCAAGGGCATTGAAGATGAAACGTGGCTGGGTCTTTCAGCATGACAATGATCCCAAATACTTATTTTCCACCATAATTTGCAAATAAATTCTTTAAAAATCAGACAATGTGATTTTCTGGATTTTTTTTTCTCATTTTGTCTCTCATAGTTGAGGTATACCTATGATGAAAATTACAGGGCTCTCTCATCTTTTTAAGTGGGAGAACTTGCACAATTGGTGGCTGACTAAATACTTTTTCGCCCCACTGTACATAGCTCTATTACTGTCTCTGTCTCTCACCCTCTCACCCGTCTGTCCTTGCTATTGATTTTCTCCCACTGTCTGCATTAACATCTTGCCAGAACACCCACCCCTGCTGTTACCACTGACTGAGGAGCACGTTTGAATTACTGCCATCTCCCAGGCATGGGGCAGGCACCACACGAACACACACACACACACACACACAGACACATAAACACATGTACCTTGTTATGCACCACAGAATATAAACATTAAAAAGTGTGTATAGCAATACTGTGTATGCACTCTCATGTTATTCATCTCTCCCTCTGATACCCAGACAGAAAGCAGCACACACACATTCTACAGAAGACGCTGACTCCGGTGTCTCCACTGAACAATATGAGACTGGATTTATCTCTCCAAGAAGCTGAAAGCTGTCTTTTACCTAAAATAACCTCATAGAAGTGATGCAAACATTTCTTGTTTTTACTCTGCTTTGTTGTTAATGCACATAGCTTTAGCTGAAGTTTGATTGTGGATTCTAACAAACTTGATCTTTGGCAGAGTTCACATTTTAGTTCAGTGCAATGCCCCTACATTTAGGGAACTTGCACAGATGGGTTGAGAGTTAAGAGCTGCAGACTAGTGCACACACAGCAGACATGCACATGCTTAACTATACACAAAAATGTATAAAAATAAATATACAATATACAATAGGGGTTTGCATACCCGCTCCATACATGTGTACTGGAAACAATGTTGCAACCGCACAACTGCAACCTTTGTTTGTTGCAGTTTGCTGAACAATTAAGAGTCAAAAAAGAGAACATAGTGTGTGTGACTGCTTAATGAGAGAGGACCGACACAAAACCAGCGACCACTTTGCTTCTACAGCACATGTGCAGTAGGTCTTCTTGTAGTGCGATCAGTCTGCGCAGTCACAAATGTTTGGTAGTATCAAAACAGGGGTAACCGGAACACGCCTTTACAACCACCTACCAACCCTGAACTGGCTTTTAATTTGTTAGCAGGAACCACCCGTGCATTTAGCCCTCCCAGTGAAGCTCACCACTGCCACGTGAGAAGCGAAGATACCATAATGACTCCATAGAGAATATTTACTAAGCCTGTGAAAACCTCCAAAACAACGAAGCCAATTATTCTTCTATGTGTAAATATGTACCTTTAAACTCTAGCAGAGGCCCTTTTCTACTGACTGAGCTCAGCTTCTCTGCTGTTCTTAAATACTGCAGTCCTTTCAGAATCAGGACCTTGACTTTATTTTTGTTCAACTGTTGTCAAAAACATCAACTTTAATAATTTGTCATTGGAAGAAAAAAGCAACCAATAACCAATAGCTATTTATTCCTCTGTAAGGAGGAAAGTGTAAGCTGTGTAAGTTATTACACAGCTTTGTTGAATGCTGATTCTGATTAATTACTGGTTAATTACAGCATTCTACGCTCTGTTATATCTGTATAGCAGTCTGTTGCCATGTATAATTGAACATTGCTATAGACGCAGCTCTGATGGCGGAAGCAATAAAATCAATCATTTTTAAGTTCGTTTTTTCCGTCAGTTTGTTGATTTCTTCAGTATGAAGCTGTGTAATAAACGGGATCATGTAAAGCCAGTAGTGGTCATTATTGCAAAATGAACCCTCTCAGGATGATTCAAGACCCATCACCCTGTCAGAGTTCGTTTTGTAATAATGACCAGCTCACTGTACATCTTTCTCTCCAACTTTCTGAAATCGCACCAAAGACAGCGACCATGTGTGTCTGCGCAGGGTTGCATTCTTCATTCAACTTCTGTCACTCCTCATGTGAATAACTGAGTGTAGAAATAATAATCTCTATTTAGAAAACATTCAAAACATCCTCACCAATATCATGGAATCTTCTCTTTAATCAGTGTCTGTACTTTGTCAATGTCATGTTTGACAATCCTGTGAGGACAATGTGCCTGAGGTGATGGGACAGGTGGAGTGTTTGGGTCAGTGAGCTGAGCTGGGTACTCAACTGAGGTACTCTGGCTCACAAAGTTTCTGCCTCAATACCCAACAGACAGCAGAAAGCTGTTGTCATGACTACTGATCACTGGTTTCTTAGCAGTCATTTCTGATGCACACGTATTATGTTTTATAATTGTTTAGGTTTGTTTTATAACGTATTCTAATTTTATAAATGTGTCAGAATTTTTTGTCATCGTAATTTGTATATATTTTGTTGGTCTATTCTATTGCATGGGTGAACATTCCGGGTGAGGGATCCCTCTGTTGTTTCTTCAGTTTTTTTTTTTCCATTTAAGGGTTTTTGGGACAGTCTTTTCTCATCTGAATCGACCGTCTAAGAAAGAGGCTGAAAAGATGGTAAAACCCCTTGAGGCAAATTGTGATTTTGGGCTATACACATAAACTTGACTTGACTTACATACATATGGAGCATCAAGGATATTTGTTTTGATAATTACTGCACAATATTTAGTTATATATTTCCTTTATCTAATAATTCCTACCCTATAATTACCTACTTTGTGCCTTCAATAATTGAGACATAATTGAAATAATCTGTTATCCTGTGCAGGGATGTCAAAAACAACAGTGTTGTAACTGCAAAAAAATGAATGAGCTTCAGATATCTGTCCAAAATCGAAATAAACGCAGAATTCTCTAGTCTATCCATGATCTTGCACCTTTGACTGTTTATTTTGCACTACATCACACAGCAGCATGTGTGTACCCAGCAGCCAAAGTTGGCAGCAAAGAGTCATTTAGAACTGCTCAAACAATCTCTCTATCTCTCTCTCTCGCTCTCTCTCACACACACATACACACACACACACACACACACAATCACACTAAATATTTCATCAGTTTGATTGGTATACATATATATATCCTGGCAAAATATTTTCTGATGGAGTCAAAGGTTTGTTTATACCAATGACACAAAAGGCTCATTAAGTGAGAGGAAAACATACCTGCGCCGACAGACACCAATTTGTCACGTTGCTGCTAAATTTATAATTAGAGAAAAAACTGTGGGACAATATTGTCCATCAACACTAAACTGAACATTCCAATGCTTTTTAGTCATGGCAGCTACTGGAGAAGTCCACCTAATTGTGTCTCTTTTTCAGCTGGACTGTAGCACTCACAAAAAGCACTAACAGACTAATTATAAAGTGTGATATTGTGACACAGCAACAGTTTCCTGCTGTATTTTAGAATAAAACACATCCCAACCCTTTGTGTTTGTAAGACTCACCAAACAACATGTCATTAGAAGACTTGGACACACATCGGTCAGTGCTGTTGAAGTCTGGTTCATCAGGTATTTGTCAGGTCTTGATGAGTGATACACTTTTTTGAGTTTTGAGGTTTTTATTATCCTTTTCTTGTTTTTGTTGTTTTGTTGTTGTTGAAGTGTGATCTGTGTACTCTCAAATGCATGATGTTCCTCCTTTTGGTAGCTTTCATTCTTGCATTCCCTCTTCGGTCATGGATTTGAGTGATACGAGCCTCCTTCTGAAGTACCCCAGGAGAGCTCTTGCACCTGGCCTCTTTATGCTTTGAATAACAACCCCCCCCCAAGCTGCTCCTCCATCTGATCCTATTCCGCTGTCTGAATACCCTGCTACCTTGACCCCTTTTCTTTTGTTCTATAACTCATCCTTTCCAGCCTGCCTCTACAGTCACTTACTTGACCGAGACTACTTTGTGTACTGACTGCTTTTTGATATCCTGGGCTGTCTGATTTTTCTGCGAATGGAAAAACACTCAATTATCTAAATAGCAACTAATGATACCACAAGTCTCCTGGGACCAAAGGTTTAATACTCTGTAGATTTATGACTGTGTTATGGAGCTGCATTCTTTTTGCTCTCTATAAAGTTGCACGTACGTATGGCTCTGATTTACAAATCTCAATCATTGTGGAACTTTGAGAGTCATTTCCAATGCTCGAAATCACTTCTTTGCATATTGATTTTTGCGCCCTCTCCACCACTCATTAGACTTGTCAATGAGTACACCAAAGCAGAAGTGCAATTTCACAGATGTGTTGCAACAACGAGGTTCTCCAACAGCAGCAATGCAGCTGTCAATGTGCATGGCAATGTATGAACACCAGTTCATGTGTGTAAAATATTGTATGCATGTTGAGACAAATCAGCTGCATAACACGGTATCTGTTCATCTGTTTATGTGAATTGCTCATCATCAACCCATTTAACAACAGTCATTCCTACATTACAGGGAAGCTTACCGAGCACTCACTTCATTGTTATAACTTATTTTAAGAGCAAGTTATTAACCATCAAAGACCCTCTTCATGGCTGTCACATGTATGGGGTTGCATCAATGGGGTTTCAGTACATAAAATGTGATTTTAAAAAAACATTTCTAACTTTTAATCTTTTTAAGATAGAGACACAAAATCTCCCTCTCTAATATTCTGTGTATTTGTCCGATTGTCTAATAATGAAACCATGAATGTGAAAATTTTACCACTAGACAAAGGTTTTATGCTTGTTACCACTGGTCTTAAGATAGCAACTGAAAAGTCGACTAAAATTAAAGCCATAATCTTCCTCTTTTTCGTAAATGTTTGATTATGAAATGCCTACATGAAAAGTCACTCTGACGCAAACAAAATTTCTCCTCATCTCTCATCTTAAATGTGTGGCTTATACAAAATGGCCAGATAGAAATAACTATGACATTATGACAAATGTTTGATATCAACATGATGAAACAGCACTCTCTAGTTTGGCTGTAATAACCACTGTTACAACCACCCCACACACTACTTTTACACAAGTAGTTTGACTACAACATGAGTAACAGTACTTGTACGTAAGTATAATATCTTAGTTCTCTCCCCATCCCAACTTGCTGTTGGGCAGCTTGTTTGTCTCACTGAGTTAAGCTGAACTTCACCTGATGCCTTGTTAGAGCAGTAAAAGCACACGTGTAACTAATGATATTAGGTATAGGCTTCCAGTAAGCTGCCAGTGAGGCAGCATGAGTAATACCAGATTCCTGTAAGTGTAATGCAAACACCGCTGCTTGACAACTCAATTTTTGCAGAGAGTTATGTCTATTAGAGATAACAATAACAGATTAGATTTGTTTTCTTTTTCAGTTGACAATGGTGAGTCTCAGATTCAGCAGCAATAATCTCCCTGAAATAAGTTCTGTCAATATGACATTTTGAAAATGCCGACCTCCAGTTGGAGATCATCATCAGAAAACCAATTAGCCATATTTCATCTAATAACTTCTCTCTGTGCTTCTATGTTGTGTGTGTGTGTGTGTGTGTGTGTGACACCTGGCCATCACACCTGTATTTACTCACTGGCAGAGCTTTCCACAAGAGTTTAGAGTGTGTTTGTGGGAGTTTGTGCCCCTTCAGGCAAGAGCATTTGTGAAGTCAGGCTCAGTTACAAACTGGTCCATTCCAATTTTATATCAGACCATGTGTCATTGCTGTGCACTATATTTTTGTTTTTTTATGTAAGGAGTGAGTGAGGTAACCATTACACAGCACTGGGCTTCTACATATTTATTAAATGGTCTATATCAGTTCATTTCTATCTTGTATACCATGTCATTGTTGTGAGGCTGAACTAAACCCACAAATATAAATGGTGAGTCAAGTGACTTTTGGTTTTAATGGATAGTTTGCTGAATTGGTTTTGGTGCAACAGTATGCTAGAGCAGGCTAAGAATACAGATAGGTCTCCAAAATCAACATCGGGTTAATAACCTCATTGCTTCCACATCCTTCCTTCCACAGCCCCCCCTTTACTTCCTAATCCGCCTCTCTCCATTGATTTAAACAAGTTGCTTTCTCTGCTGGATGGATTAACAGGCCCAAATCCTGATAGTGATTAAAAGAAAAGCAATCGCTCGCCTTTAATTCAGATAAGGCGACAAGAGTTGGCATGACGAGGGAAGGGGGAAGGGGGATGAGTAGTAGCCTCTGTGTACAGTTGCCATGGCGACCACATGCAAGCGGATAAAGGGCACTGGGGAGCGTTTGCACATGTTAGTGTATGTGTGTCTGTGGAGTGCTTACATGTGTACAACCGTTTAGATTATTAAGAAATGAGTTTGGGATATATGCCATCATCAGTACACATCTAATATCTCTCACACACACTGCTGAGGCCAAATGCTGAGCTCAACCACAGAAATGTGCATCAAAGTGTTTAAGGTACCTGTTTGACCAGGACAGCAGCAGTTCTTTGATGATGTTTGATGTTCTTTGAAGAACAGTCACAGGTTATTTGTACTCTCCTCGGTCTTTTGTGGTAACAGAGCAAATATGCACAGAAAATCACACACAGTATTGCTGCTTGTACTGGGTTATCAACCACAGAACATGCCCTTCGCTGTCTTGTTTACCTTCATGAACACATGAAAGCTGTGGAAAAACTCCAGGTAATGGCAGGCACATGTGTTTGCAATTACATCTGGTGTCACTCAGATAAATAGGAAATGCTTTCGGAAAATTTGCAACCTCACCGAGACTGTAAATCTACTTTAGCAAAAGTTCTGTTTGCTAGGATGAGCCTTAGACCTTTAGGGGTCTCAAAGTGCTGTTCTTTTTGTTACGTCAGCTTTTTTTTTTAACTAAGCTTAAAAACTATATTTTTAGTGTCTAAAGAACTGAACTGCCACTGAAGGTAAACATCACTCTAAGATCTTGTCACTTTTCTTCCAGGAGACTGAGAAAAGAAGAAAGACTCAAAGTTAGTCTTTAAATTCTTAAAGGATCAATTCATTATTCCAACCTTTTTGAGATATACCCACAGGCATCATCTCATCTGGCCCACAGATGGCCAACATGATACTGTAGGTGGCAAAATGATGCCTTTGTTCAGCAAGTGCTGTTGGTGCATAATGCTGCTGTAGGCATGGCAGTATATATACAGTAGGCTACATGATTGCATCTGGAAAAGCTGCGGTTCATTTCTTCAGGTTTCATTTTGCATTTGAGTGTCTTTCTCTGTGCTTCATGTGAATGCATGTTGATCATGAGGTTCTAAATTGCTGCTTCTGCTGTCTAATTTAGAGATTTTTACATCAGTCTTTTGGTGTTTAAGTTAATAATGAAACTAATAGATTATGCTTTGTCTTATTTGTAATTCATTTGGTACTTTACACTTGTTTATTTCAGTGAACTTTGTAAAACACTATGAGACACTCTGTTGTGATATTGGGCTATACAAATAAAATTGAATTGAATTGAATTGAATTTGTATCACCCCTTTTGTTTCAATCATGGTCTAATCAGCCATTATACGTATATGCTTTCCTTTGTGGTCAATTTTGTCATTGTTTTCGTCAATTTACTCATTCAGTTTATGGTAAGTCATCATAGCCTGTATTTAGGTCTGTGTAGTTGACCTATTTCATGGGCTCTAGTGATGGGCAGAAGAAACCTCTTAAATTTCATTTTATTTCTGCAGAAAAAGATGTGAAGCTCTGGCACAGTGGCATGTGGTAATGTGCTCCGTATAACTCAGCAGCCTTTCAAGACCGGGGCTGAGTGCTCTACAACACCATTTCAATAGTTTTAGTCTCATACTGTACATGTGCATAAAAGTCCAAGAAGCCTGTGTATTATTCATTAAATGTATGCACTCTTGCTCAGAATTGGTGCATAAAATGTAGATGTTATTATGCAATACTTTGCAACATGTTGCACAACAACAATAACTGACCCTTTAATTAATTATAGCAATCATGATTGATTATTTTTCACTCTTTCAGCACTCAATATGCTTTCTAGTGTGTTGTCTCTCGTCTATTGTCAACAGACGCTTTCAGTGGCTGCTGACTCCACCACAGCCCTAATGGCCAAAACCCATCTGATAAAAAGGAAAGAACACCCACTCTCTCCTTCCCTCACTACTACATATCCGCTGTGATGCCCTGCAATTCAATTTGTCTCCCGGCTCCAGCCATCATTACTGCCAAAGGCACATTCATCAAAAGAGATGTGCCTCGCTTTTTGACCCTGCTGCTCTTTGTATGATGTGTGCAGTTTGTTAGAGAACAATCATCTCATTTGGTGCTCTGGGGCGTTCACTGGCCTGTTTGAACTAATGGTAAAAGCAACAGCTGCAACATGCATGAACGTTGTTCACACACACCACCACTTAACAGATGCATGTATGTATGTTATGTACAAATGCAATATGCTCATAAACATCTATTATCTTTCTGAGCTCCCTGAATTTTCAGTGACCGCCAGACAACTCAAAGAAAACAGCACAACTGACACAAGAATGATTTGCTGTTAGACATCAGAATAAACTTGGTTTTGAATTTCCCCTGTGAGGGAGCTGCTGTCAGGGTTCAGGACAACCAACAAATGACCAATAAAGTCCTATAAATCAGCTCCTTACCTTCCATGTGACTTTATGGTTACAAGTCTCAGTTTGACAATGAAAACATCGGTAGCAATGTTTCCATTCACCTGTTTTATAGACACTCTTTAAATGACACTTGGCTGTGGTGGAAGAGTGAATCATATAAGATAGGATGCGGAAACGTTTGAATAGATCTTGGTGTTGCAGTACCTGCTTCTTCTTCCCCTGCTGTAGGCAAAGCATTCATGTCATTCTACCACTCACTGAAGAAAGTGGTGTCAGGGGTGTATGGAACTGCAAAATCCTGGGTTCAATTCCAAACAGGGGCCCCTTGTTGCAAACCACCTCTCTCTTGCACCAGGTATCACAAGTAAAATGACAGTATAGATTCAAAGTAAAATGGCCCATTTTGACTTTTTTTCCCTGAGGAGAACTTCTTGTGACTGTGCAAAGTATGAGAAAAAGTAGAAGTTGTATAAAATGGAAAGCCTCTTAGAGAGAGCGTTGGATCAACATTTCCCTACCCTTAAAGCTGTTTCATTTTAGTAACACAGACATATTATCACCTCATTAAGATGTAAGCAGCAATCAAGCAGAAACATTCTCCCTTTTTTAGTCACTCAGCCGGTTGGTTGAATATTTAGTCAGTTAGTTAATTAGTTAGTAAGTTAGTTAGTGTGTCCGGCCTAAGACACCAAATAAAAATGCTGTTGCAGTTGTGAGACGCTTGTCAGATGCAAACAAAACACTGACAACAAAGAACTGCCTCAGGTCCCACGCTCTACAAATAAAATCAGCCACGCCAGAAGAAATTAAGAACATTTTACAAAGCATAACAGTGATATAATAGATAATATATAATGAGGAAATAATAATGAACCTTTTAATGAAGTCTTTTCTCTTCAAGAAGACCAGTAATCCTACCTGTTGCTGTAGCTAATGGTTACATAATGTAACTGTGCATGCAGAGATCTTTGATTTTTTTTGGTGTCACATAATGCTCTACAATGAAGTTATTGTTCATCAGACAATAGTGTTTAAGTGTCTACCTAACATCAATAGCTGTTTTCTTTGCTTCTAAATGGTCGACTTTGCTCGCCAGCTAGTTCCTAACTGTGTCTGTCTGCCTGTTTAGTGCTGGACAGGTACTGTACGGTGGGTTTATCAGAGCTTTATTAATTGAAAATTGCTGCCTGATGCCTGATGATGATGTTGATGAGAGCAGGGAGACCAGAACAGTAAAGCTGTGGGCCATTAAAACAAAACAATTAGCTGAAAGCTGCTAAATAGCTCCACAGGACTGAGAAGAACCATGGAGTCTGGTAATCATTCTCTATATGTTTATCACTATGAGCAACCCCTTTCACAATAGACATTTACAGTCATTTGACCCATTGTTATTATCAAAAGGTTGATCAGTGAGGCTTTAACCAAGAAGTGGAAGCAACAAACCCCATCGCAGGGTTGGAAGTCACAATTTATGGGGGTGGTTTACCCTGTCTGTAGTTATAAATGGCATTTCAGTACAATAATGTGATTTAGTAAAAACCGTTGCAACTTCAAATTTTTTAAGCTAGAGACACCAAATCAGTTTCAAAACAAATAGAATCACCATCTCTATAATATTCATTGCATTTGTCTAATTGTTTAAGGCTTGAATGTGAATCATGACTATTTGTTTGAGTTATTCTCTGTAATGAGAAGTAAAATTAAAGAATTTACAATGTTGAAAGAAATCTAGCCATAGTTTCATAACAACACATAAAGAATATAACAGGTGTGGTATAACAGGTGTCACAGATGTGACAGCCAGGCACACCTGACCATCTGAGAGAGGATTTATGCCAAATATTATGAAATGTTATGATATCAACATGGTGAAACAGCAGCCTGTAGTTTGGCTGTAATAACCACTGTGACAACCAACCCTTCTCTCCCCTACTTACAATTACCTAAAGGGATTAAGAATATGAATACAGAGGCACCCGAGATGCCAAACATGAACTGTAATGTAAGGTTTCCTTAAAACTTAAACAAACTAAGAGGAAAATAATACATTTACTCCTTTGGGTGGAACACAGCTTAAGCTATTTACGGGGCTTAATAATACAACAAGTAACTTGTGAAAATGTAGACTTTTTGCAGCTTCTGCCTCGAGGAAAGACAACCTACACTATGATTAGGCCACATTTGCATGTCTCTTGGGTTGGATTGAGATGTTCAGCATCTGGCTCCCAGTGCGTGGGCCAGACAACAGTCAATCCACTAATGAGGGCAGCAACATGTTGCATGCTGTCTGGCTCTTCAAAAGCATCACACTCAAGCCACAGGTGGCAAAAGAAGACACCAGGGGACAAATCCCATTCCAGCTGCCATAACCTGCATCTGTGCGTCACTGGTTCCAACCAAGGTTATCTACTGAATGCACACACTGCAGTAGCCTGCTGCATAGTACATAAGTCAAGACATAAACTTGTGTGGCAAAGAATGTTACAGCAACCTGTTAACTGGAGGGATTTCCAAGCTCACAATGTGGATTACAGGGATTACTTCATATAAATAGGCTGTCCAAGTGATGTGCATGTGTTCGGCTGACGTGAAAATATTTGCACATTAGTTACTTTGCATTATATCATGTTTTAACTAAGCAAGCCATCTGTCAGTACTTTCAGGGGGCTTTACTGTACATAACAGCAGCTCTTATTGAACTAAAGCCTCAAAAAGTCATTGCCATCTCCAATCCCAATAAATACTCTGTTATAGAGTAACTCTGTGCCTTGCGTGAGATTAGTTATTTAGCCATGGCTTGGTACAGTTGGATTTTAATTGGCAGTTATTAGCCAGCTCCCGTTCCAAGAAGCCAATATTTACTCTCAGCGCTGATAACTGGAAAACAAACGGCTCATTTAATGGAAATGTCTTTGTTTCCTGTAATGCGTGGCCCCCCCTCCCTGTCTGCCTCCTTCTAATCACTACCCTTGTTTAAACTGTTCAACTCTCTCATTCTCCTCTATTTCCATTTTACTCTCCCTTCCAAACACTGATCCTATCTCCTTTCTATCCAATTCAAATTCAGCTCAGTTCAAAGTTTGCCAACAATGTTGTCAAAACATCTAAATACAATTTGTATTACAATAACAGTAATACATAACCCTATCCACTCTCCCTCTCGCATCCGTCTTCTCTGCAAGGCCCTGCGGAAGACTCAACATTGATTGAATAGATGATGATGATTTTTCTGCCGATAACTTTTGGTGATGATGTTGTATTGTAATTTGTTTTGTTTTTTTGTTGTTTAAGGACAGACAGCTATACACATGTAATGTATTAGTTATCACTCTGTAAGCCATTTTGTCATCTTTGTCTAAGATTTTTAGGCATATTCTAGAATACCCTTGGCCAACTCTCAGAGAGAGAATAGTGGACACAATATAGTTGAAATTGGTCAGGTTGCTACACGAGTAAGAAAACCAATGCCAGAAGTGAAGTCAGTGAAGTCAGAGGTGTCACATAGGTCAGAAATTGCTGCTTATATTTGGGTAGATATTATTTTTGAAGAAATAAGTTACACAAAGGTTTTCCACAGGATAAATTTGTGTGATCAACACACACTCTGCAAAGCCTTGTCCCTCCTTCAATCATTTTCTTAAAATCTTTGTATAATAAGCTGTTAAAGGACTATAAATCTTTGCCAAACATGCTCCATCTAGGTACATTTTAGCCGTTTGGATAGCTTTACTAAAGGCTAATGTTAATGTTGCTATTGTTAGCTTTTACGATGAAGCTGAAGCTTTTAAGTTGATCTGAATTACTTAAATTAAATTTCTGCTTTAACTGACATGATTGTTTTAAACCACCCATGCTCAGTCCAAATGGCCTACACCTGGATGCAGGCTGTCAATAAGGGTCCTTCCTAAGTGAAGGCAGGGAGAAAATAGGGTATAAAATAAAATTACTGGTACCTGTATGGCTTACAGATGTTTCACAATGAACACCTTTCAGGAAAGGGAGTACGTTTGCTGTGTTCTAACTCCAGAGTAGATCATTCTGAGGAGGTTTTGAGTTTGTAGTGTTTTTACACTAGAAAAGTCACAAATTTAACTATACTCAAAGATGTTAGTATGTTTGATTAAGAGCACTTTTGATATACCAATAAACTGTATCTTCAAATTAAATAGCAGGAAAAACAACAATGGCATATAAGAGCAGATCAGAAACCAAAGGCTTCGTACCAAAACATGGTCAAAATACTTTCATTTTGCATTAGAAATAAAAGCCTGTCTCTAATAATAGTCTGCCTCCTTTCATTCAAGGTAAACAAGAGCTCCAGACATTATTCTACAGTTTATACTAGATAAGTATAAATTTCCCCTAAGATCAGACTCACATGTCTAATAAAAACACTGCAAACCTTTCACACAGCCATGTGCATCAGGACTTAAAAATGAAAACAGCATACATTAAAATGATAACTCATTCAGGATTGCGAAGCAGCATTACAAATGCACAGTAACAGCATCACTATCGCCAATAAGACCTCTTATTATCCCTTCCCCCACGTGTCCTTTTAGAGCTGTATTGCAACAGACAGCAGCAGATTTCTCAGCTTACAGCTCATTAATTCAGAGTGGTTACTCCAGAAATGGCAATTGTCCATGACAAGAAGAGAAAAGAAAAATAATCTTCCATTTTTTCCTCCGTCTGACAAAGAAAGGGGTTTTCAGGATATATTAGGATACATACTGGGTGACCAGCAAATAACACTTGTTCAATGTACTATACAAGATTCCCAGTAAAAAGGCTATTGTGCTTTACTGAAAATGCTAAGTTTTTATTAAGATGACTAATATGCCAAATAAAAATTCTTTCTAATATTTTGTCCACCTTGTTTATCTTTTATTGATTTATTTCCTTTATTTCCCCATATGAGAGAAAAGAACTACAACACCATAGACTACAATATAAAAGATGACCATAAAGTTGAATCAACACCAAAAGAGTAATAAGAATATTGGAACAATTGGATTAATTTACTTTGCACACATTTATCGTAAAGGCTCTTTTCATTAAAGTCCGAATAACCGTATGTCAACATTCACAGACAGTCATCAACATTATAGGTCGTCCCACCTTAACTGCAGCCAGTGCCCTCCAAAACAACCAAGGTTAAGTTTAGGGAGATGAAATTCCTTGATTAAGGTTGGCAAAACCATCCAAACGACGGTGGACTTTGGGTAAGGATCGTTTACCATTTTCAGTGTCAACATTAAACACCTAACCAACCATCCCAAGCTCCACTCAAAATGATTTGCAGTCTTAAAGTCTAATGAGCACAAGAGGGTGCTTGTCAGAAAAGGGTCAAGTATTGTCGATAACCAGATCAATCATTAAATCTGCACCTACCTACTTTGCAATTTGTTAACCAAAGGTGGCAGTGGGAGATCACTG
This sequence comes from Pempheris klunzingeri, assembly GCF_042242105.1. NCBI lineage: Eukaryota > Metazoa > Chordata > Actinopteri > Acropomatiformes > Pempheridae > Pempheris > Pempheris klunzingeri. The sequence continues at coordinate 26,910,453 of NC_092013.1, forward strand.
TTTGACAATTCAATAACAAATTTCTATATTGTGGTCAAATCGTGCGAACAAATCATAATTCATTGTTGAAATGTACTATTTACAAAAATTAACTGGCAATATTATGGCCTTTCTTTCTTGTCTCTCATATTCTGTTAGGACACCAATGATGAGAACATGAAAATGTTCCAGCTGGAGTCTTCTTCCTTCAGGAAGATGTGGCCCAAAACTTGGCATCTCTTTCCCTGAATTCATTAGGAACATCAGATAATGTGCCTCTTCTGTGGACCACTTTATGAACTGCACCTGGAGTACCTGCATGAGTAAGTGCATCAAAATTTCAACTGTAGAGCTGGCCTGCCCTGATGTATTAGACACCCCTTTGACTGGCAATGCAGTATGCACTCTATCTACATTTAATAAAAATAATACCTTGTGAGCAAATCCAAATGAAGTGTATCAATAGCAACAGCAAAAACACTCAAAGAAAATCTGGCTTTCTAGGATATAGAGTGTAACAGCTTGTAGTCCTAAAAGAAAAGTATTTTATTTAAGCCTTGGATTCGCGTGCCAGATTTGTAGTGGGTTTTTTTCCTCCCACAAGCTTTTCAGCTTATGCCTACAACCATTTCACAGTTCGTTGTGTCACATTAATTATACATGCTTAAATGTTGACTGTGTACAATATTTGTATATGTTTTCTGTATTTATTACTTATGTGGCTCAAATATAGTAAGAAAGGTATAGTGAAAAATGTTGATTTTCAGAGATTATCTTGTCGATCAAATATGATTTAAATTCTCTACAAATATTACTTTCTTCATGGACCTATTATGCCATTACAGGTCCCAACATGATAATGAGCCCAGAAACTAGAGATGTAAATATGTCATGCGCATGAGTAAGGCATTTGCAATCATTAATTGATCATTTTGATAATCCATTAACCAGTAAACAGTCCAACTATTAGTTAGGGTTAGTTTCTCAGCTTCTCAAATGTCAGGATAGACTCGTTGTTCCTTTTCATATCATAATTCATTTCATCTCTGAATTTTTTTTTACTGTTTGTCAAGCAAAATAAGCAATTTACATCACATTGTGCGATGGAAACCAGTGTTAGGTATTTAAATGTCACAACATTTTATTGACTCACAGGCTCCTGGCTGAGCGTCAACGTGTTGGATTTCTCCCCTGACAACAGGAGGGACGGTGATGAGAGGAAGGCTTTGACAGCTGCTTGTGCCTATGTACAGCATGCCAGTTCAGAGTATCCAGCTTTCTTAGAGTCTTTGGGTGAATTCCTGTAAGAATACCACAACGCACCTGCTGCAAACAAATGAGATACCTGGAGGTGTGTGATTGGGAGGAATGGCCTGCCCACTCCCAAAGAGGTGCTCTAATATTGGACTTCTGTGCTAGTCATGGATTGGCCATAATGGACAGCATGGCTAAGCATCGGGTAATTCAGTTGGTTCTAGAGCACCTTAAACCAAAGATTGATGATCGTCTTTGTCTTGGACACTCGTATGAAGAGAGGAGCAAAGCTGTCAACTGATCATCACTTGGTGGTTAGTTGAATTATTGGGAGGTTATATGTGAGTTTGTCCATTCTATATCTACATCTGTTTTGTGGGCTTGAAGAAGGCGTGAGACTGCGTCGCCAAGGGAATCCTGTGGCGAGTGCCCTTGGGGCTGTTGCTTCAAGCCATCCAGTCCTTGTATAACTGACAGCTGTGTCTGTATTCTCCCAACTTATTCTTCAAACAGTGGTTTCAGTGGGTGTTGGGCTCCCTTGTTACCTATTCTGTGTGTGATTTGCAAGGATATGCAACCCTAACCCTAGGGGGAGAGGAGTATCTGGTTTGGGGACCACAGAATTGCTTTTCTGCCCTTTGCAGATGATGGTTCAGTTATATCACCAACCCATGTCCTCAGCACACATTGGGGTGGTTATAGTCAAGTGTGAAGTGGTTGGGCTGAAAGCCAGCACCTCCAAGTCTGAGGTGATGGTTCTAAATTACAGTGCCAAACAGTGCATGACTCCCTCCAAACTGGAGGGAGATGAGAGTTCTTCAAGTGAGGGAGTTATTGTTTCTCTGGCTTTTGTTTACAAGTGAGGTAAGATGGAGTTTGAGATCAACTATCAGATTGGTGCAGTGTCATAAATAATGCTAGCATTGTGCAGGACCATTGTAGTAAGGAGAGAACTGAGCCAGAAGGCAAAGCGTTAAATTATCAGTCAATCTACCGTCATATACAGTCATGAGCTTCAGATAGTGACCGAAAGAATGATACAAAATAGTTACTTCCACAGGATGGCAGGGCTCACTAACAGAATATAGGATAAGGAGCTCAGACATCCACAAGGAGCTTGAAGTAGAGCTGCTGCTCCTTTGTATTGAAAGGAACCAAGATGAGGTGGTTTGAGCATCTGATCAGGACGCATCATGGACGCCTTTTTGGGGGGTTCGGCACATCTAACTGGTAGGGTTTCCTACCTGTGCAGACCTAAAACATTTTTATATCTCATCTGACTTAGGAATGTCTCAGGACCTCCCTGGGGGGGGCTGGAAAACGTTACCAGAGAGAGGGAGATCCTTGTTTAGCATGCAGAAATAACGACCCAGCCCCAGACTTGTGTCAGAAACTGACACTAACAATACAAAAATGGTTTAAACCACTTTGTCTTTGTCATCTGTGGTGTTTTCAGATTTATCCACTCTTCAGTCCGTTTTCTAAAAGCTCTGTTTTGGGGTGTAAAAAACAATGGCCTGGTCGGGGCACAGACTGGAGTAAAAGATTTAGCCAGCTTGAAGTGAACATACTGTACTCAAAGACAACCTCCCTCAGCCAATGTTGGAATGAAACAGTAAAAGAAATAGAAAAGATAAAAGGATAAATATAGACTGAGCTCTGACAAAAGACTGGCTGAGTACCTATAGGCCAGCCTCCAGCAGCCAACATTGGACACATTATTATGACATCAATCTGCCTTTACAGCCCAGCTCTTTGCCCTGTTATTATCATTACACTCTGCATATATTGATAGCTCATTTTCCATCCTGCAGCTCATTTTCTACTGATACAATACCTGGTACTTAAATATTAGATTATCTATGCATAGAAACCTGTCCTATTGTTCCTCCCCCAAGCTCAGACTGCTTCTCTGCATTCAATTTGCCAGAAAAACCTGAAAATCCTCCACATATCTGACTGTAATTCATCTGCTCGAATTCTACTATGAAGAATTAGCTGTTTGATACAGCACTTTTATCCAAAGTGCTTTACAAGGTTTTTGCTGCTCATTCAGTGGACAGTTGATGGCCTGCTCTATCTTCTGAGCCACAGCCACCCGATTCATTGACTTTTGTTCAAGACTACCAACTTTTTGCATTGCTTCATTTTGTATGGTTTGGTTCGGTACAAAGTCTCTGATTTTGACATGAAAGACTGCTGTTTGCATCCTGCATCCTCCCAATATTCAATGTTATCTAACCATGACTGAGACCATTCCCTAACCTTGGCCATGTAGTTTTAGTTTCTACAGATTACCAAACCTGCATTATAAAGAAGACAGAGCAGAAAATAGTCATATTAGTCATTTTTATAAATGTCATGCATTATTTAGGTATATGGCTTCATGCGTGGATAAGTAGCAATAATTGCTGTACACAAACAACACTGTGGCCAAGACAGTTGGTATATATATATGGATATAGGTAAATTGTGTCACTCTAGCACACAATGTAGAGGGTTAAAGTTAACTATAATGTGATGATAATATAATAAAACTTTTTTTCAGGTCGCATCAACACAACACCCTTTTTATTAGAACTGCAAGTTTTTTTTTTATTTTCTCTGGTGTGCTAAGTGAAAGCACAACAGAGGGGATTACGAATCATCCTCAATAGCGAGGTGGCACAGAGCGGTCTATTGCAGCAGCTATCTTGCTACTTTTCTTGTTTTTCTTATCTTTGTTACTTTCACTCTGTGTATCACGGGCACCTTAAGGAGGCTTGTTTGCACAAGACATAACTATTGGTTTACAATCTGTGATGTGCTGGGGCAGTGGCATCAAGGCTAGTGAGGCCAGCAGACTGAACGAGCCAGCTCTAAGCTCTAAGGAAGGCTGGAAGTGGACATTCTGGAGTCAGTGGCAGAGAGGCAGATGAAGGACAAGATCAAAGCTATCCTAGAAAACCTCTCTCACCCCCTCTACAATGAGCTGTCACAGATGGGCAGCTCATTCAGACACCCACCCAGATGCAAAACCATATACTTCAGGAGCTCATTTCTACCTGCTGCCATCAGACTATGCAACAGCAGTGGAGACCAAACAATATAACACCACACAACACACACAGACTTATTTTTCCACAGTGTCTGGTACACTCCAGATACTCACGACACTTTCTCTCTCCACTGTTTCTCTGTTGGACTATTGGACTATTGGACTATATACCCATTGAGCCACAGCTGACATGCAAACTTGTCCCCAAATGCTCTTGTATAATTTCTATTTTGTATTCTATTACTATTTTATTTTTGAGCACCTCTTTACTTTCTATACTTATCTGTACTTATTTCTGTCCTTGTGCTGCCAACCACATTTCCCCACTAAAGATCAATAAAGGTTTATTTTATCTTCCTGTGCTCGAGCCTTAATTTTGTTAGTTGTATTATAGAAATAACTCTAAAATCATAAATGTTAACTGGTCGTACCACCCACTACCACACCCTCTACAACAACCAAAAAGAACATCAACTGGATGATATGTCAGCCACTACTAATTGGTGAAGACAAACTAACAACCCCTCTCACAAAACAAAAGGCTACTATGAGCACAATGTCAGACTGAATTGTGAAAGGTGAAATATCAAGCCAAAAGCATAGTTAAACAGCTTTTTTGATCTGCTCCCCAACACTGAGATGTGAAAAAATTAGTTACAGTAGAGATATCAGGTCAATGTCCAGCATAATGTGTCAGAAATGAACAACTGAAAGAGAAAAATGTACAGAGTGCTATACTCTATACTCAAGTAAAGGTACTATTACTCTCATAAAAATGACTGTACTAGACATCACCATTTGAGAAACCTCCTAAAGTACCTGATTGATAAATTACTCAAAATACAATCAATTTTGTTGTATATACTGATCGTATGTTGCACAGATTGTCTATGATGTCAAGTCACTACATCAATATTACTTACTACTAACTGGTGGAACCAGGGCAGAAGTCAACTGGTCAGAGGATTTTTGGCACGATTGACAGTGAGATGTTCACCCATAAAGCAAAAAACACTTTGTCTGTATGTTACAGCACAACAAAGCAGAAAATAATAACAATATAATCAAGTAGAACAATTAAAGTAAGCACAAAAATGGAGAAAAATGACCAGATCAACAAATCTGAGCAAGTAAACTAGGTCGGCCTGTGAAAACACATGTTTGTATATAATACATACAGTTGCACTGTATTATTCAACCCAGTTGCAAATTAGGTGTTTGGCAAAATTTAGATTCAGCTGTGTTCAATTAACAACTCAAAAAACAATTGACAAAGCTCAACACAACTAATATTACAGGTAGTTTCTCCAAATTCAACACAAAATGCCACTTTAAATGCAGTCTCAAAATTATTCAATTCCCTAAATAGGATCCCTTATTAAAGCACTCATTTGCAAATCAGATGTTGTCTCAAGCACACCTGATTATCTACTAACTAATCAAGGGCCTCATTAGTTGCATCAGGTGTGCTTGAGATAGAACACATCAAATACGCGGACTGGTTAGGGGTTTGTTCACAGTGATGTTTGGTTGCATGTTAGAAATATGGGTAAGTCTAGAGAATTGTCCAAAGAGTTAAGAAAGCAGATTATTGCCTTGCACAAACAAGGAAAAGGATACAAAAAGACAGCAAAGGCACTGCATGTTCTTAGAGATACTGTTGGAAGTGTAGTTTGCAAGTTCAAAGCTAAAGGAACACTGGCTACACTACCTGGACATGGCAGAAAGAGGAAGCTATCAACAGCTGCCACCAGATTTCTGAGGAGGCAGGCTTAAGTGACTGCAAAAGACCTGCAGCAAGACTTGGTGGCAGCAGGCACTGAGGTTTCAGTTTTCTACACTAAGGCGCATACTAAACGCTGAAGGCCTCCATGTCTGAACTCCAAGACTCACACCACTACTACCCCAAAGCACAAGACAAGTCAGCTCCCATATGCTCGAAACCATATTGATAAGCCACAGACGCTTTGGGATTCTGTTCCGAGGAGCAATAAAAACAAAATTGGAACTTTTAGGGTCTGTGGATCAGCGGTATGTCTGGAGGAGGAAGAATGCCTGAAGAGAACACCCTTTCTACAGTGAACCATAGCGGTGGCTCTGTGATGCTCTGAGGCTGCTTTGCTTCTTCTGGCACTGGAAAAATGCAGCGTTTGCAGGACAAGATGGATTCAATCAAGTATCAGGAAATCCTTGGAGAAAACATCATGCCGTCTGTGTGGAAGCTGAAGGAGCTGAAGCGTGGGTGTCACTGGACCTTCCAACAGGACAATGATCCCAAACATACCTCAAAGTCCTGGAAGATACTAGAGTGGACGTCACAGTCACCTGACTTGAATCCCATAGAAAATCTCTGGTGGGCTTTGAAGAGGACAGTTAAGCATGCATACCCAAGAACATTAGAGAACTGGAGGCTGTTGCCCATGAGGAATGGGCTAAGATTCCTCAGGAAGGCAATCAGAACCTGGTGTCAGGCTATGCATCACGTTTGAAGCAGGTCATAACAGGAATAGGGTGCTCTACTAAGTACTAAAGGTGCTTGTCAAGAAGGGGTTGCATAATTTTGAGACTGCACTAGTCATTAAAAGTTGCATGTTGCATTGAATTTGGAGAAGCCACCTGTAATATTAGTTGCGCTGACCTGTTTCAATTGTTCTGGTTTTGCAATGGGGGTTGAATAATTAAGTGCAACTGTACATAGCTCTTGTGCCGTTCAAATGTTTTGTTGAGGATTTTTCTATTGAATCTAATTCATCTGCATCAGTCAGTCAAGATTTATTTCTATAGAACTGTGTGCAATATTCCATTGTCATCTAGAATAATTCAGATTACAAGCAAATAAAACCATAAACATTGGCTACTTTTGTCTCTCACCACGAGAGGGCTGCACACAAGCTGCACAGCAGGGAGTCAGACAGAAATGAGCTACTGCAACACATGCTTATCGCTACATGCACAAACGCAGCACAAAATCAAGTTATAGCCTACAGTGGAGGACTGACCTGGCAGGCGTTATAGAGGAGCTGGTGCTCAAACTTCTTAATGCCCAGGATCTGCTGGAACATCTCATACAGCTGGTCCTTGCTGAGGATGAGCTCGGAGGCTGCACTGGCCGTCATTCTCTGCTGGTGCTTCCTGGGGTCCTCTTCACCTCTGTATATGGTGTCAAACTTGGCCATCCAGGAGCTCAGTACTGTTTCTTTGCTCAGTCCATCAATCTCAGGCAGGCTGCGCACCCGCTTCTCTATGTGCTTCTTAAAAACCTCCCGAGAGTCACTGGCCGAGCAGCCGCCACTCTGCACCATTCGGGACACACGGTCACTTTTTAGGAAGACCTGCAATCAATTTGTGAATTGACAGATTAGTTGTTTTATTTAATATTAATATTCTATTTATATATACACAGTATGTATAACTAACTCATCAGGAAGACAGGAACACCTTTAGCAACAGACTGATACCACCACGGTACACTGACTCAGTTATATCATCACTGTCATTTTGAACCCAAAAATGTTTTTACCATGAATAAAATTCTATATTAGGTTATCTTATGAGATACAGTGAGCAATCTGTGGCTAGTATTCCTCATTGCCTTATCGTGTGGGTCACTAGTGGACAAACAGGTTACAATTCCACCTCAATGTACAGCAGAGGGTAAATTTTCATAATGGCAGGATAGAAAAGGTTTTAAGGACATATCACCTGTCACTGGAGACATGTGCATAATAGAGATATGTCCATATATGAACATACATGTATATGGACAGTTTTGATTGTTATTTTATTTCATTTTGACAGTTTTTGAAAACAAAATGGTGCATTTCTGTGACTGGAACTTAATTGTTATAACAAATGCAAATCCAATTCTTACATGAGAGGCACAAAATGGGGCTAGTACAGTGGTTTCACTGAAGAGAGTTTGAGCTATGTCCATGACTGGTCATTGGAGATATATCCATACATGGCCATGTCTCCGCCAAGAGTCTGTTAACAGTAAAAGTTGTTTTTGTTGAAATTGCCTGCAAAAAACATCTATTTTTTGAGACTAGAACTTAAACACTTGCAAAAGCATTAAATGTAAAAATAATGAGCAGTACGCTCTGAGGCTAGTTTAGTGTGTTGATTCACCCAAATGAATTAGTTTTTTCCCTCTGATGTGTGTGCACACACAGGACATATCAGAGCTTCCATCCCAATATAGTGGAGGCCAATGGAATTTCACTAATGGGGTTCACAGCATTAAAAAAAACACATTTAAAATGTTCAACAGCAACTTCTGTTTCTAGAAACAGTCACCTAATTAATCAGGCTAATGCACAAAAGCAATCTCAACAGTTTGTGTGGGGACTATTGCTGTAGTAGAAAAATGCTGACAGTGACGTCTGTGGATTATTCAAAATTTTAAGTATCATTTTTCAGTTCTGCTATGAAAAGAACAAATGAAATTCCATTCAGTCTCAGAGAAACATATAAAACTTGGAAAGTCTGCATATAAGCTTGTGATTGATGGGTGGTGAATTCCTGTCACCTGCTGTCGACACTGCCAAGCTCTTTGTAACCCCATGTCTCTACTTTCCTCCTTCCTTTCTATTTCTGTCGGCCCCTTATCTCTCTATCACTCTGTCTGCCTGCCCCCGTCACTTTTAGCCTGAAGCTAAAGCCAAGCTGAGAGCTTTAAATTTTAATTGAATTGGGTAACCTGTGCACCGAGCTTCATCTGTTAAATATCACACTGTTGTCATCTGGCTTGCTTGTGCTGCCACATTAACTGATAAGGATATGCCAATCAATGTGTCAGTTCCACCAACCCAACACTGATACACTCCCTTGTTCTGCTGTAGCAGCCAACAGTACCCTCAAATCCTCAAAAGTCCTCTTATTGCAACACTTCTTCCTGGATCAGCTTTGAAAAACATATAGTTCTCTGTGTGTCTGTAGAATGAAGTGACTACACTTTTTATTTTGTTGAGCAACCATGTGTCATGATGCTGACAGCCTTTATGCACAGTGCAGCAAAAATGATACAATAGTTCATGATTTGTGTTTAGTGTAAAAAACATCATTGTAGAACTTGTGTGATCATGTGAAGTGCATTTATAATTCCAGCTATGGTTTAATAGATCTGTGTCACACCTAACTAGCACAGGCTCTTAGTATTAACATCATTTGCTTATCCCGTTTTCTGCCTTGTCACATACTAACAAGGCAGATTCTCACTCCCTCTGTGTGTGCTGTAATCTGAGTTTCTCTGTTCAGAACCTGTAGCACAGTGAAACATAGCAGGAGAAAAAGGTCAGAGTCGCTGCCGAGCAACAAACTAGCCTATGCAGCTAACACAGAAACATGGAGTGGCAGCGGCAGCGAGACGATGGAAGTGCACATTTGTTTAGGTCTGAGATGCTGACAAATTATATAGAGAACCTTTAAAAATGTATGTAATTGTAGGGATGATTAAAGACTGAGTTCAACAACCTACTTGTATAAAGTGGTTGGTGTTGATCACTCAACTATTGTGGGAGAATGTCTGTCTTGACAGCTCATGCTCAGGATGAAAATATGACAGAACATGAGGCTTTTGTATGGAGAATATCCCAAAATCGGGATATGTAGACATGAAAAATCAACTTTAAAGTTAAGTTTAAGGATTATTACAAGTGGAGAAAGTTCGACCTGCAGCATCCAAACTACACATTTATTTTCTATCATGCTGTATAACCCATATGTACCTGTACCTGTATGTACCACTGTGTAACCCTTAACCCTAAAGCCTCTCCTTAGACTGAACATAATTATTCTCTGTTCACTCTAGCCCAGTTCACTCACAGTTATAATTGGCTTCCTATGATATGTGGAATCCAGGGACTGAATCTTATTCTACTCACTGTGAGTCACCACCAGATACTTTCTGTCAAATGTCAAGTTGTCAATGAACAGTACAACCCAGACTGTTTAGAAATGTGAGGTGCAAAGAGGAGTCTGGTTCTTCTTTCATCGCATTTTATTTCCCTTTTCTATTCTAGGCGGATCAAGCCCACTGAATTCTGGGCCATTTGGGAGCACATTATTAAGACTGCCCTGAGGAGCTCAGTGCACGCTCTGCATCATTTATCAGAGCCAAGGCAAGTTATCACCGCTGGGGTTTAGTTACTTTTCACACCATTATTAGTTTTCCTGCTTGGACAGATTCATTTTAAACAAGAGGAGCATCACAGAGGGAAATTTAAAAGCTTGCAAAAGGTAATTTAGACAACTGAAATGATATAAAAGTTACTGACATTTTGCTATTTATACAGTATATAAAATGAACATGTAGTGTTCAATAGATTCCACTACAGAAACTGTCTTTTTTTCCTCCAAAGGGATGTCAGAGGTCAGATACAGTTGCAAAAGGAAGGGTTAATGGTTTGACAAACACAGCAGTATAATACAATATGTAATACGATATGTATGTATGCAATCAATCAAAATGACACATACCAGTTAAAAAAGACATTAAACACATTTTGTGAGCATTCTGGTGACATAAAACACCTATGTAACAGATAATACAGACTCACATCATAGTAGCTCTGGACAGCGTTGATGAAAGCCTCATCAGCCACAATCTGGGTTTCTCCGTTGAGGAATGCCTGGAAACGCTCTTTGACAGTCTGCAGATGCTGCTTACTGATCTGAAAGAGACATTATACAAGAGACAAAAAGGCTTTTATGGTTCACTAATAACTTTTTTTTTTTAAATCTGTTTTAATAATCAAAATAAACACAAAATGATACTCTTTTTGTTTCAAAGTTATGCTGAAATTATGTGAGCTCACCCAAAATTAACTGAAATACTATTAAGGTGGTGTGTAATTGAATACATTTTGTTTTGGTTGCTTTTTATGGCCTTAAATTTCTCTATTACTGTCAAATATTGATTCCCAAGAACATTTCAGTGTCCAATCAACTCGAGGTGAAAAAGACATGAAACAGTTTACTAAGGCTGATAGTGCCCACAGGGAGCCTTTGGTGGTTTGGACCCAACCCATCAAAATAACACAAAACAGAGCAATATAGAGGATTGTTTGGGAAACCAGGAATGGGATTAACACCTTTTTACCCTTAACACCAAAAAAAGAGGCTGATAGCATCCAGTGGTCTAGTCAAAGCCCGAGAGGTGAATTCTTTTACACAGGAATAAATACCTTTTTATAGTAATACAGCACACTTTTACTGAGTCTTCATGAGCCCCTTTTCCACCGCAGGAACTTTTCTCATTTACCTGGGATTTTGAAAAACCATGGGGCGTTTCCACCGAAATTACCCAGAGAAAAAAACGTTCCCTCAACCCCAAACTTTCCCCAAAAAGTACCCAGTAGGGAGGTGGAACTTTTCAGATTGCGCGGAATTCTTGAGGGGCGGGGCTGTGTGCTGAAGAACGCTGATTGGTGGAACACACTTGCAGCGTTCCGCACTTCCGTTCCAGTGTGGCTGCAAACTTGTTTATTTCATTTCTACAAGCTTCACTTCGTTTGTGTTCTGATCATTTGGAAATGGAGCAAAAGAAGAGAAGCTACGAGAAGTGGACGGACGACGAGGTCCAGGCTCTTTTGAGTGTATTTGCAGAGGAAGAAATTCAGCGGGACTTCGAGTCGGCGACCAAGTCTATGGAAGAATAACCGACAAGCTGGCGGAGCTAAATGTAACATATTCGTGAAAAGTTGAAGAAGCTTATGCAAGATTATAAGAAGCTGAAGGACCACAACAGTCGCAGTAGGTCTGACCGCCATACTAACAAGTGGTCTGACCAGCTCGACGCCATACTGGGCCACAGACCGGCATATTCTGGCACTCCCCCATATGACATCAGCCTGATTTGAATAAATGTTCCGGAACTTTGAGGTGCGGTGGAAACGCAAACCACACAGATTACCAGGAATTCTTTTACCCAGGTAAATACATCCCTGGTAATAAAAGTTCCTGGAAATGTTGGTGGAAAAGGGGCTATGGTGTTTTAATGGATAGTGTGAAACTGTCTGGTCTATGATCAATACTTTGGTGATCAGTTTGAAGTGTGTTAAGAGTGGGACTTGGTGACAGCTGATACATAACACAACTTTTCATGCCCCTTTCATGATCAACTGTAGTGCTGGGAAACAGACTTCAGCATCACGCTTCGGTAAAGCTGCTGTGGTGAGAGCAGTCAGCAGAGTACAAGAAGAGAGAGGCAGCACTGCTGACAGCGTCTGGTCAATGACCAAATCTACAGGAGTAAAGAAGGTAATACTAGTTTAAAGTTACACTTGGTGATTTTCTATAAATGTCTAACAGCCTCCAAAGTCCCTAAATTACTACCTAACACACTGCAGATATCTGAAAATTCAGTTTAAAAACCAAATTCTGGGTTACAAAGTCCTACAGTGCAGCATTGACAAATGTTGAAAGATGTGACAGAAAGATAATTAGTGGAGGTCAGAAGTATTCAGTGTCAAGGAGAGTTAGTTTCACAGCACTATTTCCAATGGTGATACAGAGTACTAGCATAGGCAAAGCGGGTAACAGACAGGAGGATGGAGGATGTGCAGCATGGATTATCATAGGGGCATGTGTGTACGAGAAGTGGAAATTACAAATCTACTGTATGTAGTTCACTTTTCTCACTAAGCTGAGCTATCACATCACTTATCAAACACTTTCACTAAGCCATCATTCACTGTTCATAGCAGCGCGATCTTAAAGCACTGCCACTGACTGTCTGCACTTCAGTCTGGGCTCTCTGAAGCTGGGCACACGCTGTCCAAATAAAGCACCATTTTAGCTGGACTCATTTTAGAATTAAGCTGAATTTCTGCCAGATTGATTGTCATTTCACATGCAGTTTGAACGGGGTCACAGCGTCTGATTAATCAACAATCTGGATCTCAAACCATCATTATTCTTTTATCAGGTCAGAAACTCTGGACTGCGTGTCCAAAAATCCGTTATAAACTGTAATGACTTTGTTTTAATTTTATTGGTATTGTTATATTATTTTACATATTGTGACTAAAACTGTTGGCTTGAGACTGCTGCAGAACAGTTGCCTTGTTTGAATAAACTTTATTGGAAAATGCATGATACCTGCCAAGCTTAAGTGAGTTCAGTCTGTTACTGCTAATTCAATAATGAATTCAAAAGTAGTGTACTGTGCACTTTTATTTTAGGAACAAAAGTGCAATAACATTTGGTCTCTAAACAAATAAGGTGCTTTTTAACACAGTAGCAGTTCAAATATTTCTTGTAAATCTCAACTTAAAACGAAAACGGAAGCCACAAGCAACCCTGACAGATAGTCCTCTGACCATATATCAATAAGCGCCTGCACCTCCTCACTACTCCACGTCTGCCCACGAGACATTTTCCAACTGTTCTCCTTATTTACCTCTGCTTCTGCTGATTCGCGCTGTTGGCTTTGTTTTTTTTTGGCGCTGCACTTACGTCACTTCCTCTCTTTGGTTCACTTCCTGTCTTTGGTTCGCATTTACAACGCTCATTACAATTACATGCAAATTAGACATTATGCAAATTGGGCGATGGCGTCATTTAGCGACTCCTAGCTACTTTTAGGACAGCCAATAGCTACTTTCTTTACTGAGGAGTTGGCAACACTGTTCACTGGGCGCCATTTAAATTTTGAGGGGACAGTGTGAGAATAGTATTGTTAAAACATGGACACCCCCCCCCACACACACATATATTTGTTCATTTTATTGTTTGAAACTCTAGTTTGTGTGTCGTCTACTTTAATATTTGTTGCTGATGTTATTTGTCCAAAGTAATTGTTGTGCTCCAACTGGAATACGCAGGCACGGCCTATTGCTGGTGTAGTAACCGAGTTTCGCCACAAGATGGAGGTTCCTGTTTGTGAGCGCTGTCTGTCAGGAGCAAGTCTAGGTAATGTCTGTGTGTATTTACAGGTAAGCAAGCAGTAAAATAAGTCACAATGTACGGGTTAATGAGTTAAGCACTGAGGGTCACGGTGGATTAGGGAAAGTTGGCCGTTTTTCCCTGTATTGTGGAGTCATGTAAAAGTTAGTTGTGTAGCGCCATGCTAGCAGCTAAGCTAACATTTGACCGGTGTTAAACTGACCTTGGAGCGGTGCTTGGGTGACGTTGCTTAGCCTTACCATGTGTGTTGCTGTAAACAGTGTATGAAAACAGGAGCCACAATAAGTCATGTTAGTTATTGTTGTTGATGACACATACATATTGTTTAGCTATATTTTGGAACATAGAATGAGTTTGAAAGATGTTTAACACTCACATTGTTGTGCAGCGTTGATGAGAGTACGTGATGCAAACAGTGTCGCTATGTCTGTATATTTATATAATTATATAATTATATGTAATACTGAGTCATCCTTCAACCAAGACAATAGCACTACACTAAATTGACAAATAAGAGCCTCCCTCCCTGCTAGAAGGCTCCACACCCGTCGGCCAGTTCCCATCTGCAGCCCTGGTAACCGTTACCATGGCCACTGCAGCAGAGGAAGCGATATGAGATAACAGCTTCCTTAATAGGGGTCAAAGTTCACAGCTGAGATCAACTAGAGTAGAGCCAGCTGTGAGCTAGTGTTTATCCATAATACACCAGCACATGACTAAATATTATTAAGGAGGAGGTCAGATGGAAATGTGTGTAGCTGGTGAGTTGACTGTAGGTCAGCGTGTTGTGCCACTGGTTTAGTTACTCAGATTTGTCTTAGATATTCTGTGACAGTTGGCACAAACACAGCAACATACTGTATCAGGATACCAGGCTTTAGTCAGGCTTCACTTTTAAGCCTGCCTCCTGTTGGCATAGCTGGTGGAGTATAACATGTAACCATCAAGTACTTTAAATGTATCATTTCAAAATGATAATGGCAATATTACTGTGCCTATATCACATGAGGCTACAACAGGGAGAAAACACTCCACCATCAAGTGAGATAAAAGTCCAGCCGGAGTCCAAACGATAAATAGCATTAACATCCTTATACTGTATCTTAACAATAACATTTTCATCTTAAGAAACCATCATTGGCTTTTGATCAGGGACAGGAAGTGAACCCTAGTTCTCGAGCTTTGTACACTCCACCTAACAAGCTCACACAGCAATCATTATTCTCAGCACTGCAAGAGGTCAATTGCCAAATGTAAACATAGGTCATTTTAAAAGGAAATGGATAGGAGGAAAGGAGTTTTGCAGAGATAAGGGTACGGTCGGCTGCCAGCGTCCTCCTGTAAGTCTGTCTCTGTCTGTCTTCTATGAACTGGGACACTGTGTCTGTTCCAGGATTCAGTCATGTAAGCTTGTAAGACGTAGTTACCTACAGTGAGTATCAATGTGTGAGAAAGAGTGTTAGTGAGAGAGGGGGAGAAAAATGAGGAAGGTTCCCTTTCCGCTCTGCTGCACTGCCGTGTGTTGTTTTGTACATTATCTCCACAGACAAGCAGAGACACTTATTCATCCTGCTTTTTCTCAAACTGGGGTCCATCCTCTCAGCCAGGAGATATTGAGAGCTCCTCCAAAGGTCCCAATCATAATGAATAACATGCATTAACTTATTTTACCTCTATTTCAATTTACTAGGGAATAATCACTATTGAAGACTATGTAATAGTGAAAACATGGATTTCATCGTAAAGGAATCATGATACATTAAAATATATGTATGTAGTAATATATGTAATTGTTTCCATTTGGAGTTTCCTCCATGCTTTTGAAAATAAAATAGTAATGCTGTGCATGTTAGTGTGCTGCGCTCAGACTAACATGACAACTTGACTTTACATTACAGACAAGCCAACAAGGTTTTCTCGGGAAATTAATTGCAAACTGTGCCCATGTTTGGCTCACAGGCGTCTTTCACACTCATGCTGTGGTTCACATCAGATAACGCTCAGCTATCTCCATCTAATCACATATGGCTTCTGAGAGAATGTCTATGAAGCGCTCTCACAGGATGCCAAGGGATGTAAAGCTATCATTTGATATTACAAAATGAAAAAATACTGCTATTGTTAAAATGTTCAGTTTGACCCTGCAAAATATATTTCACAGGGATGGTAAAAAAAAACGTTTTTTTGCTATAGAACTATTTGTTATACATAAACAAAACGAATGTTCTGAAAATGTTGAAAGTTGAAAGCCTTTTTTTTTAACCATGCGGCAAACAACCCAGCTGCTATATTTCACTCCCCATACATTTGAGTGATCATGAAACCAGCAGATGTGTCAAGTCAACAAGATTTTTTGCCTAAAAACAAGCTCTTTTCCCCAGATGATGTGAATTTATTTTGTAACCACTTTTTCTGTCTGGCAAGCACAAGAGAAGCTGATAAAAGCCTCTCAAAGCTTTCAGCATTCTTTCTAACCATACCTCCAAGGAATGCAGGGTTAAACATTCAACAATGCTACTATACTAGTCGCCACCATGTCATCGTGCTATGGATTTAAAGTTTGTTTTCTACTAAATACTAGAGAGTGCTTCTTTTGGGGTTGATGTTTACCCCGGTTGCAGGAAAATAACGAGGTCTATCTGTCTGGTCTGGTCTGGTCCACAGCAGATACTTTCAGACTGTAAGGAGTCTCCCCATGGGTGCCTGAGAGAGTTGGCATTGTGATGCAAACAAGGGGATGGGGGCACACAAGTGCTCTGAAGCAACTTGGAGTTATTTTAGTTTGACCTGCTGATGGAGGGTATTAAAGTACTTAAGAACTTAAGGACTTTTTATCATCTGATAGCTGCAATTTGTGCTAAAAATCTCACTCCTTTTTTTTTCTCAGTGATGTGTGTAGACTTAAGAGAAGTAAGATAACGCAAAGTAATAGTGAAAGAAAACAGATAGCATGTTGACTATGAGGTGATGTGTCAGTGCTGTTAATGGCTAGTTGTGACTAGTTTTTGATACATAGACCATGTTGACAGGTTTGACTATTGTATTTAGTTTGAGGTCATATATTTTGTTGAATTAAGATTTGATTAGTTTGCAGGCAAGTCATTGCTTGCAGACAGACAGTGCATGTTATTGAACTCATAATCCATTAAGCTTTCAAGAGCAAATGGGTTTTCCAGTCATCAAACACGCAGACTGAACTTACTTGAATGTTATATGTTTCATATAGGGTTTGTATCCTCAACAAATACAGTATCTTGAGTGCATGATTAATAGTCTAATGGCATACAAGGTAGAATGTAGTGCACTTTTTTTTTCACAAGAGCCATTTTCCCCTTAGGGCTACCGCTGCTATGCTCTATACTCTCTTCCCTGAAAATATCGTTCCACTCCAGTTGTGCATGTTAAGAGGCATCTGTTCTAATGTAATGCTCTGTTACCACTGCCACTCCAGGGAGAAAATGACAAGAGAAAGAACAAGAAAGGAGAGGAAAAAAGCAAGGACAGGGGAAGGAGGAAAGAGAGGAGCATTCCCTGGATAACAGAGGGGGGGGAGAGGGACACCAAAATGAAAGAAAGTAAAGAACTAGGAAGGAGCGAGTAACCGAGAACTGAACTGAGGTAAAATTTGAAAATGAATAGAAAGATCAAATATCCTGAAATCTGATTAAAGCATTTTAACTTGAACACTGAACAGTTTGCTACACAGACAGATGGACAGACAGAGGCAGAAACAGACAGCAGTGCAGTGTGTCAGCAGAGTGTCTGGTGTGAGTGGAGGACGACCAGTCGCTACGGCAGCCATCTGGGAGCTTGAAAACTAAGATAAGACTGCTGTGTGTGTGTGTGTGAGTGTGTAGGTGTCTCTGCGTGGATGTACGTGTGTCGGTGTGTGAGCAGATGCTTCCCTCAATGCATATGCATGTGTGTGTGTCTGTGTGTGCATGTGTGTGTGGGTGTGTCAGATGCTTCTCTCTCAGTGTGTGCTATCTACCTTCCAGTAATTGCTCCAGCCAGTGTGGCTGCTGGAGTGGAGCTGGATCAGGCTTACAAGTAGCTGAGATCACAGCCTGAAAGCAGCAGGTATTTTAGGAGCAAATTTACTTTGTCAGATAACTTTGCCAATATAGCAGTCTGATATTTGCCTTTCATTTCAAATCAGGGCCCCGTTTCCCCTGAGCATCTTAGGGCAATGACGACTGTTCTTCACTGGGGATGCTCTTGGACATCACTGTAAGTTAAAGCGCCTCCTGCGCCTCTTTTAAAGACACTCTTCAGATATTTGTCGATGACATGCTGATGCTTGTAAATGGCCGTGTCTGAATTCATTGTCTCTGTTTCAGAGGGTTTTCGTCATTGTAACCCAGCTTGTTTTAAACGTTCAATGTAGGACATTCAAAACTGTCATATAGCATTAAACAGCTATTTGCTATGCAAAAACACAATGGAGCAATGGTGACTTGAGCAGAGAGTGAGGTCACGCTCACCCTGCATGTATTGTAATGTGACCTTGTCACGTGTGCATGTTAGTACATGTGAGTCTGCAAATCATTCAGAATCGAGCCAGGAAACGAGTGTGAGCTGCTGCCCAGCGACAGACTCAGCTAAGCTACGCTGCTAACACAGTAGCACAAAAGCTAAGAGGGGCAGTCAGTCAGTGGTTGTGTTCAGATGAACAAGAACGAACAGGAGACCTAGGCACGGAGCCTCTGGTACCCCAGCTGAGGGTGGGGCAGGGGTGAGGCATACATTTGTCTTGTTCTGAGAAGCTGAGATCATGTGTAAAGAACCCTTAAGGGGTCACAGTTATGCTCTGCTCAAACATTATCATGTGTCAGCAAGATTACACTCAATCCTCACTCTGCACAATCCTTACTCTGCATGTAAATCTGGATACGCTCAACTCTTTTTATTGGTGAATTAGTTCTGAATCTTACAGGGTTGAAGGGGAAGAGTCATGAAATCATGAAATATACAATTTATTCACCTCCTAGACAATATTAGAACTAGTCATAGGCTGACTAATGAGAATTAAACTAGAGAAAGTCCTTTTGACTGTTTCACCTGTTTCATATTAGCCCCAAGTCTTCAGGCTTGTGTTAGTCTGTCAAATAAGAGTATCTGGTATGCAAAACATTACTGAAGCCAAATGATGAGAACTTGAAATTCTGCATAAACTGTTTGTACAAAGCATGAAACCAGAAAACATTTCCATCTGTGATTGCTGAGAGAAAAAATAACAGAAAGCTGCTCGGCTGGCAGTAAAAGGAAACTTTTGCAGATTCTAAAATATGTTCGCAAGCTTTGTTTTGTTGAAGTGTTAACATGTTTGAACTAAAGGTGGACAAGTTTTCATTTCCCTGGGCTTCTCACTTTCTCTAGAGATTTGCTCTCCTGTGATTAAACCTTCAAGTCCTGGCTCTCTTATTTTGGGAGCCTGCCTGTTCTAGGCTGAACTAGTCACGATGTGGCAGTCTTCATTGGCTGCAGTCTTCTTCATTGTCTGACACTGGACAAGCTTCTACACAAGATGACACATTAGTTACATTTAGTACATTAAATGTTCAGAGCATATTCACAATCTTGCTTCGTGTTAGTTTTGTTGTAAAGAAACTGTACAAAACATCTTAAAAGTGATCAGGATGGCACATGTGTGAGGCTCATATGTATATAAAACACAGTAACAGAGGTTCAGAATATTCAGAGTTGGTCTGGCTGTAAAGATACTATTATACAAATGAAACACAGTCCAGCAATTCTGTGTCTGTTTCTTAGAATCCACAATCCACTCTTTGTTTCACAATCGTTGCAGACAAAGACAGAGACCGTGGTCACATCGTGTCGCCCAAACATAGCACACCTTTGTGTGTCTGTTTGATCTGCACTGTGTAAGCTCTGCATGCACACACTGCAGGAGCATCAGCTAGCATCTATGGGCCATTTCAGACATGGAATACATACAAATGTCTTCATATGTCTGCTAAAGGGATGGCAGAAGAAGACATGAGATTTTTGTAGCGCTTTCTGCGTTGTATTTAATCAGTCATGGAATGAACATCAAAAATACGAGACAGGCGCTCTGATTATTGATATAACTGGTTCTGTTGGGGTTTTAAAGCCTGTTTTCCCTGGTCTGTTGTTTTCTTTTCTTTTTAATTGGCTCATTCACAGTGTTTCACTGTTTATTGAACTGATTTTATTTTCTTTGAGCATATGAAATACTTAAATGTATTACAGTGATCTTCATTAAACAAGAAAATGTCTCTCAAGAAAATGTGTTTAGCCTTGTGTTGCTGAGGCAGCTGTGTGCGCTAATCTAATTGTATTTAATCCAAATGTTACTACGTCTGACCAGGAAGGATTGCTGTCATGACTTTTATATAAAAATGCCTCAAGCACTTAACCGAGACCAACGTGTAAAACTGCCATCATATTCATGCAAAGAGGGGCAGGCATGTCTGGGGGGGGTCATTTTAGCACCAGCTGAAGTGACACAGCACCGAAGAAGCAGTCTGACAGGCCGCAGCCACATCTGCTGACACCTCTAATGTTGCACTTGTTGTCTTGGGGACATGACCTCACTAAGCAAAGCTAGACCATATCAATATCTATTTGTTCTTTATGCAACATTTACAGTATCTGCATGGTTATGTATTTATTTAGTTATAATTGTTTCAATAGTTACTGAATCAACGCTCAATCTTAAGTGAACTGACTTGCCAACCACCAAAGCGTCAATTGATTTGTAACATTGAACTATTTCGAACCCCTATTCATTGTTTTTAACCCCAGAACGCTAACGTCGGGTGATTTTCACCCATGCGATTGTGGTCACGTGATTTTCATTGTGTTTCATTGTGTCTTTTTTTTTTTTTTTAAGGAATTTTTCGTTAACGATTCCCTAATTTTTCACCAATTTTAGAGCCTTTTTATAGAGTCCCCCCATGATGCCTTTTTTCAGTTTTTGAAATATATATGTATATATGTATAGGGGAAAATAAAAGAAGAAGACTTCAATTTGCCATGTCTTGTACTTTAATATATTTTGATGAGAAGTATTTTTTTATCGGGTATGTTATATCGGGCGACATTAGTGATGGTGTGACTAACTGTCAGGTTAGTGTTCTAGGGTTAAGCAAATTCAGCCTCAGATTTGATCAGTTTTGAAAATTCCTTCAAATTCTTGTTCACATAATGCCAGACAACACACAGATCAAAGGAAATCAAACATTTCAACTAGATTACTACACTAAATGTCCACTACATGTGGACGTCTATCAAAAATGTGGGCACATACAGTGACCTCCACACAAGAATCCAGTGAAGCGCACAGACATGTGCTCTCACAGATATTAGTAATGGCATTAACATGTTTAAACTCTGGTGATGACATAACATCAAATGGACGGGTAATCCCAGATTACACACTGCACAGCAGACCAACAAAAGATTGAGAAAGTGCTTATCAGGGCGAGAGCTGCTATTCACACACGCACACACACACACAAGGCTTTACATGAGTACATGCTTACAGCACACACACACACACACACACACACACACACACACGTACGTACATACACAGATAAACGAGTCTCCTCCCCCATGTTGTGCCATAACGATCCTAAAGAAAATTCAAAATGAGGAACTGCAAAACCAAACGGTGCTTTTAAATCTTTAATGTGAAACTAAACATCTACACTTGAGCAACACTTCTCCTCAGAGCGATGACATTGTGCCTGAGAGTGTATGGATGCTGTATTCAGACAGCTTCAAAGCACTCCTCCCACTCATTACTGGCACAGGATCAGCTGCTGGAAAGTCATTATGTCAAATGTTGGGCTGCAGCCAACTGCTCCTGACTGGTCAATAGGCATTAAATGCCACAAGATACTGTACTTCTCTCATTCAGTTAATTAAATTAAGTTTTGTGGTTAGTTTCTATGTTTTTGACTTCCATAGATTTCACTAATCCAGCAGATCAGGGATTAGTCCTCGGAGTCATCAGTAAATGGAGGCACAGACATCTTGGAAATCTGACTCTGTGTCCATTAGTCTCCTCCTTTCTGGAATCCTGACCATCCTGCTCCACGGTCTGGTCAATTAAGTCAAATTAGTTTGAACAGCTGTATTTCTACAGAAACAGTGCACCTTGGATCAAATTGTGTCAGTTTATCTGTAAATGACTTGAGGGTGTACTGGGCAGTTTGTGTTAAAATGGGTCTATGGAGTAATGTGATTTCAGTGAAGCCATTCATCTTTTGATGATGTTCTAGGGACAGATCTGTAGCACAGCCACCCCATACAGGGGCAGATGATGTTATCAGGCACCAACAACTTAATAAAAGTTTCTTTTTTATTTACTCCAGCCTATTACCTGTTTCTTGAACACCTTTTTTCCTACAAAAAGTATACTGAAACAACAGCAAAATGAAATCCAGGAATCTCAACTGAACTAAATGAAACTAAAGAAAAACGGCAAAGAATCTCAAAGCTGCAGCCTCACAGCAAGCTGCCAACTACCCTCGATGTCCCGTGAGGAACCTACCACCTGGCAGGTATAGGGTGAGCTAAACTCAGCACATGCATCAAGTGCAAGGTTTTTAGTTACTGTTGACATCACAGTTCATCCAGGGGCATCCATACACACTCAGGACTGCACCAAATTGTATTGAATGTCTCTTACTACAAAGCTATCTTACCGGTCTTCTTATATCTAAACAGTGGGCAGCCCTTCTCTGCTAAGAGAACTCAGTCTCGGGACATGTTCAGTCTGAAAATGGTGTACACCATTTCGCCACGGTTACTGGGTTCCTCAAAACACTGAAACAAAATGACAGCCTCTTAAAAAGGTAATTCGCCAATTCTACATGTTAAAGTCAGTTCACCAGTTGCAGGGAGTACATACAGTCGTGTGAAGTCTCCTGTGGATCTAATAGAACTTCTGAGAAAATCACTTTTAACAGAAAGCTTGTGTTACAAAATGGGAACATAGAGCTTGAAATGTATTGAGCACTTACCGAGCATGGAGGGTCTAACAAAAGCTGCTAGACTAAATGACACTATGGGAGATGTAGGATCCAAAGCTTTTGTAGCTTGAGTCATAATAGGAATCCATATTCCATATTTTGACCAGTCTGTCTTCAACAATTCCCCTTATATTATGGGAGCTAAATCACAGGAAATGTAGATCATTAGTAAAGGTTTATATTTACTTTCATTCATTTGGCAGACAATTTATCCAAATTGACATACAAATGAGGTAGAATCTAGAGCACTGTGCAGGACACTGCTTAAGGACTTAATGTCCAATCTGTCCATGTGGTGTTTATTCTTGATGAACCAGCATTATTTCAACACAGTGTTGATCATTGACTCACATCTTATTTTTTGACTGCAGCAGGTAGGAGCAGGCACTCCCATTGCAACCCCATAGTACAATCCAAGGCCCAGTAGATCATGAGAAGCCTTTACAAAGTCCTTGATTCTCAGTTCCAAAGTCTTTCTTTCTTCTGTCTTTTTCATCTGCACTATTCTAAAACAGGATCATGTCACACTCTCCACTCCACTCTTCCTACTTTCTCTGTTTTTACTCACTAATTATTAACTAATGTGTCCGACTGATTGATTCCCTCTGGCTCAAAGCCCATAATGCCTCCCTTCTTGGGTAGGCTTTTAATGCGAGATATCTACAAGAAGTGTTGGGTTTCACTGACCGTAACTTAACAGCAATCGAAAAACAGCACAAGAGGAAGTAATTGTAATAAAATAGTGAATGAAAACACTGTGTTAAAGCAGCACAGTGATGAGTATGACACATCTCAGCTGTTGTACTTGAATTAGTGCTGTGGAAATATACATCATCCATCCATCCATTTGCTTCTGCTTATCCGTTGCGGGTCACAGAGGCTGCCGGCGATGCAAGGTGTCCCAGATGTCCCTCTCCCAGATATATAATCCCTCCAGCGAGGTTTGGGTCTGTCCCCGAGTCTCCTACCAGTTGGATGGGCCTGGTGCTCCAAGCGCTCACCAGATGTCTGAGCTCCTCACCCTGTTTCTACGCTTGAGCCCACACACTCATGGCTCATTGCACCCGCTTATATTCATGTTTTGTTCTTTGAATCACTGTTCATGACCATAGGTGAGGGTTGGGAAAGTGCATTATGTTACATTGTTACATTAAGGTATCATAGCACAAGTGCTTCCACTACTGTTTTAAATGTATGAAGTAGCTTTCATTTCAGAATTTAGAATACACAAAGCGACCTACATCACTTATACTGTATTAACATAAACAGCATATTCAGCAAATTAAAAAATAAATGTGTGTAAAGTATGAGAGTTGGATTTCTAATTTGGCTTGAAACCTAATAATAGAACTGCAACACTTAATCTGATCATCTGGTGGAGAGTTCCTCTGAGTTGTGGCTGTGTTTGTTTTCTATTTTTGTCCATATTTTTTGTTCTATATCCAAATAGTGCTTCTTTTGTATACTTGAATGTATGGAAGGATTTCAAAACCTCCTCTGTAAAAGACTGCCGTGCCAAGTGGAACCAAGAACCATGTTGTTACATCAATAAATATCACACGATGAGGACGCTAATTAGGATTTGTTCTCAACGCCAAAGTTTGAGTAGGGTTTGTTTAGGCCTGTGTTTAATGACACATTACATGCATATGAATCACATACATGCTACAGCACATGCATAGAAGTATTACTGTAATGTTCTGGTATGTTATTGCTTCCTGTCCTGCATTTGATATGCCAACACAGGGGATAGAAAGTGTGTGGAGAAAGTCCTGGTTGGCTGTCTAAAAGGACCAAAGGCTGGACTCATCATGCAAATTGGCCTGTGGCCCCACAGGCGGTGATGATGAGTATTATATCAGGGTCTCAATAGATTAGATGGCTATGATGACTCACCCCAGCCTAATTACACCATACTCATTGCTTTCTATAAGTGGATGTGTCAAAGGGCCTCCGTACACTGAAGGATGTGATGTTTTTTTTCATGTGTGTGCTGTGTGTGTGTGTGTGTGTGTGTGTGTGTGTGTGTGTAGCTGTGTGGGTGTGTGTTTGTACATGAACACAACAGGCCAGTTGACAAGGCTTTCATCATCATTAGCAGCCTACATGCTGTCCTCATGATTTATGCAGACACTATTGATCTGTTTCTACAACAAGCGTGTGGACACACACACACACACACACACACACACACACACACGCTGTACGCCTTTGACGGCATCATTCAGAAAGCTTTTCTTTTCTATAACTGCCTGGTTTTGTGTTGCCTGGCGCACTGATACTAAAAACAGTGGGAACTAGTTGGTGTTACAGGAAAAATCTATTCACCGCTTGAGTTCAGGGGTGACATATGTAGAGATTTGATTACAATTTCTACAGTCCTAAATGATTTTCACCTGGAAACCTCTGTTTCTATCGA
This sequence comes from Pempheris klunzingeri, assembly GCF_042242105.1. NCBI lineage: Eukaryota > Metazoa > Chordata > Actinopteri > Acropomatiformes > Pempheridae > Pempheris > Pempheris klunzingeri. Next base: position 26,936,074 of record NC_092013.1, read on the forward strand.
CAACCAGGTCTCTTCAGTGTTGAAAATTCTCGTTTGAGTCCTTTTTTAAGGGACAATTCTGTGCCAGTCACAGGAAATGTGACTCTAAATGGAACAAAACACTTTGTTCAGGTAAATTCAGACAACAAAAAAAAGGTGTCTATTCTGTAATATGACCACAGTAAAGCACATGGCTGGAAGTTTTTTTACTAAACCTGAATTATTGGTTTTAGAAACCAGTAAACATTGTAAATTCACAGACACACACACAAGAGCAAAGATAAGAACAAAGGGAAGTAACATTGCAAAGAAAAGAAAATACCCAACTAAAATGTCATTCATTAGTTATCAATAAGGCTTATAGACATTTTTTTGGTTGATTGGCTGATTTAATCATAATGCAATGAACCAGACCTGCTGCAAGCTATAAACTTAAATCTAAATTGTTAGTCATCCCTGGTTGTCACTCTGCCTCCGGAGAGGCACAAACAGAATGAATTATAAATCAGCATTTTAGTAAATATGTACGATACCATCTGACTCACTGTTATGGATTATTATTAACTCAACATCTTAATCTGAGCTGCCAAATTAAAAATCATGGTTACTACACTCATTTACTGTCAGTTTTAACACCTCCAGAACTGCAGTGAAAATATAACCTGCAGTATTTACCTCTATAAACACCTAAAACACAGCATTGGATGGCTATGGACAGTCTGAGGAGAACCCTCTGTTCTGTCACAACTTAACTCCCTCAGTGTAAGCAGAAACCTAACGTCATGTCCGTCATGTGTGAACAAAATCTTGTAGGTTTGTTGCATTTAGTGATTCAATTATGACTCCGCTGATTTACCGCTGTTAAAGTCGATTTTTATTTTTGTTTTTATTCCACTAAGTCTTCTTCCTTTTCAAAAACGTGGCCACCTACATTACCCACAAGCCTTTGACATTTCAGTAGTAGATATCAGTGTTGTGCTAGTAGCAGCTAATGTAGCCTGGAGCCTCAAACAGAGGCCTAACTCCACACAAGCCTCACTAGAATATCATTTGAATAAAAAAACAAAAGAGAGCAGGAATGCTTTAAACTCACATATACATAGTCTAAGACCCAACCAATGCTGACTCAGGTGGCATCACTTAAGGCAACTTATCAGAGCATTTTCACATATGTACTTTAAATCAGTGAAGTTCCCTTTTACAGCCATGAGGATTTGGAAGAATTACAAAAACAGAACGAGAGGCTGGGGAAGAAGAGGTGAGGCGTCGAGCAGGAAGAGAGGAAAGAGGAATGGATTCATCAGAGCCCCTATTGTGGTGCAGAAAATTAGCAGACAGATGGTGTGATTGTGTTCCTGCATTGAGTGTCTCACCTGGGCATACTAATCCCCCCTGGCCTGATTAGGAGAGAAAAACAATGTATATAAAAAAAAACAGAAGCATTCAAATACAAATCTTTCCTTGTCCAAATATAAACCGGTGTTGCTGCTCTGACTACTGAGGAAAAAAACAAGTAGAGTGTGAACTTGATTGTGTGATCTCTTTCACCCAAATCTTGAAAATGTTAGAAAAAAAGTTTCAAATATAATTTAAGATGTAAGGATTTTGGTAACATTGATTTTTGGTTTGTATATTTGTGTGCATGGCACAATACCATAAAGTTCATCTTCATCATCATCATCATGTTCCCAGGTCTTACATAATTGGTATGGTAAACGCAATCAGCACTGCTGTAAGTAGTTTATTGCACAGTGAACCAGAGGCCTCATGGGGGCCATGTTTAATTAAAGGAGATGTTTTCATCAGACAGAATGTCAAGTAGGAGTATCAACACAGCCTCACTGGATTTAAAAAAGTAACTCCTTAGGGGCCACTATGATTGCATTTTAATGCTACACTTGGAAACCAGTGATCCTTTATCGGCCTTTATCAGGGATCCTTCATCAACAGCCCACAGGACCTTAGAATCCTGATGTCACCCCCGCGCTAGCTGCTGCACCACTTAGTACAACCACTACTGCTTTTTCAGAACGACTTTAAACTTTCCGAACCATTCTGAACAAACGGTTTCCAAGCTGTGTACAGTAGTGAGACATGAGTCAATGCTGCATGTTTTCTTGAATAACGGCAACTAAGAACACACGTGGTCACCATGTCCTCACGCTTCTGGCACCATTTTCATGAGGAAACAAAAATAAATTCTGCTGGGTCACTTTGTGGTGTGACTGGGCACAATCTGCTCTGGGCCGTGTTAGCCACCATCATAGGTAATGATGGTGATATATGGCTATAAGGAGAGCAGAGTTTGTCAGACTGTGCCTGGGTTGTACTCCAACTTATGTCCTAATTGCAGTTAATATTTGCTGGGGGACCTCAAACAATTTAGAATAAGATTATATGATTTACCCTCACATGGTAAATGGTCTGTATTTTGTATATCATGTGTGTCTCACGCAGTAAAATAAACACAGTCAGAGTTTTACTCAAATTCAGTTAACCAAATCTGGAGGATCTGGATATGAAAGAAACATGAAATAACATTAGCTAGTAGTAGTACTGAACCTGTTGAAAGACAAAACAGAGTGTCCGTTGCTGATTTCATCACTGCATCTAAAATGCCATCAGAGCGTCACTGCAGCCTCTATAACCAATCATTGAGAGGAAGGACAAAAAAGTGCAGAAGGAACAAGGAACTCACACAGACTAGTTTTACTATTAAATGTTGTCTATAATCCATTGTTTTACTACTCCTAGTGCACTACACTGTGCACAAATGCACATATTTGACATAATATGCAGCATATTTTGTTGTGGGATTTTGTACTTTGAGTTCTGTAGTTATGACAAAGCCCAATTCAGACTGGATTTATGGCTCTGAGAGAGGTGAGGTGATTTTGATATCACCTGTGCTGGTCAAGGGATTATCAATCCTACAGACGGCAGTTAAACACGGGATACGTGGATTTGGGGCAAAGCCCTCAAAATGGTTGAAAATGGATCTTGATATGAAACAAGCTTAGAGAAGATCTGGAGCCAGTGCAGATAGCTGACATGATTGACAGGGACAGTTTGTCTCCGTGTCAGGAGACACAATGCCACGTTGCTGCAGACTCCAGTAAATAGCTACTCTGCAAGATAATCATCCATCCATCCATTGTCTATACTGCTTTCCTTAAGGGTCAGGGGAGGGGGGGCTGGAGCCAATCCCAGCGGACACTGGGCGAGAGGTGGGTAAAACCCGCCAATCAATCACAGGACCGACACGTAGAGACAGACAACACTCACCTACGGGTGATTAGAGTCACCAGTTAACCTAACCTGCATGTCTTTGGTGTACGATAATCCATAGGATTCAATTAATATAATATTAATATAATAATATCCTATGCTATACATTCAACAACTCATTTTCCTAATAGAAATGATTCCTGATTTAATGTGATATTTGAGCAGTTGCAAACATTTACATTCAGAATTGACACAGAATGCAGAGACACAGACACCTGGGGCCAATTTGACTATTAATGGCCATCATTTCTTTCAGTAATAATAGCACTGTATTTACCAAAAGCTGAGATTTAGGAACACGACAACGCAGTGATGGCAAAATGGGACAAGTTGGGTGCTTACAACACACCATTTAGACAGTATTTATACCATTTGTCTTATTTTCTTCCAGATAACTTTGGCTGACACCATGTTCCCAGATCTCAGCAGTGAACTTAGTCTGTAAAACATAGTTCATTTTATCAATCACTAAATCTTTCATCCTTAATAAATCATATACCATAATCTTCCACAGCAAATTATATGATTATTATTATTCTTATTCATGTTTAAAGTGTCTGACAGTAGATTTACATGAACTCAAAGTAATCAGCCAAAGCGCTAAGAGACATTGTAGCCACATAGTTAAATCAGTGCATACATGCAGCACCTCAGTAAATTTCTCCTCCACATTGATCTCGTTTCGGAAGCATAACTTATCTATTCATGAGGATGCCACATGAACTGTATACTTTCTCACCTTTGAAATTAGGAACACATTGAAATTAGAATTAAAAGCAATCACATCTTCTGGCAATTCAGCTCATCATTTCTTTGTAAAGGGCACTGGGAGGATAACTCACAGGGAATTATCACCCACCTCTGCAGCTCCCATCAGCTCTGCGGAGCTTTACAGCCTGTTTGAGCTCATTGTTTTGGTTTGCTTTCTTTTCACATCTCACGACTTTACTCTTTTTGGTTCACTCACATCGCCCATCAACCTTATTTCCATCTGCAGCAGGCAGCTTTTTACGCCATCTGCCCAGTGCTTAAGTGCTGTACATTATATTTATCATTATCTTTTATGTCAAGTGACATTTGATGTAAAATGATGATGTTTAAATTAGATAATAAAATCAAACTAAACACTCATATTCATATTCATATTTATAGTATTCATCATTTGATGGTATGTTTTCAGGTTCCTTACCTTCACTGATCTTTTTACTTGGGGTACATGCTGTTAGTCCCATGCTCATATTACAGCAGGTCTAATGCAGAGATTATGACATTTACAATAAATATCCTGAATATTCATGAAACTTGGGTGGAGACCAGAAGCTCGAAACTATAACTGAGTGAATATTGTACATTCATCAGGTGGTCCCTATTGGTGGAATGTAGCTATGTACATTTACATTTACTAATAATGTAGTTATGTACAATTCTGAAGTACTAATATTTCCATTTTGATACTTTTAATTCACTGCATTTCAAAGTCTAATTTTGTAACTTTTGCTCCCCTACATTTATTTTAAAGGTCACTTGTAACTTTACAGATACAGATTATGAATACAAAATATGATAAACAAATTATTTTGTATTATTCTAGACTGAGCTACCCATTTGATGCTTTTGCAGTCTTACTTAAGAGGACATTTTTCTATTTTTTACACCGTCGCATTACAACTTTTACTTATGTAAAAGGTGTGAGTACTTCTTCCAACACTGGTGACCACAAACACAGCTCCAAATGCTGTTCTGTGTCTCCTAGATGTGTAATTGTTCGCTAACATGTTCTCTGTTATAATTATCATTATTTGGTTTAACTTGACACTGAAATTATTTTTGCCTTCAAAACAGCTCTATGTGCAACACATTTTTGCAAACCTTCATACGGCAGGTTTGAACATTAAAGAAACCTTTCAAACAAGGAACAGCCATGGCTTTATCTCTTTCCAGCCCACAGCATCTCAAGCTCAGTGCAGTACCACCCACTTCCCAGCTGACTGGCAAATGTGTTTGAGAAGGCGTGTGAGCTCCAGAGTGTGATCTAAACTCAGAATGTCAAATCAGACTTTCATTCTCTGTCTACCTCTACATATCCTCTCGCAGAACAGAGTGATTCTGACATTGTGTCTGTACTCTGATGCTGACGTGTTTTTGAATGGCCTTTTAAGTGTGGTCTGCACTCATAGCAATTGTTTAGCCTGGTAAGGTTTTCATCCTGTCATCCTCTCTTTCCTTCTGATGATTGAACCAAAGGCTTCAGAAGTGCATCAAATGTTCATCACCAAATGCATCATCATTTCTACACGAACTAGTGAGAGCGTTTGATCCAAAAAGTCAACTTTGTTAATGTTTCTCATCTGAGTGAGTTCAGTGTGGGGGCAAAATGATTATCTGATGATGATTAAAATACCTCACAATGGGACATTACTTAGACAATGGAGGGATAGAGGGTGGGTGGGTGATAATAACGACAAAAGAGACAGCTTTTATAATTGGAACTCAAACATCATTACTAAAATTGACATAGTTATTTGTTGATGTAACACATAAGCAGTAGCATGGAGGCTACAGCTCTGAATGCCCTACATCTATTCTAATGAGTACACAGGCTCTAATGCAGACACATACATCTACTTGTTGTTGACTCTTAAACTCCTGTTGCTAATGACTGTTCTTGGCTGTGGTTGAAAAGTTGGTGTTACAATGAATAAAAGTTGCAAAAAAAAATGAGGAATAGATATGAAATGCTTATAAGTTTCCTCTTCTTGTTGTGTTCACAGAAGTTTAGATGCCACCGTCTTCCTCCAGGAAATACCAAAAGATAGAGTTATTAAATTGCGTCAAATTGGTGTCCTGTGTTCTGCAAAGTTTGACGATATTACGTGAATCTATTTAGAAGTTATGCAAGGCTCTGAATCCCTTTGGAAGTTGTTTTTTTGTGGAAGTTTCCCTTTTTATGATAGGCCACTCCCACGGCCACGCCCCCTTTTAGCCAATAGACAAGAACACAAACACACACACACACACATACACTTGGTCTCCACTGCAAATTTCAGTTTTCTAGGGCAAAAACTGTGGCCGCAGTGTGGGGAAATGTTTGTGAACTGACCAACCAACCAGCCAATATAGCAAGTTACAGAGCTGTCGGTTGGCATAATAAAAACACAGGGCCGTCAATAAAGTTGAACCTGGCTCAGCTTTTTTCTGTGCAAGCGAACAGTCCTGGTTCATTACCAGAGTTGTAAAATCACGTCTCGTAGTTTGTAACAACAAGACTCAATAATTTCGCTGTCCGCTGCAGTCATAGTATTATAAAGGGCCTGTAAATACCTGCTCTGTCGATCTGAGATGCATATGAAAGCACTGTTGCTTTAACAGAAGCAAGCTGCAGTGGACACAGTTGATCAGGAAGTATATTCCACTTAAAACGAAGTAACCACGCTGTGAAAATACTGTTGCAAGTTAAAGTCCAGTGTCCTAGTTCAAGTTAAAGTACACGAGTATTCCAAACAGGATGTGTTCGAACGGCAATATTTAGAGCATTTTATTATGTAGATTTTGTATAACTGGATCACTATTATTGATGAACTAAAATGAGAGCAGCTACATTTTGAAAGTATCCAACTGAAAATATCCTATCTCCTCCCTTCTTCCAAAGCAGCCCCCCCCCCCAGAGGCTGTGCTTTGTGCTGTTAGCTCACAAAACAACAGTGTGTTGTGGTCAGCAGCGTCTCTCCCTCTTCACTTCAGTGTGTGTGTGTTGTGCTGGTAGCTCACAGCAGTCTGTCACAGGAGCCGTGATTTCAGTTTTGCACTTTCTCTGCCATTCCACCAGCTCGCCAGCTTTGGCCTTGTGCGGATGTCTGGTCATGTGCAATGGGTGCACTTGCAGCACGGCAGACTGAATGAAATGTTTGAGGTCATCACAGTGCTGGACACTGGACTTTTTTTTTTTTTTGGCCAAACTATTTAATTTATTGGTTGCTGTTGGACTTACTGTTGTAGCTGCTCAAGGTGAAGACAGTTTAAACTACTTTATGAACTGCATTTTTACAGTGTCATCTATAAAAATCACATTTAATTAGATGTTTAGTGTACACCGTATTTATGAAGTAACCAGTAAGTACAGTTGTCAGATAAAAGTACTGTAATACAAAGTTTTATATTTCACTCTAAAATGTAGTGGAGTAGGATCATAAAGTAGTAAAACATTTAATTAGGACGTACTTGATGTACTTAAATGTACTGAATTACTTTTGAATTGTGGCTGAGGTGTTACATAGTCTATTGCTATTTTTAAGACACTAGTTTGCTAAGTGGTTATTTGTGTCAACAGATATGTGAGTGAGCACAGCATGCATGCTAGCATGCACCATTCTTCACTTCATACGTGAAGACGGTGAAGTGAAAGCCCTCGGTGCTCGGGAACGTGTCTTTCATCATTCAGTCCCCAGAGGGGAGGAGAATTTCATGGGGACAGTGCAGTAAATACAGCCAAACATGATGACACCAAAATAACATGTTGACAAGGACAGAAAATAACAAGACCTTTAGTGAGCGCTGTAGGGGTGACACGCTCTCACCGGTGCCCTTTGTGGGGAAAAGGTAGTAAACATGAGGAAGCTTCACCTAACAATACACACCGCAGAGCTGAAGCAGTGCAAAGGGTCGTCTTATTGCTTAGCTTGAAGGTCGACTTCACACTACAACTGTTACATTTTTTCATTAAATGCTGAACTCCAGCTTTTACTGGATGTCTGTGTTGTGCATGACTTGGCCATGTTGTGCTTTTATCATATTCCCCACGGCAACCGTGTTTTAATTTTTTCCTTCACTTTCTGATACAGAGCAATAGTGGGAAGCTTTGCCTCGTTTCATCACTGAAGAACAGACTGCAGCTTGAGCTAAGAGACGACATTCGCTGTGACGGAGAGCACGAGGGTTGCGGTGGAAATGGTGTTGCTGGATGAGTGAGAAAATGCGAATGTGTGCGTGTTTCCTCTACTGTTATGTAGTTAGAAGTTGGACACATCAGCGGAACAGCTGGTAGATCTAATTTCTCCAGTCAGGCGCCATTTAAGCATTGCAGAAAATGGCGCAGCGAGATGGCACAATTAAAAGAGTGCCAGTCAAACCTCAAACTACCTGAGAGCATGTGGAAAAGCTGATGGACACGTGGCATTTACATTCATTTACATTTCATGTGTTCATTTGAAGAAGGTTGTTTTCTGTCTCCTCAGTGGAGCAGAAGCTTTTGTGACATTTAAGTCACATGTTTTATGTCCATCATTATTCACTAGTCTGCTTCCTTTGTTGCATTCTGCTTTTATCAATACACCAACTTTTCCTCCTCATCAAAGAACAAAAACCTTTCTGCAATATCTATGGGTTTTTTTTTTTTTTTTCAAATTAAACAACTTTACTGTGTGGTCACACCAAAACACCGTGGTCACGCTGTGTGATTACATACAAAGTCAATGCAAAGACACCAACAGACACGACGTTGTGTCAGGCGATGCGAGTGTTGTGATGTGAGTGATGTCAGATTTGCGTGTCATGTAAATTGACATCATGCATCTTTTTTTTCCTACATTGCACTTTAGTGCACTTATACGCTTTTTATTCTATTTATTTGTGTTTTCTTTTATACCTTTTATGGCACCTAAAGGAGGTTGCACCTTTCAATTCCGTTGTACTTGTTGCAATGACAATAAAGACATTCATTCATTCATTCATTCATTCATCTTCATCGTCAAAGAACACAAGTAAGGCTGCCAGCTGTCAGTCTTGCACAAGTAAGGCTCACCTTTGGTATGACTGCACAGTTAGATAATTGGATGTCTTTCAGTCTAAAACACTGTTCCCACTGTGTTTTTACCGAGAAGAGGGAACAACATAACCAACCAGAAGTGTGCGCTGACCTGCGATAGACACAGCAGTCTGTTCGTGGTCGGTCAGAGAACGGAATCACATGTCAAAATGACATCTCAGTTTGTGTGATTTACACTCGGACATCCCTCACTGACTGAGCTGTCTGTGGTGAGCTGTGGCATCGATGCACGAAGGATATTCCATTAGCTTTGTGTTGTGTTGCTTCATGCTTTAGAGAGCACACTTTCATTACACACTGATAGAAATAATGGATCATAATGCAAACTGTTTAGCCTGATGATGATATTCTTGGTGGATGAGCATGTCATATTCACTAGTAAATTATATGTTTAGTACAAACCTAGCAGTGAATACATCCATATATACATGGATGACCACGATTACCATTATCAGGCTCCGCTGCTAGCAGGACACAAACAGGAAACTGACACGAGTTAGCTTTAACAATACATTTTTAACAGTTTTTTTTCTGATGTTAATGGATTTAACTATTTAAACATCTATTATTTAAATATCTACTCTTTTTTTTTTTGCAGTGGTTAGCACTGTTGCCTTTCTGTGTGGAGTTTCCGTGCTTGCGTGGGTTTTCTCCGGGTACTCCGGTTTCCTCCCACAGTCCAAAGACACGCAGGTTAAGTTGATTGGTGACTCTGAATTGAATGGTTGTCTGTCTCTAAGTGTTGGCTCTGTGACTGACTCAACCAGTCCAGGGTGTGCCTCGCCTCTTGCCCAATGTCAGCTGGGACTGGCTCGAGCCCCCTCGCCGCAACCCTTAAGGATTAGCTGTATAGACAATGGATGGATGGACGTTTTCACAAACAGATGTTTGCTGCTTGCCTCCTGTAATATAAACTCGTGCCAGCTAATCCATTACAAGAGCTGCACCACCAGTTAGCGTGGTGAGTGTGTGTCTGTAAACCTGTTCTGCTGCTGAGTAATGCAGCTTTAATATGTTATGAGAAATCTTTGAACTTCCTCTTGTGGTGAATTTGTAGCTTCTACTTTTAGGGATTTGTTACAACATCGGATGTGGCAAGGCCTTTTACTGGGAGAGTACACTGTTGTTCTAGATTTTACAGACACATTCACTGTTGAGCTGTAAAAACTTGCTTTACAGTTTTAAATCAGAGTCAATACTGAGTTGTTTAGATCAACTGAAACTGAGGGTTCAATTATTTCAGACTGAGTGACTCAAAGGCACAAACATTGATTTTTCTTTCATTTCATTGGCTGCCACAGTAAAACCTGTTTGGGGTCTTTGTCATGGGAATGTGTGCATGTGGTCACTGTCACATAACTTCTTTTCTTCTTCTTCTTCTTCTACATTTGTAACCACAATGACTCCTTTTCATTCTTTACACAACTACTCCCATCACAAGTGTAACACTGGGACTGCCTGTTGTTGAATGTTTAGTGCAGCTCACTCCTCTCCATGATACTATAAAGTACTTCATTTGGAGCGCACTGACACCTTGAAGGCCATGCTGTAGGCTCTTTACTACCAGCACACACCACAAGGGGTCTACAGTACTACTGTACAAAAACAGTTCTGCAACAACATTTGAAAAAATTATTTGAAATATTTCACATCCAAACCAATGCACTGGTCTAATACACCTCAGGTTGAGGAATGTATATATTTTGGTAATGAGGATCACATCAGAGCTGATACGGTGCATGAACAGTCCTCCCAGACAGACAGGGGACGGGGGCTCGGAGCTCCTGTGCAATAGATTGCTCTAATAAGAGCTCAGCTTGAGGAGGAGGGGACGTCGCTGATGCTTCTGTGCCCAGAGACAATTCACATATGCACAGGTTACTACAATGGGTGGGAACATGAATACACATGCTCCCTCTCTCTCTCTCTCTCCCTCTCTCTCTCTCTCTGTGTGTGTGTGTGTCTCTTTGTCTTGCCATGTTTCAGCCTCTCCCTGTGCTGCCAACCTCTGTCTGTCTACAAGTGTGAATTACCCCATTTAACCCATTTAGCTTTCTCACCACGTCATCATTCCAGGAGGGAGAAAAGAGAATATTTTCAGTCAAAAAGAGACATCAAGTCGACATTTGCTCCCGTGGAGTTCTTGCCTGCCTCTGCTCGATGCTTTAGGAGCACTGAGGCATCATCTGTCACCTCAGACTGCACTTCATCCATCACAGTCGGCCAACTACCTTTTCTATTAAAAACACCACGATCTGGACCTCCATGTGATGTGTCTGATATGTGAGGAAGACTTCTCTCAGGCTGCGAGGTTGAGAATTATTATTAAGAGGCATCCAGACATGGTGCGACTATGGAAGCAACAGTTGGTGTCATGTATCTCAGCGAAGCCTTGTAGGAGTGAAAGTTGTATTTCAAACACAAGCTTTGGCGTCAGGTCTGGGTTTGCTCTCCTTTTTCACTCTCATCTTACCTTCTGCTGCCTCCTGGCCATGTCAGTAGGTTGCTTTGCGTTGAACGGATAGGCGATGCAGCGCATCACAAACACATACAGCTGGAGTCTCTTTTTCTTCTCCTCTTCCTCCCTCTGCATCTTCTCCAGGTCCTCTTTTTCCTTGTCGCTGCCCACCGACGGGCTGGGGCTGGAGGGTCGGCCACCGGCGCTCCCGCGGCCCCGGGGCTGGAGCCCCGCGCCGCCGTGGCCGTCGGTAGCTCGGCCCGGTGACAGCCGGGCTCCTCCGACGCTCTTCGGGGCCGCCACCTCTTTGCGCTCCACCTCCAGCATTTCATCCCCTTCCTCCTCGCTGGAAGACGGGTCCAACATGCTGCTGCTTCAGTGGAGACTGCACCTGCTGGGAAGGTACAACTGCAAAAGTAGAAAAAAGCCAGATGCCGAGCTTCAGTGTGAGCCTCAGAGGCAGAGATCCAGGTGAAGCCGCCGTGGAGACGCAAAACCTGAGTGACGAGCGGCTGTCAACCCAAAGAACTGCTGCTCAGAGGGGGGGCCGAGATCAGCGAGAAGGAAAATGGAAGTGTTGTAGAGTCTAGTTGGTTGCGTGATTTCCAAGCTTTAAAGTGTGCCAGGCAGTGGCACATAGGAGGGATTTATCATGAGAGCAGATAGAAAGGGGGAGGGGTCGCAGCAGAGGGAGCCGCTGGTGTGTTGCTGCTGCCCGCAGGGGGAGGAGGAGGAGGAGGCTGGGCTCTGGAGCTGACCGCGGTGCTGAAACCCGACCCCCGGCTGCTCTGGGATCAGTTTGATCAGGCTGTGAGCACAATAGATGAACGACCACCTGATGATCCAGCTGAGTCAAAAGAAGAAAGGTTTAGACAACAAGAGACCGGAATCACAGCGGAGTGGCTTTCACAATAAAAGCCTCACCACTGGTTTAAGCTGAATGAATGTAATGACTAATCTATCTGCCTACTACTTATATATTGTTTCATACAGGATATAACAGGGATATTGTGATGTACATCGCTGTTCACAAGTTTGGAATCTCCTGCCACAAACGCTTGGTGTGATGGAGTGATGGCTGGGAGGACTACCACATCATTTTGAATGGTCTTTCATGCTTTTAGGTTGTACAAAGTATTCCTTGCAAATAGATGTTATTTTGCATGAAGGGTTTGCACGTTTGTTTTAAACACGAAGAACAGAACACAGTGCAAAGGTTCAATCAGCCTGTCAACTAGAAGGGCCGAAAGCAAATAAGAGTATGAGAAATCAACAGACAGCTGCAAAAGAGATTGGAAGCTTCTCTGCAAAATCTGTGCAAGCGTAAATACAGGTTTTTGTTTCTGTGTCAAGTGCACAATAATGCCTACAACAAACTGGAATGAACAGACATGTTGCTTTAGCTAAGCTATTCTTAAAACTTCAAAATAGAACTAGAGGGTTAGTCCAGGGTTAGCATTATTTGGATTGGATGAATTAATATGCACTGGGATTATTATTGACTGACAAACAGCCTTTTAAATCTATTCATTCTAACCACTTAGTTGACTAAAGCAGGTTCCCAAAATCTTTAGAGCACTGTTGTGGTTCAGTAGTGCTCCGGGGTCACTTGTGCTTTTCTGGACTGGAAAACAAACTCAAAATCAAAAGAGCATTTGGGAAATAATGTTACAACAGCTTTTATTTCTTCCTTTTTGGGGGCCAAGACTATTTCAAATGCAAATAACACATTTGGTGTCTGAATTCTACTGTTTTTATAGATCTTCAAATAGCCATTATTGAAGAAAGAAGAAAATCAATACAACAGGTGATTGGTGTTGTCCATAAATATAGTTGTCCATGTTGTTCCTTTAAATTGTTAAAGCGATGGTGTTTCAATAGACCTGTTGAATCACGCTCCCGATTCAACACAGGTATGAGTTCCGAATCACAATCAATCATGCCAGGATGGAGACATCAATTTATCCATATTATTTACAATTTAAAACCCTGGATATCAATCGATATCAATAACAATCCATGTACAATTATACAATTGTACAAAAACAAAAGAAAAACATATGTCATAACATATGTATACGTCTACATACTTCCAGGTAATATTGCCCACAAGGGTTAGTAGACCAATTGCTTTTGTAATGAACATTGCAGCATAGTGTGATGGCTGGTTTGGAAAAGGCTCAATACATATGAGAAATCCCCCCATTTCAAAGCTGAGAGGCATTTTGTAGTTTTACCACATTAGTGGCGGCCCCACATGCTGTTAAGTGGATGTGTGCCTGTGCTAGTGTGGAAAAAGTTAAGAGCGTTTTGAGCTTAGATAAGTCAGTGTGCAAAGCTGTCGCACCAGTGCAGTGCAGTTTACAGTGATGGGGACAGCAGAGCTTCTGCAGTAATCAGTGATTGTTGTTAATATTTTTTGCACAGGTAAGAACACACTAAAGGGACTGGTGAAATCATAAACTCTTGTAAACTCACACACTTGTTTTGGCCACAAATGATATCACAAATTAGAGTTGACAATATGTGCATGTGCTGGAAACGTTAGCAGTTAGCTGTATTCAGGGGAATATAGCACTTGTGAATAGCATAATGCATTGGCACTGACTTCAGTCAAACATTCAGTGTATAGTAATGCTTGATGAGGTCACGAGGTGCTTTTTGTGCATTTATTTCAGTCCATTGATGTCCAGTACTTACCTTGCAGGGCAGCTGGATTCACAAGATCACCATCACATGTATGCCCATCTTGCCAGGCTCCAAGTAACGTGTTTGTTGAGTAACTACATTGGTTCAGACCAATCAGTGTGAGGTATGAATGAGGTTTAGGTGGCAAGTCAGCGAGAAGCAACACATGTGATGCTAAAGCATCAGTTCTATCTGTTCTATCTTTTTGAGCATGCATGCCCCTTTACCAACAGTTTCTACAGACAACTTTCTAGATGGTTTTGTCTATTGTATCACATGGGTCCAATACCCTGTTTGAAGAATTATCTATCTATTTGTTTTGGATACAAACATCTGCTAATTTAATCAATGCATGTAAAAATTCTCTTTGCACAACTTGGAACACAACACTAACAAATATTACTAATAGAAGACCTTCAATGATGAAGACTGGCTGGCTCAAAATCACATGTTTACTTGTGTAGTAGATGAAGCACGACTTACAGGGTAAGGTATGTAGAATATAGAGATACACTGAAGGACATTCATGTACTTGCAGGCATCCTGGTGGCACTGGGATTTCTAATGAACTTTTCTGGTCCTTTTCTGAAGTTCTGGAATCCATCAGGAAGGAAGGCTCCTTCTCTCTTAGTAGAAAATGTCATCAATTTGTTCATCTAATTTCTAGAACACTTTAATAAAAGCTTTTCTGTTGTTGAATTTCAACCAATTGTAAGTTGTCAAGCGCTCTTCTCTGACACATCCTGTAGGTGACCTCATCTCCATCTCTCCATCTAAGAATGCCACAATCGCCATCGTAGCTTGTGACACTACGAGAGGCACTAGTCTCACATGAGCGTTCAGCAGCTGCCAAGCTCAGGACGAGCGGCCGTCAAGCCTGCTTCTGGGTCCCAGGCTCTGCCTTTATTACAGAACAAATAACACACTGCTGCCTGGCCCTACGGTGGCAGCAGCGTACCAGATAGTGATGGAGGAGGTGAGAATGTACTCAATGGCAGTGTTGAATTGCACCATCATTCACTTTGGCAGGTTGAACTTCTTCAGCTGAAGTCCAAGAACTGAACTCCCAATAAAATGTACTGCTTCCGGGACTTGACTAAGTTTTGCCGTGCTGTTGGGGGCCAGTCTGACTCCAGTCACTACATGGATAGGTAAAGCAGAGAGTGGGGCATGTCAAATGTTAATGCTGCCTCCATTATTGAGGTAAAGAAAAAAATATCTACTAAGAGGAAAAACATTCGGTGTACAGGAGGAAGAAAAATATTTGACAATCCACTCACTGCATTAAAGAAGCAATTAACCTTCTCCTAATCTGCGCCTCATAATCTGTTTTCTTCTTCATTTGTCTTCACATCGCTATGATGAATTGTATCTTTTGCATTGCGCTCTGTGACACATGCACACCCAGGTCATATCAGTCAAGTGAAGCAATTTTACACATTAATATTTACACATATACTGTTTTGTTGTCACTGGTGTGGTATAACTAAACACAATACCCTTGTGCTACTGGGAAATATAATTTATGAATAATTTATGAATATGATAACCATGAGGGAAAAGGCAAAACTAGGAAGAGAACCACCTCATAATGATGAGAATGTACTGATACTCTATGTACAGGATAAATATAAGGGGCAGTGGAAGAACTGCAATAACCAGAACCACAACACCTATAATAAGGACAGACCACACAAGAGGCAAAGCTCTTGGGAAATTGCAGACAACACACATGAACAAAGTTTGGGTAAGCTCTGAGACTTGAGACTCAGAGACATGTGGATGAGCCCCAACACAAGACATGAACCAAACCTACCACACACACAGGACTGCAAACACAAGCAGATTTTTTTAACCATGTTAACGTGTAAATAAAGTATTCTGGTTCACTTTAAGCTAAAAACAATTGGGAAAAAGATACGTTTGATGTTTTTCCATTTATGAAAGGGTAGAAAACATAACTCACACACCCATGTGTACACAGCTTTTGTTTGCTTTCTTTCCCTATTGGCAACGAGGACCTCCCCTCCTAAAGCAATTATAAAGTACTGTACATGTGCATGATGGGGGACAAAATCCACAATTCTTGTTCAGTGTGAAAATGCATTCTAAAGCTGACCCAAAGCTGATATGAAGCTTCAACAGTCTGACTTATGCAAGTCAAGTAGGGATGTGCCGAAGATTTCCAAAATGTAGCTACTCTTTGTGCTCCCTTGGACAGTGTTTCATTGCTGTGGGAGTTTTGCGCACAAGGACTGTGACTTTCTGTCTCGACTTACTGGTTGGCTTCGGCTCAGAGGTAGAGCAACCTCCCATCAGTATGTGAATATGTGTGTGTTTAACCCTTTAACCTTCTGCTCAACCATATGGTAGAGCACATTTTGACTCACTATATCTTATTGAAAACATGTTTTACTTACGACATCTCAACCGTTTTGTGGAGGCCAATATTTCAAAAAATGTGGGGTCTGTTCATAAAAAAACATTGATTTTTGTAATTAGTGCCCCAAGGAAATAAAATATATATGGTGAGGAGGTTAAAGGGTTTAAGTGTTGTTTTGAGACAGACTTGATGCACAACCCCTGCCAACATGTCTGAAGCACTGAGAAGACATAGACTTCCATTAAACTGCTGTCACATACTGACTCAAATGTATATGTCAAAGGACCACACATAGATCTTCAGCTCGTGATGCAACATTCTGATTAGACACATAAAATAGCAAATGAGTGACATGAAATGTCTGTGTGAGCAGAATGGAGTAATTGCGTGGGTGTGAAACGATTGCAGGTCAGAGCCTTTCTTCATGATCTATTCTCACCACAAGGAGTATCCTGAGAACAACTTTTACTAAAAAGGACTGAGAGAACTCCTGGGTTGGGAATGGGTTGATCCCATTCCTATGATATCATGTCTCATGAATTTACGTAGGCATCGTGTGCTGCATTCATTAATGCAGCACACTGATAGATAGTTCCTTGAAGCACATGGCTGCCTGTTCGTTGCACAACCTGCACATTTGATGGTCAAGCGGCACAAAGCAGATGAGCTGGGCAGGAAGTCATACACAGAAACGGCAGAAATATTCACAATGAAACACCCTGTTCAGACTCCATCATGTCCAATCAACCGTCGTATTGTGGTCTAATTGTATATCCCATCACTACATCAATATTATTTCCATCTCACCAGGCCAGAAGTCAAACATTCAGAGGATTCTTTAACATCATGGACAATAAGAGGCTCATCTCAGAAGTGAAAAAACACTTTCACTGACTTTCACTTTAGCCTGCTGCCTGTAGGTTACAGCAGAACAACAGAGCAAGCAAAACTCAACGCAGATGTTCCTGGTGGAAATGCAATGCACAAGAATAAATCAGGCTTTAAGTCTAATATATACTTGGGTATCAAACCCAGTAACTTTTGCGTTTTTCCACACCAACTGGCAAATACCATGAATGTATATCGCTGATGACACATGATACCATTGCCATTATACTGTTGGCCCACATTTGCCCTTATTTTAACTTTATGGTGAGCTGATTGGAATCAATTCACGAACATGGACTCTTGAGCCCAACTTATCAGGTGCATTGCAACCAAATATAGATAGGGCAAACCCCAAGGCGCTCACACTGCACAAAGTTCATGCCTCTTCTGTCCTTTGGTCTGAACTAGGACTTGAAGTGTTTGTTGTCTACCTGGCCACAATTTCTTCACACTTTTTATTCCTCACCACTTCTCTCTGCTGCACTTCATAATGGCCACCAGTCAACAGTTACTCATTAGATTAAGGCAAATCAACCAACTACCCAAAAGAGATGTGACGCTCAGACATGATTCAGACAAACAACAGGCAGAATGAGGCATATGCTGAAAAGAACACCCTGCTTACCATGAAGGCTCAGACACTAATGGACCTTCCAACAGGACAATAATCCAAAACATATCTCAAATTCCACCAAGGCTTGGCTTCAGAAAAACTCCTGGAAGATACTAGTCACAGTTGCCTGACTTGAATCCCATAAAAAATCTCTGGTGGGATTTGAAGAAGGCGGTTGCAGCAAGCAAACACAATAATATTAGAGAGCCGAAGGTCATTGCCCATGAGGAATGGGCTCAGATTCCTCAGATACTGTGTCTGTCCATGCATCACATTTGCAGAAGGTCACAACAGCAAAACGGCGCTCAACTAAGTACTAGAAATGCTTGTTAAGAAGGGGTTGAACCATTTTGAGACTGCAGTAGTCATTAAAAGTGATACTGTGTTGAATTTGGAGAAACCACCTGTAATATTAGTTGTGTTGAGCTATTTCAATTGTTCTTGTCTCAGCTGTTCGTTGTTCGTTCACAGCTGAAAGATGTGTTCAATGAACAGAAGGAATGGTTTTCAATTAACATGTGCAACTTGTTGGTGGTGAGATGGTGAGACCATTAGTTGTGTTGTGCAGAGGTCGATTTGGTACACAGTTAGACAGAATACAGTGAATAGCCCTACCGACTACTGTTCTAATCCATATTATGGCAAGAACCACTTAACTGAGTAAAGAGAAACAACAGTCCATCATTACTTGAAGACATGAAGGTCAGTCATTCCTGAAAATTTCAAGAACTTTGAATGTATCCTCAAGTACAGTTGTGAAAACCATCAAACACTATGAAGAAACTGACTCCCACAGGAAGACTGCTTAGTAGGACCATCATTTGTTTTTCAGGCTACTTTTCTAGGCTACTTAAGGGCTATTTGACCAAGGAAGAGAGTGATGGAATGCGTGGAGTGTGTGTGTGTGTGTGTGTGTACAGTCATACACATATTGTTGCATAAAAACTGATTTGTAATGGCCTGTTCAATAGCTGCTCCAGTGGGGTGATCCAGGTTAATGGAGTCCACTATATCAGGTACAGGGCACGGGACAAGATGACCCCAAAAGGTCGTCTCTATCTTGGCCTGGCATTTACTGAGGGCCTCATTAAAGCGCCTCTCTGCTGGTGTCTGTCCATTGGAATAAGGGGTTATCAAGTACTGTGTGCACGGGTATTCTCCGGCCCTCAGCAGCAGTCCATCATAGTACCATGTTAATAAAGAGGGAACAAATAACATGATCAGTGCCACAATCAAACAATCAGTAGAATTAAGTGTGTATATTAGCCATACCTTGCTTAAAACCAGTGACCCAATGATGACTCCCAGAAAAGGTGGGTGTCAAGAACCGAGCCAAGCAACACAGCTTCCACACTTATGCATCAGCTGGTGGTCACAAGTCATCTGCAAAGGTATTCAGGTTAATGTTACATTTAAAGCACTAAAACAAAATGAGGTACCAGTGAAGGCTTTTTATATATATATATATATATAATATATATAAAATTGCGTATAGCATGGCATTCACATTCAGATTCACTCAGATTTTCTGCGTCACTAACTGAATGATTGTGAGTTCTTATGGCAGCACTATTGTAGTGTAAAAGACAAGTGTTGTGCTAAAAAAGAAATTCAATTTGCACGCTGCTATTATTGGTTTAATCACTGTGACTATATGAATAATGAAGAATCACTGGAATCACTAGACATATGCTGGAGTGTTGTTTGAACTTTCTGATAACGTAGGATGGGATAAAAGGGACACTATGACTAGAATAGACAGTTACTCAAGATATGGTTTATATATTCTTCACTATGGTTTATATATTCTTCACTATGGTTTATATATTCTTCACTATGGTTTATATATTCTTCACTGGACTAAAGTATAACTGTGTGTGACCCTCACTGTATCACATGTATTCTTTATGTTAAAACAAAGTGCACTTACATTAAGCACTGTAATTTAAAAAAAAAAGGCAGCAAAGGAGAGTTGAGAAATAAGGGTGTAATAAAAAGAGGTAACTTAGATTCAAAAATAAAGAACAAGGCAAGTGTAAAAGATACTAGTGTAAAGTTTAAATAGCGTAGCATTAAAGAGAACATGCCCATGCAGGTGCAGGCAACTGGAAAGTCCCTAAGATCCCCACTCTGAGGATGACAAAGTTTAGGCCCTAAAAGATCCCCACTCTGAGGATGACAAAATTTAGGCCTTAAAAAATCCCCACTCTGAGGATGACAAAGTTTAGGCTCTAAAACTGACCAATGAATATAATGGTGTAATGTTGCAAGATAAATCGATTGGCCAGTTGATGATGTGACGAAAGGAAAACAGGTGGATATAAGCTGGTGTAATGTATGTGAGAGCTCAGAACTCTCTGACTGTATGTAATGTGCAGATAGATTGTTCTCCCTTTGATGCCGGCATTAAAGGTTTTTGCTGCCTTGAACTCTGACTCCTGAAGATTACTTGAGCTCATCTGCAGAGACTGCCTTTCCTGACTCTTTTTGACTCATTTTTTAGACCCATCTACTTAGTTTTTCTGACCAATTGACCACTGCTAAAAAACAACTTTAAATCTGGCCCAGTGGCCTTGAACCCTGGTTCAGTGTCACGTCACTATGTACACAGTTTGCATAACTGTAAGCACATTGCTTCTTTTTATGGCATTGCTAACAGCAGCTTGAGTAGTATGTATATATACTGTATTTCCTCAGCTGAGAATCTGTAGCACTCATAGAGAATATCGTCAGGAAGATGAACTGGGTCAGTCCAGTCTCCTACCTCTCACACACTCTCTCTCTCCAAAACCTCATAGAATTTGCGCACTTAGGTCCACAGGATTCTCCAAGAATAGTGACGTCCTCCAAACACAGTGATCAGAAAAAGGATGCTGCTTTTTTATAGCCAGTTTAAGCCAAAACTTGGAGCATATCCTTCTCTGTACCATGCTTTCTGCATGAGTTACCATGGTGATCTAGCCAAGTTAAAAGAGGGCCACCTTTGTGACATTAAATATTATTAGATAGAGCTGGATGATACACACACTCAACTTACCTTGGCGATGGCAATGCTGCATTCCAAATCGCATCCTTTTTTTAAAAAAAATCTTTGTAGTATGCATACAAATGGGAAAAACTACTTCATCAGAACATTGCTCCTTGAACTTTAACCTTCTTGCTCATACATCTGTCAATCCAGTCCGTAGAGCAAAATTTGAATAATGTTGATAAAATGGTTGGTGCTACATTTTTTTTTTACCTTGGAGATACAACAAAACACCATTCACTGAACTTGTTAGAGACTGTCTGTCTGTGCTCTCTCATCGGCTCAGTTGATGTGATGTATCTTCCACTGTGCAGGGGATTTTAGAGCAGAACACCTCGAAAAGCATACTGGCTTGAATACTGCAAAATGCAACCAGATGCTGTTTTTTTTGTCATGCTGCATTTGACTTACTATGTACTGGGACGTACTAAAACTTTTTCTGGCATACCAAATAGTTGGGTAGTATGGATAGTGGAATGCATCCTAAGTGAGTCAGAGCCATGTTCATCACGTTTTATTGTCCTCTGGAAACTTTCATGTTGTCATTTTCTGTATTTGCAGCACATTTTTGTATTTTGTAATAAACAGTTAAAAACACATACATTAATTTTCACCAATTAACTTTTACTTTTTGTTTCAAGGAGCATAGTATTCTGAAAATATGTATTGGTTTACAACAATAATATAGTGTGTTGTTTTTATATAATTTAATAGTATAATGTATGGTAGTAACGATGTTACAGATGCTATTCAATTTCAAAATAAGACAATAAGACAAAAATAAAATTATGTTAGATTATATTACGAAATAATAAAATGATTGTGTCATTAGGTTATTTAGTCCAACAAGTATGTACGCTTTCATCATTATAACTTGTGCATGCAAAAATGACTTTATATGTTATAATGTAACTTTTTCTTTCTATGTATGAATGAATATGCTGATAATGCTGTTATGTGCTGTCTCTCACTGAGCATGTGCAGAATGTGTGTCGTCACACTACCGCGTTTCTTATTGGAGGAACAAAGCTTGTTGCAATTTACCCTTGTTGCAACTCTCCCCAGTCTCCCCTAATTGTTAAGACGCCCATTTATACTTTTCTAAGGGGTTAAAGATATCTTCGATTTAGGTTTGACTTGTACAATTAAAGATGTAGATATCTTGAAATTTCCTCCGATGAGGGATCAAGAAAGTCCATCTTAAAATATAATTTCTACGAGATATCTTTAATTACCAAGATAGGAGTGTTGTTCGATTGGATGCTAAACTGCTTGTAATTGGGGTGTTCGTTCTAAATGAATGAATGAATATATATATATAAAAAAACAAACTAGATGTTCTTGAACGCAGCATGACGTAGCAGGTCAGGAAGACGGTGAGAGGACGTGCGTGTGGCCATGCGTACTGAAACTCGCCCCTTTACAACAACCCCCAACCTACAAAGTGACTACTGCCTTGGTTGTTGGAGCAGTGCCGTAACGTCTGAATCTGAGCTCCGCGGACAAATAACGTTTCACGGGGTAGAAACCACATTCCTTCGACGTTGAGGTTTCATTTTCTCTGCGAGGGTTCCGAGCCGCTGTCTTATTAAAGTGCTTCGGGGAGACGGAGACAGAAGTGACATTTACGTTAATTCATTCAACCACAACAACAATGGCAGCACAGGATTTTAATTTCTTGCTTGCGACGGATTCGTACAAGGTGAGCGGACCCCCGTCCTGTTTGCCAGGTCCCCTTTTTCTCTTCTATGTCGGGATTATTTCCGATAAAATGTAAAATACACTCAGTTTGTAGTGGGGGGGGGGGGGGGGGGGGGGGGGGGGGGGGGGGGGGGGGGTTGAAGCTAGCAGCAGACTCACTGACGTTAAGCTCCATAACACTGCACGAGACAAATAACGTTAGCTGTTAGACTTTACGGTCATTTGGCTGTTTTGCCTGTCTGTGCCACAACACTGCAGTAGGTGAGTGTGTGTGTGTGTAACAAAGGAACTTTACGTCAGCATAAGTACAACGTACTGTAGTAGTATGGTGATGTTAGTGCACCCCTCGGTTTGTCTGAACCAGGAGCAGGGAGAGAGTCACACAGGGGAATTAATCAAAGTGTAGTCCATGAAACCTTATCTGAGAAGATATGACAAATGGGTATGTGTAGGTATTTTAACTGATGCCAATAGAAGTTCGTTATCACTATACATAAACTGCCCTTTATGTCTTATTTTATCTGTCTGTCAGAATAAAATGTAAATGTGTGTTCGTCCTTGTGCGCAGACACCAAAGGTAGTGTGACCAGAGCCACATGCATGTCCACAGTCTGTGTCTCCTTCAGAAGTACACAAGGGCCTTTATGCTTCAAGGCCATTTCAGATTTACCACACAGGGGACTGTGGAAGTCTTGGTCCAGGTCTGGTCACGAACACAGCATGCAGGCGTTCAGTGTGGTGCTTCATACTGGCCAGTTTACTGTCTGTGTGGGGAGGAAGAGTGAGGTTGCAACTTATAGATTTATACTTATAGATATAGAGACTTTTCTGTATTGGTGGACAGATAAACACATCCAGGTTTTAGAGTGATGTAGAGTCTCCTCAGACATTAGAAAGCAGTGTTAACCATAAGTGAACCACTTGAGAGAAAGTTTCGTTTTTGCTGTCATGAAGTTCCGAAGTCCAAGTCATGGTGATTCATTGCATTGTAATGCATATTAGCCAATGATTCACATCTTCTTTTTCTACTGTGTGTGTGTGTGGGGGGGGGGCACAGAGCTCTGCCCATGATTAGCTGTTGCACTTTCAGTTTCATTTCACTCAGTTCACAACCAAAACCCAGTTGAGAGTCAGCCAGCTGCTCAGGCAGGGGTGTGTAGGCATACGCCGTATGCTCAGCTTAGAGGAGTTAAATGTCAGATGTCAGAGTTAGATGTCATTCACTGCATCCAAATGGCAAAGGTCTGGATAATGACCTGCCAGCCTTTTTTTGAGCTCCAGCGACCCCTGAAACAAGTTCAAAGCAGCAACACAGCCAAGAGGATTCCTCCAATGTGTCTGTCATCACAATCACATAATAGAAACTGATTTTGTTGACTGTGATGAGCTCATCTGAAAGTTCGCTGGGGTTACCGGGTTTACAGCACAGCACTTCACATGATTTAAACTGAAATAAATACTACAACACTGTCTTAACGTAAAACCACATGCCCCCTATTGCCCCTCATGTAATCATCCTTTTTGAACAATGACCCATATGTGCAACAGTAATCTGGTCCTTCTCTGCCCGTGGCCTTGTTCAGGTCTACTAGCCTGCTCAACAAAATTGGTTTGCAGACATTAGAAATGCACACAAAACAAGACTGCGATATAAATGTTCAATCCGATTGATCAGTTCAGTTTGTAGTTGACTATTTAAATAATCATCAGATATGTGGCCTTTGCTGTCTGATGTAGCAGATCTGCTTGTTCAGATGTAAAAATGTCATTTCTCCTGACATTAGCAGAGACAGTCTGCGTCTCCATGTTAATAAGCTGCAGGAAAATCTGTCACCCTTGTCTCATCTATGTCACATTATCAGTTTGTAACTGACTGTCACACTGGAGGAAAACTAGGGCGGTGCTACATAAGTTGCAATCATTAAATATCCTGTGTGGTTGGCAGCGCCCAGGTCAGATGTTATTTTGTCCTGTTTCGAAATATCCGCAAAACTGTTGACATTCCCATCAGCCTCAGCTGCAAGAGGAAGAGTCTCTTACATTACAGATGCTCTAGCTTCTCTATGATCTGTGATCTTATGTTTGGTGTGTATATACGTTCCACAATCCCCAGGCCCCGATTTCATCCACTCTTGCACAATTGGATTCTCGCAGCAGTGATGATGCTGATTATGACGTTGCCTGCGTGACTACATGCTTGACTCAAGCGCTGGCCAATGCTTTACATGTGACTTGGCTGTGGGTTTTGTTTTCTCCTGAAATTCTCGGTTGCATAACTTCTGTAATAATTAACGACTATATCCAGTTTGCAACCACAGCACAGTCTGAGAGCACTGTAAGCTTAAGCTTCCACTATTTAAGTTTATGAGGAATGCTCTAAGGTCTGATATGTTATTGTACCTTTCTATGTGCACCTCTTAATACTTAACTTCACCCAGGAGTTGTTCCATTAACAGCATGATAATACCATAATCATACTAATGTGTCCCAATACACATCTACTGCTTTGCTACTCTTATATTCCTCAGCAGTGTTTTGTTTCTGTGGTGTGTTCAGGGGCCTGCACTACCCACTACACCTCCTGAAGTGCTGCAAAACACACTGACTGAGGATGACTGAAGGTTAAAGCAGTGACAATAACAACTCAGGCGAAATGATATCAGGACACATCAGTGCCACAGTACATAACCGATAACTGCTTGGTGATAGGCTGATAGATTAGATCGCAGCAATTTGAACCAGGTCATTTGCGATGACATGGTGAGTGTATGAAGCCAGAGGGCAACCAAGTAACCAGTAACCAGAATTATTTTTAAAGCATACATTTAGTGTTTATGTATGGCATGTTCCCCAGAACACTTTAAAAGGCAGGTAGCCTCCTCCTCCACAGCCTTCCACAGATGAACTGATGAATCAGTGATTTACACTACAGATCCACATGATACCATTTTATAAATTCCATGTTTGCTAACTGGTGATTTCCGAGCTGGTCTGCAGTTAAGATTTTCAGATGTCTACACCTTTCATTTGGCACGTGAATATACCACACATGGCCACAACAACACTAAGCCTTGAATTCTGGCAACTAAGACCACTATCATGACAACTGGTAATATTTACCATCTGCGAGTTAAAGCGAATGGCATTGCTTGTTAGTAAATGGTATGTTTTAGTGGTAGATAGCCACTTTTGGGTTGCATTGTTATCCATTTTTGTATTCCATCCACTTGACCCTTGCCAGAAGTTCATAAAATTGCCATCACAGATCAGATTTGTATGCAAGGACATGCAGCCAATTGGCATTGTTCAGCAATAAGGTTTGGAGGATTCTGACAGAGCTGGAGCCGCAAAACCAAAATTTCAAGTTGCACCACAGTCTCGAGACAGTGCAGTTGTATGATAGCACATAGATAGACATACAGACTCTGCTAAAGGATAAGATACTGTGGCTGACCACAGGGATGAACATGGCATCATCAAGTTGAATTTCTGTCAGTTTTCATGTGAACAATTTAGTGCAAAGCTATGAGGCACTGTTTGAAAATGTGTGCCATTATCCCCAAATTTAGATCAAACTTTAAATGAAATTAAATAATTACTACTTGTGTGCTGGTGGAGGACAGAGAGGGCTGTCACTCATGTTCCTACCATGTCACAGAGACAGATCTTCAGGGTCTTGTGAATTTCCATGGTGTTTTTGCTATGTTTATTTGTTACAGTCTGACTGACTCTGATTTCACTTAAATCAACTGTGACCATGAGGCAGTTCTCACACCCAAATTCCCATTTTGTTGCCATGGTTACCCAGTTCATATTATTCATGATTTTCATCTGTCATATAATCCACTGTAGTCAACACATGCTTAACTTTTCCAAATCTGAAATGATTAATTATTCACTTATTAATGTTTCAAAATATTTCATCACAGTGACATTTCCATACAAAGAAAAGCATGTTGAGTGATACAAGCCAATTCATGCTTTACTTCCAGCCCTTAATTTTCTCAGTCAAAGGGAGAATCTACTCATGTGACCTCACACTTGTCAAGTTACCCGGGAAGATTTTCTCTTTGATGAACCCAATCATAATTCAATCAAACCAGAACACAATGACATCATACACATATTTTGGAAATCTTTCCAGTGATGGCAATAAATGTCATACAAAAACAAATCTAAAATTTAAGCTCTACAACGATCATGTTCAGATGTTTGAGTATTAAAAGTATTCCAGGTGCTGCCTGAAAGCGAGAGGGGAGTGAGACTTCCCTCAAACGCATTCACTGTATTGCATTGTGTTATACTCACGTGTACACATTAAACATGATTGAAGGAATTGTGTGAAGAACAAAAAAGAGAAGTTCTATGTTCTGGGCAGTTGCTTAGAGATAAAACTTAAGAACAAAGTGCCAATCACGGCCTAAAGCAAGCATTCTTGTCTCAGGGCTGCCTCAGAAAATTGAAAATAAATCAAATGAAAATATTGATACAGCACCCCAATTCCAATCAAATGCTGAAATAATGTCTTTATTATACTATCAACACGTGGTTCTTACATCCCTGGAATGGTGAACATACAGGAAAACTACTTAACAATGGGCCAAACTTGTTTGTTTCTTTGTATTTTTTTTTTCATAAAACCTGTATAAGACCAGTGTAAGACACATATTTACTGTGCTACAGTTCTGTAAATAAAGTAAATTCAAATACTCTTATTTTGTATTGCTTATACTCTTATAAAATACTAATGTGCTTGAGTTTTCCATGTTTGAGTTTGCTCTGCTGAGGCTAGAGGAGGGGGAAAGGAGAGAGAACTTTAAATAGGAGGCAGGATGAATCAGGAAATGGTGGAGTGAATGAATTTCTTCCACTGATGGGTTGTTGCTGTTGGTTATTCAATTAAAGCTGCAGGAGCACAAAGAGAGACTTATGCTTTAAGCTGTCACCATTCCTTCCCACATGGATCCAGGAAACATGTTTACGGTACACACAAGCATCAGGTTGAGCAGACAATCCTTCAGGTCTCAGCTTATCATTAGTGTACTTACTGGGGTTTTATTTCATCCTATACAAACACAAATCTGCTTAGCGTGATGAGATTAGAAAGTGATGATTGAACCTTATCCATACTAAGTGTGATCATTGTCATTGCATTGTAATATGTTTAAATTAGATTAAGTTAATCGGTTAAACTTTTTGCCTGCTAGTTGGTTATGCTTGCTGTTTCTTGTCTTTCAGATCACACACTATAAACAGTATCCTCCAAACATCAGCAAAATCTACTCCTACTTTGAATGCAGACGCAAGAAAGGCTCCCAGTTCAGTGAAGTGGTGTTCTTTGGTCTCCAGTACCTGCTGAAGAAGTATCTCACAGGTACATTCACATCCTGTCCACTGATGCAAGAAATGAATTGAAAGAACCGTATGGTGAAGAAAGGGGAAACCAATTTGATGTTTATGGGCACTTTGCTGTTAAAGAAGAGCAGCATTCCTGTTCACATGTGGGAGAAATATTCCACGCACCATTACAATAGCCCAGTGGATCCATAAAAACATGTAGTGTTGGTAAAAATGTTGAAAAATGATGATGATACACTTCAAGGCACAGCAGCAAATGCTTTTTAATTTGATAGCAACCAATAGCGCTCTGTACTTTGGATAATTCGCACCTCAGAAGTGTGAGCTAAAATGTTTCCGAAAATCCAACTCCATGTGGACACAAAACAGAAGATTAACCACACTTGAACACTTTAAGGTGACTATTTATTGACTGCTATTTGATCGTAGTTCAGGTGAGGTGATCGTCTGAACGTTGTATTGTGCTTTCTTCATGTGAAAGAGGTTATAGTAACTTTGAGTGTTCTCTAAAGGCCCAGTGGTCACAGAGGAGAAGATTCAGGAAGCCAAGCTCTTCTACCAGATGCACTTCAAACAGGCCGTGTTCGATGAAGAAAGCTGGAGGAAAGTCCTTGAGGTATACAAAGAGATTCTCCGCTGTCTAGACAGGTTCACCGAGAGCAGCATTCCTCGTCAGGCATCGAACCTGAAGTAAATGTGCTTGTTACTTTGTCAGAAACACGACGGCCGTCTTCCTATTCGGATCAAAGCTGTCCCTGAGGGCAGGATCATACCCAGAGGCAACGTGCTCTTCACTGTGGAAAACACAGATCCCAACTTCTACTGGCTCACCAACTACATCGAGGTAAAGCTAGAGTGTGATTTTAGTATTAGACTTTTAGAAGACTTTTTAAATGAGAGAACGGTTGACCGAACAGACTAGTCCGGTAACACATTCCATACTTACTACAGGGGGTGTGGATCCCAAGGTAATGTCACAAGCAAAGAACAATGAAGACTGGGACAAAGTTCAATTGACAGTATAATACACTGACTGTCCCTAACTCAAAGGGAGTGATGATGGTGACTCTTTATGCATTTCAAAGACTTGGAATTGATTTTCTGAGGTTTTAGTGCCTTAATGTTTAGGCAGACCGGACTTGGGTTGAAGTGTTCAGGAAAAAAAGGATTTCCTCAGTGCCTCCCTTCACAGAAACGGCTAAATATTTCTCAAGGATGTCAGTTTTGCGCAGGACTATTTTATTCTCACAAACTGATCCCTCTCTATCTTTTCTATCCTGTTTCTTACATACACCTTTTTTTCCTGCTGGCTGTAGACCATGTTGGTCCAGATGTGGTATCCCATCACAGTAGCCACCGTATCCAGGGAGTTCAAGAAGATCCTGGCCAAGCACCTGAAGGCCACCTCAGGGAGCCTGGAGGGCCTGGACCTCAAACTGCACGACTTTGGCTACAGAGGAGTGTCCTCACAGGAGGTCAGGAAGGCTTTCTGTCTTTGTCTTTAATTAAGAAAATCTTAGAATGCAAGGCTAGTGACGTTTCTCATGTTACTTACATCTCTTGCACCTTGCTGCTATTGAACTTGTGCATAATCAATGCCACTGTGGCTAAGGATGAGAGAATCAGCTGAAGGTCTTTAAGATTTGGCATCATGTCACTGGTTTGTATTTTCGCAGAACATTCAAATGCCCCTCTATGCAGCAAATGTTGTGGGATATGTTTAATGTTTAATGTTTAATATGTTTAATATGGCTGCATCATGCTGATTTTATCAAATTCTTATATGATGTCGCACCGGTCACATCACTGATTACACAACGATTAGATTAGGAGAACTTAATGAAAGTCAGAGGAGAAGTCTTACATAATAGGCATAAAGCTGGACGGTAAATTTAGTTACCAATCTCTTGTGCAACCGAGCTAATGATTTGGTGAAAGTGTTTCATTATAAGAGGATTCTATAAAAGGAAATACAAAATTCTCATAGGTGTAATTTTTGAAACAATCAAAAATGGTTGATGTGAACATTTTTCAAACCAGTCGGTTGCTGCGTGTTCATGAGAACAGAATGGCCGACTAGTATCAGTGTAGTGTTGGTCTAATGACTGTGTGCATCTTTATAGTACAGATTTTTAATACTCTTTCCTCAAACTGAACTGAATGTACCGAATCATCGGTGTCACTGACAGATTCAGCTGCTTTTTGCATTGGAGCTCCCCTCACTGGTAACTGAAAGCACCATTATCAGCTCAGCGTCGTCCTGCTGGCTATCAGAGGGACCAAACGGTGCAGTCCTTTGGAGGAATTGTAGAGATTTCATGACAAATGTTAAAAATCAGAAAGACAATCTTCTCAGTCACTTATTAGGCATCAACAGTAATCTCAGTAAGGTAACAAAAAGCACACTTTTCTACAACGTAGAGGGGATGACGGTAAGGAAGATATCCTCTGCCATCTGTGATTATACATGGTTTGTTTTGACTGTAGTGGAAGTCACTCTCTCTCTACACATCATGCTTTTGTCACTTTACACCAACGGGTTTTTTCCACTTCAGACTATCAGACACCATGATTCATAGTAAGAAGTTCAGTTGTCATATGCAGGAAGTTACAAGGATAATTTATTGTTACTCGACAGCACAGGGTTGTACAACAAGACGCAATTATAGTCCCATTTTTGCTACTTACGAAGAAAAATATTATTTGTGGTGGAGAGTGGAGGATGGATGAAGGAATTTTACAGCCTGAGGAAAGAAGCTGCTCTGTAGTCTGGTTGTTCATGAGCAGCCCGGTTACAGATTGCTGGTTGCTTAAATGTTAACTTTAAACTGTGCCTGGTTTTCAGCTGAACTTAAGAAACCATTAGAAACAGCAAAGTGATTCTGAATTTCCACTATTACTCTGCAGTCTGCAGCATTAGGTGGAGCAGCTCACCTGGTGAATTTCTGCAGTACAGACACAGTAGCTGGGCTGCTGATGGCTCAGCGATACTATGGCTGCCCGATGGCTGGCTTCTCCATTCCAGCAGCCGAGCACAGGTATAGCACTCACATACACATTCACACACACAGATGTACAAATCAAACTGTGAGAAAAGTGTGAACACCATCCGTGGTTGGATCTTCAAATGTCAGAACCAGTATTAACATCTCTAGCACCACAAAACAGAGTTCAATACTTCCTTCCTGTCATCCAGTACCATCATCTCCTGGGGGAGGAGCAGGGAGAAGGAGGCGTTTGAGCGAGTCCTGGACCAGTTCTCCTCGGGGCCGGTGTCAGTGGTCAGTGACAGCTACGACATCTTTAATGCCTGTAAACACATCTGGGGAGACAAGCTGAAGGAGCGAGTCATGGAGCGCAGCCAGGACTCATGTTTGGTCATCCGGCCGGACTCTGGAGACCCCGCAGAGACTCTTATTGAGGTAAATATCAGGGCTGGACTAGTCAGTATTAGGCATCTTAAATATTTATATATGATATGTTTATCTTTATTTTTTAAAGTAAGGATTTCTGCCTTGAATTATTACTTTTACAGCTTCTATATTTCTAATTCTAATGTTATTTTCTTGGCTATTTTTAATAGTGAAAGTCAGAGAGAAATATTCGTACATGTAGCTGAGTCACCACACCTTTCCAGTTAAAAGCTTTATAGTGGAGGCACATCTTCGCACACTTTATCAGTTATAACCTGAGGGCAGCTCCCAGTGCTACCGTTCACTACCATTATTACTAACACCTGAAAGTCTTCAGGCAGCATGAAGAATAGCCACAAACTTTCACATTGTGTCCAGAAATGACTGTGCCCACTGTCCTGGTTGTTTAAGGGATAAACCTACCTTTTTTCTTTTAGAACTAACTTGCATAACCCGAGGCTGCTGCTTTTTCAGCTGCTGGGTAAAATCAAAGAGGAATAAAATGTGCCACTTTTGTATAGTTTTTTTTTTTATCAAAGTAATCATTTCAGCACGAGAGAGTTAATATTTTTGTCTTTCCCATCTTATTGGCTTCAGTAGACAGGAAGCAGAATACAGTTTGAAGGATGTTTTTGCATAAAGAAACTTCTCTGAAAGAAGAAGTTCAGGAAAAAAAAGAGTTTTGTTTTTTTTTTTACTTGCTGGGGAAAGTTTGGACCAAGGAAGTGGCAGTTATTGTGGTGGCATATAGGGTTTGGTCTCACCTGTGCCTTTGTTAATTTTGTCAAGTTTGTACACCATCATGCATGGCGTGAAAACTATTGGTAATTAGGCATGTAATCTTTGACTGTTCTTTGACTTTGACTGTTGATCCAAATTAACATGGCTCATGTCTACATGTACTCCAAATGAAATCATCACTGAAATGCCTCTTTTAGGTCCTCAAGATTCTGGAGGAGTGTTTTGGCTCTTCTCTCAACTCTGTTGGATACAAGGTGCTGCCGTCTTACCTGCGAATTATTCAAGGAGATGGTATTGACCTCAGCTCAGTGGAAGAGGTGGGAAAAACTTTGGTTGTTTTACTAATCCGGGTCAATCTTGACTCATCTTTTTACATTTTATTTAGTATATTATTTTTTTGTATTCCTTCCTGTTATAGATTAAGTTTTCCTGTTTGATCATTACTTCAGGTATGCTGAAAGGAAATTTAAGCCCTAGTAAGTCCCAGTAGTAATGGCAAAAAAAAGACCATGATTCAATTGTCAATTGCTCAGATTGCTATCATTCCTCGTGGTTACGGTGTGTCATTGCGTGAATTTGACAATGCTTTGACACCATTAGTCACCACTTTAAATTCCAGAGAGCAAGTTGGATTTCATTTCCAAGTAAATGGCATAAAGCATTTCATTCAAGTGTGGACTGGTTAAAACATGTCTGTTCACTTCACTCAGAGATGGCTTGGATTATTTTAAGTGGGGTTGCATTGGGCACTTATCAACAGTTTGTATTACTTCCTGTTGATTGCAATAAGAATGCCCCCAGTTTGGAGGAGCTGGCAGGAGTCCAGGCACAGATGCTAAGCAATGTACTGCTGTGGACGGGGTCAGCATAAAGATGTATTTTAGCTACCTAACAAAAAGCCTAAAAAACATCAGTTTAAGTGTACACTGTATTTAGAATATTGTTGCTGCTTTACATTGCCAGCAGACCCCCCTCTTGATGGAGAAATTAAGCCGTTCTCTCTTCCTCTTGACTACAAGACATTTCCACTTCCACTTTCTTGCCTCAAAATATTTCTAAGTTTGGTTTTCCTGAAAAATGCTCCCACTGTAAATGTATTCCTTTTCTTGCCGTGCCAGCCCTGGAGCTCTTATTCACATGCACTAAAGCTTCTACGCCCGAGCTGACGCGTCATGTCAACGTCTGTTATATTGTATTTGAAGCCTTCCTTCGTATGTGTGCTGTAGATTCTTCAGAAGCTGAGTGATGAAGGCTGGAGTGCTGAGAACGTCTTCTTTGGTTGTGGCAGCGCTTTGCTTCAGAAACTCAACAGGGATACGCTCAGCTGTGCCTTTAAGTGCAGCTATGTGGAGACTAACGGCAAGGGGGTAAGTGGAAGGGCTGTGGCGTGATTCAGATGTGCTAATTAAGTGCTGAAGCTGGCTCCTGTTTTTATCCTGTTTTATTAGCTAAATATGCAGTTTTACAGACTTTTAGTTTTTTAGATTGCTTTGGGATTTGGGCTTGAACCCGACTCAAGGACGTAGACTTTTCAGAGCTACACCCTTGTTCAACTTTGACCTACTGCCCATACTTACTGTTAACGTTCGATAAAGAAATGGATGAAAATAACACAGGCATTGTGCAAACCCACCTTTATCATTCCTTCCAAATAACTGATTTAGTAGTTGCGTTAACTTGAAATTTCATCTGGGTTCAATGCACTCATGACGATTTGAAACGGATTATTTCACTTTCACTTTCTTTGAACTGGATTTGCTTGTATTTGTTCCTCCAGATGGACGTCTACAAGCAGCCCGTGACGGACCCATCCAAGGGATCAAAGAGGGGTCGATTATCTCTGAGGAGAAACTCTGATGGCTTCTTGGAGACAATCGAGAGAGGGGCAGGCAAGCCCGAGGAGGTCGGTCCCAGCATGAACTAAATTTTGGATTATATCTGTTTCATAACACATACCATAGCTTTTTAAAATCTTATTCTAGCGTAAAGATAATTGGTAACATAGATAAAAAACAAGTATTCAGAAACTAGAAGGAACAGAAGATAGTCCAGAGTAATCAGCACTACTTGGCTACTTCCTTTTTTTTCTTACATTTTTTTCATGTCAAACTTAATGGGTTTTTATCCACAGTTTTTTTTAAATGTATTGTATTTTATATTCTATTATACCCCCCCCTACACTCCTCACTGTACAATAAAGGTTAAATAATATTAAAAAAAGGTGCAGGGATGTAGGAACAAGATAAGTATAACACTCCTGGTTAAGCTGTAACCAGAGTAGGTTTGGTATGTTGGTGTGTAAAATGACCTGAGCAATTGATCAGATATCAAAACAGCTGGTAATTTGCTGTTGCTTGTCATTTGACTAGTTGCTGGTGTCCTCAGGATGTTTTTTCTGTCCCTCTGTTCTCTCAAATCTTGCCTTTTTAAATGAAATACAGCTTGAAACTTTTTGTGTGTGTCTTTGCATTCTCCAGGACTTGCTGGTGACTGTGTTTGAGAATGGCAGCCTGGTGAAGGATTACTCCCTGGAGGAGATCAGGAAGAACGCTCGGCTGCGGGACGAGGAGATGAACTCCACCCTGCACAACCACGAACAGGAGCAGCTTCACAATCACATCATCAACGGGATTCATTAAACAAGCCACAAAGCCTCTCACAACACATGTGATACTTCAGTGTCACACTGTCTTCAGGTGCTTTGGGACACGGACTGCAGGCTTTTGGAAAGGCACCTAGGTTAAAAACTCAACATGTTGAATGGGAGTGAAACACTGTTTCTCATAGCAGGCACCACCAAGCACTACCACCTGCACGTCATCCTGAGGAGGCCAGTGATAACCTTGTTTCCAGGTAGATCAGCTTTATTCACCTCTTTGGCCACTCAGCCAGCGCAATGTACACTATGTGGGTAGAAACTTACTCTGCCCTGTCATGGCCATGACCAGAACTGAAGCTCAGGGTCACGCATGATGAGCAAATCTCACAAATGAAAGAGGTAAAAAGTTAAAGATACACCTCCTGAATTTGGGGTTGCTACTGAACACTGAAACAAAATGAGGGTGTGTATCATTAACAATATTTTCATAGCTCAGCATTCTCAGGCCAAAAATGACGTAAACTTCCAAATATTCAGAGCTTCCATTAGGTTTCTTTTTCTTAGTGTACTTAGAGGAGAATAGCATGTGAAGCAGCATTTAAGACCACAACACACTAATGTTTCCTATGACAAAAATGAATAGCAACTGTTATTGATTATAGGAATAGTGCTGCATCATTGGGTATGTGCTGCACATAGAATATTAGAGATATATATCAGCAGAACAATCTCTTGCTCCAACCCTTCTTCCTGCCCTTTTATACTGCACATGATTTGCATTTAGGAAACACAAACCATGCACAGTATATAAATGAAGACAGCACAGCACAGACCAGTACTGCAAAATAAATAAGCAGATGAATAAAAAAGCAGATTGCATTGCACTGCCACAGTTTAGACAAAAAACAGTCACTGAAGCCATACCCAATGTTTCTGTTTCATGATTTCTGGTGCAAAGCACACTCTATGGAAGCCCAAAGTGTTCAATATTAAATAAATGTTGGATGTATATTTTATTGCAATATAAACATTTTTGTTTCATAATGTCACTTTCTATGACAGTGGTGTTGTCATCAGTCACTGCCCTCCGACCCTTGAGTGTGTCACTGCACCCTGCTCTTCTTTAACTCTCTGACAACCTCACAAGCAAGGCCAGCTGATGATCACAGATTATTACTCAGCATTAAAGTGAGGAGCCAGAGCTAGCCGTGTTAGCTACCTCCTGTTGGCTTAACTGCTATCAGAAATTAAAAGGAGATGTTAGTTCTGAGTGTGTGTACAGAGTTTATGTGTAGCAGAAGCTGGATAGTTGATTCGGAGTTCCTTCTGCATTACTGTTGCTCTAGCTAACAGGAGCTAACAGGCAAAATCTTTAAATAGGCATTTTAAAACGAAAACGAGCAATCAAATGTACAATTAAATTTTAATAATTTTAGTAACTTCCCATATTATTTCAGATTCAATTTTAGTTTTATTTGCATATTTTACTTAGTATGGACTTTTTTATTTAATGTTGAACACTGTGGTGCTCTGTATACTCTTTCTCCTTTTCATCATCAGTTCTGACATTCTGCCAGTGTCTAAATTGTTTGTCTGATTCACTGGTTCCCAAGCATTCTGGCTTGTGACCCACAGAGTCCATTTTAAAAAAACAAGTCAGAGCTGCTGCCCAGTGACAGACTCAGTCAAGCTACTGAGCTAACACAGTAGCACAAAAGTTAAGACCTGTCAGTCAGTGTTTGTGTACAGAACAAACGAGGGCCCTTGCCACGGGTGAGGGCACATTTGTCTTAGTCTGAGATGCTGAGAAATCATATAGAGAACCCTGAAGGAATATTCTAACAATAACTGGTTTGACAAACCTGGAATCCTGAAATGCTGCAGTGAACATGCTTATAGAGACATTAATGTATCTGTAGACAGTTCTTGATGGTAGTAATACACTGCACTATGTTGTTGTCAGTACCAGTTTGTGTTTATTTTGACCTTTTGAATTGGTTTCCATTGAAACAGTGGAGCTGCTATAAAGATATGCAGTGAAGGCACATTGCACCACCTTCATGTGCTTGTGCTTGTACAGAACTGACGCATCCTCAGTCACTTACTCTTTCAATGTGTGTTAAAAAGGTGGCACAGCAATTCTTTTCTTTTCAAATCTTTTTATTGAGATTTTCAACAAAGGTTCCATGGCTTCCATGTCCCCATCCCCTTGATTATCCAGACTAGGTATCAGGTATGATGTATAGAAATAAAGAAATAACTAAGGATGGAGCTATTATACAGAATGCATGTCATCATGTTGTTCGGGTGATATAAAAGTATGTCAAAAACAGTACCTCAGGTTTTACAGAATTTCTCATCAGAGCCACTGGTTGAGAAGCGTATCATTTCCAAAGTAGGGCAGGACATTATGTATCAAAGTGTGGGTGGGGCTATGCGTCCAGGAAAGAGCGAGGGAAAGGCAACCCTGCAGCTCTCTACAGATGAGAATGAGACGATCATCTACATCAGTAATGCCAAACCGAGCTCCCAGGGGTCCGTCTCTAGAATCCACTTTAAGATGCTGGATAGTATGAAAACCGTCAGTGGTGATTCAGTACAATTCTTTATCATCTTTCCATGCGGTTATGACAATTCTGATTTGGAGATGTGACATAGTTCTCACATCAAAATAAACAAGTCAAATGTAACCATAATACATCATGGATTAAGATCTCCTAAAACACATTATAAGCTTTTGAATTCATTTGATGAATACAGAGTAATTCAGTCATGTGATTTTAAATATTTTGGTTATTAACATAACACACAACATGATTGATATTGAGATGATACATTGACGTTCATTCAGGTTACGAGTTGTTAATGCGATGAAGCAATGATGGTGTATGTGAAATTGGACATTTCATCTTCTGGTGTTTGAAATAAAAAAAAAAAACAAAAAAAAACAATCACTCAACTCAGATTGAGTCACAATGTTTAGATAATTTTATCTAAAAATGTTTTCCGCGGGGTGTCCTTTGCTGTTCGATTAAGTCATTTGTTGGTGCACATAACCCTTAGAGGACAGGCTGGACTTTAATCTGCCTATACTGTAGGCCTGTTATGGTGCACTGCTATAATAACTGCATTATGTGGTGAAATATACAGGATGTCAGATATGATTTGGTGTTTATGGACACTCTCCAGCAGATAGTCAGTCTCTCATGTCTACTGCAGTCCACTGGTTATTTTATGATGAGGTTTTATCTTGACTTGATGAGTCTTTATGTACCAATGTTCCCTCAACCTGCCTTGTCTATTTTAGTCTAAGTATTGTAAAGTAAGTAAGTATTTTATTTCCCAGAATGCCTTTCAGCAACCTTTACATAAGGGGCATTATTACTTCAAATCAAAGAGGCACAAGTAGTTTTGCAGACTCATATGAACCCATATATCTACATGTAAACTATGTTTTAGAGTATTCGGTGCATGTACAGTATATGTGTCATCCAATAGCCTGCCTTAACCAACTTACTGTATAAGGTCAAATATATTCAAATCAAAGTGGCTCCTTCCTTTTGTTTTGGGCTGGTAGCAAAATGCAACCTACTTTTACAGCAACAAGCCTGTTCTGTCAGTCACTAAGGATACAAGTGAGCTACAGAAATGCTGCCAAATGAAAACACCAGCTAATCATATTCGAGGGGTTGAACTTTAAATGAACCTGCAGGCCTGCTCCCAAGCTGGATTTTATTTTTTGAGAAAAGACTTAAGCCTGCTGTCCTTATATGAATCAGACAAGTGAGTCCAAAGCTACTGCTGCTCTCTTCTGGCTGTTTAGGGCCAGTTCAAGTGTTGATCCTTCTTACTCTCTTTTCATGCCCTTTTATTGACTGTTAACATGTTTGTCTTTTTAATATTCATCAGCGAGTGTGAAGTTCAGTTTCAGACTGCGGGCCAGAGCCTGATTGCATTTGATTTTCTTGCTGGTGGCCAGTCTGTACAGATAAGTGATGGAGCAGAGACACAGTTTGCCACCAACACTGGACAACACGTGGTTTTCCTCTTGTTTAGTGTCAGCACTAAATGATTATATTTTGTAAATATACTTTTGAAAATGATTTGCTTCTAACTGATCCCTATCTTTTAAATGTTCTGTATCTTTGATTTTGTTTGTTTTAAAAAAAAAAAACGACCTTTTGTAAGATTAAAAGAATTTTAAACGCTCATACTGGGGTGAGTTATTTTGTTAAACTGAAAATTTGCAAAGTGGTCCGTAACATTAGGAGGGAAAAGTTTGACCGGAAAAAAGAACCAAAGCATTTTTCAACAAGCTGGAGGTGTATGTGTATGTGTCAACTACCCAGCATACTTATAAAATAGAACTGGGAACTGGAGCAGAAGTGGAGTGACACGGTGCTGCAGTGGTTAGCATTGGAGCCTGTGGGCTTAAAGCTGATAGCCAGAGCTAACCAGCTGTAACCAGCAACTGTCAGACTCTCACTATGTGTTTATGGTCCATGGTGGCCCATGTGTTG
Source organism: Pempheris klunzingeri (assembly GCF_042242105.1). NCBI lineage: Eukaryota > Metazoa > Chordata > Actinopteri > Acropomatiformes > Pempheridae > Pempheris > Pempheris klunzingeri. Next base: position 26,975,552 of record NC_092013.1, read on the forward strand.
TGTCTAAATCTTGCTTTGGCCTTACTTCTGCTGAATTAAAATTAAACTACAAGTTTATTTCAGGCTGAGGCTACAGTTTATTACACCTACCCTCTTTACAGTGCATCATTTACTTATTAAAGAGTGAGTTAGCTTGGAAAAGAAAGTGAAAGAAACCAAGAACAGTAATTCACTTGTATTTTTCCTTTGAGCCACAAGAGGGAAGCATCAAACAAAGGTTGGGTTTGTGTACAAAGATGAGAATACAAGACATTTTGAGGCATAGCATCACAGGAGCTGCTCGGTTTCATGTCGTCATGAAGTTTGAGAAACATCTTAAAAGCCAAAACAGTTAAATTTGAAATGTTATAAGAGTTTATTCATCATACACTGGGGAAATGTAATTGTTACAGCAACAGGGTCAGTAATGTTTCTCTGCTTGTCTTTATCTTGGCTCATACAGGGTTTTGATCTCTACAGTACGAGACATGACCACTTTGTCTTTGACCTTCCCACAGCTGATCGGTGCGATGAGCTCTTTGTCCACGTACGGACGCAGCGAAGCACTACAAAAGGAATAAGGGTACCTGAGCTTTAGTTAACATGTCCAGTCACCCAAATTACCAGAAACTGTTACACCAGATTATCCAAAGTGACGGGGGCACTTTCCTTTTTAATTTGGGTGAAGTGACCCTTTGAAGTAAAGCTGTTCACTGAGCCCACTGTTGCATCAGTATACAGTGAGCTTCACAAAAACTGAAACTAAAAAACAGTCAGGCAGTCTGACTTTAACTGACTGACCATCATCTGAGGGAAAATGTCCACGGGCCTCAAAAGCTCCGTGCTCTCTTTGCACCAACTGCTTTGCATGAATTCTCCTCTCAAATGACTTGGGAATAAGCCTCAATACATCGCTGTATCAGCTATAAGGGTCTTAAGGTAGTCGTTGCTTTATTACATGACCACGAGGCTCTGTTGTTAAGGGGTTCCCTGTGCCAAAATCCAGTTTGAAGATTTCATTTCAGTGTGGTGCTTATATGCAGCACATAACGTGTGTGTGTTAATCAGAGTTCCATCATACGAAACCTACACAATGCAGAGAAAGGGAGCAGCAGAGGGTTAACAGGCGTCCAGCAGCTCTTTGTTGCCACAGGATTGCCCAGCAGGTCAATTCAGCCATCACCATTTAGATTTGTGTTAATGTTTTATTGTGTTAAATGTTGTTTCCCACGTGTCTACATGCTGAGACACATGGATCATGAGCTGTCCTGTCAGATTATTGTATCTCCAAGTAAAGGATATTCATATTTTTGGATTACATGCTCTTCTTTGGTTACATTTTACAAGCCCACTGCTTTTTTGAGCAAAGAGTGAAGCGTGAACATGCGACAAGAAGCTCAAGAAAAAATTAACAATATCCTGAATGACTAATGAGTTCAAGTTTAGTGAGCACATTCAGCTGCTTTCAGCCTGACTGCGCAAACTTTCCTATTATTCTGTTCTTCTGCACGTCTTCCATTATTGTTCCTAACCTTTCAGAAGCAGACACAGTCATGCATTCTCTCCAGAACACTGACTCTTCTAGTTGAGTTTGTTGATGACAATGTCAAGCTTTGGGGGAGGGGGCATCTTTTTTTTTTCTTCTAAAGACGCAGATGGTCAGATGGGATCTACTGCAGTCACTCGCTGCTTTCACTCGCGCCTCAATTCAAATTCAAGGTCAAAGTTTCTGTCACTGTTTAGAAAATGATCCATTAGATTTCCCTCCAAATCGGTCCAAAATGCAGCGGATTTAGATGCTGGTTGATCGTATCCTCAGAAAGCCAGAAGAAATCTTACAACTGCAGAGATTTTAGTCATGAAAATATCTGCTGAGAAGTGACTGAGTCCGACAAGTGAGAATGAGTTCAAAGATAAATCCGGTCATAATCTGTATTTTTACTTACTTATATATCGTCTTCTTTTGTGCCACAGAGCTCCAGTTTAACAGACACGTTCCTTCATAACACACACACACACACACACACACACACACACTGTACACTCAATCCCACATTCCAGTCCTGCTGTCCCAAATACAAGGGCAACAAATGTGGATTAATCCATCACTGAAAATAGTCCCAAAACAATACACTATCTCCTCCTGCTTTAAATGACTTTGCCTTTTAGAATCACAAAAGTATACATTTGTTTGGAAGAGTTGCATCCTTAATGGGTGTGTGCTCCAGTAGTTTGCTTTTTAATTCTTTAAATTCTTTTAATGATTTACAGTGATCATAAAAATCTGTGAAAATGATGGCATTTTGAGGAATGTAGTCCAAAAATAGGAGGGAATAGGAGCTGATTTCTGGTTAATTGAGGAGTTATCATATGTGTCACTTTACTCTAAACTGTAAAGTGACACATACGGTGCAGACAGAACCAAAAGGTCCTCCTATCATCTGAAATGAACCTGCCGTCACTCCTACAGCACAGTTATCTGCATGTTTTCTGATGCTGGTAAAGATTTGTAATCTTTATATGTTGTCAAATGAGAAGAATTCAACATGCAAGTAGTCATTTTAGCTGTAGTTGAACTTCTTTGAATATTTTCACCTGTACTTGATGTGGTCAAAAAGTCCTGACAGTCTTTAGAAGCAACTAGGAAACAAAATCAGGAGGAAGGAGCCAAAAGTTGTGCGTAAAAGTTGTGGAAGTTTACTTTAAGTGGGGAAACTAAAGTTTTAAGCACGAGCTTTTTCTGGCTGGCTTGACAGTCGATTGGTTGGATGTTGTCATGGAGATGAGTGACAGGACACGTGAACCGGAGGGACCGAGAGGAGGTTCAAGCGGAATAAAAGCCAGAGAGTATTTATGATGGAGAGCGGAGCGGCGGGCCCCACACACTGGATAGATTCCTCCTGTTCTGTGGAGTCACACTCTTCAGCTGAAGCCTTCTGTCCTTCTGGGACCACGTAGGACGAGTTGATGCGGAGTTAGACCGGCTCTGGTTCCTCCTCTGTGTCTCTCAGCCTGGATGATGATGGAGGTGGAGGTCGAGAGCTCCTGGCGGCGTCTGCTCAGGCTGTTCCTCTTGCTCTGCTTCCTGACCCTCCACAGCTCGGCCATCGAGACCGGTAAGACTTCGACCAGCCAACCCACACACTCCACTCACTGACGGATGACGTTTGGATCGCGCTGAAAGTGACGCACCTGTGTCAAGTGTGCGCAATTGATTTAATCTGTGCGTAACGCTGTGGCCGATGGGTGCGTAAAGCTCGTCAGGCAGCGGACAGTAGCTTTCTGACAGCTGTAACAGCGGGTGTTGGGGCTAAAGTCTGGATCTTGAGTGAAGGTCTAATCATGTTATTTATCTGAAAAAAAGAAGTCAGCCTTTAACTTGCCTAAATCCACCACAAATCACATCAGCTCAGTAAAACGTTTTATTCTCTCCAACACAAAATACATTTGATACAATGGCCTGAATATGAGTTTTTAAAAGAATAATCTGTTCGACATAGAATATTTGAATACTGGAACATGTGGGTTTGAGATAAAGCTCAGCCTATATGATGATTACTGAAATATTGTATCAGCCAGCGCTACACAACTGTGATGGTGAGGAACAGTAAAACAGAAAATGATCACCAGTGTGTTCACTACAAACCATCTATACTTCACATAAATGCTGACTCTCCTTTCACAGATTCTTGGATGTATTTGGCATTTTCCCTGTATGGTAAACAAATCACTTATCTGAATCAAACTTGTAATGTAATCCATCACATTGAACACCACGTCTGCATTCATGTTTGTCAGTGTTTCTTTAGTGATATTTGAGGATTCAGTTTAAATGCAGATTTTCACCAAAAATGAAAGCAGACTGTGGTGTAAAGTTGTAGTAAAGGAGCTGAAACAGGAAAAAACACTGACACAGTACTTTAAACTGCTCTTTTTGTCTTTTTTAATAGAATCCAAACATCACTATTATTAGTATATTGCTGTAGCTGTAGAATCAAACGATGTTGAACTAATCAAGTGATTTGATCAGTGAGTACATAATAAACTTAAGACTAAGACGCATCAGGAGTATGATAAGGTTGATAAGGTTGGACATTATAATATCATATACAGTGAGATTCTAAAGATACAAAATAAATATAAAGGATTTAAATAGTTCCTGTATTGTTCAAATTGAATAATCTGTATCTGTTTGTCTACATACAAGCTAACATTTCCAGAAAACAGACGTATCATTATGGATATTGATATTGTGATATAAAATTGCGTATCATGGGCTTTTCCATACGGCCCCGCCCTTTGTTCATCTTTATTCACCGTACTGTTTATCTGCATTGTTTGGCCTGCTGAATCATGTTTAGTGTAAAGTGGTGTAATGGAGGCCTGTGTTGAGTCACCAGTGTTAGGATAACACACGGATGGACGGTGAGGCTGCTGCCCTTTTCCACACAATGCTGTCTCAGAGTCATTTCTCACTACAGTGTGTCACTCGGGACCTTGGCCCTCACCCGCCCTCTGACTTTGCTCTCTCAAATGGACTCCATTTACGATGATAGTGTTTAAAAAGAGTTGAAATTTCAGCCTGCAAAATCTTTACAGGGGACTTGGTGTCCTCTGGTCACCCATGTTTTGGACAGTGTCCCCTGAGGCTTTGTATTTACTAATGCGGCTCAGAGGGGATGAGCCGTTTCCCACCAACAGGGGCTCCTGGGCTTCGGGACATTCCTGGAGGTCAGTGCAGGAGGATCTAGTTGTCTCCCAGGGAAACGGAGCTAATAAACTCCAGGGGTGGTCGTAAATTTTCTCATTATTTGGCTTGTGGCCCAGAGGCAGGGGGTGGTGGGTGGTGGGTGGCTGGGTGGGGGCTGATGGAGCCGGATCTGCCCACCCATCTGTCCTGGTCCGGCCTGTGGATGAGCGATGAGCCTCTTCTTTTTTTCGTATTGAATTTCCTCTTTGTGATTCCCTGTAGAGCTACAGTGGAGGAAATGAAGAATTTATGTAATTAGAAAACAAAGCAAATTAGATTGGAAGGAAGGAAATTAGGAGAAACCTGTTTCAGTGTTCATACGGACACCTGACTATTGTTTGAATGCAGCCAAGTAAATTAGCAAACCTATCCTCGAACACTTATAATACATAGACAACATAACAAACAGAAGGGCAACACATGACACCAACAAACAGGAAATGCAGATCACAAGTGCATCACTCTATGCTCTCCGGTTCCTCAGAGATAGAAAACTTGTGTTGCTGAAAAAGGAATGTCATGCTTCAACTGTGGAAGATCAAACATTATTCAGACTTATTTATGCATTCCCAATTTACAGTGCTCAGTAATTATTTGCACCCAGGAGTAACCCAGGAAATATAGAAAGAAACATTCTTGTCTCCTAGAGTTAAAACTGAGGCAGATGACTAGTGTGGATGGGCCGCAGATTCACATGGAATCATTTGTAGGGTGTTGAATATGAGTAATTATGAATAGCTTAACTATTGATGCTTGCAAGGTTTTTAAAATCATCATATTCATAAGATTTCATATTCAACTATATCCAGTAAGGGACTGAAATCCTGGAAGTCCCTGTTCCATTGACACTGACCTGTTCTCTGACCTGAAATGTCAGGCTATGTGGAAAACAGTATTCCGTACTTTGAGAAAGACACCCCTTTATGATCAGTAATGTGATCTGTTTGGAGTTTGACTTCAGTCATTGCAGAAATGCTCCATGTGTTTGTTTTCCTCTGAGGATTCTGTCTCTGGTGTCTTCTCCTCGCTAGTGAACGTGGTGGACTTCTGTGGCCAGATAATCCGGGGTGACGGCATGATTGTCAACTCGCACCAAGAATCCAAGAAGTACTATTTTGTGACCATGGGGACCGACTGCCACCTCACCATGCAGGCCAGCTCCCCTAAAGACAAAGTCCAGTTCCACTTCCGCTTCTTCCTGGTCTACAGTTTGCTACGAGTGGCCCCTCTGAGCCCGGCCCCAGTCATGCCAGAGTCACCTCGAGGCTCTGCCCCTCTCAACCCCAGGCTGGAGCCCACCTCTGGTGAAAGCTCAGGGGACCCGTGTCATGCCGGCTCATATGTCCAGTTCTATGATGGACGGGACAGGAGCTCACCCCCCCTCGGGCCTCCTCTGTGTGGGAAAAGTCCGCCGCGGCCGGTGCTGTCCACAGGAAACTACCTGACACTGAGGCTGGTGACCCGGGGGACACAGCCCAGAGTGGACTTTGTGGGGGACTTCACCTCCTTCAGACTGGGTAAGACAGACATAGACATGGCCATCCATCCCACAGCTGCTTAGAGTCTTACAGGCACTTTGACAACATGTGCATTTAGAAACTAAAGTAATAATGATGGTCTACTGATCCCGGTGTCATGAAACCAGAAAACTGGACATCTTAGAGTAGATTATCACTTTCATACAATAGCCACTCAATTAAAGCTACGCTCAATCATCATCCATCCACGTGTGTTCATTAAAACTATGTTTGTTTTATGCTAATCAGAATCACAACACAAAGAGACATTAGCCAAAGACAAATCAGACGTTTACACCAAGGAATGTTTGAGTGATGTCTGGTTGCAACATTTTCTTACTTTGAGAGCGAGGTGTAGATCAGAGGTGTGATCAGTGATGATCAGTGTGAGCTTCAGTATGGATAGATAGATCATGATATCTACATTTGAGCTCACTGCATTTATCCAAGATCTCCACTTCCCATTGTTCTCCAAAAGATCCTGTTAATGGAGAGCAAATAGAATCAATTTAGAGTGTCCTGTGTAGAGATCCAGAACGCCTTCGTCTTAAGAAGCAGCTTCTCCAACCACCTTTATGAAAAGATTTCAAAAAAGATTCATTTCTAAAAGTATTGATATGAATTATGGATAAAGAGCTTTTGTAAATTGTATGTTTGAAGAAGAAGATGACCGTAAAGGTGTGTACACATGTTGTCTATGATGATATACTGATCACGTGACAGATCGTGGTGATCATGGTGTATATAAGGAAAGCAGAAACAGTCTTGGGCACCACCCTGATAAAGGCAAGATAGCTGAAAACGTCTGGTGAATAAAGCAGAGTGTACTGGAGAAGAGAAGAGAAGAGAAGAGAAGAGAAGAGAAGAGAAGAGAAGAGAAGAGAAGAGAAGAGTTGTGAATGTGTTTTCATTTTATGGATAATGTCTGGTAGCATGTATAGTCTGTGGTAAAGGAGATGTTATATGATTTCCCTTTACTTTATGTTTTCAAGTATTTTACCTGCCCGGGGAGGTCCACAGAAGGAATTAATGAGGGGTCAAGCTTCAGCAGTATTTCTTTCTTTAGACACAAAATCATTATTGCCAAAAAATTGTGTTTCTGATTGTTTGATCCCTGTTAATGAATTATTCTCTACATTACCATTCAGTAAGCTGGGAGTGGCTTCTGTGCCCCCCTGGTGACCCTTAAGGATAAGCAGTATAGACAATGGATGGATGGATGGATGGATGCATGACCACCAGTATATGTTATCATTGTTGTTGCATGTTCTGTTTGTTTCACTTCATTTCAGTGCGCTATGAAAATACACTTGCAGAAACTTACTTTTCTGATTGTTACCTTGTGGGGGGACATTCAGCTGAACGTTCACAGTACATAAGGTGCACAAAACAAAGCAAGACACGTATCTGGACGGCACTGGACAAGTTGTGGTACAACTTGAAAAGCTGAGCCATGGTTTGTTTCTGAGATCTGTGACATTAGAGTTAGAGACATGAGTTACTTTGATGAGTTGTGGGAACACAAAATCCACAAGAAACACAATCAGCAACCATGTTGCGTCAATGAATGTAAGTGTAACTCCAATTGCAGATAATAATACACTATATATATAAATGTGATAACAGAACACTAACTTTAATGCATGGTCACCTCTGGCTTCATACATGTACAAAAGTGCCCAGTTTAATTGAAAGTGAGCTGATCAATCAAAGAGACTGTGAAAGTCCCATCTGTAAAGTTTTTCCAGCTGACTCTTCCTCTCTTGTCCCAATCCCTCAAATGTGATCTTCCTCTTCAGGTTTTAACCAATCGGAGTGCAGCAGTGAGCCTTATTTCACCTGCAGGAATGGGAAGTGCATCCCTCTCAGTTTGGTGTGTGATGATAAAGGCATTGACAACTGCGGGGATGGAAGTGACTTGGAGGAAAACCTGACAACTGGTTGTAAAGGTCAGTTAAGTGATCAGCTGATTCTTATGATGCTGACATTTGAAGATACACACATTTATCACAGCGCCCTCAAAAACCTCACTCACAGTGACTGTTGGAAGGAAAATCTTGGATTTGAGAGCTCGATCGTTACAACACATTTCCCACCATTTGACCCAAATTTGTCCTTTATCAGCAGGTCAGCTTTTACCTCCTGAACCTCCACCGGCAGTCGCAACACCACCCCCACCTTTTGTGAATCCACCCACGGTGCCAGTTCCTTCACGTATGAACTGTGGCATGCCAGACAGCACTCCCAGCCATGAGTCAGTAACAGGTGAGTAACCATTGTGACATAATAGATGATAATTCATCCAACTGGTAGAAACACTCTCCATCAGCAGGAATCAATCGGTGTGTAATACACTATGCTTCGGTGCTGCAGCTGGTTGGCTGATGAACAAATTAACTAAGTGTTCATTTGGATGCAAAGTGTCCTGATGACTGGCCATAAAACTAATGGAGGTGACCATTGAGTTGTTAATTTCACCTAAAGACTCGTAAACCAATAAATCGTGATGGATTCTCACGGCAGAGAGCGGCCTTTTGAGTGATCTGTCTCTATTCCAGCGTCAGAGGTGCAAACAGAGACTGTCTGGGCCAGCCCGGCAGCTTCTGATTGCTTTTAAGACCCGGCCAAGTCTGGCCAAAGAAAACAGCTATTCTTCTGTTCTGACTGTTCAACTGAGAGTGGGAGAAGGGGATTCACGTTCGCCTGCTGTGCAAATTGCCATCTGTTTATTAGCTGAGATCCATTTCAATGCAACCTAGTCTGCCCACTACAGTGAGATCACAGGCTGGACAGACTGACTGACTGACTGACTGATTGAGAACCAACTTAATGGTTGAATTTGCTATATGTGTGTAAATACAGGGAATCTGACAAGTTAATGGGCCCCGGGCACATCAATATGAATGGATCATTTGTCACACAAGAAGCAGCTCAAACAACCATGACAGTATTTACAACATCTGTGTCTTAGACTGCTTTATGTTTTATTCCCCCAAATGTTGGATTGTTGTTGTTCAGAGGCCCTCTGGCCATATTTATTGTAATTGTAGAGTTAGTTTCTGATGTTCATTATCTAGACATCACCCTTTGGTGTCAACATACCAGCTTTTTAATCTCTCATAATAATGGACCTAGTTCAATGAAATTACAACAGTTATTGAATTTCCTCCAAAGTAAATTTGAGTGGTTCAAATTTTATGAACTTTGGCACTCAAATCAACTCAGTTGTTTTGACAACTACTATCTTGACAGTGTTGATCTGTAAGGAAAAAGAGAGAACTTGATCATCCAAAATTTAGGATTTTATCATACTGTGCTAGCTGTGTTAGCTGTGCACGACCTGCATGAAGCCACTACATCATCAAACTTCCAGGATAAATTTCTCTTTAGATTAAAAGGATGGTGTAACATATGACAAGTGTTTCGTAGGGACTTTTAGCCAACAAATCTCTCAAAAAGATCAAAACCAACAATGTGTTAGTCCTGTTCCTGAGTACCTCCTGATATAACCTCCCTAACCTCTGTGGCTCTCAGCCCCAAGCACAACGCTCCCTAATGAAGACTGAAGCGTCCACATTTCCACACTTGTTGCTCTGATGTGTTTGTGAAAGTTTCTCATTTCCATTGTCACTACAACTCCTTTTATTTGAAGTTGGTGAGCTTCACTGCTAACTCTCAGGCCAGTGCCACTGCTAAGAGAATGATTGTACGTTTTTTTACGTAGTGAGGAACTGGTGTTATATAAGTAGGGTTCGTACAAAGTCTTGTAAGTGTAAAATACTTAATTTCTAAGGATATGTTTTCAAACTCAGGAATATGCCTAAATTCAAATATACACCTTGAAAAATGCTTGATTTTCAGCATAATCAAGTGTTTCATATACACAGTCACTCATGTACACCCTGGACTGGTCTGAAAGCCAATCACAGGGCTGACACATGGAGACAGACAACCAATCACGCCTACGGACCATTTAGAGTCACCAATTAACATGCATGTCTTTGGACTGTGGGAGGAAGTACCTGGAGAAAACCCACGCAAGCACAGGGAGAACATGCCAACTCCACACAGAAAGGTTCAAGGCTCAAACCACAAACCTGTCGGCCAGCGGATTCGAACCTTGGACCCTTTTGCTGTGAACCAACAGTGTAAACAAAGCTCAATATTCAAAGTATATAATCCGAAAATACAATCAAAGTTAACACCAACAGATGGTGAAATAAACTGTACCAATATACATTGATTGCTGTGGGTAGCAGGGAATTCAGGGAATTCGCTTCAAAAAACGTTTGGTTTAGGTACCTTGGTGCTTAAATTTACTCTGTAAAGCCGTAAGAACCCTGTGAAAGTGTTTCCCACCTGTATTGTAACTTGAATTGAGTATGGCTACCAAGTGATTGGAGAGAATGGTATTTTGCTCCTCTCACCCCCAGACTCCCCTGCCTCTCTGTCCCTACTGGTTCTCTACATCCTCCTGGGTGTGGTGGCGGGCAGCGTTGTGCTCTGCTGGTGCTGCTGGTCACCCGGATGGTTCCTATGGCGCGTCAGCATCTGTCGCTTTCTGCCCTGCTGCAACTCCGCCTGTGCCTCCTGCCAGCTCTGCGCCCACAGCTGCACCCACAGCAAGGAGCACCGACTGGCAAAAGTCACCCCACACACACCGGTCAACGGCACCCCGACAGGCACGGCAGCCAACAGCGCTGATGAGAATATTACCACGGCAGCCGTTTAGAGCACGGTGTCTGTCCAGTTGCTCAGTTTTGGCACACAGAGACATGGGTACAGCATACTGATGCTGAGCTGTGATCAGTGGTGAACATGAACAGGTACTGCATTAGGCAGTGGAACATGACCAAGAATCTTTTTAGTGAAGGTTGGACTGAGGTGGTCCAGTATGCAATGCTGACATGAGCAGAGCTGAATGGTTTTGCTTTAAATGCAATGGTGCAGGTGATGAGAGTGCTGTGTTGTAAAAAGGTTAAGCAGGGTACCGTATCATGGAATGTATGAAAAGTATGAATGTAACTAAAAGTCTATTCACCTGCTTTAAAGTTATCTTATACGTGTTATGATGGCAGCACATACTGTTTAAGAGACTGTTTGAGAAGTGCAGCCTTTAATGTCTGGCCAGTTTTCAGAAGAGACAATGAACGGTGTTAAGTTTTAAGTCTTAAACTTGGTTCTTATAAATGTGCTTTTCTGCTCTGTCTTAGAAGTAACAGTGAAACTACAATTCCAGTCCACAGCTCTGACCAAAAGTTTTCCTTGGACACACGCTGAGGAAACAGAACTACAGAATCACCCACCTGGTGACAACAGCTGTTCTCCCTTGGAGAAATTCCTTCAAACTTTCCACCCCTCTCCCAGCAGTCCACTGTTGTTTCACATATAAGCCAATGTGAAGTTTGGACAATGGAGCACAAAGTCATCCGGTGTGTAGCAGTCAGGATTTTGTAGGAAAAAAACTGTAATAATTAGTATGAACTTCTAACATGCTATTGTGTGCACAAAATAAATATATGAAACAGAAATTGTTACTAATTTATCTACATAAATCAAGCAAGTACTGTCAGCTCAAGGAGACGGATTAGTAATTGTGGTGAATACATTTCTGAAGGGTGAAACTGAAACATTAAATGTTTGAAAAATGAAAACCAATAATGTATTGATAATTTGCAGGATATTTAAAACAAAGAAAACAAGAAGATTTTGACAAAGAAACAGATTTACATTTACAAAGAAACAGTGAATTTACCAGCACTCTTCACCATGATGACATTATTGTCTTTTAATGTTTTAATGCACTGGCCAAAGTGTCATAAATTACCCCTCTACCATCTCTTCAAGTCTTTCAGCCGGTCTGTGGTTGTTTTTATTCTAGTCCAGTGCGTTACTTCTGTGTGGTGGTGAAGCTCTTCAGATCTAGTAAAATGACAAGACAACAACTGTCTTGCAGAGTTTCTTCAAATGCAGTATTTGTGCAGTACTTTGCTCATGTTTTTCACCACTTGTCTGTTAAATCCCCTGCACATGGACACCTGAACATTACACCCATATGAACCTATCAAAGATCATTTCATATCAAGGTCATTTCAAAAGCACTAATGCGCTGCAATAGCATCTTCCACGGATGTAGTGTTAAGACTTATGTTGCTTCATTGGAACTGAAGGACTTGTCCAAAATCACGAAATCATAGACCCAGACAAAAAGCACACATGAACATGTGGGGAGGGGCACCTACATTGGTTAAGTGTAATAATTTGTGTGAAACAGTATTGTCATAAAGTTGTAAAAAAAAAAAAATAGAAATGAGGGTGTTAACTAACCACACCAACAGACGATGTAAGTGGAACATGTCTTCTCAGCAGAACCCTCAGTTCTCTCCCAGGCTTCATATACAGTAAAGAGTACAGTATGGTCAATCCCCCCTGTCCCTCCTTTTACCCAGATTGATGCTCCATGTGAGGAGCAATCTGTGTTTATCTGTCCACCAGGCAAACTTTCTTTGTGGCATCCTCTAGATGGAGTAGCTCCATAACCTTTCCTCCTTCTGCCACACTGTGTGTTGTGTAACTACATTACACAGAGCCCACAGCACTGTCTTTTAAGAGGATTTTGACTTGTGTCCTTGGTAAAGCATAAGGCCATATGCTTAAACAAACAATTTGTTCCTGACCTCCAGGTTGCCAGGCTGCAACGCATTGAAGTATGCGGCCTTCTTTACTGCACAGGAATCCACGTGCATTTGTACACCCATCTAACAACACACGTACACCAAGTACAGTATACATCCACTCAGCTCGCACACACTCAGAGCTGCATGTGTGTCGCTCTGTGGAGAAGGTCAGCGCTGCAGCTGGGTGTTCCTGCCAGCAAGACATTTCTCAAGTTTACATTTAATGAGCATTTTAACAATTTCCTCACGTCACTTCACTGATAAACACACCAAAGTGATCTGTGTTTAATTATCACTGTGAGAATCTCTGACATGGGTCATACGTATTAAGTGAAACTAATAGTGATATATTCACAAGGAATCATCAACCAATTTTGCAGTTCCCTTCTGTGGTTTTTCGAGTTATTGTTTTGGTTTTCTGGTTCACATCAACCTCACGCAGCAGCAGCAGCTGTTTTCAATATAAAATCTCTGATAAACCCGCTGTGCAGATTGATTAACAGTGTAGTTGTCAATCTTCCTTAATTTACTCTAAGGAATAAAATAAACTTCACAAGGTCTGACAGCAACACACACAGCATCTGCAATTTTGTTGAAGTTAAATGCTGCTTAAGCCGAATGAAATATTGAAACAAATGCTGCACTATCAAATGGGAAATATTCTTTTTAAGGATAAATCTCGTCCACACATTAGTTGGTCATGTTTGTCCCACTTGCAGATGAGAACACTGTTGAACTGATAGACGGATACACTTCTAACTGACTGAAAAACAACTAAAATGGCTCTCTGTGCCACACATGATGGCTTTAAAGTCAAGCTCACAATTCAGACCAGGATGTAATCACGTCCTTGTCTGCAGCACTGTGCAGCCTGTTGTTCTTTGTCTGACTCAGAGGCTGCTTGGTTGACACTGGGGAGGGCTTGGCAAAGAGTCTGCAGCTTCACACTGTGTGTGTTGCCTCTGGTATCCACTGGCAACCTTTCAAGTCAAATCCCTGTTACTATGAAAGAGTAAAAAAAATCTTTCCCAACCCGTTTGTCACTTTGATTTTACTTTCTGTAATTGACCTTGCGTCCTCTAGTTAAATTGGTAAGTTGTGGAGCTGCTTTAGTCGAATGCATTGACACATGACAGCCTTTCTGCAGAGGAATCAATGCCACTAAATGATTTTAAAGCAAGAAAGTTAAAAAGTACTTTAACTCTTAACTGTTTGCTGAGCTTTTCATTTGCTGTTCAGAGTTCACCCACCTGCATACTCTCATCAATCTATGTGACAAACTTATCACAGCTATAAAGCAGTAAAGCAAACCCTTAAATTGTATTAAATCACCATTAAACTCTGTAAAACTGAGGTGAAAGATAAGAAACCTCAAGGGGCAGAACAACTAAAATTGTTCTTTGACTGACCACTGCAAAGCCCTAAGTATATAATTGAAACAAGCATGAAATGAATTTATAAAGGGACCATAGGGTCTGTATAAAATTGTGTTTGCAGGAACACAGATCTGGAAATGCTATCATCGTTCATTGTTTTATGTTGATCAGCTAGCGCTTATAGTTTTATTCCCCATGTACATTGCACCGCTCCCTTTGAAGGACGTGCTGATTCAGTTACACAAAACTCCTTAAAGGGGCTCACAGCCAGCGTAGGTAAACTGTGTTAAGAGATTTAAGAGTGATCCATTTCAGCCCTCACATGGGCCATCACTCAAACTATTCTTAGACCAAAGAGTATCATGTTGACTCAGGGTTATATTGGCCTCCCACTCATGTGTGTTCACGCTTCAGGCGGTATTGTCCCATTGTGGCTGTGCTATCTCAGTGAACCATGCTGCTGGATCTGTTAGTGACACAGCTGAACTGTCGTGTGTCCCTATAAAACCATCCAAACGCCCGGGGCTCGGGGCAAGCAGTCGACACTGGAGTGTGTCGTAGAGAGCTTCTCAGGTTAACGGACCACATGGGGCCAGTTAAACGTGCTTAGCCATACAAGAAATGTAACTATAACTAGCAATTTTTCTCTTGTACATAGGTAATAAATGTAGCTTAGGCAGCATTTACAGCCTCACAGTTGAGTCTGTGTTGATCCATCAGGAATCTATCAGCTCTGTCACTCAGCTTTGCTTGTCACCTAGTCTGTTATATTATAACTTTTCAAACAGATGTGTGTGTATAGAATAAGGAATGCTGCTGTCACAATTGTTTGTCCATTAAAATACAAAAGAGTCAATTTAACAAATTTCAACACATTTTAACTTGTTTTTAAAGTCATCTGTACTTAATTCTAATATGTTGACTAAATGTACAGCAAACATTTGAGTGAATTGATTGAAGCCAGATTGAATAAATAAAATGAACTTTATTGGTATGAAAAAGGATGATATATTTACAGTATTTGTGCAGAGCATAATATTTACAACAACCATGCTTCTCATTGAACATGTTGGTGGAGTGGCAGATCAGGTGCATCCACCAGACAATAGGTGGTGCCACACAGCAGCAAACCACAGCCACGCAGGCTCTCACATCATGCTGCCCTCAGGTATTCCTCATAAACTCCTAACTTCAAGTTCTAAAGTCCTAACTTTTCATGGGAAGACATGAACAACATGAGTCCTGTAGTAACTAGTTTTGTATGTTTGCTGTTTAGCAAAAGTCACTTGGGGTTATTTACTTTGTCTTCAAGAAGCATGCAGCCGGTTGGCCATGTTCCGTTGGCCGTGTCCATGAGTCTTGGAGAGGGCCGTGCTCTGGGTCATGGTCTCATTGTCACAAGCCAGCTCCTCCTCTTCCTCCTTCTCCTGATCCCCCACAGTGCACTGTGTCTCTGCCTCAGGAGTTTTCTGCCCCCGGGCCAACATGAGGACCATCTCTGCGTCCATCTGCTCACCACAGGAGAAAGGGTGGCACACGGTCTCGACCAGGCCGATGACCGTCCCCAGCACCGCAAACACCGAACCCACCAGGTAGACCTTCAGCAAACCACGGCTGGGTTTCTGACTCAGCATCTCTTTGGCGAAGAGGATCAACTCCGGCATGCTTTCCATTTATAGCGGTTCTGCTGCAGCTGAGATAAAATGGTGGGCTGCAGAAAAATGAAGAGAAAATGAATCAATGAAAAAAAATTAAAGGTTTATTTGTAAGTTATTTGAAGTGTTAATCATTTAAAGGCAGCAATGATGGATAATGGACAAAAAATGCTATTCAGGACATAACTTTGGGTACTAGAAACTTGCACAGCAATGCACCAGCATTAGAAAAAAAGGACTTTAATGATGCGAATTATGCAAATCCTGGCTATTTGAAAAGACACTAATTAGACAGCAGTCTAATATCTCATTGCTGTTAGTTTTTACCTCTGATGTCACCAAAGAAAAAAACGATAACTTACTGTGATATAGTTTGTTGTTTGTTCTCCTCACAGGTTCAGCTTATTCATGGGTTCCAGTTTGTGGCAAGAACGCACCTTCACTGGATACTGTGGTCATTTATAGCTCCACTCTCTCCACCCACACACCAACAGCAGCTGAATATTCATGAAACATGGAGGCTAGTCTCTGGAAACCAAAAGAGGCAGGCTTTGAGCCAGAAACTTTGACCCAGTTGTGTGTGGGCTTATTACACAGCCAACATTGTCACTAATGCTCTTACTAATACTTCATTAGAGCATGTGTAGTTTTCTCAAGGGAGTTCTGCTGCACTCTGAGCCACGTGTAATGGTAATAGTCACAGTAACATTCTCTATATTGTAGCCTGTTGACTAGTGAAGCTAAAGCGTTCATTGATGCAGTCATACTGGTGCCTATACAGTACCATACAAGGTGTACCAAAAGCTATACCAAAGTGTTCAGTAAAAACACAATCAAATTGACAAATAAAACACAAGCAGATTAAATTACAGCCAAAAGACAAAAAAAGAAAGTAGGAACAGACACGTGAGGTTCTGCAGTTGTCTGTTGTCATGTCGATGTATTGTAAGTAGGCTAAAAGTCAGACAGGTGACCAGGGGTTTTCCATTCAGTCCATATAAATCTTCCAACTGCTGCAACACTGATGAGCTGTGAACTGTGGTCAGAGTTGAGTCAGTATAGTGCACAGAGTAACCCACACCTACCACACACACTCTTGATAGTGACTAACATGGAGCAGCACAGGAAGTGCAGACAACATCTGAGAAACACCATCCCCTAGATTTCATTTACTGGACCAGTCAGATAGTCTCTGTTCATAACACTGTTAGGATCTATAATGGACTCGTGTCATTGCAGACTGACACCGTTTTAATAAATAACATCGACGAATGGCTGCATGGATATTTCAGATTTCAGAGGCCTGCTTCTGTGCACACTGGATCATTAGGATGGGTTACCGGCACACCTCAATGGGATGGAACCATCATTATGATCATCAATATTAGTCACATCTGTGTTTCCTGCTATGACAAATCAAACCGACTGCCCTTTTAAATCAGTCAATTAACTTACTAACAGGCTAATCATCACACACTCAGTGTTAATAATGAAATAGCGTGAGTGTGTGTGTGCAGAGAGAGAGAGAGACATTAATATTGAGGACATCTATGAACTATGAAGAAACACATATGGAATAATGTATTAAATGAAAAAGTGTTAAACAAACCAGAATATGTTTTATATTTTAAATTCTTTGAATTAGCCACCTTTGCACACTCTTGGGATTCTCTCAGTCAGCCTCATGGGGTAGTCACCTGGAATGGTTTTCAGTTTAACACGTGTGCCTTGTCAAGAGTTTATCTTTTCTTGCCCTCTTAATGTGTTTGAGGCCACTATTGTGCTGTGCAGAGGGTTGGTACACAGTTCTAAACAGTGAACAGCCTTATTCAACTAATGTTCTAACCAATATCATAGCGAGAACCCCTCAACTAAGTCAAGAGAAACAACAGTTCATTATTACTTCAAGACATGAAGGTCAGCCAATCCGGAAAGTTTCAACAACTTTGAATGTATCCTCAAGCACAAGTCGTGAAAACCATCAGACACTACGTGATTAAACTGGCTCTGCCCCAGGACAGGAAGACCTGGAGTTCCCTCTGCTGCAGAGGATAAGTTCATTACAGTTAGCAGCCTCAGAGACACAGCACCTCTGAGCTTAACAGCACCACAGATTAGAGCACACAATGCGTCACAGAGTTGAAGTAGCAGACACATTTCAACACCAACTGTCAGGCCAGGCCTTCGTGGTCCAATTGCTGCAAAGAAGCCACTAGTGAGGAAGAACAACAAGAAGAGGAGAATTGCTTGGGCCAAAAAACACAAGGACTAGACATTGGACCAGTGGAAATCTGTACTTTGGTCTGATGAGTCAAAATTTGAGATCTTGTCCTTGTGAGACGTAGAAAAGCTGAGCGGATGGTTTCTACATGGATTGTTCCCACTGTGAAGCATGGAGGAGGTGTGATGGTGTGGGGGTGCTTTGCTGGTGACACTGTTTGGTGATTTATTCAAAATTCAAGGCATACTTAACCAGCATGGCTACCACAGCACATTGCGCAGCGGCATGCCATCCCATCCCTCTTAATGGGACCATCATTTGACCAAGAAGGAGAGTGATGGAGTTCTGCATCAAGTGACCAGGCCTCCACAATCACCCAGCTGAAAAAACCCAAACCATCTCAACTAAACAAAGCTGACATGGTTTGGGATGAGTTGAAGGGAAAGCAACCAACAAGTGCTCAGCACCTCTGGGAACTCCTTCAAGACTGTTGGAAAACCATTCCAGGTGATCATCAAAGCAAAAGGTGGCTACTTTGCAGAATCTAGAATATAAAACATATTCTGTATGTGTATTCCAAATGGGTTCCTCCATAATTGTGATGTCTTCAATATTAAACTACAATTTAGAAAATAATAAAAATAAAGAAAAACCATTTAACCCTAGAACACTAACCTTACAGTTAGTAACACCATCACTAACGTTGGGTATATTTTACCCGATATAATATACCTGATAAAGAAATACTTCTCATCAAAATACACTGTTGCCCATAAAGTTGGAATAAAATGTTTTTGACCTCTTCTCATGAAATGATTGTGACAATGTGGTTTATTCTTGATAAATAAAGTGTATATCTTCTCAACTTTATTGATCAAACTCTTCCAAACATATCACAGTGCAACTTAAACCACAATTTGAAAACCTTTGCAAACTGTGTATTCAGGCTTTAACAAAATTGGGGGTATTGAACAATTATTCCAACTTTATGGGCAACAGTGTACATTAAAGTACAACAATACATGGCAAATTGAAGTACTCTTCTATTATTTTCCCCTATACAATGTCTCATAAAACAAAAAAGAAAGGTACCATGGGGGGACCCAATAAAAAGGCTCTAAAATAAGTGAAGAATTAGGGAATCGTTAATGAAAAATTCCTTAAAAAAAAAAAAGATACACAGTGAAACACAATGAAAATCACGTGACCACAATCGTGTGGGTGAAAATCACCCAACGTTAGTGTTCTACGGTTAAAGAGAAGGTGTGTCCAAACTTTTGACCGTTACTGTATGTGTTGTCCCAGCCTTAAAACTCCAGTCTCAGGTAGTTTTATAGGGGAAAAGGTGTCAGAGGCAGCTGAGGAAAGCTTTTATCCAACATACCCATTAGCTACATTTGTTTCATCTTAATACAGTTAAAGTTTATCACTCAACTTTATGTTCACTTATCACTATGTCTGTGTCTATAGCCACCTAAACTATTTAGACCTCATTGTTAGTCGTTTGTTTTTCAAATCAGAAAGGCAGTGCAACTGGGTCAACAAGTGGTGGGAAAGCATTTGAAAGTCTTTTAATGTTAATCTTATTGTTTGAAAGGAGCTTTAGAGGGAGCCCTTAGCAGCAGAGAAAGAATAACCTTAAGTCTCTGGCTGCTTGTTTGTTGGTAAAAGTGGTATTGTTATCAATCTGTTGTTGTATTGTTACAGTAAGACTTTTGGTCTGACCTGTGCTAGTTCATGATGGCAAAAAGGTCACATATTGGTGATTTATCAAGTTCTTTAGCTTTTGGTCATTGTCTGGAATGCAGATTTACTCTTGCTCACACACATCTGGATAGAACAAAGAAATATATGCATAAGGTAAGTTCATTATACATTGAGTTGGTATTGAAGTCAGCTGGTGTTATAGACACACTAAGAAAATAACTAATGTGCAAATAAAACACTTGTTGATACAGATAACACAACTGGAGGTTGGTGTGTAGCTTCTTTCCAGATATACATTTCATGTAATAAAGACACTAAAGTTAATGTTGATGTTTCATTGTCCAGCAGGTTAACGCAAGCTTCATTTTAACACTAGCAACCACGTATTCAATTGATACTACTGCTACTACTACTAATAATAATAATAAGAAGAAGAAGAATTGTGTCAAACTTTCAAATCCACATCTATTCCAACATCTCCTCCTTGTCTGGACAGATGGTTTCTACAATGTTCAACAAGCTTTCTTTGTCTTATAGTTCCCCTTCTGAGAATGGAGAACGGCTGTTCTTGGAGCAGATACACATCAAACTTCCTCCGCTTGCCAGTCATTTTGTTAAGTGTACATTGAAGCTGTACACAACTCCTGCAGAAGCTGCAGCCGCCTCAAACTGTGTGACAGCACGCGCAGATGTTGCACATGTGATTGTACTTAAATGTCTTCGCTGTTTGTGATCTATATGGTTACCAGCAGCAAAATTTTGAACCAAATCTCTGGAGCATATCTCATCCAGTATGCCTTAGATTGAACAGGTAAGAGAGAGAGAGAGAGAGAGAGAGAGAGAGAGAGAGAGAGAGAGAGAGAGAGAGAGAGAGAGAGAGAGAGAGAGAGAGGGTCTGCATTTCATGTCTTAGTTTATCTGTATCTTATACCTACATTTTAAAGTTATCGTGTGATTGCAGTTGTGTTCAGACTAATCTCTTTTTCCCACTATACCAACTACTCAAATAAAGCAGCCATGGCTCCATCTCACTGTAACCAACAGCCAGTGTCAAAAGACAGGAAACACCAGGCTGTTACTAAGAAATAAATCACAGCTACAGCCACTTCACTACCATTGAAGGCAAGACGGCACTTGTCTGAAGTTGAATGTGCACAGTATCCTATGTGTGTGTGTTGAGTCAGGAGACACACCCTGTACTTGGACTTAGTCAGTGTGTCTGCAGGGAATGGAGAAAAACATGACTTGTATGTTCAGCTGGCCCTCAGGCTACTATTTCTTCACTCACAGGTGTTGATCAGCAGGACTCCAGCACACAGCAGAGCTATCGCACAGCCTGGCAAAGCTTAAACACTGCCTTTAGGGCACGTATTGTGTCTGGCCAAGGAGGAGTGAGTTTGTGAAAGTGTTTCAGACCCCCAAACTGTTCTTTTCATCATGGAAAACACTACTGAACAGTATTATGTATAATGCATTTTTATAATGAATAAGTAAATTAGTACATTACATTTGATGACTTCTGCCTTTTGTCTGTGGACATACGTGTAGCACAGACTTTGTCAAGACATGCTTGTTTAAAATTCTGGCATTTCTGGAATTCAACTCTTAAAGGTTTTACCGCCCACTCTTGTCCACTCCTGTAGAGTATACTGATACTACAAGACACACAGTTATATACAGATATACATTTCATCAGCCCACATCCACATTTCTATTGTACATTGTATTGATGGACAACTGCGTCCATCATCCCCGATCACTTGATGTTTTTCACATGAGTTCTATGAGTAGATCAGATCATTTGAGCTCAGGTTTAGTTCATCATAGTGTTTTGTCAATAGTGTTTTAATACAACTAGTTAAGTCTTTGTTTAGCATTGTTTATGGCTCCTTGGTGTCTGTGTCTGCCAGCTTAGACACTGTGTGTGTGTGTGTGTGTGTGTGTGTGTTGATTCATGGATTGAAGGGAGTGGCGGTGAAGGGTGTGACTCTGACACACACTGTATCATGCCGTCCAGGTGAGACGTGTTTATAAAGCAGCAGCCAGGAAGCAACACACACTTCAATACCACAGATAACAGAGCTGATAGAGAATCGCCTGCCAGGTGATATTTCACTCCAAGAAATAGTCACCGAACTTTGATCGTATTGGACTGTTTCTGCTTGCAGGTATTTTTTGTTTTTGGCTTTCCCTGTTCCAGACTTTTTCACAGGGAGAGGACAACATGAGAATACTTTTACTTCTAGCTGGTAAGATTTTATCCTTTTCATCCTTTGCCTTCTTTGTGCATTAAATTTTTCTCTCTAAAGTGTCCACTGTTTGCTTGTCCTGCAACTTTCACCTTAAACTTTCCACACCTGATGTGTCCATCCCTAAGTCATTGGGTTGGGTTGAAAGTGTGCTGGTTTTCCATTCAGTGAAATATGGTGGCAACTGAGTGTTCTGTTTCCTCTCTGAAGTGATAAGTTGGAAGTAAAGCACTTTAAACTTTTGGGCTCAGTCAGGACACATTTTAAGAGTTGTTAACCTTAAAAGGATTTCATTTGCCTGGGCTCTTTCTCCCTCACAAGAAAATACTAAATACAAAATATCGTTAACAATTAGTTTCAGTCTTAAATCATATATACTAATTAGTATACATATATATATACACTGTTGCCCGTAAAGTTGGAATAAAATGTTTTTTACCTCTTCTCATGAAATGATTGTGACAATGTGATTTATTCTTGATAAATAAAGTGTATATCTTCTCAACTTTATTGATCAAACTCTTCCAAACATATCACAGTGAAACTTAAACCACAATTAACCTTTGCAAACAGTGTATTCAGGCTTTAACAAAATTGGGGGTATTGAACAATTATTCCAACTTTATGGGCAACAGTGTATATTCTGGACACTGTGACTTTTTCTAAACCACGAGAAAGCATCCTTTTTGAGTACTGTAGATGTATCCTGCGTCCTATTAAGGTGCTACCGTCAGAATGCAGTGAGTCTTTAGGTGAAAACTTTTGCAGCACCATCTCATGGACAGACACACAGCAAAACTCTCAAACAAGGGCTAAATGAATAGCTGATAGAACTTAAGCAAAATAATGTCTCTTACCACGGGGATGGACAGAAGCTCTGTTATTGGTCTATCAGCCTACAAGGTTGGGTTTAGGCATGTTGTGTTTAAACTACGATTAAGATGAGAGATGGTTTGGTAAAGGTTTCAAGTAATTAAGGTGAGATTAAGTGTGACTGTACAGTGTCAGCTACATTTACAAAAAGAGAGAGACACTGGACGTGATGATGAACATTTCTCTCCATCTTACAGATGCAATATTTTGGATGTCATGCACATTGTATGATAGCATGAATAGAGTTCAGCTTCAGCAGGACATTAAGTGGGCTTTATAGCTTAAAGGATAACTCCAGTATTTCTAAACCTGCCGCACGTTCTCCAAAAGTTTTTCTACCTATCTGTCATTTTTAACCAAAAATTTTAGAATATGGCAGAGGTTTAAAAATACCAACATTATCTTTTAAGTAGCAAATCATAGGTATATATTTGAAACTCTGATATTGCAAATATTCTTAAAGTTAACATGGCATTGGCTCATTGGTCTCATGTGAACATTAACACCTAATTTCTGGGTACAAAGTAGCTAATTAAATGAAGTAAAAAAAAAACTTTTTAAATTGCCACCAGAGAATAAGTGTGTAATTGTCATAAATTGTAACTTTGTTTTAATCCCACATCAGAAAAAAATGCGAGCACCGTTCTGCTTGGTACTGAAACAATTGAACTTCCTTTTTCTAAACCATCATTGCAGGGCTGGTCCTTCTTTCCTTTATGTTTTAACTGTGCTTGTATGTCACAGTAAATGTCAGTATTGATTGTGAACTGGGATATTGGTCATACAGTCACAATGCATTGTAACGTTTCATTTCTTATTGTTGTCCCCTCCTCCTGACAGCCGTCGCTGCAGTATCACAGGCCCAGACTGACTGCTCTCAGGGAGCTTGTTACCCACCCAGTGATGACCTGCTCCAGGGCAGGGCTCACCAGCTCCATGCCTCCTCCACCTGTGGCCTCACAGGTTCCGAGGTGTACTGCACCCCATACCAGCAGGTAGGTGCACAGTCCTGTGTTAAAAGGTCGTGTCATCTCTGTGGATCAAGGATTTTTTTAAGACTCAAGTTTATGGCACACTGTTGCAAAATATAAGTATCAACCACTAAAATCCCACTGAGATCAAATCTCAATGTGTGGAATGTGGAAAAGGACATAGCTGATATTAATCTATACTGAGGCAGAGAAAGCAAGAGAGAGCAAAGCAAAAACAGCTGCTTCAATTCTGGCTTTATGAAAACCCATATCAGTACATAGAAACTCACTGTCTCAGCCAACTGTGTTCACCTGGGCCACGCATGGGTCTGTACGTGGGGTTTGCACCGTCAAGAGGAGAGTGGTGCAGAGGTCATGGTCCACAGACAGACATGCAGGATGGAGGCTGTGGTGGTTTTGGCTCCGCTCTCGATTTACGAAACTGTCTGATTTCAGTGCCAGAGACTCATGTTGCAACTGTACTCGACCAACGTCTGCAAATCCACTCACCAGCCCATCTGCTGGCTCAGCAAAAACCTATCACCGGATTTTAAACGCTGATTTTGAAATAAGAATTTAACTGTCCAGAGCAAAGGACAAGAGTCAAGTCTGTAATGTGGCAATTTCTCAGAAAAGGGAGAAAAGTGCTTCTAATGTGGATTCATGTTCTTTGTCTGCGTAGATTAACTGTTCTTTAATCAGCCATCATATAAAGTCCACTAAAACAGAAGCTGCACTGGAACTGTTGTGAATAATCTTAACACACTGGCTAATTTGGAACTACCCAATCTTGTTAAAGTTTAAATTTGGTATTGTGTATCTGCTGTGTTTTCAGAGTTTCCCTGGATGGAGTTTTTTAAAGATGATATTTTGTACGATATTTGACATGTGCAGTGTTTTAGCTTTGACGTAGCATAATATTAAGAGGGCTGCACTGATGCCCAGGGCTTCCCAAACTACAGTCCAAGATAGATATAGCAGAAGATAAATTACAGTGTTTCCTCATAAATGTAGTGGAGGAAATCTCCCAAGCGGAAAATTAGTAAATGAGGCAGTCAAGTAAAGTATATAATAAGTAAGTTGTAGCACATCAAAATAATAATGACTATAGTACTTGAGTAAAAGTAACCTCGCACATATGTTAGCATTAGTCTGCTAAAAAAAAAGTTGTATTCCAGCTTTCAGTTATTTTCATTATGATCTTTACAATCCTAAAAAGACAGACAGGATACCGTTTGTGCCGGTGTTATGTAACATTCACACATTTTGAGGCAGTGTGGGTGTGACTCTTTCGTATCTGCTTCAGAGAATGAATAGCTGGCTCTCTCCTGATCAGAACTTACCTTTTTTTTTCTTACCTGAGCTGCACCTCGTCCAGACAGGGAGGGGCAGTAACACGGAGCTGTATCTCAGTGCTGACACATAGAAACAAACACACACACATGCATGACTACCAGTAAAAGACCAACAGTGATGAAGAGGAAAGATGAATCAGGCCATCATAGAATACTAGTCAGATCTTGTTGGGTATGCTCAGTCTCAGTGCTGCAAGTACCAGGTTTTGTAATAAATAATAAGGTGTTGCTATATTATCTGTTAATGTGTGGATTTTCAGCAGGGAATTTGCTACACATGCAGTTAATACAGAGTATAAAACTGGAAAGTCATTCTCATGCTCATTTAACAGAGGCCTTCTATTTGTTATGTCAGGTATTTTTTTATACCAGTATTGATAGTACAAGACAATTGACAACACAGGCCCAAATTAACTTTTGCTTACTAATTTCATCATAATGTCCACTGTAGACTTTAAACCCTAACTAAGAATCAAATGCAGGTTCACTTGTTTCAACAGTCAATTGGCAACAAAACTTTACGCAAACAGTGTGTGTTTGCACGTGTGTTGGCGGTCAGACACTGCAGTGCCAAAAGCCACTAACCTTAGGAAAAAAGTCACGTTGAATCACTTGAATCACTTTTAACCTACATATAGAAAGTTAAGAAGAATCTGCTGGTCCTGTTTTATTGAGGTGGAGTAGTGGTCACTTTATCAGTGAAGATTAGATATGCGTCTCTGTTTTGCAACAGGAAAAAAAGATTTACACATTTAAAATGTAATGTATTTCATTTGAATTGAGTTAGTGAGGTCATTTTTAAGTGGTGCCCCTATGAGGCATAAATAACAGTTATCATACATTATCATTATTAGGACTCAGTGAAGCTGGTTGGGCAGCCTGGGGGGTGAGGGTGAACTGAATATCAGTTTATCTATGGGGCTTTATCTGACTTTTCTGTGACCCCCATTGGTGTGGAGAGAAGGTGATGATAATTCAAAGATAAAGTATCTTTAAAGCCTCTTAACCATTTATTTGTTCATTTACTGACACCTGCAGCATCCCGCTTCACATTCGTTTCATTTGTTCCCTGCACAGATGGTTTACATCGCTCTGTCCAGCTTTAACTCATAATCTCTGTCACACCACCTAAGACTGGGCCATCACATAAATGTTTCCATATATTTGTGATAATTATGTTGGAGATATGCCCAGGAGCTAACTATCTCAGCTGTTAACTGCTTTTTCAGCTAATATATATATATAATTTGTAATTTATTCACACTGTATCTATACGAAGTAGAACGCACGCTGCCTCAAGGTTTTTAATGCAAGTTGGATAATTAGCTATGCAATGCTGTGACCCTTGCTGAATTTTCACCATTTAACAATGCACTTGATGTGCTAAAGACAGGTGTGTCATGGTTAAAGGGGCACTCCACCAATTTAACCCAATTTAACATATGAAGACCAGTTTACTTGTGGAAACGATGTTTAATGGCTTCAGTTAAATTTTTTCTTCTTTTCAATAGAACTCATTTTTGTTATTTACATTAACAGCCAAACAACAGCAACAATATGATGACATGAAATAGAAATTTTACATATATTTATATTTTATTATTTAAGGTAAATGTTAAGTTTTACGATGATAATAAAAAGAATAAAGACAAAGGAGAAACTCTGGCACTTGTGCTGCAATTGAGTTGAATTACAGAAACAGTACAACACTTTGCAGTAGACAACATAATTGCATCCTAATGTGGATGAGTCAGATGAAACCTGTGGCTGGAGGGGGCAGGGAGGGATCCAGAGGGAACTTTTCCCTACAGGGAAAGCAGCCATGGTCTGTGTGCCAAAGTGTCCATGTCATGAGCCACGTCCAGAGTACCCAGCACAGTGGCCCAGCTATCAGTGATGTAATCACTTGTGTGTGAATTAGCCCAGAACAAACATTCATAAACATACTGGGGGTGTCATAAACAGCACGCAGCTCATCAGATGTGGAAAACCAGCTCCATCACTTTAAATGTTAAAGACATTTTTCACCCAAAAATGGAAAGTTGGGTATTAAATGTTAATTTCTTAATTCAAGGCACTGATAAGTTTCATGTGTTTGTTTGCACATGCAGACGTCAGGTGCTTTGGTTGATTTGGGGCCCAGTTAGAAATCACAGAAACATAGTTCTTTAAATTAGATATTTCTGCAGAGCTGTATTAG
This sequence comes from Pempheris klunzingeri, assembly GCF_042242105.1. Taxonomy (NCBI): domain Eukaryota; kingdom Metazoa; phylum Chordata; class Actinopteri; order Acropomatiformes; family Pempheridae; genus Pempheris; species Pempheris klunzingeri. Next base: position 27,003,082 of record NC_092013.1, read on the forward strand.
ACATCTACACGTGTTGAGTGGAATTGTGTTGGTGGAAAAGTTTTCAAATTCTGTCAGGTGAACAATTTCTGCAAGAGAATTTGTATTTCTCACTTGATTTGTGTTCTCTGTGGTTCCAAGTCTGAGTCCCACTAGTGACACAAAATGTAATTTAAACGAAAGCATCACATTGTTCCTTCCTCATCTGTTACTGGGGGAAAGTTCCCCCACCAAGTTGTTGACCAACTCAATAAAAACATTACTGTTAGTCATTAGGCTTCCCATCTGAGCCATATTGATTTTCTGTCCCTGTGGCAGCTGCGTGACCTGCTCAGTGGCACAGCTTATCTACCTGGCATAGCATGAGGTAAAGGGACTGATCTGGGGGTTGGTCTTAGGTTCACGAGTTAGTTTCAGGACACTTAACGCTCTCGTTCCCGCAAGAAAGTGAAATGTTACTGATTTGTTTTTGTTTTTTTTGCATCTTAGAGGAGGATGAAGTGTTGTCCATGTGACTCCAGGAACCCAAACAGTCAGCTGGCCCACACTATCCAGGATGCCCTGTCCACCTCTGGACCAGATAGATGGTGGCAGTCCAGGAAAGGTGGGCAAAGAAAGAAAGAGCTCCTGAGCTGTCCTCACTCAGGATACAGATATGGCCACTGCTGAGCACAGTAACAGTTTACAGGGTCCTCTGGTGGCAGGACGCAAAACAACAGTTCAAATCTATCTGAACCAAATCAATGTGTTTTGCTGTGAATATCTGTTGAAAACAAATCATATGCAGAGTATGTGATAGAAATGCTGTTCTGCTTGTTCGTCCCATAGAGTTGAATCCAGTGACTCTCCAGTTGGACCTTGACAACCTGTTCCAACTTGACAACCTGGTGCTCAGCTTCAAGGTATGATATAGTCTCTGCTGGATCGCATTAATCTTATCATGAATGATTATATAATGATTTATGAAACTAAAAACATAGCGTATTTGTATTTGTCCTTCCTCATACATAAATCAGAAGTTTAAAAATTGAAATCTTTTCTTTATTTAAATTCTTTGCAGGGTCCTCGTCCCAGTGCCTTTGTCATAGAGAGGACACTGGATAATGGCAAGACGTGGCAGCCTGCTCTCTACTTGGCTACAGACTGTCAGAAAGCTTTTCCTGGAGTCCCCACAGCAACACCTCTGACCCTGGACCAAACGTACTGCCACACACTGGCCCCTACTGGAGCAAATCCATACCAGGATCACATAGTAAGAACAAACAATCTGTTGTCAGAAAACTGTTGTGCCTCCTAATTATAACTAATGGATTCATAGATTTTTAGTTTTGTTGTATTATGAAATTCTAATTGCAGGAGACTGTCATTAACACAATGTAAGTTTTTATTAAGCCTTTTTTGCATATTTTCTCCACATTTTTCAATGACACATATTCTGAGATGTCCTCACCACAAGAGGACCATGATTCAGAGTCCTCTTGCAACAGAAAACATATATTTTTTGCTGGTTTGAGGCATAACATCTGGTCAATTATGTTAAATTATTTATTTTTAATTATTTCTCATATAATTACCTGATAACACATACATAATGTATAGAATAGAGGAGAACCTGTCAAAGCCCTCTGAGTAGAAAGGTATCAACTAAGAGGTTTGGAAAAAAAAGATGGCAGCTTCATGCAGGAGCAATCTTTGACAGAGAAAAAAATTGTACGGTACAAATGTGTCTATCTCTCTTCTCCAGATCCACTTCAGTCCCTTGCATCAGTATGCTTACGCTCCAGGTACCACCAGCCAAAAGATTGAAAGTAAGTCTCTGCCTGTCATGAATTACTTCCTGAATCATGACTGATGCTGGATAGACCCCGTTAAAAGTTGAAGCCTGCTAATTGACAGCTGTCTCCTCCACAGATATGTCTGGGTTAACGGGGCTGAGGGTGAGGCTGACGGAGCTTGGTAATGTGCCACGTCTACCGGGAAGACCTCTCAGTAGGTTTTATGCTCTAAAAGAGATGAGGGTGATGGGCAGCTGTATGTGCCATGGACACGCCAACCGATGCCTGCCACAGGCCCACAACAACCTCCTGCCCAACCGCATACAGGTATGTATGCAGGTGTTTGGGTGTGTGGAGGAAAAAAATACAGATGTGGAGTAGTTGGTAGACACATGTTTTGCTTTATATCACTAGCTGTTTTTTCCTGGTTTTAGCTGACACACATGGTGAACCTACGGTGTCTCAAATCTCATGCATGCTTAAATTTGGCTCAAAGAAAAGATATTGGGAATTTAGCAGAGCCCTCACCACGGTTACACAAGAGTTACAATACATTTTAAAAACTCTAATTATTTAACATGCATTTAACATGCATTACATTAACATCTAACATATCTACTTGCTAACTCCCAACTTCCAACTTTGTGCATACTGACACAGGTTTTCTTTGCTGGTGCAGGCTATAAGCTGTTATTCATTGTCTCTTTGCAGGTGAACCCTCAGTGCGACTGCCAGCATAACACAGCAGGTGTGAACTGCGAGCGTTGTGCTGATCTCTACAATAATCTGCCCTGGAGACCTGCAGAGGAGGGCAACACCCACACCTGCCAGCGTAAGATTTCACCTATATCTGTCATACGTCCCCCTAAACAAGGGTGATAACATCATGGCAACCACAGACTGCAGCAAAACATTTGACGTAGCATCCGTAGCATAGAGCAGATTTCTGCAGGGAATGAACGTTAAAAGGTTTAGACACTTTGTCGGTCAGGCAAAACACATACCAGAATGCACTTCTCTATGAGCCAAAATATCTAATCACTGCAATAATGCGTCTCAAAGTTACCTCTAACACCCATTTTACAAGAAGTGGAGGTTAATGCTTTGTTACTTATAAAAACTCTGTGCACACATGAAATGAAATGTAAAGTAAATGTAGAGTAAAATATTTAAAGAGATGTCAGATAACCCAGACTGTTAATGATAGATTGCCCACATTGTTGGCGATCCAGTGTATTAGTCACAAGTACTTTTCTGTTTATTCTCTATATAAAGTGTCCCTTAGAAATAAAATCAGATGGTTTTATTAAAGTATGGATCCATACTGTATATACTGCATACTAACCCATTTCCAATGTCCTCAGGCTGTGAGTGTAACAACCATGCCCAGCGCTGTCATTTTGACCGGGCAGTGTATGAGGCCAGTGGACGTAGGAGTGGAGGTGTGTGTGAGGGTTGTATGCACCACACCACAGGGCCAAAATGTGACCAGTGTGCACCGGGCTACCAGCCAAACCCACAAAGCCGAATGGACCGTCCTGATGCCTGCATACGTAAGTGGTTCATTAGGATCAGGTTCAAAGTTTACCTTAAGATTTGCTAAATATACTGATGTGGATACAGTGTTTGCTAAATTGCCCTTGTCTGTGTCGCTGTGTTGCTGCCAGGCTGTATCTGCAGTGCTGAGGGGACAGTGAATGGGGGGAGGTGTGAAGACAGCCAAGGCTCGTGTCAGTGTAAAGTGAATGTTGAAGGTCCGCGCTGTGACCGCTGTAAGAGAGGCTACTACGGCCTGAGCGCCTCCAACCCTCTGGGCTGCTCCAGTGAGTCATCACACACTGTCACATCACACTTTGTAGCACCATAGTAGTCTTTTTTCAGGGAAAAGTATTCACTGCATGCTCTCATATGTTAAATACATAAATACCTAATCCCAGAGGTATGTAGGTCACTGATCCTTACTTATCCATGAAAGTGTACGTATGTGAGCAAACGTTCATATTGAAGTTGACCCATATGTGTTTTTGATGATAGATACTGATATCACTGCTATTAGTTAAATCAAATCTGTCAGTTCTTACAATCTCAGCAGAAATATCTTTGTATTTGATGTTTTTAATTTAAAAAATCATGGTGTTAAATGCTGAACCCTTCTGTGTTTTTGTACTGAAACCCTCTCTGTACTTCTTAATCTGTTTCTGCCACTAATAACATAGTTATGCATAATAATGCGGCTTGTGATCAAGTGTCAGTATTCCTCCTAACTGGTGTTTCCCATGCCACCCAGAGTGTTCCTGCTCTCCAGACGGGTCGCTGTCAGATGTTTGTGACTCTGTGACCGGCCAGTGTCCCTGTCGTTCCCACTTCCATGGCCTGACCTGTGACGCGTGTTCCAAAGGCTACTGGAAACCATATCTGTCAGGACGCTGCGAGCCCTGTGGCTGTGACCCCACCAGGTCATACAGTGACACTTGTGACCAGGTATGACCTCTACCCACTCACACCCCTACAGCTCAGACCAAGGCGACATCTTAAAATCACTTGTTTTGTCCTATCAACAGTCTGGAACCAAAAGATACAGCAGGAAGACATTTAGAAGTCATTTAGAAACATTTGAGAAGTTATAACCACTGAACGGTTGATTATGAAAAAGATTATTAAAAACTGTTTCAGCTCTAGAATTAATATTCATCCTCTGATGGCAAACATTTCCCACAATGTGAGTATGTTCCCAAGAACAAAATGATTAATGTTCAAAATATAATGGTTAATGGTAAAGCACATAGATATGTATGAGAAGTGGCATATAACTATAAATGCACAATATCAAGTCTGAAGTACAGGTAAATGTGCATGATTCATTCAGAAATTCTGTATTTATGTCCTTGATATTGCACATAATGTCACGTTAGTGTACATTGTTTTATAATGTCCCATGAGTTTATCCAACATAATATTACTAAACAGTAAGGTACTGGATTGTTACTTGGCCTCAGCTGTTTCTGGTAAATGTTTGCTACTGCTGCTGCTCCTCAGAGGCTGCAGATGTTGAGTTTCTGAATCATACACAGAGAATAACTAGCAGTGTTTGCATCCAGTCTGTATTGTTCTAACCAGTAATGACAATAAAACCAATCCTGACTGCCTCTTTCCAGGTGAGCGGTCAGTGTCAGTGCAGACCAAGCTTTGGAGGCAGAACGTGTTCCGAGTGCGCGGACAACACGTACGGAGACTCTCTCCTGGGCTGCCAACGTGAGTCAGCCTTCTTTCATTACTCTATTTCATGCTGAGAAGTCATTTGTTTGGATTCATGGGATACAGTCAGAGCTGGTCCTTTGGTTTGCTGAGTCAGTCATGGTAAAACATTTTTTGTGTTTGGTTCATTTGGGATTCACATTTGAATAATTAAAAGTCGTCCTTGTAAATAGGTTCACACACGTTTACACACAAGTGTAACACGTGCCAATGAAACCTCCCTGAACGCATTCATGCCAGGCTGAGTCACGACTTAATCCTTAATCCAGCCATTATGAAACATCCCAGTCAGCTGCTGTAGATCCACATGCTGACTTCATTCAGTTCTACAGTAGACTTCTTTATGGGTGACTGATCATTCTGTAAATGTAAAAGAACACAACGTCTGAAAATATTATTGCTGAGATTGTTTTTTCCAAAATCTAAATAATTGTTGTGAGGGGCAATGTAAGTGTGGCCACTGTCTAATTCTAGGAGTCTTGTTACAAAATTGTTTTGATAGAAAGTTTGGATACAGTCTTGTATGTGTGGAGTGGTATTTCAATAGTATTTTAAAATTAGCATGGACCACAAATGCCAATAACAAACATAAGTAGTATTAGTCACATGTATATTGCTCCAGTGTGTTAAATGTTAAATAAATTGGTCAGTCTACATTTAAATTTTACAACAATTCTATATTCATACTAACTGTTTATGAATCAATTCTTTAAAAATCAGTGTGAGGACACCCATGGCTTCGAGCTCTCCAATCAGTGCTTGAATTTGTTTGTCTTGTCTTCTGATCTCGTTGTCTCTTTCTCCACAGCGTGCCGGTGTGATGCTGAAGGAACCCTCCCACAAGTTTGCAATAAGCAGACAGGAGCCTGTTTGTGTCGGCCGGGTGTCACCGGGTCTCGCTGTGACTCCTGCAGTCGAGGACACTGTGACTCCTTCCCTGCCTGCGAGACATGTCCCTCCTGCTATTTTACCCTGGACGGCCAGAGAAAGAACCTCAGCTTGGCTCTGGAGAGGCTCTCCCCCAGCTACCCTTCTCGCCCTGGGGGTGATGTTGATCTTGGAAACTTCGGGCCGCGCATCCGCACCTTGGAGGCCAACCTGAAACTGATCCGGGACTCCATATCCCTTCCACCCACTATTGCCAGACAGGTTGATGATGCTCTGTTCCAACTGAACAAGCTCAGGTGAGGGATCTTCAGGGAAAAATGCAGACAGAGTTTGGATTTCAACTGTTTTTTAAATCGTTCTTATATGAAAAACACACTAATCAGCTTTTCATCATATATGTATTTTCTTTCATGTTTATCTGTAGCACAACCCGATGCCACGCACCACAATATTTACAGCTTAAGCTAATTTGCAAAGCCTGTCCCTAGATTTGAAATACATAAAGCTCAACAACAAATCACTCACTAACGCCTAATTGAACAACTCTTGTTTCTGTCTCACAGGGACCAGGTGGACAAGGTCTACAATGACCTTTCACCCTTGGAGAGAACTCCTGGTCTGGACTCGGAGCTGGACAAACTGCGGGCTCTGCTGAACAGCCTCACTGTGGAGTACAAATCCAGGAAAGATGCACTGGACAACTCCATAAGTCCCAGCAACACAGGTCAGGAATGACAAAGAACAATTACTGCTTGAACCAAAATGTAACCCTCTTATTTAACTTTAATTATGGCATTTTCATCTTTAACGTGGGTTGAGCAGAATTTCTGACTGAGCCATCTCAAAATCTCAAGTTCTCAGACAGACATTCTGATATGGTGACACCAATGTAATCATGCTGCATGTCTCTGTCCTATTCAGGAGAATTCACTGCCATCAAGGACGCCTATGATGAGTCTACAGATGCGGCTAAGAAGGTAGATGCCAGCGGAAACAAAGTGAAGGAGTCAGCTGATGTCAGAGAGGAGGCTGAGGACCTTCAAAACGAAGTACAGCCAGCCAACACCAGAGATCTGGACAAACTGAAGCAGGACATGGCTTCCCGACCTGACCTCACTCCTGCTGCCAAGCAGGTAACCAGACCTCATTTCATCAACAGAATGCTGCGACTGCTACACAAACTACAGCTTGTACTGTATGTGCTTACTTGGAAATGTCTGCTGATTTGTAGCAGTTAAAGAAACATTTTCACTTCAAAGCTAGCATGACTTCACTTTCCAATATGGGCCATCTTTAGTAAACCAATTTCTGTTTACATATTTGTAGGCATGTGCGCCACTTTTCATTTTCCTTCTCTGTAGAAAGTTTAATGTCAGTTTATCTCCTGAAAGTGGCACTAGTGTAAAGGTGTGAATGAAAAGTTCATTATAATCTGCTGTGAAGGGAAAGTGTTCATTATGTGGAGAAAATAAAGATACTCCCCTGGTTAGATACTTGTACTTAGAACAAGTGGAAATGTTGGTACTCTTAGGAATATAAGGAATAAGTGAGATAGTATTATACTGAGATAGTACTGCAGTTCATTGAGAATTGTACCCGTAATATCTGCTTTATTTGTTTTGTTAAATGGGACCATATTTCCCCTTTAAATCACCATCTATCTGTTTATCTGTGACTTCAGGTATGCGGCAGTGTTCGCTCCAAGCCCTGCACCCCTCTCCAGTGTGAGGGTGGAGAGTTGTGTCCACCTGAGGGAACCCCACCCTGTAAAAAAGAAGGGAAGTGCGTGGGTGCCCTGCCTCTGAGCAAGAGAGCTAATGCTGATGCTAAAGATGTGAAAGACCGACTGGACAAGCTGACTAATAAGATCACAGAGGCTGCAGAGAAGGTGCACACAAACTCTGATGGGTTGCTTTCACTTCTATCAGCTCCACAGGCACATCACTGCAATTATAGGTTAATTATTGTCCAATCATTAGAACATGGTACAGATTATAAACCATTATTTCAATTTACTTCAATTCCTTACAGCTCCAGCAAACACAGGAGGCAACCAATCAGGTGAGACAGTCTGCAGAGAAGCTGTCCAACAGGATGAAGCAGACGAGAGATGAGTTAGAAGAAGACTTACAGGAGACGCGTGATGTTGTGAAAGAGCTGAGAGATTTCCTGTCAGGTAAAGACTGTTTTAGTGCAGAGGCTAGATGGATGAGTGGACTGATGCATGGACGTGAGGTTCAGTTGGTTTCAGTGATAATGACTGAATGACGTCTCTCTCTGTCTGCACAGAGCCGTCCTCCAACCTGACCCACATCCAGGAGGTGAGCGACTGGATCCTGAAAGCCAAACTGCCTCTCGGCCTGTCCACTCTGAAGAGGAAGCTGGAGGAGCTGAAGAATCTGGCGGCTAGTCTACCAGACAGCACGGCCGTGTTGAACGAGGCCGAGCCGCAGCTCGACACAGCCAGGAGACTGCTGCAGGAAGCTCAGAACGCCAGGTAGGCTTTCAAACTCCAGGACCAGACCACTACCAATAGTTGATACATATGTGCCACCTGGGTTGGGAGGATCCATCTCTGGAATAAACACCAAAATCTACATTCATACGTGCATAGAAATACTCACTTATTATGTACAGTATATAAATATAAATATGTAATCATGCAAATACACACCTACACATACATACACACCCCACTGATACTTAATGCTGTTTTCTTCAACAAAACAAATTCAATGAGACATTTCACAAGAGCTTTCACTGAATTAACAGTAATATTGAATGTTGTTTTGATCAAGATGCTGTATTTTTCCTGTACCCTCACTAATTATTGCATAATTTCTAAAGTGGTTAAGATTATCTTTGATTTTAGCATCCAAACTGTTCTATCTCTGCTTTTTATGCTTTTCGTGAGGTTTGCCTCCGAATGAAGATCCCAATTTTTACGTTTCGTCCTAAATGAATCTTGATGCAACAAGGCTTCATACACCTCTTATTAAGAGTTAATTTGGTGTTGTCTTTACAGGTTTATCAAGATTTAAATAGAATAGATTAGATCTGAGGTCTTTTTGGGCGCTCCATCCTGTGGATGAGTCTGAGTGCTCTGTTTTGTCTTTGTGGTGGTGATAGACGTCCCACTTATGCAAAAGATTTTTTTCTCTGGTTGTACTTTCACAGGGACACAGCAGTGGGAGTAAAGGCTGACGTGGATGGGCTTCTATTAGGCTTTGGCTCGGTGGAGGGTTCTCTCTCTGACCTGGAGGACAAACTGCAAGAGAGCATGGATCTCATTAGCAAACTCAACAGCAGCCTGACTAAGGTAGGGCGCATGAATACGTCAAACAATAGGTGCCATTTATTCCAACAAAAGCTCCTCTCCCAGCATTACTGACTTTTAAAGTGGTTCTCTTCACGCAGGCCAATGAACAGCTGAGCCCAGCAGAGATGGCTCTGGATGAGGTATCGACACTGATAAAGCCAATGAAACCTCAATTGGATGAGCTCAAAGACCTGCTGCAGACAGGAGGCCAGCAGGCCCAGAATGCACAGGATTATGCAGACAAAGCTGATGATGAAGCAGCTGCTGCAAATAAGGTGAGAGACCTGCTGTAGCTGTTCTAGATTACATATATTGGCATTTACAAAGGCCTAGTTTAGAATCACGACTTTTGGTAGTCTTCAGTCTTTGTTTTGGTAGTCTCTAATTTTAGTCTATAAAGACTAAAATTAGCTGAAACATTTCAACGGCAAGTTATGTTTCTAATTCTAGGGAAAGGTAAGTCATGAACCCTTTTGCAGTGCATTTCAGTTGCAAATGTCTGCATTTAGGGTGAGTAACTGAGAAGGACTTGTTGAAACATGTGAGAACCCCATTAAAGTTGCTTGTTCATATTTGAACGAATGTGGTCTCAACATCTTCATAATGTGCAAATTCAAAAAATGCGTGTGTTTGTAGGACCTGCTATCTTTGGAGGAGCAGCTGGACCGTCTTAAAGACTTGGCTCCCGGTGAGTCAGGTGGAGAGGCGGGGCCAGTGGGGGATCGACTGGTGAAGCTGCAGCAGGATGCTGGCGCTCTGGCCAACACCACTGAACACATGATGAAGGCTCTGGAAGGTAATACAGTACAACCACGTCACTGCAAGTCTTTAGGGAAATGTCATGTCACTCTGAATGATGAGAGCTTCACAAAAACATCTGATCATCTGAAAGAACAAGAAATGTTTGTATTATTTATCAACAGTATCTGTTCATTTACATTTGCTGTGACATTTACTATTCATTTAAAGGCAGTTGTTTGCCCCAGAGTTACTCTACATGATGGTCTACTATTTTTTTCAGTTGGCCCTCTGCATACTATCAGAAATAAACCTCTTGTAGAGAAACACTAAATCCTTTCTTAAATTACCTCTTCTTGGTCTTCAGAGACATATTCAAATGTCCAGTCATTTATATAGGTCATTAAAACCAACAGTGTCACAGAAAAAAAACAGGAAGTGGCCTTTGTGTCATCAGTCACAGGTCTGGTCCTGTGAGGGAATATTTGCAGTGTTTCTATTGAACTCAAGGTCACTACCACTACTCTTGTCTTTTTCTAGGCAAAGCAGATTCCCTCAGGATGCTGCAAGATGAAATCACTCAGAAGTCAGCAAAGCTTGAAGGACTTGATGCCAAGCTTAAAGAAATCTTGGAAAAACTTCGAAAGAAAGCCAGGGACCACAGCACCTGCCAGGGCTGAGCGTCACCAGGCTGCTCTCCGGGCAGCTTCTGCAGCCACTTTTACTACAACGCTTCATACCAGCCTTCCACGCCGATCAAACCCTATACTGTCAGAAAAAGTCTTCCCTTTGCTAGAAGAGAACTCCTCCCTGACTCTGCTATAATTCTTCTCTATAACATTACACCTCTTCTCTGGCAGTTGTCAAAGAATTGTGGGAAATGTAGGAAATGTGGGGTTGAATGAGATAGAAGGGTAAGGGAGAAGTAAATGACTGCTCTTCATCATAAAACAATTCCTGGGATATATTAAGCATGAAAGACTAGTGATAAGTAACAATGTCAATAAAGGAGGAGTGAGAGGGTTCCTATAATAGTGGCACTGTAGGTTCTATTTACTGATCCACAATTTGCATAAACACCTTTTGAAAGCACCAATATTATCATATTATAAATGTACATATCAGTATTTGGTCAAAACATTGTGATATTGTGAGTTTATCAATATCATTTTCATCATTTTTTTAAATAGAAAAAGGCTTCTGATTTCCTGACAGCAGTGCAAGCAGCCACCACAAGGTTTCATTTGTAAGCAGCAGTGCACTCCGCTGTGGACGCTGGACCACGATTTTGGATTTTGTCAGAACTAGAGGAAGGGTGATTGTTACATTATTTATTTGTCAGTTTTGTGTCTGATGTTTTTACGGAATCCACATTATTTAAATAAAAGCCTGTTAATACCTGTCTGTCTTAAAACTTCCTGGGAGAGGCCAGCATGGGACTGCAGCGACTCATTCAACACAAGAAGGATCAGATAGACTAGTTACTGCATGTTTATTGAGAAAAGAAAAATACAAAAACATGTATGTCACTACATTTGAGGATTCAGAATTATCCATAACATCACTAGTGTTGACAGCATCTTTACATCAGCTTGTGGCACTTGAGTTTAGTTGTTAAGCAAGAGAACAGCTTGTGTACATATCACAGAAAATACAGCAAACACCAGGTTGCTGCATGTCAACAACTCCACCTCAAAATAAATCTGATGTCATAAATAAAAGGAGCATTTTTCCATCCACCATCTTTGTGCAAATGTGATATTGGAGTTATAATCCATCAATGTAATCCAGCATAAATGGAAAAAAAATGTCCAAAATCCGCCTACAAGGTCCGAACAGTACAGTTAAAGGTACACTCACAGATTTTGTTATAGTGTCAAATATGAATATGTATTAAGTATCTTAAGATACACAGATACTTAAATGCAGACAAATGACTCTGACTCAGAGTCTGAAGAATCTCCTGGGGCTTTATAAACATTTAAATGCCACTGGAGTTACAGTACAGCCATGTCAGTCTTGAAAAATACCTGAGCTTTCACACTGCATGTGTCAGTTAAATCTATTCAAAACAATACATTTTAATGGTATTTAGTATCATGTTGACATTAATATGTAATAGATAGCAATAGTTTTGAGAAAATGAATCATGTTTTTGCGTGAATTCCAGCTTGTGTCTGTTTTAATATATGTTCAGTGCATGTAGACAGTCATTCCATGTGAGTGTGTGTCTTTTACAGTCTAGATACTGTATGTTTCTGTCGATGGACAACATGTCTTCTGCAGCAGAGAACCACGACAGACGTGAGAAAGCTGAGCGGCCGCTGTATCAACACCTTCATTACCAAGATGGATGCCACCGAGTGCCGTCAGCTCGAGACAAACTGAAAAAGAGAATTTTTTGATAATTAGTCATCAATTACAGACTGGTAGTAAATTGTATAAGTGACATCTGAATTCCAGAGTAAGTAAAGATGACTGTTTACCTGCACAAGATTTATCTCAGGTCAGCCAACCGATCACATGACAGAACACACTCCAGACTGAAGCGACTGGTCCTTCCTCTGAGCCACAGCATCCACACTGCAACACATCACACAACCAGGATTCATTTCAGTAACAATGACAATAATTCAAGACAGCTAGCTTCACCACACATCAAAATACAAGTAGAGCATTTTAACAATAATATACTTTGTCAATACAGTTCTCATACAGATCTGTCAACCTCTACGACAATATTGCAACTCATATTGGAGGTATATCATCTACTGCACACTACTTCAAAATACTTTTGAAAATACTTTTATTTTTAATGCTTTTTGCATATAATATCAATCTCATAATTTCACCATGACATAGGCATATCTACATCCAGAGTGAACAGAGATCAGAAAATACGTTGAATGGTTTGAAATGAAGCTCTAATAGGATATCTTTTCAAGGTCTTAGAATGCCATTATCCCTGCATTAGATTTAACCTCCAGGGAGGCTGGAGCTTATCACAGCTCACATTGGGTGTGAGGCGAGTACCCAGAGAAAACCCCACTCAAGCGAGGGGAGAACATGTAGAGTCCAAACAGAAAGGCCCCAGCTGGCCGCTGGGTTTGAACCCAGAGGCTTGTTGCTGTGAGGGGACAGTGCTACGGCACCTCAGTAACAGACTTTTTTTATTAAATTATTGAAGAGGTCATTTGAAAAACACTTTGATTTCTGACCATTTATAGTTTTATCTATCCATATCTTAATTACTGCTCTACTGTATAAACTTTTTTTAAATTTTCCTGGTGATTCTGGCATCCTGGAATAGCGCTGCAGCTCTCACCTCTTAGATGGCCTGAAAGAAGCGTCGATTCCTGAACTGAAGCTGTTCACTTCTCTTGACTCATCAGCGGTGAGAGCGTTGCCAGGCTCACTGTGACTGGCTCTCAGTGGCGGGAAGATAGGTAGATGTTTGACGGCATGAACAGGATTCCCGTTTGGGTCGAGAGCATCAGCCTCATCGTGGTGGGGCCCCAGTGCATTTAGGTCAGTCTGGGAGGAGGACTGTACTCTGATGTGGGGCATAGAGACGGGTGCTGGGGAGGGCTCACTCTGGGATATGTGCATTTTCTTCATGTGGTTGACTACTGAGGCTGCATTGAAGGCTTGCTGTTGGAAATGTGCACACAAAGAAAGGGGGTTATACTGGTGCTGCCTATGTATGATATGACATATCTATGTTAAATTAGTGAGGACACAGCCTGTCATTAAGCCCGTCATAGTTGGCTTTATATAATACGCTGTTATTACACTCATAAATAATCCTGTGACTGTGTCAATTTAATGACAACCACTCCTGCAGCATAATCCACTTTGCAACTGTTAACATGCTCAGTATGTTCCAAATGCTCACATTTTGCTAAAATATGGCTCCATGCACTGTTTTTGTTCATAATCTTGTGTTATTAGCTCAGCTTATTTTAGTTGCCTATAACTAATTGCAATATAAAGTAGTCCATGAGCCAGCGTACCTTCCATTTGGATCTGGCAAAGTTTCTCTCCATCTGTTCAGAAACAGACTGAAATATGTCGACGCCTTTGGCTGTGTTTCCAGCAATCCTGCGATCAAGTCAGTGACATTAGTTCATTTGGAAAACAATAAAAACATTGGGCGTATGTGCAGGTGTGTACGTGCGTGAGTGTGTGTGTGTGTATGATAAAAGAGAAAGGACTCACCAGGGGTGTCTGAGTGCCTGTTCAGTGAGGAAGCGTTTTGTGGGATTTTTCTCCATCATATTCCTGATAAAGTCTTTGGCTGTTGAGACATGGCATGGACAGCTGTTAGTCCTGGTCAGAACTCAGTACTCTGCCTCAGTACTTTCATTAACCATATTTCATGCTACTGCTACTGTTAGGCTATTTGCAATGTGACCCTGACTCTCCCATAACTCAGCTTTTGATTTTAGAGAGACAGATCTTTGACCTTTGTGTGGATGATATGACCTTCTGTAGTCAGTAAGTCATCTACCACAATACCATGCTCATATTAATAATCATATTAACCTTGTCCCTCTTTCATATATTACACCATTGTATTGCTTCTTCGCACACATTGTTTTCAAAAATCTATATCCATCAGCCTTTAGCATCTCCTCTTCATTACTATGTTCACATTTCTGTCCTTTACAGAAGGAATTCAATCCTACGTTTTACCTTTAGGTTATGAGGATTTTTGACATGTGTCCTAATGCCTGCCGTTTTAATCACTCTCACAGGTAAGAACTGTTCTTGGTAATCATATCTGACCTACTCCAAGCAGGTCAAACTGCTATATCTGTCCTCATCAGATCACGTCAGTAGGTGTGCTGGGCTATATCTGGTTAAGCCCTAAAGGTTATATGAACAAATCCTGGACTATATTTAGCTAATACTAAGGCTATCCTTAGTAATTATACTATTTTTGTCACATTTCATGAAACAACCAAAGCTGCATTTCAAGTCTTTCAAGACATTCTTTCAAAGTCTTCAGCTTTTATAAGATTACTGTCAGTCCTGATGCATGCTAATGCGATCCTGAACTGTGACATGCCACTCGCTTTCAGCACTCTGTTTTAAATATTACAACGGTGTACTGCATTTTAATGGAGCTTTTATAAAAATGCACTACAAAGGAACACAACAAACAGAAAACTAGCTACTCAAACATTAACTTCAGGTGTTCAAAAGATGTTTTAAGTTTCAATTCAACATGCCTTCATGTCTCAATTCAAGTCGAGTTTTGAGACTATCTATGTGTCTTAGCAGATAAGCACACAGATTTTGCTATTAAAGCAATTTTCTGCTGTTTTCATACCTGAGTCAGAGATGTCATCCCAGAAGGGAGAGTGAAAGCAGTACTCAGCTCTCATGATCTTTGAAAACAGACGAGTCTCGTTCTCTTCAAAGAATGGTGGGTAGCCGCAGAGCCTACAACACAGAGACAACAAATTAATACATCTAATCCCTTTATATCCACCTTTTGTAAATCCCATGCATCTACATTATGGATTCATTTTAGTGACTTTAGCAGCCAGCTATGTTACAGTGTTTTATTCCTGGCTCCTCCAACTGAGTGTTCTAAATATGCTAGAACGCTGGTTTCACAGATCTGCAGTAGTAGGTACATTTTCATCTGTAAGCTTTAAGTGGGGTAAATATCCCCAGAACAAATTCTCTCAGTTCTCCAGTCTATAATATGTGTTATGTTATTGTTATAAAACACAAATGTACTCACAGGATGTAAGTGATAACTCCAATAGACCAGCAGTCCACTGCTTTGCTGTAAGGTTTCTGGGCCAAAACCTCAGGGGCTATAGAATAACACACAACAGTGAGTATCATGCAGGTAACTGAGCATAGCTGTAAACACCTCTGCTAAGTCATTATATTGGAACAATGCAAAACAAGTGTGTGTGTGTGTGTGTGTGTGTGTGTGTGTGTGTGTGTGTGTGTGTGTGTGTGTGTGTGTGCCCCTCCCCAATAACTCACCTACATATCCTGGTGTACCACAAGCTGTGGACATCACACCATGGTCCAATGTCTTGGACAGTCCGAAGTCACTGACCATGATCTTAGCATTCTCATCTGTGTTATAGTACAGCAGGTTCTCAGGCTGCTCAGAGAGAGAGAGAGAGAGAGAGAGAAAGATAGAGAGAGAGAGAGGAAAAACGTCAAGAGTAGACAAGCGCAGACAAAGAAAAAAAAAAGTGTGCATGCCCATGTATAACCATAACTGATTTTATTTCCAATGGCATCCATGACTTGTGACAAGGCACTGAGTCAGGCCATGCTGACTAACCACAGACTGTATAAAAGAAGTGGATGCAGCTTCTGAGTCTGAAAAGTGACGCCACTGTGGGAGAGCCTTAAACCTGCATTCTTTCTAATGTCCAGCAGGGGGCGACTCCACTGGCTAGAAAAAAAAGTCCAACTGTATGGAAGTCCATTAGAAACTCAGCCTACGTGTCACTTGATTTATTATCCCAGTAAACATCTTCCTAATGACCTAAAAGTCTCAATCACTAGTTTCTCTAATGTCTTTCTCAAGTTTGTGCAGTCCACAAACCAACGGGTGACGTCACAGTGGCTACATCCATTTCTTATATACTGTCTATGTGACTAATACATACCCTGGGTGGAAGCAAAATGTAAATAAGGCATACAGTACTTCAACTACCTACAACATTTAAAAAAATCTTTGTTCAAAATTTGATTGAGGTGTAGACGTGTTTCGCTCATTTTAATAACTAGCTTTGAATTTGAATCAGTGTGTGTGTGTGCGTGCGTGTGTGTGTGTGTGTGCGTGCGTGCGTGTACACGTGTCTTACCTTAAGGTCTCTGTGCACGATACTGTTCTCGTGGAGGTAGCTCACAGCTTGCAGCACCTGTTTGATCACCATGCTGGCATCCTTCTCGGTGTAAACCCCTTTGTCTAAAATGCGATCAAACAGCTCTCCACCTGACACCCTGCACACACACACAAATAAACAAATACACATTATATAAAAGAAACACACTTATCTTACATTGTTGCTATTATTGTCAGGCTTCTTTGCACTCAATACGACTTCTAAATCTTTTGCTCTACCAAGACAGCCTATGTAAAAAAAAAAAAGCATATGATAATAAGCAGTCCACTTACAGTTGCATGACCAGGTAATAGTGAGTTCGACTCTCATAGAAATCCTCCAGTCCCACCACGTTCTCATGCTTTATCCTGAAATAGTAACAAAGATGTTAAGGCAAATATAGCGTAACTAATCCAGGGTAACATTCCATTGCAGTCAGGCTAAAATAATCCTGTTTATTTTAATCCAGCTAATTTGGTTCTTTCTTTTAATGTACAAACTTATTTTAACATATGTTGTTGTGGTGTGCAGCGTGCGTGCGTATGTGTGTGTGTGTGTGTTTTACCTTCTCAGTACATCGATTTCGTTTTCCAGGTTGCTATGAGCAAGGTGTTTTTTCTTCAGACATTTCAGGGCATACAGCTTTCCTGTTTTCTTGTCTCTCACCATAAAAACCTCTGAGAAAGAGCCCCTGCACAAAAACAGTAAAGACACAGAGACAGAAATTGAAGTGCAGGAGAGAAACTGGTGCATGGAAACGCTCAAACATGCTCAACTATTAATGAGACAACTTTATTTGTTTTTTGTATTTCTTCATTATCATTATCCTTGACTGGCCCTTGCTATTTTCAATTTCAAACCTGAGAAAAAAGAGACTGAGTCCTCCACTCATTTAGATGGACCCCAGGTCTGCAACATTTCACTCCTTGTGTAGCTTTCTGCTGAACTGGGACCAGTCCCCCTGACAGTGTTCACTTTTGTCTCCTATTTGTTGACTGTTGTGGTGTTTTTAGTTCATTTGTCTCCATATGTCGTACTAAGTGCTAATTAACCTGTGTTTTATCCTAATTTGATCGAAGTAATCATCCATTATGGTGGTGATTGCTCCTGTTATGTGTCCATATGTGGTGCTACAGTAATTCGTCATTGCTGTGGTGTTGCTGTACTTCACATACCAAACAGATATGACTGGTGATTCTGCAGCCTACAGGCCAGGCCTAATGAGTGCAGAGTGCAAAAATAGCCTTAAATTATAGAATCTTCACTGCATGCTTTTTTCTATGCAAAAATATGGTGTGAATGGTGTGCCAACTTGATAAGTATGTTGACAATACTGAATAGGCTTTGACTGCTCTCCAGGTTGATGTGGCTTTGTGCGCTGTAGTAATTCATTGTAATGAGCTACTTTAGCTCCAGCCTGTGTTTCATTGCTCACTTCTACACTCCAATCAATTTATCTTTGCAAAGGTCATATTCTGCCTGTGACAGAATATGACCAGGCAGAGAAACAAGTCAAAAAACAGGCACAGCTCAGAAATCCAGAGGCTCATACAAACGGGGTACAAAGCAGGGTAAGCACTAACAATGTCAATGTTAAGAACTGGACAAACTTCTTGGCATAAATACAGAGGGCTAATGAGCTGATGAGCAACAGATGGGTGGCAGGGTGAACAGACTGGCAGCTGATTGGCAGACAGATGAAACAGTTAGCAGCAGTGGGTGTGAATGGTAAACTGGAGGGAAAAAGCTGGCAGGTGCTGACTGGAAGAGGGTTGGCTTTAGGAACAGGAAGCCTCCATGACAACATTCAGTGGCTTGGTTTTTGTGATCAGACGTCACTTTACCTTGTTTGTTAATCTGCTCACAACTGTCATTTAGAATTATCATCAATGCTTTAAGTATTTTGTGAATGACAAAATCTGTGCATGTAAATGTACTTCAACGACCTCACTGAGTGTGATAACTGAGTGTGCTGTCAATCAGGTGGAACAGTATAGTTCTGATGTCACTTCCTACCAACCCAGCAGCAGTTAAAAATCAGTGCAAACAAGGTGCCTTGATATCACCGTCACATAGCCCAGACAGGCCAAGACAATCATGGCACAAAGCAGGTGGCAGACAGGCTATAAGCCTACATTTTGGCAACTGAGTCGAGCATCTGTACTGATGATACTGCAGCTCTGACCTAAAATGCCTCAAACCCAATAAGAGGGGCTCAAATACACACGTTATAAATGTACTGGTAGACCCTACACCTGCAGATGCAGTTATACTTTGTCATGCACTGTGTTTCTCTATGCGTCTAATTCAGGTTAGACACATATGCTGATACTTGTAATTTCTTGAAAGTTACTGTACATCTCTTTTTTCAGAGCAGGTAATTAGCCCTGTCCAGTCCAAAAGTCTCACTTAAGCACAATAAAATTATTTTTATAATAATAATTATCAACTTCCATAACCTAGGAACATCACTGTAGCCCGTCGTGTGCTATAACATAAATTAGCCTTTAATTTCTTCTTTACTGGACAATTTGACTGCCCTGTGATTAAGCTGATTCACATGTTTTCTACCTTGAGCAATTTGAACATATTATTGGAGGGAAAAAAACTCATCATTTGAAATGAAAACCACTGGCATATTAAAAGCGTATCTATTACCTTAATTAAAAAACATTTTAAGTCCATCTCTAATGGATCTGCAAAGATGTGCTGACGTTTCTTCTATACCTCACTCTTGCATAAACACACACTTGCACCTGCTTACACCACCTCCCTTCATATACATTCAGCACACTCATGCACCAGTATAGTCAGTCAGACTCTTAATCCTATAATGAAGTGGTGCTAGGATGTTCCAGTACTACTGTTCTGACGTCAGTGTTCAGTTACCTCAGACACACACACACACACACACACACAAGCCTAGTTCATTCATAGTCGAGGATGGAGCACTTTAAGCAGCTTTGAGGCTGCAGGACAGCTCTGAAGGAACATCTACAGTTAGCCTAACTGTTATTAGCCATTTGTTATAGGTCATTGTACTGGCACGCACTATCAAGCCAACATACCCTCTCTCTAAAATCTGGAAATGCTTATAACTATTAATGTGCAGGACAGAAGAGAATTGCAGTTTGCTTCTTGATTACTAATCAAATTTATTTTAAGGATCATACCAGTGCTTTTCCAAGTTGTAGGGCACTTACTACAAATCACATACAGACCTGATGATGGAGCCCATATTTTAGCTTGCACCAACTCTTCTTTGATTACATATTTTGTGGTTGAAAATCACACAGTTTTGTTCATTTTACATCATATTTAATTTAGTTGATGCAAAGCTGCTGGTGTAAGATATAATCATCAATGAATTTGTTAAGTTTGGCTTATTTTGCTCTTTAGTATTGGACTTCTACAACCTAGTCTAGCTGTTTGGAGCCAGGTCAAGTCAGGTGGTGTATCTTAAAATGTAAACATCTTTGCAATTTTGCAGGATCTCTAAACAAAATGAATATATTAATATCACGCCTGATCAATTTTGTCAAAGTTGTGACCATGATCATTATATGATTAACATTGTAAGGTCCTCCACTAGCTGGGAGCAGATTACTCAGACAGCGAAAGAGGCTCCATTGATAAAACAAGGTCTCAGGGAGGTGGTGAGGGGGATTATCCTGAGCCTGGTAACTGAGAGATAGTCAGCAGTCCTCACTTCCATCCATTTAGTCCAGTGTCCAATGTTACTGTTAAACAGTAGCTGTAATATTGGAAATATTGGCTGCATCACACGTCCCATATTTGATAATGATTTGTACTCACTATACAAATTTGGAGTGAAGCATATTCCTTGGGGGGAATAACCACCTTCAGGAAGACATCATAGATGTCTTAAAGTGTCTTACTAAGTAAGTAAAACAGAGACTTGACTTGAGATTAGTCCTTCTCTTCACTGATAACATACAGAGCAGCCCCCATTTCTTTACCTTGACAGTCTCTATTTACAAAAGCTGTACTTACGATCCCATTTTCCCTTTGAAGTCAAACACATCCTTAATGTTACTGATGCTTTTCTTCCAGCTACAGATGATTTCTTTCCGCCCCATCTTGGCTCTGACGTTGCCGTAGACTCCTGAGGCACAAAATAACATAAATGATTTACATTTCTTATTGTTTAGAAAACACTGAGACATCATCATGCATCAAGGAATGATTGGAAAGCCACCGGTGTTAAACCTGGCAAATTTTAATATGATCAGTATCAGTTTGCTTGTCCAAGCTTTTCTGCATTCTGTTATTATCACTGTAATTCTATATTGAACTGAGTTTGTTGGTTATATGTAATGACAATGACCAGCATATATACACACAATTATAGATAACGAGGCTAACACGGTCACAAACCAGTCAGTGGAGGAGTCTCAAGTCCCTCCCTGACCCTAACCATTCCCTGTTCCACGACCCTTTAAGATCTCACCCCACGGTGTTCTGGTTATATAAACAGTTGCATGTCCATGACTGAGGTCAGTCCTGTCTGGGTAAAGCCCAAATGTACCTATCACTTACACAAGATTAAAAAAGGCTGAGGATTAGAGAGGTAAATAGCAGTGGTTAGTTAATCTTCCCAGCCATCCCTCCTGCGCTCCCTCGTTCTCACCCCTTCCTTATGTCTGTGGTGGGAGCTGATTCCCTGACAGGCCAACAAGTGGGTCATTTTATAATCTTGGCCTTGAAAGGCCGATGAACTCTGCCCACCCAAAAGCACATGCTGAAACTGCATCAGTGTTAGGTAGTGCATCCTAAAACTGATTTGCCAAATTAAGAAATTCATTTAAATTACTATCTCAGAAAATGTTGCAATTTTCGAGATTACAGTCTGATTACGTAAAAAAAAAAAAAAGAGAAAACAGGATATTTCACACTTTGTATCTTGGCTGAATTCTTCGTAATCTATATGCAAAATGAAATTATTAGTTCGTTTGAATTATGTCAGAAAACAAACTGTAAAGCAGACTTGTATCCATGCTCTTCTCCCACTGGGGAATCATCTGTTTCTAAAGCCCTAAAAGTCCCGTGCTGCCCCATCAGCCAGCTGTAGCCTGCAACTATACATTAGTACTTTGGATAGTTTCAGCTGTTTTTGTCCCAATAGTGATTCCAAAAACCAACCACCAAACCATACTACACTGTAGCAAATACTGTACAGCAGTTCTTAAACTGACACTATGCTGAAAAATGCTATTTAAAAATATAATTTCCATAGATTGTTGAACAAATATGAGTACAGAAAGTACATGAGTACAGACCACACGAACCAGCTTTAGGTTCAATTCTAAATTTGAATACCACACATTATGTGAGCATAAGGTATATTTATAAGGAAAGACGATTTAATTTTCTCCAAAAATGCTTTATCAAGCCTACGTAAAGACTTTCTCTAGTCCTAAGAGTGCCATAGAGGCAGCTGTTACCTGAGGAGCGGTGCGGAAGACTCGGCGGCAGCCTCTGATGGACCTCAGCTGACTGACTCATTCACACCGGCTGCTGCTGTGGTCCGCGCGCAGGGGGCGGAGCCTCATCAGCCCCGTCATCAGCCTCGTGCTGCATTCAAAGACTGTGGGAAACTGCTGAATGAAGTTGTTGCCCTTATGTGAAACAAGAGCACAGTATTTCTGTTACGTTTGGAATGATGCTTCTTCATGATTTTTGATTGATTCAGCAAATACATGCGAATTTCAGAGAACATTTCTCTTTTACAGTCTTGTCATGTTGTGTATAGTGTGTGAAGGCATCTTTTCTATCTGCCATATTCACAAATTCAAATCTCCATCTTGATCTCCATTTCTGGGAAATGACATAATACTCCATGTACACTGCATGTCTTTTCATTTATGTTTTAATAATATGCAACTGATTCAACAAATGCCAGATATTTTGTCAGTAAGACAATGTGGAAAATGGCATTAGATCGCCAGCTATTACTTGTCAACTGGGCCTACTTGTTTTGTCTACACTAAAAATGTGATGAAAGTGTAGAAAAAATGATCTCAATTAAGCTATCGGAGACAAACATGGCCAAAGTAAAAGCTTTTACTTGATGTCCATTGTCCCTTAACAGGGGAAGTAGTTTCACTGCAAAATGAAAATTTTGCATATCCAGCTTTGGATTAAAGTTAAGTCTGAAAATGGAAATAATCAACCCAGTGCCTGAACATTTTAATGAATTATTGGGTCACTCTCCACTCCTAGGGGTCAGGTAAATTGGTGACTCTAAAGGTCAAGGTAATTGGTGACTCTAAATTGCCTGAAGATGTGATTGTGAGTGGGAATGGTCTCGATGTCCGATGCCCTGTGAATGACTGGTGACTAGTTCAGGGTGTTCACCGCCTCTCGCCTCTGTCATTGTCTCAAGTGACCCTTAAGGATAAGAGGGTTAGATAATGGATGAATGGACTTTCCACTTCTGTAAAGTGAGCAATCAAACCAGCAATCCTTATTTTGAAAAGCAAAAACAAGCAAATATTTGGGATTTGTACAGTGGGATGATAAAGCATTTATCAATTATTAGAATATTCATCTATTAATTTCTCTTCAATTAATCAATCAGTAACTTGACTAACTGTTCGCCTTCTAAATTGACTGCTTTGAGGCCTGTTGATTAAATAATTATCAAATGCTGAGATTCCAACAGACCTCAAAGGCATAAATGTATCCAGAGTATCCATATGCATTTTTTTACTGTTAGCATTTTTAATTATTAGGAGAGAAAATGTCTTTATTTTGTGCATGAAAACCCTCTCTGATTCTTTCAGTTATGCATGAAACAAGTCACTCTCAGAAAATTTGAGACATGTAATATAATTAGGCATATAGGCAAAAATCTTTGTCTCATGGTGATGAACCAAAGCTAAAAGGAACCCTTCGTTTCTTTTGTGTTTTGTAAAAGCATAGATCTTTTGTTACATATACTTTATCATCAGCAGCTGCCGGAGTTTAAAGGTTAGTTTTAGTACAGCCTAGTTGATTTTATGCATTGTGTTGTATTCCTCTTCAAAGTGTCCATCATAACTGTGCCTATTGTTCATTTATTTCCTAATCTGTAGTCAACATATTCTAAATTCACACTGCACATGGACATACATGCTGAATACCTGTGAACAGTAGCACCCACTGAAACATGACAAGGATAATATTGCTTGTGGTTGTGTCACACACGTACAGTCAGCATACCTGCTGCGTGTGACGTTGCCCTGGTTACAAACATAATGACATATTCATAAAAATGTAATCATAAACAATAAGTACTATCATAAACACTATAAAACCTTACATCACCTAACCATATGGCCATTAGCTCTCCAGGTGCAGCCTCTTTGTGATGATGCAGGTGTGCAATGTGATTGTTTCATACACGTACAGTCAGCATACCTGCCATAATGATTACATCATCTAACCATATGGCCATTAGCTGTCCAAGCACAGCCTCTTTGTGATGATGCAGTAATGGTAATCCATTTGCGTGAGTGTGTTCCTTGGTTCTGCAGGTGTCACAGGTGCTTAGGTGTTTGCTGTCCTTGCACATGTGCTGTCACGCTCACACGCTTAAAACGTAAAAACAATTCCACTTCAGCTTCAACATATCATCAAACCACTAAAACACTGGACAGGGTGTGAATTTCAACAGTTTCAGGGCTCTGTGCTTTACTTCAGCAGTCTGCACAGCCTCAAGCAGCAGAAGACATGTCCCTCAATGGCAGAGTATTGATAGCACAGCTAAGCTGATTAAATGTATCAGCAGCTAATGCAAAGAGATGTCCAATAGGCCATATAACTGCATCATTATTTGTAATTAGATTCATATTTGCACGAACAAAGGCCAAAGCCTTTTATGGACCTAGAGAAGAATCTATTAAGTCACCTTCTTCTCTTTTGCTAACAAAAAGTTTTTAGATATGTGTGCAATTACTATTGAAATTTAGGGAGAAATGTCACTCTTAATGTGCTCGTATGAAGCCCTGCTTTGAAGCAGTTTACTTCAGTATAGATACATGTCACGTCATGAGTCATTAACATTAAACTTTGACCTATCCACTTTCATTATGCCCCATAAAAAAATAGATGTTGGCTTCCTCTAGAACTATAAACGTCCATCCATCCATTGTCATTACCGCTTATCCTTAGTCTGGACTGGTTGCCCATCACAGGACCTACAAATTACAAACAGCTAATTGAAAATATAAAATGCACATTTAAATAATGTGCAGTCATGGATATAGTAAGCTGTATCAGCACCAAAGTGAGCCGGACAGCTCCACTTCAGGCAAGGCTGCTATTTCTTATATATTCAAATCAATTTAAATGCATTTATTTTTCTGTCCAGATCTGTCAGGTTTGGTCCACCATACTAAAGAAGATATTGTTAGTATGGACATCACTAAACATCACAAACAACCAAGCACGTTTCATACTGAAAATAAAGTCACATTGCAAAATATTTTTTGTTTCTTGAGACCACAGAAAGAAAAGCATTGAAGTGCATTTGACAGCTGTAATGTTAACTCGGACAGAAAAGAGGCCTGTGAATGTTCCGCGTGTTTCCGTTCCTCCCTCCAGTCACAACAAAGAGACGTCGCTACGTCACTTGTTGACGTCTTGTTGATTTTGAGCGGAGAAATAATTTATTTATAAACTGACGTAAGGGCGCTAAATCTAAAATAAACCGTGAATAAAATGTGAAAATACATAAAATATTTTGGTGAAGCAGCTGCACGCATGAAAGGTTCGATAATGTTTGACACAATAAACTCGTTACGCAGCGTAAGTTAGCGTTAAATAGAAAATGCAGGGAAAATGACTTGCTAACACTGCCGGTCGGGCTAGCTACATTTTAGCTAGCGAGCTAGCTAACATTAGCACGAGGGTAGTCCTTACTCCTGACGTTACCCTGCAAATACAGTCTGTCGTGATTTATTGTATTTCAGTGTTCTGTGTTGTTGCGATGTGTGGTGTGATATACTGAGTATTTAAGGTCACTAGAGTAGTGATGGAACTACGAAGCTAATACTAGCTGGCTAGGTTAAGTAGCACAACATAGCTAACGGTATGTTGCCTCGTAAGAACCAAGCTATGACCTACTGGAACTTATTCAGACACTGTTAGCCGCTATGTTAGCATTCCTGGAAACAGTTTGGTAAAGAGATGTGGCTTTTATCGACTCATGTATTTGACTGTGTGATTAACGTTATATCGTAGGATTATGGCGCCCCGCTTACAGCTGGAGAAAGCGGCTTGGCGTTGGGTGGAAACGGTGAAACCAGAAGAAATCAGACAGGAGCACATCGAGCTAGCATATCGCGTCAATCTCCCGGCCTGCAAGAGAGGAACCTGCAGGTACAGTATTTGTATTTGTGAACAACATGCCTCTGTCTTCCTAACATGTACCGGTAAAAATACCAGTAGCCGATGTTAATTGGGACTTTTAAGTTGGAGGTTTAATGGCCCGCTCCGCAGAAGGATGCTAATGTGCATCAAAAAGTCTGATTTGTTTCCATGCTTGTGGACAACCGTCATAGCAAACAGGACAGCTCTCTAGACTTTGCATGAAAGGTCACGAAAATCCACTCCACTCTGAAATTCGGCATATCACGAAATAGCACTAGGTAGACTGTAGGTATCTCTGTGGGCACTCAATCGTACAATTGAAATGCTACTTAACTTTATTTTGCCCCTACATTCACATTGAAGGCTCACCCCACAGGATGTGTAG
Source organism: Pempheris klunzingeri (assembly GCF_042242105.1). Lineage (NCBI taxonomy): Eukaryota > Metazoa > Chordata > Actinopteri > Acropomatiformes > Pempheridae > Pempheris > Pempheris klunzingeri. The sequence goes on from NC_092013.1 coordinate 27,029,665, forward strand.
CTTAGTATGTCAGATTTTTGGATGGAGCTCCTAGATGAAGTCTAACACGACTTTTGACATGTCATGAGAAAGAGAGATGCAGTTAGCTATTACTTTTTATGGTAGGTATTGGAACAGTGAGGTTAATGATCATGACTTGCTCTTGCAGGAGGAACTGCAAAGGGAACCCCAACTGTCTTGTTGGTATTGGTGAACAGGCATGGCTTGGAGACATTGATGAAAATGCTTTCCACAATATCGATGACCCAAATTCAGAGCGTCGAGACAAGGTATTTCTTTCAGCCACATATGCTTTAAATTCTTTTCTCACCTGTCTGCTTTTCCTTAGAAAACATATCTGTTGTTGGTGAACTACTGAACTCCTAGGTTGTCCAGGGGTTGAAGAATATCTTAAGAGACAGTTGATCCTATCTCTCTCTCTCTCCCTCTTATTCTCTCTCTCTCCCCCTCTGTCTCTCCCCCCTTCCAGAACACATTTGTTGGTCTGACCAACCTGGGTGCAACATGTTATGTCAACACATTCCTGCAAGTGTGGTTCCACAACCTGGAGCTGCGTAGGAGCCTCTATCAGTGCCACAATTCCCGAGCACAGGAACACAATATTGAATCTGGTATAACTGAAAACTAAATACTGGGGATGCATCTTAATGTCTGTCCATTTCCTGGCTTAAGTCAGCATGTTTTAGCCCGATCATGTGAAGTATTTTCACTTTTCACTTGTGCATGCACTAATAATAATGCATGTACTGCCAGTGTCCAGTGGTGTCCTGGGGTTTCACTCACCACCGGCGATATTTGGGCTTTTTTGCCCTGTGTTCAGTATTGATTAGTGCAAAGCATCTGCAAAAATTCTTCAAGACTTGTCATAGACATAACATGTCATAGACATAACATGTCTATGACAAACCAGAACCAGAATGTATCAATGCGTTAATAAAATACAGATTTATAGTATATTGACATGTAAGATACCAAATCAGGATAATGCAGTATTCAAAGTTTTGAGAGGACACTATTTAGGTTCTAAACCCAACTACTTTCTAGTCGTGGCTAGATTGTAGTCAGGTCCAAACTCAACTAGATTCTAGTTTGGTCTAAGCCTAACTAGAATAGAATAACATCATCTAGAACAGAATGACCTTATCCCGACATAGAACAAATGTCCAGCTAGATGTTATACCCAAATAAATCATCAACATTAATTTATATCAAGTTTGTTTATTTCAATTCTAATTATTTTGCAACAACAATATTGTAATCCATTTATAAGTTTTTGATCAAATGTGCTGACTGCCAACCAAACTAACAGCAATAATTACTGTTTTGTAGGAAGTAACCACCAACATGTTACTGTTAAATTAATTTGTGTGCTCATGTTACATGATAGTCTTGAAGTTTTCTTAAATAATTTCACATAAGTGATGTTTAAAACTATTTGACAGAAGTGAAGGCCCAGTTACAAATCTTACTCTGCAGATTTTTACCTGTTCATATGATGAAAGCATTTCAGTTCTCTTAGACAGACGTCTCTGTCTCTTTCAGATTACGAGCCTCAGTCCATCTGTGAGCATCTACAGTATCTGTTTGCACTCCTGCAGAACAGCAACAGAAAGTACATTGACCCTTCAGGGCTAGTCAAAGCCCTGGGCCTGGACACAGGACAGCAGCAGGTAAATCACTACATTAACCTTGGCAAACTCTTAATTTAGAAATACAGGGCTGCTTTCACAATTTGAAAGACGATTGTGGATATTTATTTCACTAGAGCTCCATTTTCCTGTTTTTTCTCCATTGTGCGAATTCTGTTCAGAATTATTTCTGAACAGAGAGGCTTGCACTATATCACCTCAATACATAAATGGTGAGAAAAAAAAGTTCAGGTGAAGAATTACACAGCAGAGTTAACACAGCGAATGTAAGCATCAGCATGTTTTTTAGTGGTTGGGTTTTGGAGATATGGCTTCTTTACAGTGCATTTGATTCAAATCTTTCATTTTCAGGATGCCCAGGAGTTTTCAAAACTTTTCCTGTCTCTGTTGGAGGACACATTGTCCAAGCAGAAGAACACCAACCTGCAGAATGTCATCCAACGGCAGTTCTGTGGACAGTTCTCCTATGTTACTGTGTAAGACCACACAGTACTCAAACCGAGCACAATTTTATACTTAAGTTGAAAAATGTCATGATAAAGTTTCACAACTGAAGTATACGTTAGGTCTTAGTCTCCTCAGCAGCCTCACAAAAATATATGCTGAACCTCATTTGTGAGTCAGGTGTCAGGCCTTGGCTCGTAACTGTCTGGGACAATAGGATTTTTTCACATAAAATAAGTAAACAGTTCCTTGAATAAAGGACGCTTACTTTTAGATGTGTTACAAGTTCCTTTTAGACTGCGTCATGTATTTGGCTTTCAGAGATTTCAATAATATGGAATAAAGGGACAGGTAGGCTTTAGCAGAGGGGAAGTTTTCTTGTTGCTCAGAGAGATGTGCTGTTATTCTTTCTTCAGAACATTTTTTAAAAAGTCACACTGTCTTGTTTTGTAACTCTAATGTCAGATGTGGTGCCAGTCAGAGGTGGGACTGGGTTTAACAGCCATTTATTTAACATTCTTGAAGGAGATGGAAACCTTGTTGTTGTCATATAAATGGAGCAAGCTAGAAACCAGGTATTTTTATAAAGCTTGGTTTAGTGAAGGTAAAGGTCATGTTTTTATTAGTCATCATTTGGATTGGGACCAGAATCGCGTAGAGGCATAAAACTCTTTTTTGGTTAACTTGATTTTTATGAGAAGAGTTTAAACGACTGTAAGTGTTAAGCCAAAAAAAGTGAAAGGTCAGAACTGACATCCCATTGAGTAGAAATCATTCAAGCACTGTCATCATTACTGCAAAAGTACTCTATTGACAAAATAATGTTATAATGTTACTACACAAAAAGGACGTGGTGGAATCTGTTTTCTTGGTTTGGCTGTTTTCCAGCTGTAACCAGTGTGGACGATCATCGGCACTGCCGTCCCGATACTACGAACTGGAGCTGAACATCCAAGGCCACAAAAACCTCACTGAGTGTGTCACGGAGTTCCTTAAGGTAGCTATCATTCACTGTCACACAAAATGTCTACAATCGCAGTCTCAATTCGGGCTTGTATGCCATCTCATGTTTATGTGACTACAATTCTTCCGGGTTTGTATAAATTAGCAGTGAGATCAGTTGCATCGAAACAGGTGCCCCTAATTTCTCCCTAAGCTGCTTCAACAAATAACAGGTGTGCGTTACTCCACACTTACACTTGTGTATTTCAGTGAACTTTGTAAAGCACTATGAGACACTCTGTTGTGATATTGGGCTATACAAAATAAATTGAATTGAATTGAATTGAATTGAATGACAAACAGCACAGGTGCAGGTTGTATACATTTTGATGTTGATTAAAGACAGTGGAGTTAAATGTTGTTTACTCCAAGCTTTTAGCATAGTGATGAGGAATAAATTTAAACATCCCCAGAACTGACAAGAAATGCTGCGCTTATACCTTTAAAACATTACGTAGTGTGGCACTTGATCCAAACACAAGGATGACAAAAGCATGTACGTTACTCTGCAAAAAAAAGTAACACTCGTAATTTTTTACAACCACCTGAAATATCACAAAAGGGTCAGGAAAACATCACTGGAAAATCTTCATCGCCCAACCGCTCAAGCATTAAAAAGCACAAAGGTTAGGACCAAAGGAGTCAATGATAACTGTTCTTCCTGATGTGCTACCTGCTCTATAAACCAACATAAATGTTGTTAAAAACTGGTGCTCCTAAGAACTATGGGAGAAAATTGTGGTCTCAAGTCAAATCAACGATTGAATGATTGAAGTCATGATTCCAGAGTCGTGTAGCTAAATGGGTCAGCCTATTTAAAACATGTGCACAGCATGGAAAATACAGAATAACTTCAATTCATCTGTCCAGTTGGAATTAGAATCAGATTTTTCATCCAGTGTGAGTTCCAAAATTAGATTACTGCGTGGGAAAAAGTCTTGGCGTGTGTGTTTCTGTGTGTTGTTTTCACAATGGTTGACCCTCGCCCTTCACCTTGCAGGAGGAAAAGCTGGACGGAGAGAACCGCTACTTCTGTGAGAGCTGTCAGAGTAAACAGAATGCCACCCGAAGGATCAGACTGCACAGCCTTCCTCCAACCCTCAACCTGCAACTCATGCGCTTCGTCTTTGATAGGTCAGCCATCAATTTGTACTGCAACGTATGAAAAGTATAACATTAATGAAACGGCCTCTCTATCACTTTTGCATGATACATATGATAATATATTCTCTTATATACGTAGTGCTTTGTGACAACAAAACTGAAAAAAAAACCCATTTTATTTTGCTTTTCAATTCCTGGGTTAAGTAGTGATGCCATCGGTGTCTACTGTCTACTGGTATGAGAACAAAAGTTTTACTAAATCATGTTGTCTTCTCCAGACAAACGGGCCACAAGAAGAAGCTTAACACATTTATCAGTTTTCCAGAGCAGCTGGACATGGGGCCTTTCCTAGAAGGAAAACAAGGTATTGGCATTATGAATCTCTGTGACACATACGGTGGGGGGGTGGTCAACGATGTCAAAGCAGGGTATCTTCCTATAGATGATGGATTGTTGTCACAAATCTGCATCCCCCAGGAACAGCAGATACTTTTGTTGACAAAACTAAATGTATTGTTATTTGTGCCTGTTTGAACTGACTGTTTCTCCAGACCAGAAGTGTGTTTATGAACTGAGTGCGGTGCTGATCCATCGGGGCATCAGTGCCTACTCAGGCCACTACATTGCCCATGTGAAGGACGCTCGCACTGGCGACTGGTACAAATTCAACGATGAGGAAATTGAGAAGATGGAAGGCAAGAAACTGCAGCTGGGTATTGAGGAGGACATCGGTGAGTTGTACTAAATGGATACTGTATAGTTCCACGTTCCTAAAATTCATAGATGCCCATATATGTTCTTGCAGTCTTATTGTTATCCAGTAGTATTTTTATGTAGAAGAATGTTTAAGAATCATCATATTCTAAGCTAGGTGAAATTTTCAACTGCAGTAAAGAAGTTCATGTGTTCAAATGTGTTGCCACCATGACAATGGTGCTTTGTTAAAATGTAGAGTTAAGAGGTAAAGGGCCATACCTTTTCACCCACTGGAGGATCATGTCAACTTTCTAAAAGCTGTTGCTCTTCTTTCTTGGTTTCTTGGTTCCTAGCTGAGACAGTGAAGTCCCAGACACGAAAGCCAAAGTGCAGCAAAGGCTACCACTGTTCCAGAAATGCCTACATGCTGGTGTATAAGGTCCAGGAAGAGGAGAGCTCAGATCCCTCTAGGACCAAAGTCGAGGTTCCAGGTGAGTAGCTGAGTCGTAACTAATTTGACATTTTGCACGATTGTATGTAATGTATCACTATTCCTTCCTGTAAACAAAGATGGCAGCCAGGCAAGCAAACAGCAATAATTTCTGGTTTCTATCTTTGTTTGCATCAAGGAATTGAGGCTTGCCTCGAGAAATGAGTTTTACAGTACAGCCTACAGCCTGGTCAGGGTCACCTTGACTGATGGTTTCTTTTAACTTTGTCCTGGCTCCCAGCCTTCCTTCAGAGGTTGGTGGACCAAGATAACCATAAATTTGAGGAGTGGTGCAGTGAGATGGCCGACATGAGAAAACAGAGTGTGGATAAGGGCAAAGCCAAGCACGAGGAGGTGAAGGAGCTCTACGAGCTTTTACCTGCAAGAGACGGTTGGTAAAAACATTGCCTATATTGCCATCATTCACAGCCCTCTTAATAGAAACACTAAAGAGTGTACATGTTTGTTGTGACCTTCAGTTAAAAACAAGCTAACAGTACAGATAGTGTAATAAACAGACAGTCAATGGAGGATTAGCTTAACTTGTACAACAGCTCCCCTGTCTGTAGTAATAGTGCTAGTACAACACAACACCCTACTGAACCGAGATGATTTGTGATTTTTGCCAAAAGCAATAGTGGGCCTTGATGTTGTGTAATAGAAATGACTGAATTTAATGAACCAAAATCAGAGGGCCTGTTTCTCTTTATGTTTGATGTGTTTGTATGCTTTCCCTCCTCAGGCGAGCCATACGAGTTTATCCCCCTGGACTGGTTGAAGAAGTGGCTGGACGATTCCACAGCCACAAAAGAAATTGACAACTCTGACTTCCTGTGTTCTCACGGCAAACTGCACCCAGACAAGGTGGGAGACTCCAAGAGGGTTTCTCTCCAAGCTGCTCAGCTCCTCTACGAGCGCTACAGTGGAGGGCCGAGACTGGACGGTTAGTCAAACAGTGTGTTTGACTTGAGCAGAGGCTCAAGTCATGAACTTCTGCTGCTATTTCAATTAAACAGTGACACAGAAGTAGGTATCACAATGACCAGTTTTCAACTTTGCGATGCTTCACATAGTTGAATGAGGTATGTTTAAGACTTATAGAGTGAGCTTGTATTCTAGCACTTTGTATGTTTTGAAATACTGAATAAAACTCTATGCTTGTACTTGCAGGCTATTCTGGAGGACATACATTACATTTTACTAAACATGCTGTGCTAAAGCCTCTAAATCTCTTTATCAATTAAAAACTTATGTACAGCCAGGTACTACGGATTTTAGAATGTGATCATATCCACATGGTTGTGTGTGCATGCTGTTCACCATAGCTCAATAAAAAAAATGGTAATGAAAGTGACAACTCTGAGAGGGAGGAATAGTTGAAGCAGCAAGCAGCGCAAACTGAACTGGTTAGGTGAAAAGCAAATATGTTAAGAATTTGATTAATCAAGATTAATAGTGATTAACTGATCTGGCAAATAATTAGCATCACTAGCTGACTGACCATCACAAAAGCAATACACTTAATGAATTTGCCTGCCTGTATTTCCATAATTTGCTTGCAATCTTTGGACTCTAAGCACATCTCGCTCTCTAGAAATGTTTCTCATCCTGACTGCTCCTAAAAACGCAGCGTAACTCTTTTACTTTTTTACATATTCCATTTTTATGTGTTTGCTCAGGCGCGTCTTTGTGTAGAGAGTGTGTTGGCCAGCGGTGCAGGGTGCTGCGGCTGAAGAACCAGCTCAACGAAGACTACAAGGAAGTCTCCAACCTGGTCAAACGCACGCCCAGGTAAACACACTCAGGATAAGTGTTGGGTTAACGGGCTGTAGCATTGTGCATCAAGCCAAGTTAAGATCAAATGGTATTTTAATCGCCCCTCTCAGACATCCACCTCTTTATGTTAATGTAGTGGCAGTTTACCATGTCAGTCTTATTGCAACCTTACTGTCAGACCTGAAACGATTCTGTATCATTTACAACATGACTGAATGCAGCAGCTCCACAAGGAGAGAAATTGAATCCATGCTGTCTAAGATCATTGCAATAAATGTATTATCCTTCAAGGAGGGATACAGAATTGCTATCTAATGTAATCATGAGTATTTATCACCGTGTGTGTGTGTGTGTGTGTGTGTGTGTGTGTGTGTGTGTGTCAGTGGTGAAGGGTACTGGGTGGGCAAGGCATCTCTGCGTAGCTGGAGGCAATTGGCTTTGGATCAGCTGGAAGAGGATGAACACGAAACCAAACACAGCAATGGGCAGACCAATGGACAGGGACCACACACCAACAACAGCAAAGGTAGGAGGGACGGCTGTGCTTTTGTTTCTATGTCTCTGTCTTGTATATCATTTTGTCTTTTGTTATGTATACCTGTCATGCTAACAAGTAACAGAAAACTGTGGCACATTATGCTTTCCCTGTTTTTCCTCGAATCATTGTACATTGAGTGCATTTGATTTTGGGAATGTTTGTCAGTAACGAGAAAAATGTAACTTAAAGTGGCCATTTGTGAGTTTTTTGATATTTTTAACTAAATGATTGACCTATTGTACTTAATGATACTGAAAAAGTCATTACAGGAAATGGCATGTCATCATCTTCAAAGTCATTCATCCTCTGGGCATGATGAATATCTGTACCACATTTCATGGCAGTCCATCCAGATGTTGTAGAGATATTTTAGTCTGGACCAAAGTGGTGGACCAACCTATCACCCTCTATTGTGCTACGGTGCTAGCATGGCTAAAAATGTGTTTTAAGTCTATGTTTGCCATTTTTTTAAGGACACTGAGACACTGACGAAATTATTAAAGGACATTGTGGCACTGGTTGAGTTGAATTCACAGAATCATTTTGGTGTCCTTTTGTTTTAGTATTAAATGTAACCAATGAATGAATCGTCTGCTTGCAGAGTTTGGCCCAGAGCTCTCAGAGGGCAACGAGGATGAGATGAAGACTTTCAATGAAGACATTGTCTGCAGTCACGGTACTGTCCCATCATTAGCATCTAGGATGATCTTAGCAAATCCTTTTAACAATGACACTGGGCAGTTTTTAAACACACAAATGTTTTAGTTGCTACTACATATGCACCCACAGTTTAATATTCAATACGCTGGCTCTTCAATGTGTTCCTGCTGTAGGGGGTCTGAGTATTCTGGACACTGAACGGAAGCTGGTATCGTCTGAAGTTTGGACCAAGCTGAGGGTATACTTCCCCAAAGCCCCAGAATTCACCCAAAACCAGGAGCCCTGTCAGCAGTGCCTGGTGAGTAGACATTGACAAACCATTCAGTGTTGCACTACACTGAACCCTCACTGGTATCCTTTATTTTTTATTTTCTTTTTTGTTTATACCTCTACATCTGCATTATTTTTCCACAAGAATTTTCTGTAAGCGTGCATTAGAATTATAAGTGCAATGATGGAATTAGGCACAGTTTACAGCTGCCCCAAGATGCCTCTATTCTGGTTGATTAGTCCAGACTCTGATTTGTGGTGCTGCCGCAACACCAATTAAAGACAAATACAGCCATTCTATGTCCATGTATATACAGCATAGTGATTGTGATTATAATTTTTTGATTGTCACAAAGTCAGTGTGAAAGTTTGTATTGCTTAATAATTTAAAAGGACACTACTGTTATGCAACCATCAATAGCTGCAGTAATTCTGTTTATGCTCGCTGTGATGGAGTGAGTGATCACAGTGAGCAGAAATGTAGGTGAAAACAAGCTAACCAATCACAGTTCTTGTCTCCATATGGTAACTCCATCATCCAATGTATAGTGTGAGGTGGTGCACATTAGCTGTGATAGCTTTGCTGATACACTGTAGCCCCTCAACAACATGCTGTAGTCATAGTAGAGTGCACCACTGGGATTGAAACTTTTCCTTCTTGTGTGTCCAGACATTAGAGCAGGAAGAAAAGGATAATGAGGCGGTCAGTAAGATGATGGCCCTGGACCAGAAGAACCAACTGCTTAACCTCTTCCATGAGAAGAACCGGCCAACACTCACCAAGTGGCCTCAGGTAGACAAGCAACCGTCAGTCTGCCAGAGTCATGTAACCTCTTTATTATACAGGTGTTGATAACAGGAATCCATTAAAATGAAAGCTATCATGAAATAAATGTGTAAAAATGACCATCAATTGAAATTATGCAAATGTCGTGATAGGTGATAAACTATGATTCTGGTTACTACAGTAAATCCTGTCTTATTTGTCGCTCCAGGGCACAGATGTACTCTACGTAGTCCCTCTTTTTTTTGTGGATGAGTGGAAAAAATTCATCAGGTATGTTTGTTTCATCAGTGAAATGAACAAAATTATATTATTGTGTTTGTTGGCACATTGTCAAAATAAAATTTGACTCTATGGACTCAAGAACAGAGCCAGCCTCCCATGAAAGGAATTGTTAAAGAGACCAGTTTGACATAAATATCACTTGTGTGTCTAGTAATGACTAAAAGTAATTGTAATTTTGTGACTTGACATTAAGATTGACTCTTTCGTTTTTCAGTTGGCCAATCACTTATGATTCTGCGCATGACTGGCAGTGAAATTGCATGTCAACATTTCAAACGATAATTTTTCTCCCATCTGTGTTTGGATATTGTAGGAGGCCCACTAAATCCTCTCCAGTGTCTAATGTGGGCAACACTCTGCTGCTCTGTCCCCACGGTGGCTTCATGTTCACCTACGACTCCCTGATCAACGGAGATGCACAACAGTGAGTTCTGCTTATTCAAATGGCCTATAGTTGCTTTTCATGGCCAAAATAACTCCCCAGATTGGGTTTCTGTTAGAATCCCTCTGTGGGCTAAAAATTGGGCTAAAAAAGGAACAGCAGTTAAACTTCACTGTCCACACTAATGCTAAACCTGGTGAGACAGCAGTGGTCCTGATACCACAAGTTCACGCTTTGTGCATGCATCTTACACAAATCAGGATAACTCAGCTGTGGTGTGATCAGCAAATACTCCTTAATCCTTAGAAAATTAAATGTCAAATCTGAATAAAAAAAAAAAACATGCAGTTTTTCTTTGAAGTGGGCATTTTGTATCACTGATTGGATGCTGCTGCGGTCTCATGTTGTGCTGTTTGTCTTGCACAGTATAGCTCTGCTCTGGCCCAGTGAATGGGAAGTAATCAGCAGACTCTTCATTGTGGACCAGCCCATCTCCATCCACTGCTTCAAACAGACCACATCCAGTGGTCCCACCACTCAGTACACCACTCAGCCTGGTAAGGGGAAATGGTTCACCTCGCATGTTCATGGCTCGATTTTTCACATACACAGAGTGATTGATATTCAGAAAACGTCTTCCAATAGAGTATCACTGACTGTCTGCAGGCTTTAAAGCTTGAGTCTTGCTGTAATCAGCTTGGATTGACAGCTGTTGTGAAGAATTCCAATAGTCTCTGTTTTAAAGTGACAAAATATCCATGGAACTTGGATGAAGTGGATTATGCCCATATACTTTCACTGTATATGGGCATTTTTAAGTTTGCTTTGATCCTTTTTGGCTTTTATCATTTGATACTAATGTGGTCGTGTGTCTTCAGATCTGTGTTGGGAGTGCAGAGAGAGCTTCCTTTTCCAGCAGCAGAGGGACCTCAGAGAGTATACCCAAGCAACCATCTACATCCGCAAAGTCGTTGAAGATAAGAGGGTACGAAAAATAGGACATTGTAGGTCATCCAAACAGTGACCACTGTATTTTGTCATGTAATGTGTAGAGTTCCACAGATCTTCCCGTGTGGAGGTAGAGTCTCTATAACTTTGTGTTTTCTGTGTAGATGATAAAGGAGGCGGCTCCAGAACTGAACGCCAGCAGCTCCGAGGCAGAGGAGGAGAAGGAAGAACATCCAAAGGTGGATGGAGAGAGAGACCCAGATTTCAGCCAGGTAAGTCCATTAACACGCTGTCCCTGGAAACAGACGGATGCTGCCACATATATATGAGACAAAATATCACCTGACTGTTAATCAGCAGTTGTAACAGGGGCTCCACAACCTGCTACAGTAACCAGTCAGCCTTGACATTCAGCACTGTAAGGGCTCCAGTGACCGTCTACTGTGATTGGTCTAAAGTAGCACATTACTGGCTGTGTTTCCCTACAGAAAAGCATCTCCCTTCTGTCTGGTTATTTTCCTTTCTTTACAAATATTTTACATTAGAAAGTTTACAAAAACTTCAATCATGATGTCTGTCTTTGTCGCTCTTTCACTGCAGCCATTGTGTTTTTCTTTCAGCATAATTTCTAGTTGCTAAAACTAGCAGTGCATACAGACTACCTTCATGTCTGATCTGTTTTGGTGTGACAAATAGAGGCATAGTGTATTGCCATCCCTAATACCTAATAAACACTTGACTTTCTTGCAGGCTGAAGATGGTGCGAAGCGGCTAAAGTTGAGTGACAGCAATGCGGCGTCAGCAGCTGCTGTGCCTGTGACCACGACCAAAGTAGGTGGAATCAGGAGAAGCACCCGGCACAGGAAGCTCAGAGGGGAGAAAGCACTCATTGTTTCAGCCAATCAGACACTTAAAGAGCTGAAGATACAGGTGAGAGCCCCAAGTCACCGAATACAGTGCTGGACTGTTGGAGACAAGCATGATACAAGCATTTAAAATGATGATGAATGAAATAAGCGGTTTATGATATCTGGAGGATGGATAGAATAAAGTCAATTTGCATAAAGTGGTGGTAACAGAATCAACTATTTGGAAGGGGCACTGTAACAGAACATTGCAGAAGGAATATTGTGATTACTGTAAACCGACTCTGTCGTGCTTCTGACCCTTAGATTATGCATGCCTTCTCCGTGGCTCCGTTTGACCAGAATCTCTCCATTGATGGAAAAAGTCTCACAGACGACTCGGCCACACTGGGCAGCCTGGGCGTCATTCCTGAAAGTATCATCTGTCTTAAGGTACTTCCTACTGTGATTGCAGCTTTAATCTTGATCTGATCATCTTGATGGCGAGATAATGGAAACATTAATTTCCTTACAGGCTGATGAGCCGATAGCAGACTATGCTGCAATGGATGATGTCTATCAGGGTAAGTGGTGTCATCTTCACCTCAACCATAGCTGCTGTGTTACCGTGATTAAAGAAAAATCTACATTTCTGATTGTACTGTTTTCTTACATGGACTCCTCTACTCTACTTCCATGACAGTGAGAATGCCTGAAGAGGGATTTAAAGGTGAGCATGTTTTTTCCATTTGTTCTGAAAGGGATATTTTTTCTTCACCCAGTAGGAATTTAATAACTCTATTATCTCCACTGAAAGTGTGTTTTGGTTCTGATTTGATGTAATAATGATAATAATAATGTCTGTCCCTCTCTGCAGGCACTGGGCTTCTCGGGCACTGAGGAAAGCTGTGCTGTAGCTATGCTTGAATTGGACAGATGACAGATGGAAATTTTTTTAAAAAGCTTGAATTTGTCAAGTGTCCATATATAAATAAGTGCTTTAATTTGTTTTTTTTACGTTTTGAGTAGGCTTTCTTTAATAAAACTGTGACTCTGTTGCAAAGCCGCTGTTTTTCTCTACATAAGGTTAGCTGGCCTTTGATATTTAAACTTCCTAATCATTCTGAAGGACTTTGTGGTAATGCTTCTGTCAGACAGGTTGAAGAAGCAAAGTGGATCTGATGTATTCTGAGGCTTGGCCTCAGTCAAATTCTATTGTTACTCAAGAAAACGGCTTTGTTTTGACTCTTTTAAATTATGGCAGAAGAAAAATTCAAGACAATGTACTTTCTTTCCATTATGTGGAAGCTTGTGTTCTCACTGCAGAGTATTCAGGTTTGTCAAATGAATGCACGAGTAAGTGTTAAGTATTACAAATATAACTGCTCTTAAATGTTAGAACATTTGTTACCTCTACAGCAAATCTATATCCATATACTCCATGTGGCATTTAGAGATCCATAGCTACACGGTATGTATAGAGGCTGATTTCTTCAGAAGTTTCAGCAGTGCAAACCTCAAGAGTTGGAAGTGAGAAATGGAATGCAAGCAGTGATATGTCCTGTTCTTTTCACTGTTATTTCTTATGGACAATAAAGTTATTTTCAAAGCATGCTGTCCTCACACTTGTAATTATTAGGTTCAACAAACACAATGTGGTATTGGTGGTCCAGTGTCTATACAAGTAACTCCATGACATTGGGGTTATTTTAATCCTGTGACAGATGATACTTTATGTAACATTAGTTTTGTTTAATAGTAACAACTATATAGCGCCTTTTCGAGAACCCCAAGGACACTTAACAGAGAGTTTTCTAAGAGTTGTCATGAAGTGGTCACTGTGGTAGCAGGCTATTGCTGCCATTTATGAAACTGCTGTATTGCACTGTCGTCTAAATTACAGTTTAAAGGATGGAAAAGGTTTGTTTTGTGACAGGATCAAACCAAAAAAACTGTTTTCTCTCTTTAATATGAGACAAATGAAGGAACACTTTGAAACAGTGTCTCCAGCCTCTGATGTGGTTTGCCCCTGTGAGTTACTCTGACTGTTCAAATGCTTTAAATACCTGCACAGTTTCCGTGAAGGCGCAGGACTATGATCACGCGCTCTTGTTTCAAACAAAGCGATCGAAATTCAACAACAGTAACCAACTTTTTCCGTACAAGATCATCATAGTTTTTAATTGCTTTTCAATTCTTTAACAAAATACTGACTGAAATATGCTTTCTCCTCCTTTCTGGTTGAAGGAGCTCTGGACTCCAGGAGTTGACCAGCAGCTGTCTGTCGCCGTTGTTGGGAGAAATAAAGCAAACCTCAGTTCCCTGCTGTATTCCTGCATGATAGCATTTCACTTGACAAACTTCTGTTAAGAATAATTGGGATGATAACTAGTCTAGTCCAGTAGCTGTATGCGCAAGTGTACATTAGTGCACGCGAGTCCTCCCAACCGGAAGCGGCCCCATTTGGCTGCCGTACCGCCTGTCTCCATTTTCAAAACGGCTAAGCTTTATTGCGCACATCACAGTTGTTCAGCAAAGGAGTTTAAATAAAGAGACGGATCGTTTGAATTACTCCAGGTAAAACATCCACTGACTGGAAGCTGCATGTCGGGCGGTCGTCAGGCTTTTTTTTTTTTTTTTTTTTTTAAATAGTATAAGTGTTCCTGCTTCCCACCGAGTTCCACTGACCTAACATTTTAACCTTTTCTAGATTAGACTAGCTTCTGTAGCTAAAGCTAATGACGGGTAGCCTGCTGGAGCTGACTAGCATGCGTGTTCTCTTGTAAATATTGACTGAACCTGTAACCTGGGTAACAGGTTAAAATGCGTACGAGCTACTTGCTGTGAAATGTTGCTAACAACAGAATTTCACATGCCGCTTTTTCACATACCAAATTCCACTCAAGTAGAAACGAAATGCGGCTTTGCTTAATGCTGCCGACACGTAACTACAATAGTATAAGCTACCTGAGTCCTCCTATGAATATTTGTAATCCATTTACTTATTCGGCATCCGTCCAATGCACAAAACCTGCCAAATACTTTAGTACAGTTCCGCCATAAGCACTTATCTTGTTTTCTTGCTGTTCCCATAATCCAGTTTATGGAAGCCGGTAAACTTTGAAATGAATGCGCCACGTGAATGTCTGTGTTAAGTGCCATTCCAGCAGTAGATGCACATTATATGTTCATATTGTGTCTACTTTAACTACACTACACGTCAGTGTAGACAAACAAGCTGTCAGTTTCTGAATTGACTTTGACATGATGCTCTCTCCATACAAGAGAGTGGAAACACTGTGTCCCCTCAGAGCCGCACACAAAATGATGGAGTTACCCAACTACAGCAGCCAGCTGATGCAGCAGCTGTGGGCCCTGAGGAAGGAGGGCCACTTCTGTGACTGCACCATCCTGGTGGGAGACAGCCCTCACCGTGCACATAAGCTGGTGCTGGCCGCCTCCAGCATGCTCTTCAGGTAGTGTGAGCATTGGATGTGAAAGATGATCTGCATAGGTTGGTTTGCAAGTGATTTCTTAAAGTCAAATATTTGGTGGATTGGAATTCATATGCAATCAGTCAAGCAAACTCTCAAGTCTCAAGTCCAGCGTAAAAAAGATCAGTCTTCACCTTGAAAATGGTAGCTCGACAAAATAATCTTACATCTCAAGTGAAGGTCCACTCGCTAGTTTTTTATGGAGCTTTCAGCATCACCTGAGAGTATTTTGTCACTAGTCGGTCGATCAATACTCTCAGGAGTCTCAATGTTCAACAGACCAATCACAATTCCACATTTTAAAATCATCTAACATATAAAGCTACATTATTAATCAGAGTAGCATGCACAGAGAACCCTGTACAACACCCTACTGACATTAGGGTGTGTTAATAAGTTAAATCAGATAAAGAAGACATGCTGCTCCACCCGCTAAGCCTAGTTAAACATGTGGCAGAGCTATCACAGCACAATGCACACTAATGTCATTTGTCTTCTTATCATCTGACAGATATTAATTTCCCTGAAGTATCCGAATATTAATGTGATATCCGATCAGTAACCAATAAAAACATGATATGGTCACATCACAAATGATATTCAGTTATGTGGCTATATAGTGCCTGTGTGACTCTTAGAAGTCCTTTCTGTGACTTGCATATTAGAAGTTTAACCCAAGTTTAAATCTCATGTTCACATTACCCCCATACTGATGAAATTAATGCACATTTTTATTCAGTTCTGTTAATATCTAAACTTATCAGACGCCAGTCCTCCCATCTCTATTATGTTTTTTTTTTTTTGGTGACTCATATTAATCATAGCACTGTGAAGACAAATGGGTAAGACAAGACAGACGACTCATAGGCTGTTGTTAAATGGGAACTTGAAAAGAAATAAAATGACCCCTCATCTCCGTCAGATCTCTCCTGGATGGCTCCGACACCATCCACATCGACACCACCATGGTTTCCTCGCAGGAGTTTGGCTGTCTGCTGGACATGGTCTACACCGGCAAGCTGCCTTTAGGCAAACACAACGTCAGCCGCATCGTTGCAGCTGCAGACAGCCTGCAGATGTTCGACGTGGCCATCGGCTTCAAAAACGTCCTCACTAGTCTGGTGAACCAGCAGCCCCCAGTCCCTTCTGCACAGACTGCAAGCCTAACTGTGATCAACAAAGCCCAGAGCCTGAACCATGAAGGTCCAGCCTCGCCCGCCGGGGATGACTCGACCTCAGAGACGGAGCTAAAGGCTGAGCTGAAGAAGGAAGTCTGTCAGTCAGACAGTGACAATACGGAGGAACCAGCATGTAAAAGAGTCTGTGTGGACGCCCCTGAGCCCTCAGGTCAGTTTCAGCTGCTCACCATGTCAAACGCCTCTTTTTGGGACTTACAAACTTGTATTGGAGCAATAAAGACACTCAGTTACCAGTTTATTAGGCACAGTTGTATAACCAACCCTAAAACATACAACACAGCAACTTGTCCAAACACTTTCTGACTGCAGTGTATAACTCCATGTTTTCATATTTGTGTGTGCACAGAGCCTGAAGAAGCTGAAGAAGCTAAATCCTCAGAAAGTGTTGTGGAAGAAGACAACAAGACGACAGGCAGCGTGTCCAGTGGGCCTGCCACCGGTTTTCTGGAACATTCCTCTCAGCTTGTGGAGCTCCTCACCAGCATGTCGTCTGTCCTGGAGCTGCTGAGCCAGGCAGCACAGAGTAGTCTGGATGAACAGGAGAGACAGGTAGGACAGGTCGCCCCTATCTGGCCTAACTGATGTCGCGTGATGAAATAAGTGCTGATTATATTCAGTGTATCCTTGAGGGCTAACAAGCGTATGTCAAGCAGTCCTCTTCTTCCCTGTCTTTTCTGGTGCACATCTTGGTGTGTTTACTGCCACCTGTACATCAGTGCAGTAGTGTGAATCCATGGTTAGTGCTGTGTATCACGTGAGAAACAAAAACAGGGATTCACTCATAGAAAAGCGTCTCCAGTAACTCCACAAGGAACCTTTAAGACCTTAAATCCTAAATCTGAGAATATCTCCCTCTTACATCCTATTTATTTGCATACCTTCCCTCTTTCTGCTGTATCCTCCATGTTTCTCTCCTCTCCATTCATGATCAAATCCACTACATCCAGTAGACTCAAAGTAGGATAATCAGACTTTAGGTTCACTCATTACCAAATACAGTAAAGTGTTAATTAAGTTCAGAGTTCAATAAGTAAGTGTATTGTTGCATATTTTGGTACTAGGTGTTGTCAGTACGAGTCAGAAGGAATACACGTAGTAATGGTGGTGATGCATTCATGTTGTAAGGAAAATCTTATTAGTTATATTGTGAGGAAGTGGTAGTTTTTAAGGGTATGTGAAACTCTGCTCCTGCCAGGTTGTCTGTCAGTGCTGTGAGGAGGCAGAGCCCAGCTCAGCGCTGGAGAAGCTGATGAGCCGCGTGAAGGAGGGGCAGCTCAGCGAAGGAGCGCTCCTCAGGCTGCTGCGGACCGTTCGGCAGCAAGCTCCCTCGTCCTTACCCTCAGCGCTGCTCTCTCTGGTGGAGGAGGTGGAAGGGAACACACAGGAGCCAGAGGAAAGCCAAGATGGAGGTAAGAAAGAGCACTTTGTGACAATTAGGAATGCATCTCCAAATGACGATTTTTAGAAAACAAAACAAACCAGTTTTCAGATGACTGCTGTTGAACCAGTTTATATTCAACACACTGCTGTCATTCATCTCTTCTTGCTGGAGTAACAGAAGTTGGTCAAATCAGTGTATTATTTATTTATTTTTCTATCTTTTACAGTTGACTCAGAAAAGCAGAATGGCACTACAAGTGAAGAAAAGCAGGGGGAAGAGGAAGAGGAAGAGGAAGAAATCAGTAAGGAGGAGACAGAAGAGGACGAGAAAGTGATAAACGCTACGACAGACTCTTCCTCCTCTTCCCCCCCCTCCTCGCCCTACTCCTGTTGCTGGTGTTCAAAGGGTTTTGCCTACAAGTGTCGAATGCTGGCCCACGTGAAGCGCTGCCCCATGTCCCAGGAATGTGAGCAGCAGTGCCCACAGTGTCCGGAGAAGCTGGCCAACCAGCGGGCCCTGCAGCGCCATCGGGCCGAGGCTCACCGCAACAGCGCACGAGTGAAGAAGAAGGTGGCCTGTGACCTCTGTGGGCGAACCTTCGCCCACCCATCAGGTGAGAATCAGCCAGTCCAGCTAGAGTCATGTCTGGAATATTCTCTCTACGCCTGTACACAACACTAATGATAATGCCCAGTATTAGCTGAGGCTGGCACTGAAGGCACCCTTGTATTAGCTGATTGGCTACATGGCCACCAGCATCCAGTCACATTAACTAGGTGTACAGGATTTCACCTCACACTCCTCATGTTTAGGGTAAAGACACACAGTGAGCTGCAACTTCCCATTCATTTAGTATGAGAATCCTTAGCAAGGAGCATGATGGAACCAGCTGGTCGTGAGAGATGAAGGTCAAAGAAACACCTGGATAAATGGACCCTGTAACCAATCACACCTGTGACCGGCACTCAGACGTTCTTTGTAAGCAGCTGTGTTTTTGAACTTTCACAGCCCTCGATCAGATGACCTGTGTCATTGTGAACACCAACGATGGTAGTACATTTAGATCGGCAGCTCAGTGCATCACCGACAGCTGAGTGCGGGAGGTGTTGGCGGTTCCTGGCAGCCTCAGCGCTTCTTGTGTGATCGGAGGTGGTGAACCATCATGGATCAGTCATCATCAGCTGCTGAGTCGGATGGATCACGAAGCGTCTTGAGCTGTCCAGTAACCGTAGAAACAGTAGCCTCGATTATTAAATCCTCGGCCTTTGTTTTCTGATATACAGCAGTGCCTTGGCTCTCACTCAGCGAAGGCTAATGTGATATGATACATATGATACACATACAAGTGAAATATAGCAGCTTGTTTTTGGAAAAGCACTGATGAAAGTGTTTCCCACAGATATTTTTACTCCATTTTTCTCATAAACTAAAAAGTGAAACTTTAAATGCTTCTTTCAAAGCATGATGTACATAAACATCACTCTGTATAAGTCTTGTCTCAGTGGATACATTCAGGTGTATCTGATTCTTCATTCTGTTTATCTGAAAGCACTTACAATGATTTTCTATGGTTGTTAGCATTGAAATGGTCTTTGAGCTCTTCGTCATGACAGGTGTGACTGAAGTATTTCTGGGCTATTATTATATCCCTTTCAGCAGTAAAGACAATGGGAGATGCTTACACCTGTTTTCACTTGGAAATCAATTGAACGTAACTGTAAATATCCCCCCCCCCCCCCGCCCTTTTCATATTTCAGGCATGATTTACCACAAGCGCACCGAGCACTTTGAAGAGAAACCATTTGCTTGCGAGGACTGTGGCGCCAAGTTCGGTGCCAACTCGTCTCTGAAGAATCACATGAGGCTGCACACGGGGGAGAAACCTTACCACTGCAAACACTGTGACATGAGCTTCAGCGTGGCTGCTGCACTCGCATACCACACCAAGAAGAAACACTCTGAGGGTAACACACACACACACACACACACACTCAAACAGGCTCACACCCATATAGTAACAAGGAAAAGGTTTTTGTTCAATTTAAACCCAATAAGCTTAAAAATATTAATTTAACTACAGAATTTTGATGAACACTAACATGATACGACCATGTAATTATGATATTCCACTGAAAATCAATAAATGATAATATTAGATTATGCGTTATCTCCATTAAAGCTCATCTGAATGCTCATCCCCTCAGATCTTTGCGCTGAGCCGTCATTATAGGAGAAATCTCCTCTCTGGTGTCTTTGCATGTCCGGTCAGGTCAATCTGTTCATATTCCGTTTGTCTTTTTTGTGTTTAGGGAAGATGTACGTGTGTCAGTACTGTAAGGCCGTCTTCGCCCAGTCCATTGAACTGACGCGTCATGTGCGAACACACACTGGTGACCGGCCCTATGTGTGTCGAGAATGTGGCAAAGGCTACAGCCAGGCCAGCGGACTCACCGTCCACCTGCACACCTTCCACAGTAAGAACACAGACACTCACATCCATTCAGGTGGTGGCTTTCTGCATTGGAAGGGAACGTTTTATGTGTGCGTCATTTACTGTTGCATCAATTTTAAAAGATGAAATCTTCAAATATTCAATCTCTTTATGCTCGCTTTCAGACAAATAGAAACACATTTTTAGAACAGATGATGCACTGACAGCTAACTGACAGCCGGGATAAGATAACAATGTAAGAATTCTCTACTTGCTCCCACTCCCCTGTCAGATTTGTCAGAGCCTCATGACTGTCAGAAGTGTTGTCTCAGCTTCTCCTCGTTAGAGGAGCATCGCCAACACATCCAGGAGTTCCACCCAAAGGAGTTCCACAAGTGTCCCACCTGCAACAAGGTGTTCACCAGCGCTGCGCTGCTGGACAAACACAAGGGCACACACACTGGCACTAAGCCCTTCAGCTGTGACCTCTGCAACAAGTCTTACCAGGTAGGACGAGTTTGTGCAGCTTCACCGTTCCGAGGTGACGGTCAGTCAGTCAGTCAGTCAGTCAGTAGTGTGCTGTGTGTTTTAAACATCTTTCTTTCTCTGTTGCCATAGCAACTGTCAGGACTGTGGTACCATAACAGGACCAACCACCCTGATGTGTTTGCTAACCACACCCGGCAGCTTAAGACGCTGGTTCAGTGTGACGTCTGCTTCAAATTCTTTCCCAGCGCTGCCAGTGTGGCTAAACACCAGGCTGCTGAGCACCAAGGTGAGGACAAGACAGGCCTGGATAGAAGCTTTAACACAGGTTCATTATATGGTCCTCCACTAAAAGACAAATCTGTCAACTTCAAGGTATGATTCCAAAATCTACTGTAGGTATAAGAATTTAAATATCATGAATTTGTTATAATCAGAAACCTACACGAGCAGCTAAATAATACTGCTGCATTCTTCACTATGAGCAACTTTTGGACAGCCCCTGGTTCTGAAATGGCATCTGTGTAGAGATGAAAAACAAAACAGTGTAATTAAACAGTACCATATCTCTTTCATCCCTCTGCATTGTGGAACCCAAGGAGATTAGAGAGGGAGATCTGAGAGAGATTATATAGTTTACTTTACCGATTTCAGTCTTTTACAGATGATGAAGATGAGCATGTACGTCTACTCTTGTGTAAAACTCTCATTTGCATTATCTACTGCTGGCTTCAACAGAGAGGCTTAGTGTTTTTATCAGCAGTCAGGGCTCTTCATGAAGCACTAGTGAGCTAGTGCAGTAACAGGGCATGCACTGAATTATGGCAAGTAGGGTTCAGGCATCAGTTTTAGAAATGCAGCTATGGTATTTCTAAAAATAGCAGAATTATTCAAAGAATTCAGACCATCGAGTCTGTGGCCCCAGTACACCTGTAAAACTGCACTGGCCCCTGAAACACTGGCCCTTGGCTGAGCCCAATGACCTATTCAGCCATGACAGACAACATCAGAGTTCAGGTTTATTGTTAAAATTACTTGAATATATTTCCTCTGGTCTTTACATCTAAACACTGATCCTCTTTGTGCTCCAACATGTCCTAAAGTGATTTCAACTAATGTCATCTCAGCTATTTGTTAAAGTTGCTGTTATTTTGCCCACAGTGCTGACAGTCAGAACTTGCAGCGACATAAAGAAGTGTATGAATTAAAGCAGTTGAAATGTTCACTGATAGATTTTCCTGCCTCACTTAAAGCACTTAAAGATTAAAGTCTCCCTAATTTATTTTTATTTGTCTTATTTATCAGTGTTTCCTGTGTTTGACAGCTTCTTTGTCACCACACAGCAAAGTATTTAAGATTTCCTGCAACTTTTCACATCGTTTGCCCTCACTATCCAGGCACAGCAGCGTCATCGGCGCGTTGTCCGTACTGCCCGGCCGTGTTGGGCGGGGAGGAGGAGATGCAGGAGCACATGAGCAGCCAGCATGTCGGCCAGACCAGCGAGGCGTTCAGCTGCCCCCTCTGTCCCCAGGGCTGTGCCTCACAGCTGGAGCTGCAACAGCACCTGCTCTCCTGCCACCTGGAGAACCAGGAGGAGCAGGAGGCCGGAGAGGAGCAGGCCTCCACCTCCCACACGGTAAGGAGCTCTGCTGCTGCACACAAGTCAGATCTGAAACACAGTACGGACAAGCTGCCTGCATGCTTGTCATCCTAACGTTCACCTGAGCTCAGATGGTAAATAGGAGCACTGAGATGATTAACTGATTTACTGGTAAGTCAACAAAAGATTAATAAAAAGGCAAATTTCTTATTAAATTAAATGAAGTAATGTGTCCTATTATTAACCCTGACAAACATGCTTTAGATGTTCTGTTTCTATTATGAAGACATTATTGGTTGAAATACCTTCAGTTAAAATGTATTTTAAGATTGTTCGTGACAAACTAAGCAGCTGAAGACATCACTTTGGCCTCACGGTACGTCACATGAACCAAAACCAGCTGCTAGTAACACGAGGACGTAGAAGACGAGAGCGAAGCAGCTGAAGTTTCCATTCTTCTAAAACGAAGCGTTCAGACAGAGGCTGAAAACAGCTTCTGTTAGGGGAAAAACATTGTATTTTGTGATCATGAAACCATGAAAACCTGTTCTAATAGGACCTCTAACTACAGGTATGAACTTGAAAATGAGCAGAATATAGGTGTGAAACAAGGTGCAGAGCCTTTTGCGTCTCCAGTGTCACTACAGGTGTTCTGACAGCTGATGGAAATCTTCTGCTGACATCACTGATTGTGGCCACAGTGCAAAAACATTCAAAGACAACAGAACCGCGCAGTTTCACCTTTTAAAATGAGTGACTACATTTGATATACAACTTCTCTGTCCAATCAGGTGATTTCAGCAGATCCAACAGGCAGTGAGGGGGCGGAGTCGATCATCGCTGAGGAGCAGGCTCAGCTGGCCGCCGCCCAGCAGGTGTATGTGGCTTTGGCGGGTGGAAGAGAGGGCAGATCATCGGCAGAGGTGGTGGAGGTCAACATGTATGACCTGCTGAACAGCTCAGTCACCTTCACCATCTGTGAAGACAAACCGTCGGAGCCTGGCTCTTAACCACAAACTTTGGCTCTGGACACTGAGCAGTTTTATGGTTTTATTGTCTCCATTGATGATTAACGTGAGCTCATCACAGGATAAACATCATTCACAAGACAAGGACTGTTTGTGTTTGAGGGTTAGGGGTCGTCCACCAAAGACTTTATCTCTGGTCGAGTCCTTTTGCAGTTTTAATAAACGTGGTGAATGTGGGTTTCACTTTAGTTTATATACTAGAGCCCAGGTCGGCTTGTGAGGGTTGTCTGGAAAAGCTCGTAAAGTCAAACCACAACAGCAGAATAACAAACATGGCATCTTTCAAGCTGCCTCATACTTCTGTTACTACACTACAGACCAACCTCACAGACGTGGGATGCCGACTTGTGTGGCTCATTAATTTCCTGAAACAGCTGCTCACTGGCAAACGTTACTCAAACAAGAGGAAATAATTTGCTTGGGGACTATTTTCAGCAGCGGATTAATCCACATTTGTGCTCTATTGAGTGCAGCAGGATGGTTTATGTGGGACTGAGACAAAATGAACTGCAGTGCGTGTTTGCGTGGTAACATGAGGCTCACTGGTGTGTTTAAATAGAGCTCTCTGACAGAGGACGGAGGTGCTGATAGTGGATACATTCATTATTGGTCTGGGTCTTCTTATGGGATTTGTGGCTGCATTGCATTCAAGGCTGTTTTTTGCTTGTAGAAACGGGTATCACTCTTCTCCACTTGATTTCTGTCTGCTTTTGTTAAATGTCATTGAAAATTACAGCAGAGAAACGTCTCCTCTGACATGCACAGTCCTCTGCAGTCTTCTCTTGATGTCCCATGCACTGGTAAAAAAAAACCCTGTATTAAATGAAGCAGCAGACATATTGTCTCTATGCTAAAATGACCCCGTGGTCCAGTGTTTGTCGGACCAACAGAAAGCTTTAAAGAGTTGCGTATCTGACTGAGGTTCATGCTCAGGCTAACCGTGCTTCTGCAGCATCAGTGAACAACCTCTCCCACAGGTGGAGGCAACATGGGCTCACCGCTCTGCAGGGAGGCGTGACAGTGGAGCCCTTTGGCTTTGCCATACTTGAAGGATGTTTGTACTTGTACTTCCCGCACTGTAACTTTAAGAGAGGTCCATGTTGTTTTGTTTCTGGGGTGTGGTACTTGGATTCTGACTGTGGAAAGTCCCACTCTTGGATTCATTATCCAATAGATTTGAAAAGCTTTTCAACCAATTATCCAATGACATGACATGCCTGGTCCAGGCTGTGTGTGTTGTTCGCCCATTTTGACTCAAAACAACAAAAACAACAAAACAAAAACACAGTAGTGTCAGAACGTTTGCAGAATTAGAGGCTGTGAATGAATCACTTTGCTGTCCTCCAGCTGAGAGGCAACTGATTCAGCTACATTTCTGCTGGAAGATGCAGAACCGTTACAACTTCTTTGGATGCGTCACATTGTCGATGTTTCCAGTCCAGTTAACCAGAAACATTAAATGACACCATCAGACCAAATACACGAGTAACAAAATGTTGTTTTTTTTAAAACTGTGTTTCTGGGTGGATTTGCCTCATTAGGAATAAAAACAAATCACACAAGTTCAAATGTATTCATTTATTACAGAAGGTTCACAGACAGCAACCTGTCGGTAAGGATGGGACGCATACAAACCTACATTCTGATCGCCTTAGAAACACTCTGAATGGGCTCACACAGCAAAGTCCTGAGTAGTAAGTTGAACAAAGAAATATGTTTGTGAGCGAGTTGTGCTCAGTAGGGTGCAGTAGAATATTCACACCACTTAATGAGGGGAAAATAAATTCTCTGGTCACATATTTTGACACAAGTCGCTAAAAAATAAGTTACAAAATTCACACTAGATTTTGATTTCCATCGTTGCATCAAGAAAAATGTGAAATTGAAATTTTCCACTTTTTTTTTTGTTGTTGTACATTTATTGCATTATATGCTTTTCATCCGGACTGGAGGGAAACCAAATATTCCTGACAAAAGCAGCGAGGAAGAACAGTCGAGAAGAAATCGTGTGAAACCCTGATTTTAGTGGACAGCTAGAATGTAAAGGGAAAAAGTCCTTGAAGGTGTTCTGTGAGTTTCATCCTACATCTGATGAGTGCTATCTTTCACTATAGTAGACAGAACTGCTTGCAGTCTGAAGGCCATGCAATGAATCGTCATGGACTATTATGTCAAACCGTAAAAACACTCGTGCTCTGTATTTGCATGAGCTACCTGCTAGTGACTAAGACAAAGAGATAGAAGCAAGGTGCAGGAGGATCAGTACATCCAATAGGTCTTTGTGCATCAGCTTCTCTAACACCAGCCCAAAACAGTCCACATTCATCTGTCTCACTGACTTGTTGTCCTGGTTGTTGCGGCCTGAAATAAAAGAACCTGCAGCCACTTTTCTGGAAAACTGCAAAGTGAAGCAACTTTACAAGTTTTTAATTCAGTGTGTCTGTGAGTACTTGCTCCCGTGCTGTGGAGCCTTACTGAAAAACTCTGTATCAAATGCTTACTTTGAGGGTTAAAAGAGTTGGAGACATGTTGAAATTTCAGACTACAGTTCACTCTGCCAACCAAAGAACCAAACACTCCGTCGTTCATTTACAAGGAAACTGGTTGGTCGAGGCCAACTTTTGATTTATTTCACCTTGGCTCAGTCCTGACTGGGTGGAAACATGCAGCCAAGATGGTGGGCTTGCTTTGCTCGGTGCCTGGAGGAAGTGGTGGGTGACATCTTTGCAAGGAGAAAGCTTTGGCCTTTGGCCTTGTATGACAAAGGAAATGCAAGAATGAGTGCACATTCATGCTCCCTATTGATTACAAAAGCAAAACAAAAGACAAAGAGCAAGGCCAGCAGACAACCACCTGAAGACGGAACAGGGTTACATGCATAGAGGGTGTCTTTGAAATAAAATGAGGCCTCATTGAGGAAACAGATGGGTAAGATTACATATCTCACACATTTTTGCTGCCTGTTCTGATGAAATGTTAGGGGTGTGTTTTCAGCCCTTATCAGCAACTCAAAGCTTTAGCCAACAGTGCGGCCCTTCTTTTTGCTGCAGTAAAACCATCTGGAAGGTGACCTCCAAAATCCAACCAAGTGGCTCAGTTTAAAAAGAAATAAAATAAAAATAATACTCTCCTCGGTGTTCCCATTCGTTTACAACCATTCCACAACGATTCTTGTGGCTGATTTGTGTAGCCACGAGAGGACAGAAGCACTCCACGACAACGAAATGACTAATGTGGCAGCAAACAGTTGCATTTTTAACATTTACACATCATTCGGAGCAGCGTTCATGTGATCATGACAAAGAAAGTCCAACATGCAGTCTTCTTTTAGCTCGGTTTTGGTCTCCACCAACTCCTGAGAGACGCATTCAGCTGTGTTCACCAGACAGTCTCCAACTGTGTCTGCCTAACTGTTTGCTGCTGAACAAGTAGGATGCGGTCGCTTTTATCAGAGCTTTTTTTTGCTTAGGATGATGGGAGCTGTGACATCAACAGCAGAGGCGCCATAAAAACCAAAACAGTGAACTTTGTAAAGCTGGTGGAATTTCTCTCTTGGTTTGTACTGCGAGCAACAGCTTTCACATTGCATTGTATTATTATTATTATAACATGAAGGAAAAAAAAATGAAGTGATGGAACTGTAAGACTAAAATGCTTTATGCAACACGTGCAAGCAGCTGGACAGACACACAAAAATAGCATTAATGGATAAATAAATAGAATTTACAGGCTAGTATATAATCATTCACAGCACCGTCATGGCTGAAGACGCATCCTCACTAACAGTAGGTGCTTCATATCCCTTCAGAAACCAGTCTCCATAAACTGCCTTTGAGACTTTTGCTTTCACTGCATATGTAGTGCAAATATTCTCCCAGAGAGGCAAAGGACAAGAGAAGCTCAGGTGTCCACAGGCTCCAGATGTCAGATTGCTTCCAGTAGTTTGTCAGGATAACCAAACCCTACGATGTCCTGTGTTTCATGTGTGTATACATTCGGCATGGTAGTCCGCATATCATGCAAAGTCTCATTAGGTTCCTCTTATTTCAGGAGGAGTCGGAGCTCGAAGGCAGCAAAGATACCAGAGGAGACGTGTTTTAATCTGAAGGTTTCCTACTGGTCACTAGATGCTCCAAGGAGACTCGGTGTGTTGAAGTGTGCTGAGTCCGGACTACCTCGTAATGGATGCCATGCCAACTTGTAACTTGAGCACAAAATCTGTGTTTTGTACCCTTAAATTATTTCTTTCCTTCCTCTAATTTACCAAATGGAATAAACACCATAACTTGAATACAGCTGCTAGCCCGTCGCTACATACAAAAGACTGTAGTTTCAATTCCTTCTGCAACAATGACTTCACACACATAATCAATAATTTGAGGGTACAAATTTGTGCAAACAGATCGTCAACTCAGGAGGACAAACTGATAACAAATGATCAAAAGCCAACTTGAGATGCGTTCGCATTCGAGATTTTCATGTTTTATCTCAGCTTCACTCAGACTTCACATCATTAGGATTGTCTGGTTTCAGCAGAACAAAAACCCTTTCAAGCAGTGACACTGGTCTCTTCTACAGGTCTGTGGGACCGACTGGGCTGAAGCTGCCAGCTTTACTTATTTCATCTTCACTGCTTTAGCGGAGGACACTTACTTCCATCTGATTCTCAATGTGAATCCAATATGGCCATTGAGGGAATGAAGCAAAGGTGCCTCGTGCTATGTGCCTCCTAGCTGGTGATCTTCTTGCGGGGCAGGTAGGCGTTAGTGATCTGGTTCATCACCACCAGGGCGGGGAAGAGGGGCAGTAGGAGGAAGGCCCACCAGGCCACCCCCTTCACCGTGGCCTGGAACCAGTCTGAGAACATGGCCGACACTACGGTGACCGTGGCCAGCAGGTAGACCACTAGGCCACAGGTGGCGTGGTACAGCTTCAGCCTCGGCAGAGAGGAGGACAGACG
Organism: Pempheris klunzingeri; assembly: GCF_042242105.1. Classification (NCBI taxonomy): domain Eukaryota; kingdom Metazoa; phylum Chordata; class Actinopteri; order Acropomatiformes; family Pempheridae; genus Pempheris; species Pempheris klunzingeri. The sequence continues at coordinate 27,058,117 of NC_092013.1, forward strand.
CAGCGGCTTGGGGAAGATCACGCAGATACCGCAAGCCACTTGGAGTGCGGTGGCGGCCAAGGTGCAGATGCCCAGCAGACTGTGCCAGGTGACCAGGTGGGGGCGCTCTGACACGTTCTTGCTAGCCACCATGAAGCCCAAGCCGGTGGCTGCGGTTATCAGGACCAGGCCCTGACAGAACCAGTGCACACGGACCTTACCCTTCCGAGATTTGAAGCAGAAGAGGGATCCTTCAGCTGAGAAGAGGAGGATGCCTTCAGTCATACACAGGCAGTACTGCGAGAGAGGGAAGGAAGAAGTGTGTTAACAGGGGGGTTTAAATTCTTTTCGAGCAAAGAATAAGAAAGAGGTGTTCCAAAGTGAGAAAATAAATGATGAGGTGGAGAAAAACACACTAATTACACTTAACAAAGGAAATGTTGGTAATAATTCCTCATTGTCCTAAGAGGTTTATAACAGACCTGTTGAGTTTGTTTTCTCTAACCTGGAGCTTTGTTTCTAACCTGACTGATCATCTGACTGCTCTGACTGTTTTTTGTCCTGTTCAACTTGGTTGCAATGGGAATGTTTTGATAGAAATCGTTGCCAAAATTATAAAAAAATAAGGCCAAACTTGGAATAAATTGGAATTATCCTCTATTTGTAATGTGCCATAAAGATTGAATTGTATTTTCTGATCTCATGAAAAGAACCAGCACTGCATGTATTCTACCAGTGGTGGGCCCTCAGGGCCTGCAAGGCCTAAAAAAATATCGGAATCACAAACTGATGTTAATTACATTTTGTCCATGAATACTTATAAAATAATTCCAAATGGTCTGTCCACTTCCTTTCATAGCTTTAAGATGGTTGTGCTGCTTCCACACATGTATTTTCATATTAAAGCATTTAACCAATCACATTTCAGCCATCATTTGTTGCCAGGCAGGGTCAAAGTCAAAGAAGTCTGCCCGAAGGCCTTCACAATCCGCTCTGCAGGCCCTCTAACACAAAATAAATGTCCATGAAACTGATGCTTCAACCGATCAGGTGTTGAGTTGGTGGCACCAGGGCCCTCTAGCAGGCGTACGGCAACGTCACCGTACTCAGGCCCGTTGACTGGATAGAAAAGGACTTCTTGATGGAACTGAAGCGCACGGATACGGATGTTTACAAATAATCCGAATTTTTGGGGAGTAAAATGTTGCTATTTTCCTAAATAATCTTGCAAGTTTATGAGGTTATTATTGATGTTTTTTATGTGTGTGGCGGCTGTAGCTGCAGTAGAAGGAGACTTGTTCACCCCTGGTTTGTTTATTCAATAAAGGCATGTATCGTGGCTACAGGAGTTATCTATCTGCGATGCAACGGCTCTTTATACTGTATTTCTGCATAATAAGATGGTTTATATAACCATAAAATGGTTATTGAGGGGTGGATTGATTCAGACGGAGCACTACTGAAGGCCTAGGTGTGAAATGCACGGTCCGCCACTGGATTCTACTAACTACTAAGTATTGTGTGCATGTATTGTATTCATGCTTCCTCTGTGCCATAGAGCCCCATTTAGAAACACATTAATGTGCCACTGGGTGACATGTTCCTTTATTACCCCACAGTGAGTCCTGCTGTCCCAAACACTCACTAGAGTGCCAAATGAGGACTCATCCGCAGCTGAAAATAGTCCCCGACAAATGCTCTCTTTACCCCTGTTTGAGTAGTGTTTGCTAAAAACTACAGTGACCAGCCCTCTCGGGAAATTACTGAGCCTTTTTAGACTAGATTTGTGACATGATTAATAACTTGATTGATAACTTTAGTAGCTGATGGGCTCGGTGCCAAAGAGTGGAGACATCAGACTCATTGCTGGTTCTGTTGGTCTGTTCATGGGGTTTATTGAAAAATGCAGAATACTACCTTTATAACACAGTTACCTGTAATTTAAAGTGCAAGTTTGATCAGTAACTTAACTTTTGGTGGTTAAACTGTCAGCTAGAGGTAAGTATGATGTCATCAGACACCTGCCCACCAATCAGAAATCAGCGTTACTAAAGTATGTTTGCTTCATCCTACAAACAAATGACACATCTGGGCATTTTGTTCCAACGCATTCTTTTTTGGTTTGTGTCTGTGGTGGGAGGGTATGAATGTCAACCAACAAAACCTTTTCCTATTAAAAAGGGAGCAATGACTCATGGTTAGGCTTCTATTGTGTGAGAAAATGGACACATCAGTCAAAGATTCACAGCTGAGAGTTGTTTGTGACAGGGGGGGGGCACGATGTTGGTACAGTAAGTTATCATGACTGATTCGTCTCGCTGTGCCGCAATGAGCCAAGACAGAAAGAACCCCTAACACCAACCTGTGAGGCATTTTAGTGGACAACGCCGTCCTCGCTAACATATTCTAGGTCAGTTTGTAACACAATAGCTGTCACAGTGATGTAACACTGTGTTGGCACCCCCCCGCCCCCCCTATCCATTATTCACAGTGGAAAGAACATGGGGTGTGAAGGTAAAGGCATGCTGAGTGCTTACAGGAGGCTTAATATTCAACTGAAGATATACTAATGAAGTTATATAGTCAATTCATCAAAATGTCACAGATGAATCATTATTAATCTGAGTGCCCCCCCTGACTCCTCCTGGGTGACATATATTATACTGAAGATCACAAGTTAGATGTTCCTTCAATATGTGATACGTGATGTTTTTAGCAACTGATTATTTACTAAAATAAAGGTCACGTTATTCTACCTCCCACTCACTGACAGGAAGTCTCACATGCTTTTATTTTTTTGTTTTGTTCCATCAACTGTGCAGGATGTCTTTTCATCATCTTTTAAATCCTTTTTAAATCTTTATCTTTAAATCTTTTATAGGAAGATTTAATATAACAGTATACTAATATGGTGCTGGGTCTTTATCACTTTCATTCTTGGTATTTTACAGATTTCTAACTTTTGTTTGTTCTGTGTTTATCCGCTGCTTTTTCCTGTGAGTCACTTTGTCACATGTAAAAAGTTGGGATATAAATCAAGTTTATTATTACCAATAATGTTATTACTGTATCTAAATCATACAGTGCTACAGGTCAACATAAAAAATAGAGGGAAGGGAATCACTGAGTAGTTTGGAAGAAATAAAGAAATAAGTGCAGAAACCTAAAGCTATACCATCCACTCCAACTGTAGAATAAACTAAAACTGACATTTCAAAATATGAGTGGCAATCTGCTTTCTTTTCAGTCGGTGGAACTGATGGTACTTAATCGAGATAATGAGATAAGGGCGGTGGGTCAGAAGAGCTGAGGAAGCATCTTCCTGTGACTTTTACATGTAACTGGCATCGAGCACCTTAGATTTCACAGCACTCCATCCAGTGAAGGGGGACGCCGCTGACAAGGAGCCCAAGCTACCAGCTGTGACGCTTTTATACAGAGCAGGATGATGAAGCTGCCGTACATCTGAAGGCATTCACTGCTGTGTTTGACGTCATTCAAGGTCTGGTGATTCGGCAGAACAAGGCCGTGTCTTCTCCACACCGAAGAGTCAGAGAGCAACGGCAGTGGCTTCCCACCATCCCTGCTACAGAAGTGAGAGGCTGAAGGCCAAACTTGAAAATATTCATGAGTGGATGACCTCTGCAAAGGTCAATCCGGGTGACACAAATGTTATCACCTCAGCACAGATGTGGTGACTTATGCAGAACACTGGGGTCCATCAGACTTTATTGGAAAGCTAAACTGGCCACAAAGATGGCGGCCAAATGGGCCCTTGGGACAATATTTCTAGATTCAAACATGGAAATTTGTTCACTCGACACCTTGAGAATTACAAAAAAAAGAAAGGAAGCTAGGAATACATCAGTGGGGTGCAGGAGGAGCCCGTCTTACTACTAGAGCAGAGGAGTTTGGTTGAAGGAGAACTGAGAGAGAGACTGACATCAACACACTGATTGATTCTCAGGAAAGAATGAGAGGACAGCAAGCTCCTGATCAGATCAGAGATAGGACCTTTCACTGTGTGTGTGTGTGTGTGAGCAGGGTTAGATGGGACAGAAAGAGAGATGGAAAAGGTGAAGTCATATATAGACTGTGAACTTACTGCAACAGACATACACACTGGATGCCAAGAAAACAGACCTGGAACGAAGAGAAGCACCAGTAAGCATCTTCCAGTGCAGCACTACAGTGATCACAAAGCATTTCAAGACTCCAGTGAGGGGACAAGCTGAGGGAAACACTAACTCAGACAATAGTTCAGCCTTTAAAGAAATGAATTTAATAAGGGTTCTGCTGATCATATAACTGCTGCTTTTAAGTTCTTTATCTACCACAAACACCAGCCGTTCAGTTTGTGAAGCAGTTTCATCTCACTGCTAATTTCAAAGCAGGTTTTTATAGCCAGACATCTTACAAACGGCACCATCATCATCATCATCATCACTGTGGAGCTCAACGCGTTTCCATGTGTAGGAGAACAGAGCAGCACACCTGTAAGCCTTAGCAGTTCTATTAAAGGAGTATTACACCTAGAATAAACATCAAGTTTGTTTTTCAAAAATAGATTCTTTGAATCCCTAAAATATGTTCAGGTGGTTATTAGGAAAAGTTCCTTTAGCTGATAACCTGCTGTAATCTTACAAGCTCTTGTCACACACCTTAAATATGTAGAAACACTTGGTCTTGGCTATTTATTATAAAATGCACCCACATTAATTAGTTCATACACAACAATGACTGACTTGTTCATCTTTAACAGGCAGATAAATGTGATAAGAACGGTTTGCTTCCAAACATCCATGGATGCACTCACTAGTTCCGGGTCTGGACAGCAGGGAGATGATGAGGGTCAGGCCCAGGCCGGTGACATGAGCCGCTATCACCGCCGCCCTCCGCAGCCACACGTAGAGCCAGTACTCCCGCATCCCCAGCCCCTCTCCCACCGGGCTGTACTCCACGTCCGACCGCATGCTGCTGACCGCCTGCCCGGCTACCTGCCCGCTCCGGAGGCCGCGAGAGCTGCGCTGAGACGGAGGGACGCGGCGCGGGTGCTGCCGGAACACTGCACGGGCTCCATGTTCGTGTGGTGACGGAGGAAGAAGCGGACAGTCAGGATGGACCGGAGACCCGAGCACACCGGGGCAGTCAAGCTGGACACGGGGACAACACGCACGACTTCCGGTGCGTGGTTTTTCAAACTCCGCGTCTAAAGTATCTTTTTTCTTCTTCTTCGGTGGGGTTTCAATAATTCATTACATACCATTCATCTACATCTAACTGTGCAACTGGAAGAACCCGAGGCTAAAAACAAAGAAGGCACCAGGCGGTTTACTTTTCAATAACCCGATACCTTTGTTGTGATAGTGTCTGCTGTGAAATCCAGATGTTGTCCTGCTCACACAAGACTGGTTTCGGTTCCTGTTTCAAAGAGGAAAAACCTGAACTTCCAGCCGTAGTCTGGGTTAGTTTCCACGGATTAAACACTGTGGTGGTCCGTGGATTAAACACTGGGTCGGTCCCAGATTAAAGGCAGAATGGTCCGGTTTCTTACACCACCACAGCTGGAGAGTCCCGTGCACACATCTGCTGATGGCTTGTTTTGGTTTCACTTCCTGGTTTGAACTGAACTCGACATATGTTCCGTCTCTAGTTCCTGCCTTTCCTTTAGTCCTGGCTCGGTATTGACTCAGATGGCGGACTGACGGCCCCACTGCCACCAATAGGATTCACCGCCCGTGGATGATCACGTGGTCATTTTAAGAGGCACAATCGTGGAGTGTAACCGGTCCTGCAGACAGTTTCAGTGCTTTCACTACAAAATACATGAAAGGACATAATGTCACTTCATTAAATAAACACTCCCTCCCTTCTTCTGTGGTTTCCAGACTGTTGGCATTGTTCAGTGTTGTATCATGTTGTAGTATCAGGACTGTATGCATGATGTCTAAATGTTCAACGTGTTTCTGAAGGGATTTTATTTTAATGGCTTTCATTTTCCCCTGGTCAAAGCTGCAGTACCCACAGATGTATTCAGGCGTTAAGGCTGTTTTCCTCTTAAAAAACAAGAACTGCAGCAGGTGCATGATGTAATTGTGTTGGAACCAGCAGATACACAGCTGGAATACTGGGACACTGTCCGACACTGGAGCTTTCACTAAATGTGAAATTTGAGAAAACTAGTTAAATAGAATGCAGGGCCTTAAAAATAAGTCACAGAAAACAAGTGTAAAGGACATTTTTAATCCATTTTATAAATCGACATATTTAATTTAGCAGCATAACCGGATGGTCTTGAGGTATTTCTAAATCCATACTCTGAATTTCATCCCACCCTCCCACTCCTCCCTCAGACATTCATCCAGACAAGATTCACACACCAACAGATCCATACTGAACTGTGCACATACAAACAACCTGACACACTCATACATGAGCGTTTGCTCCATAGACAAAAGGCAGGCAGGCAGACCTGCGCACACACACACACACACACACAGATATATTTGAGTCCTGTTGCCTCAGTCTTGGACTGAGCAGAGCTGGCTCCCTCATAGTGGCTTGTAAGGCAGGCACACTTAATGGTGCAGTTTTGGCTGTAGGACAAAAGAAAAATTTGAATATGTTACTTTCATTTTGACAACTGGGTTGAATATTCACCTCAGAACTGTACAAAATCAAGTAGATTAAACAAAGTGTGTGTCAGAAAAGTCAGAATCAGAAGAGAAATCAGATGGCTGGGGAAGACATCGATTAAAAGTTACATTTTTGGGATTCAATGCACCAAGTCGCTATGTATTCTGGGTAGCTTTCCATTTAGAAAGCACAGGCGATGAGGCTTCAGCTTCAAGCCGATAACCCCAACAGTACAACTGACTAGGTCTTGTGGAAGAAAGGTTACAAGTTCTTTTTTCAATCTGAAGATATGCATCTGTGTCTCTCAATTGTCACTGATGATTGTTGCCATGGAAACAGCTCTTAGCTGAGAGATAGCCTTGGAGTAAGGCGACACACTTTTTGGACCTAAAGTTCATCAATTTTTAATGTTTTGCAACCGACTTGTGTTAGATTAGTCTACGAGCACAAGGAATACGTGAGCTGTGAAAACCAGCACACAGACCAGCAACCACAAGTGGACATGATGACTGATTGTCATGACTGTAGTGGCTCTGAAAACTTTGTAGCTTTCTCCATTGCAGAATACAGCAGCTGTAATCAGCTTGGATGACAAAAGCACAATGAAAACAAATGGTAATCCAGTGTTAGAGGAAAGAAAAGTTAGCTGGAACTTCTAATAGCACAGCTGCTGACAGGCGAGTGCTTGTTACTCAAAACAACTTTTCTGTGGCGTTTTCCTCTAAATTCATGAACCTCTATGTGATCGATGTTTGTGCCCACAGCTCTGATTTTCCTGAATTTGACTTTTCAAGAATGTTTCTGGGAACATATAATAAGGGGGTGACTTATGCATGGAAAACAGTCAGCCGGTCCTTCCTTGACCAGGTAAGACGAGAAAAACAATCAGGATGAGTGTCGTGTTTGTCAGATAGGCAGTGTTCACCGTCACAGGCCAAGGAACGAGGACACTAACAATTCATTGTAGAAGGAGGAAAAACCTGCAAGTTTAAAGACCAGTAATATTGCCTGACACCCTGTGTGCTGCTTGATTCCCTGCTTTCCTCTGCTCCAAACTCACCTTCTGTGTGCCCAGTTTCTTCTCCACACCCCCTGCCAACCCCCCGCTTTTACTGTCCTTCCAGGGGTAGAAGTTAGAGCGTGGAGAGGAGGAGGTGGCAGAGCTGGAAGAGGAAGAGGGCAGGCGGTGCGTTGGGAGTTTGGAGGAAGGCGAATGATCCTCCATCCCACCCCCTTTACGTTTCTTCACCAGCCCCTGGTGCTCAAAGCTCCTCCCGCTGCCCTGTCCGTGCAGTCCTGAGTCCCCCACGCCCCGGCTGTGGGAGTTGTTGGTTGTAGAGGATGGGTCTGGGGGTGATGAATGGCCCAGAGGAGTGTGTGTTCGTCTGTAGGTCCAGACTGCCTTGGCCGCTGGTGAGTGGGACTCTGAGGGGGAGGGCTGGGGGCGGGGTTTGCTGCTGGGTGAAAGCGTGCCATTGGTCTGCCCATGTGGGAGAGGCGAGGAAATGGGGGGTTTAGAAGAGGAAGATGAGGAAGAGGAAGAGGCAGCAGAAGGTGGACGGCCCCGGTCCTGGAGGATGATGCAGTTCCTGTCGGGGCCTGAGTGTTCCCCTTCCTGGGACGGGGCCTTGCGTTTGCGGAGGGTAGCAGCGGCTGCTGCCTCTTCTCGCAGCTTCAGCATCTGCTTGCTGGGACGCCCCACAGGGTTCTTAGGTCGCCCGAGACCTACCGGACGCACCGCCACAGGTTTACTCGGAGACACCAGATGACCTCCACTGTTACTGCTGCCACTGCCCCCGGAGTTCTCTGATTGTATGGCTGTCGGAGGTTTCCCTGGACCACGACTGGAAGAAGAGGACGACAAGGACGACGACGATGCAGTTTTGAGGGAGGAGCTGATATGACTTCCTGTGCGGACCTTACAATGTAATGAAGAGGAGGAAGCGGTGGCTGAGGAGGAGGGAGACGAGGACGTGATGGTCTTCACTGAGGGAGGTGGAGATTGAAGGTCCGTGGCTTGAGGTATTTTCCTGGATTTTGAAAAATAAATCAGTAAATCAGTGAGTCAAACAGTCACTAGATCAAAGTAAATTGTTTAACTATCTGATTTAGCACATTCATGCAGTTCTAACTCAACAAAATCTAACACATTTCAGGCTAATGTGTGTTGTGTGAGGCAACTTCAGCTTTAGAAATGAGCATGAGATACCAATTTCTGGTTGAATTGTGTCCATCACAGCAAGCTTGTCATTTGTCTATAAAAGCACAGATCAGATACTGTATTTCCTCCATTCAATCGTAATATTGTTAATTATATAATATATAGAATGTCTTTTTCATTTAAACCCATTTATAGAAAATACCATTTTCTGATTGTTGGCATCCACTGAAATTCTATATTAAAAAAAAAGGACACGTCGAACCTGTTGACAGCTTGACCACTAAATCACTGATCAATGTATTGTAAGCTGCAAGCAATATAACCATAGTACTTCAATATTGAAAATGAGCTCAAATTACTAAAAAGTGTAAAAATTGGTTGACCAGAGACAATAATAGACTTGGCCGAAGTGAATTCTATGACACAAAGCAGAATGCCAGACTTCACCTTTGCCTTGTTCATCATTTTCATAAATCACAACTCCTTGTTGTGCATTGACCACATCAAACTTTGTCAAATGCTTCCCATGGACACAAAGGCTGGTAATGATCCAGCATTAATCTGATCCAATTACAAAAAAGATGTAATGATATAAACTGCAGAATACAATGAGCTTCATTAGTTCCTATTCTCAGGTGTCTCTACTATGGCTGGGTGGGAGGGCACACTATTTGTACTGTTTCTTGTTAATCTTATGTCCATGTTCTCTTGGTTGATCTGAAAAAATAAAAACCGATTTCAAATAACGGCTGCAAGTCCAAACAAATATGTCACCGAATATGTATGCTAATCTAAATATGATTAAGATACAATATGCCAATCTTGGTTTAAAAATGTAGACGCAGGTAGGGGACCAATATGATTTCTAACAAGCCACACTAAGGCACAGATTTGCAATTAACTAGGTTACTGCATGGCATTTTTTCCCAATGAGCTTTTTTCTTATATGCATGTAAAGCCAGAAATATCCGCTGATATTCAGGGAAATCAGTCTCCGTCTTACTGCCAAATTCTGACTTTTCACCACTGCTGTTCTGGGCAGCAGAAAACACCATCTGCTTCATCTAATCGTGACTAAGCAGCAGGTTACATCCAGGTTTATCTGATAGTGTTACCAATTCACAGGATCTGATGCAACTAGCCTTAATCCATTTACAGTGGCTGAGAATCTACAAAGAAAACTAAATTGGATGGAGGTGGAAATAGAGTGGCACAGCTGATATGGTACAATTCACAAATTATCACTTGTTACTGAGTATTTTAAACATGACACTGAGGACTAGCACATTTTGGCAAATTTCACTGTGTAATCAGGATGGTGGTAGAGCTTAACTCATTAAAAGTAGCAGCCAATTTGTGTTAGTGGGCTGAACATTTGTGGTGTAGGCATGTCACCCATCTGGCACCGACAGCTCATTTCTATCAGAAATTAGGACCTCTTCAATATACAAGACAGGAGCCAATTCTGCACCCCATTAAAAGCTAATAATCTCAGGGATTAAAGCAAAAATATTTGTGAGCCTGAAAAGTTGTCCAGGTTCTCCTAGACATGAATATTAAGTATTTAAATCAGGAAAGTGAGTAGTTTAACTCCTGTGGTCTTGTGGCATTACTTTTGGCTTATTTAGTGAAAACTGCCTTGTTTTGGTATCAGTAGTGAAAGCCAGTGTTTAGCACAGTTTATACCTGGCATTAGCATGCATCATGGGTGACCCCATCACAAGCTGACAGCTCTAAGCAATGGGTGTGCATGCACCCAACGCATTGAGATCCAATCGCTCAGACTACATTCAGAGGTAATCTGGGACACATATTATGCAAATGTGTCCAGGGCCACATCCTCCAACTGGATGAAGCCAAATTATCTCAGATACGGGCGCTGGTGAGGCCTGTATTCGACTGACTCATTTGTGAGCTTTGTGGAACTCATTGACAGTTTAAAAACAATCACGGTGATGGGCAGTTCAAGTTACAGCTCCTTGACATTACTACTCTACCTAAAATTCCTGAAGAGAGGTCTGCAAGAGCCTCAGATTGATCGACTCAGAGCTCAGCTGCCAGTCATGACCTCACAGCCCCTTTTTATAGCATCAAGTAACTCATTAAACCAAATGAACACTTGAACATTCGGTGTCATAAGAACTACCGATGATTTCAGAAACAATCTTTGGTAGGAGTTTATTTGATGTGATTTTTTTAGTTTGGCCCAATGGACGTGCCTCCCCCAAAGATGAGGGTAGCAATACAGTGGTCCAAACCCCCTCTGTTCTTTTAAAGACATTAGAATCATGGCAGTTTTTTAGCACTACATTTTTAAGTCTAACGTACTGTATTTTGACTGTAATAAATTATTTTTCCCTGGTTGCTAAGTGTCGCTCTAACAGATTCACAAAGGAAGCATTTTAAATCTTATTTCCCCTTTCCATTCCCGTAATTGGAATGACAGAGTAATATTGTCTTTGCAAAGGTAAATGATGTACGTGTTTATTGACATTGAGCGGGGAAATAAGATCTGATCACAAGTGGTCACTTGAGACGCAGGTGGAGATCTTCTAATGCCAGGTGTGAGCTGGCGTTCTTAGAGCTGTCCACTTGTGATTGGATCATCCAAGATGCAAGCTAATGCCAGATGAACAAGCTATTGATGGTACCATCATTATTTTCAGTCACTTAGAATGGATAAAACAATAAGGAGAAGCATTTAGAAAAGGAACTATAAGCAGTGCGCAAAGGTAACCAAAGTTTTTTTTTTTTTTTTTACTTTCCTTCAGCACCACAAAAGCAGAGCAAAGTAAAAAGGCCGAGCAGGAATGTAAGCTCAGGTTTCTTACTTCCAAAGATGGGCGCTGATGTGCTGCTCAAGCATGCTGCTGAGAGCCGACCTCAGGTGATGAAGTCTCCTGTCAAACGTGTAGATGCCATGACCCAGTGCATGGCTGCCAAATGAACATACCTAGAGAAAGAAGACTTGTTGTAAATGTGTTACAGGCTCCTCGTGTTACCTGTACCAGTGGTGGCCAGTAGTGGTTTAAAAACAACACCAATGTCAGACATCCTGCGTTATTCTGTAGTCTCATAGCAACAGTCAAATCACATTACACTGGTGCCTTGGTGTTTTGATGTGTTTGTGGGTAAAAAAAAAAAAAAAGAGGATCAAAACCATAATCACAATCCATAGCCAGGGACCAACTTGAACCAGTTCTGCAAACTGAAATGGGTAGTTACTGTCCATTTCCCTACATCAACTTCATAAAACACATATACCACATGTGTAGAACTTTGCTAATCACCATACATCAACATGCTGACAAATGTATCCTCTGACTGAGCATCTCAAAACAAAGATACTGAGCAATGGACTGCGGTCAAAAGGTTCATAGTTGATCAATGTGTTGTTAGTTTCACTATGATATCAGGAGTAATGAGGAAGTACTGACATTAAGACAAGATCAGGAAGATAAGAAAGGAAGATAAAACTCTGATAGAGCTGCCTGTGGTAGTCAGGCATGGCAAGTTAACTCCCCGTTTTTACAGCGAACATACAGGAAGTTTAGCCAACACTGGAATAGTGGTCCACTGAGCTGCACTGCTCGCATAAACACGATTTTCTGTGATCAGTTCTCACAAGGAAAAGTTACCTGTGATCTCATCACAAGAGATAATGTCTTCAGTGTGCAACGCAACACTCATATGCCCAAGGCTTTTCAGAACATAAGTGCTGCAGTCTGATGACCCAAAATTGGTTTGGAGAAAATAGCATCTTAAAAAAGTATCTAGGATTCTTTGCAGTTGTGTTGTATTTATGAATGTTACATGCCATTCATGCCTACAGTAGGTCAGAGTTCAGACAGTTAAGAGTATTATTGGAGTTTTTTGCACAGGTGTACAGACACGCGGGTTGAACTGGATGATCCCTCATGTCGTGTCTCTGAACGATTCACTGACTCACTAACACACATGGCCATCTCAATGACCAAAGCAAAGAACAGAGAACCTCAAATCACAACACACATGGAGGAAGTGTGACTTTCTCCACCCAGACTGCCTTTACTGTATCTAAACAAAGCAAAGAGTTGTTTAAAGCTATATTAATGTTCTGAATGTTGTATCGAGAACATTTAATGCAGCTTTCAACAATTCAAAAAAACAAAGTCAAGACATTCTCTTCCCACTGTTAAACACAAGCACAAACTGCTCACCGCTTGTGGTCTGGGATGTGCAGCAGAAGATGGCAACTCAACGAGCTCTTCAAGTCCTTCAGCATCACTGTCATCACTGGAGATTCGTCCATGGACGAGAGGCGAGGGGGCTCGGAGACTTCCCTCGTCCAGCCGCTGCTTCTCCTCCTCTGGGGTGCTCTCTGGCGCTGCCGTAGTCCGACTGTCAAACAAACACATTTTAAATATTCTATACATAGCTGTGATACATTGATGCTCAGCGTTTCACAATCATTGGCTATGCATTGCTATGTAACTAACATCCATGAACATGATGTCGACAGGCCTGTGTTTCCTGAGGCTAATGTGAACGGGGTGTGTGTGTACCACCATCTCTCTCTCTCTCTCTCTCTCTCTCTCTCTCTCTCTTCCTGTGTCTCGTGCTCCCCTTGCCTCCTCTTCTCTCTCATCTGTCCCTCCCTGATTTTTCCTTTTCACTTCCATCCATTTTCCTTCTGTCTATCAAGGTAAACAAACACTTCATAATTGTATGAATTAACACTGACTGAATAACTGTCTTGTTGTATGTATATTAGTCTAGTGTGTTTATTGAAAAAATATATTAAGCAGTCCTTTTTTGCCAGCAAAGATTTTGAGATTTTTTCCCCAACAGAAACTGCCCTCTACATGACATTCATTTGCCCCGCGTCAATCATTCCCTAAGCTTCAATTGTTCTAAGTCTTTCTGATTGTTTTATTCTTTTATTGTTTTTTGAGAGGTGCTGATTCACCTGTATGATCATTTTGGAGGAGACACATTGTATAACACAGTGCAGTTCAACAGCACCACAGAGATGCGTTTGTTATTCACCCTTCCGCTTTAGCTTTTGCTTTGTGTCAGGTGTAGTTGTTAATTTAATGATGTTGACATTCAGGATCTTTCGAGAAAGACATAGATGCAGAGTGCAGGATGTGTGGATGTGGAATAATTAAAAGTGAAGGCAGCTGAAGTCTATTTGGCAGTTCTGTTATGCAATTCTTTGTAGTTCTGTGGTTTAATTAAGAACTGAATAGAACTGCAGACTAGAGTCTGGATTCTGCCAACTGCAGTTTAAGCTAGTCAATGGTTCAAGTGTGGGCTGGACAATTAGTGACGTACTCCTAACCTACATCAGATGTGTGTATAAGTAAGCAAGGTAAAATGTAAAAGCCCATTTTTCAGTAGATGACCATGTCTAGTGATGCGCAACCACTTAATCAACTAAAATAGTTAAAAGCAGCAACTGGTGTGTGTGGGTGAGTGTGTATGAGTGGGCAGTAAATGTGTGGCTGTTTGAAAAAGGAAAAGATTGTTTTAATCTAGGATCTGATATATAATTTATATAATGACAAAGGTTTATAATATCTAGAAATGCCCTTGCTGCCACCATGCATCCTCATGTATGCTTCAGTAAATCTTACTAACCTGAAAGCAGGGAGGCTAGCCAGAGGTCTCCTGCAGTGTGGAGCCCCAGCCTGCTCCCTGGGGGCCTCTGGGCTTGGGGACCGTCCAGTGGAGGGTCCTCCGTCCAGGGATTGGGCCCCTTTCTCACGAACCTTGGTCTTGAGTTCTGCCACTAGCTGGTCAAAGTTCTTGCTGCGGCCCACCACTTTCCTCCGCTGGTGGATGGAGTGGATCTGATGACACAGGATACAAGCAGCATCATTTTGACTGACTTCAATTCAAGTAGCAGTTCAAAACGTGTGGACTGGCCTGCTGAGCCAGACGGTTTGCTTAAATCCCAATATGATGAGCCTTAAGATGCCTAGCCTGAGGTGTAACTGTGCGTTCAGACCCAGTAACATTACTGTTCTGTACTTTGAACAGGATACACCATAGGTTACTGAGTAAACCTACTCTAATCTCATTACATAGCAAAACATAGTGGGTTGTAGGTTAAAATAGAGGGAGTGGATAGCAATATGACAAATAATTTGGTAATATTAGCTAACTAATATCGAAAATAATGCTTATTGGCCCAAACTGCATAATCGCCTTCTGGGGCTGCTCCAAAACTGTTTCTCTTCATTAATCTGTTTGTTCGCGGCTGGTAAACAGATGTATAATTCAGGGAGTTCTTGTTTTTTTCTTAAACACAGTTTCTTGTGGTTGCCATGGTCACACGGCAAGACAAGACAGCAAGTTGAACCATCAGAACGCACGAGAAGCTAATTTCAATATTGGTTAGCAAGCCACAACAACGGTTTCATTCCACTGTTTGGTGGGGATTATTGGGGAACTTTATTTTTCACCCACTCCCAAACTAGCATAAGCTCACTGGAAAGTGAGCCCCTTATGGTGCTGACTTCAGTCCTACACTTCAGGATACTCACATTTTTGTCTTGATACTTTTATGTTTTCTCTCACATTCTTTCAGTTTTTATTAATTGGTCCCAGAGAAACAATGCTTCATTTCACAGGACCTTCCCAATCAATGGGAAATGATGCTGGGCCCTCTGGCTCATTCAAGAAATTCTAATATAACATTTAACGTTTTAACTTGACATTTCAGTGATATCTCATAAAATCAAATAAAACTGGTGGCTGCCGTTTATTTATTAAGCTTAATGGCTCACAGCTTTGTGTGTTAGGAGTCAGAAAAATAATTCATTAATTATTCAGCAGTTGAACAGTCTCGAGTTAATTCTTTTATTCAATAAGACCTATATTCAATAGACTATCAAGTAGCACTATTACTGTTTTCATTCCACTTATGCATCAGTGGTTCTCATAAACAACACTAATCTAATCTAGTCTAATTTCTACTTTCAATCATTCTAAATTGACGGTTAAAAAGGTATGCAACATATTTCCTTGTTAGTAGCAGGTAGGAAAGAGAACACAGCCACATGCTCAGTCTGGTCACCTATAGAGCAGGTATAAGATGCTGGCTGTTTTCCAGCCTCTTTCCTGTCACTACTGTCATTTCCTGTTAATCAGGTCATCCTGTCTACTCAGCTAGATGTGGCCTCTCACACTCACTTCCTCCTTCATGCACTAGCCACCATATAACGACTCTTCTTCTGCTGGGAGCCATTTTCACCACTCAATATCAGTGAGTACTGATCAGTAACAAGGATCATGGACTGCAGTTTCATTTATTCGAAAATATCTATTCTGATCTCACATTGTGTGATTTTTTCCCCTCTTAATCCGATGTGGTATAATAAGTTTCACTGCAGTTTTGATAATATAGAACACGAAATACATCCAACTCGTAAAAACATCTTTACACAATACAAAGCATCTATGGTGGAATACTAGATTGGTAACCAATTCTTCTTCAAAGAATGATGAACATCCATCCTCACTAAGTGCATTAAGTAGTGGAAGGTGCAGCTCATCAGCAAACACACCGACTCAACTTGCTCCATCATCATATTACTCAGCCCCCTGAAAACCATATTTTCAGATGTCATAAATCTGTGCTGCCAGATGAAGCACGAATTTTTAAGTAACTTGTTGGCATAAGATGCCATCAGAGCGCAAAAAGCCATTATCGGTCAATAATTGCTGAAATTACATTTTGCTGATAAAATGTATACATTTATACACTATGACAAATTTAAAAGGAAAACTTGAATGGGTGGAAACACATTATGAATGCCCATGCTCCCACAGAGGACACTGAATGCTTTGATGAGTATGAAAATGAAGTAACATTATGCTGTAGACACCTATGGGAGATTGTGGGCCAACGTTAAATAGTACCGTTCCACCATGAGCATCATTATCATCATCATCAAAACACCAAATGAGGAAAGAACACTGTTCACTCCTTCGGTAGACCTCCACACACTTGGAGAATCCAGGACAAGGAGCACTGAAGCTGTTCTGGAGGCTAGTGGTGATTCATCACACATTTGCATATCATCTCATACAGCTATGAAATTAGTTACAAACTAAAAATGTATATTCCTGTCAGCTCTCTGGCAAAAATATTATACTACTTGTTGGCTGTTGTCTGAGTGATAAAGAGCCCACAAACTCACAACCTACTTTCCTGCTCTGATGTGTACTAATTGGGTCGAAAGCAAAAAAGGACAGGACCGGATGCTGAAATTAAGCCTCTAAACCTTTTACTGAACCACACAGAGAAAGGAAAATAAGAGAGGAACAATTAAAAACCTAAAAACCAAGGACAAGAGGAAGAAAACTTGCAAAGACATAGGACTCGGAGGCATACGAGTGTGTCTGAGTGTTTGGAGCTTACATTGCATGTCAGGAGGCGGGTGCAGACTTTCTTCCTGTCGGGATCAAGGACACCACAGTGTTTGTCCAAGTCACACTCCCTCTCTGAGGACACACAAAGAGCATCTCAGCTACAACATCACACAGTCAACGAAAATCTTTATGACATCAGAAAACAGACATTTCCACATTTTTCTGCAGAGTTTTACCATGAAGTGTTAAAAGCCGGTTAGTCATCAGTCGTCTGTCAAAGATACGATTCTAATTTAATCAATATAGCCATCTACACTGGCTGCATAACGGCTCAAGTTTACATCCATAACCACAACCTGTTCAAGTCTATTCTCTTCTGTTTTACATGCATAATTACACTGAGTATTGGGCTCTTAGTGCTTCAACCATGTCCAAAATGCAGGCGACCACACAGCAGTATGGTCTCTGAATGCATCCTATACAGACACTGACAGACGACTGAAGGTGCTGTGGTTTTATTATGCTTTCCCTACGCAGCTTGTGTAAACACAGTGTGAGGCTGTGCTCAGACAGACATTAAAACTGTCTGAAAAAACTAAAACACACCACTCTAATCATTTCAATGAGACCACGGTAGGGATGCAGAGAAAACGAGACAAAGTGCAGGGTCAGTTGAACCCGATTGAACTTTGTGTCAGTCAAGTACATACATATGCTTATCACTGCCAGATTCACTTTAACATGAACAGCCTAATTCTACTGTATTACTTTGCAATTGTCGAGGCAGTGAGGGAAAAAAAAAGAAACTGTTGCCACAACAGCTTACCCAGTTACAAAATCCTGCCTCATAGCGTTATAGCCTGCAGTGCAGTGTTTTGGGATACTACGAGTCTTCACACACAGATCACGCTCAATTTAGCCCTCTCCAACGTTATTTCATTATTACATCCTTACAAAATGACCCATCGTCGCAGCTCCCACAGTGCTGTTTTTGGACTTAATATTTAGTTAGCCACGTTTTACAGAGTGATGCTCAGACTCACATGTGATCAAGTATTCTCGGAGTCCAGAGTATAAATTCCAGTTGTTGCACATAGTCTGATGATATCATACAGTTTTATAGAATTACATCTTCCTCTAGTAAGACTTTCAGCATGGATCTAAGAGACAGGATCATGATTATTTAGCAGGTAAATCTACTACATGATTAGTATCTACCTCTAACCTGCTCACTCTTTCCATATTACCCAAATCTCTCCATTTGTACTTACTGGAGGCCACTTTGTTGTAGGGTCTGGGGACCCGGTGGCTCGGCACCACAGAGACCAAAGGAGAGTCCTTCCTTTGGTTTGGGGTGGGCGGCCTATCACTGGGTGTGGGTCTACCGGGTGGGGTGCTTCCGTGTGGCCAGGGCGGATCTCTGAGTGATGGAGGTGGAGAGCTCATCGGGGGCTCCAGAGGTGGCGGCTGCTTGAATACTGATGTTTCTGCGTGGCTGCTGTGGGAAGACTTCTCCAAAGGAGAATGTCTGGGTGATGGAAGAGGAAGGGTGGGTCCAAAGTTAACTTTTTGGCTAAACTTTTGACAACACTGGCAAAATAAATAAAACTTTTAACAATGTTATCGTAACTGTTTCCTGTAAGAGTTTTATGTGGGCAAAGGTTCACATTCTGCATGTTTACAAAAATAACAGCTACAGTTTTATCCAAGGCTGCAGTCACCTGGAGCTTTGTTTAAAGGAGTTTGAAGTCATTGTTTGACTGTGATTTGATTGGCTGAGGGTTAGACAATCAGAGACACCATATAATTGTCAGTTAAGAAATTGCTCATATTTAGCCAGTACAATCTATTCACATTATCAATGTTTGACCTTGTTTTCCTCGTATATGAAGGAGTTTCCCTGTAAGTTTAGTTTCAAAGGTTAGTGTGAGGGACAGTTTTTTCTATTCTAAATATTAAAACATATGTTGCGCTTCAAGACACGTAAAGCTGGACTCTAGTCTAACCAGCTAGTTAGATATGCATTGATATAGATATACTGGTTTAATTGCAAATCAATGCTACCAAAAATGTAATAAAAATGTGAGTGACATCCATTTCAGGCCACTACATTTTTACCGACTGAAATGAGAAGCAGTAAAATTTGCCACCTCAATAAGGCTGCTTAATAGTAGTATTTTTATTGTGTGGTTATGATATGTAAAAAATTAAGACACACAAGGTAATGGTCCTTAAAGGGCTACAACTGTGTATTTCTAGGCCACTACGGTAACCTCCTGGCGTCTCTGCCGGTTGTCTGACATCCTTGTGGTAATAACAAGATGCCAGGAAGTTACTGCTGCTGGTCAAGAAATAGTCCTAGACATAATTGTCATTTTAAACTTCAGTTTTTGTGTGGACTAAACGAATGAGATATGATGTGTTAATTAGTGAGCTTCAGACTAGCTAGTAGGTAGATTCTGTTACCCTTGGACACAGGCAGGCTCTCTCTTTCCCACTATTTCCAGTCACATACATACATACAAACAAAAAGTTTTTAAAATGCAAGCAAGCTGAAAGAAGTATTGCATTAGTGCATCAAAACATGTGACATTCTAATGTGACCTCTGAGCTCTGGTCAGAACATTCTCCTCAACTTCCCCCCCTCTGTTCTTACCGTACTCCATCCTTGGAGTTCTTGGAGTGTCTGTACTGGGGTGGGGTGGAGGGTGAAGGCGGGGCTGCCCGTAGCTGCCCGACCCCCTGGCCACGACCCTCCCATGATGAAGCGGAAGCAGCATTGGTCCCATGGGAAGGAGAGTGGCCGTGGTGGGGCCTCTGCTGGGGCTGGGGTGCAGGGGTGGGAGAGCGCAGGCGGGCGTACAGCTTGGCCAGAGGGCCGTGTCGCCGCTCGCAGTGCTTTTCAAAAGCCTGGGGCTTCACTACTTGGCCACAGTGGCTGCACACCACCAGGTAGAAGTCATCATGGCCGGGGTAGAGGCCAAAGATAGACATGTCTGGGGGAGAGGGAAGAGGAGGAGTGATGAGGAGGGGAAATACAATGGACACACGTATATCATGCTCCAGAAGTGGTAACATGACAATGTCACTTGAAGCAGGCAAGGATGATGCTGCATTATAGACGGACAGTAGAGAGAAAAACCTGGTAGAAAGATACCAGTGAAATCGGTAGCCTACAGTCTCCAACATCCTGGATTCTGACATCATCAACCATGCAAATACCTTGCACAAGTAATGATACATTGCCTTTCAATAAAAGTATATGAACTGGAATATTTTTTATTACGTGAGCCATTTGCGAGGCTGGACACAGATGCTGGATTAAAGGTGTGTTTTGAATCTGCCACTATGCATTAGTGGTGCAGTGTTTAACCATTGGGCCTTCTTGTCCTGTCTTGTAGTTTGGATGTTCTCGCACTGCAAGTGGTTTTACTGCAGACTATGTCTGCCTGTGATAGACTGGTGGCCTATATAGGGTGTATCCCAGCTCGTGCCCAACATGTTAGACCCCAGTGCCCACGCCCCGTAACAGAATAAGCTGGTAGTGGAATATCTGGCCATATTTGGATTTCTGTCCAACATGAACTGCAACAAATCCCTCAGTAGATGTAAACTAAGTGGAAAAACAGACAGAAGAAAAAGGTTTAATTATAAACTTTTAAACAAAGCAAAGGTGTAGATCCCAGCTCATTATTTTTAATCATCAGCTTGCTGTGGCTGTTATTCCTATGTGACATAGATGCAGCATGACTGTGAGAAGCTGAACATACTTACAGAGACATACTATCAAGGTACTCATTTTGATTTATCGTGTCGTGCTCTGACACGCACACACAATAGGGGGAGCGTCTGTGGGACAGCTGCCGCTGCTACACACAGCCAGGCTAGGTGCCAGAAGGTGCCTGAGCACAACATTACCCAGCTTTAGTACTCGCCCTGCTCTCTGCTCTCTGCTGACCAGTACCTCCATTTACTCACTGTGTCTGTGCAAGGCTGAAGACCAAAGTGAACCCGAGGTACAGTCCATTGAGGCTTTACGAGTCAATGTACATGCACGGTTATTCAAGCACACACAAGTAAGATTATCAGTTTATGGTTTCTTATTTCCAGATTTCCCAGACGTAACTATGTCTTGTATATGATATTGGGCAGACTTACCATCCTTACTGAGGGACATGGCCTCTGCAGCCTTTTTGCCATTCTTGCTGCAGTCATCCAAATCAGGCCCTGAAACATCAGCCACATGATGCATATTCAATAAGTTCCTTGGAAGGTCTGAGGTTTTCCAAAAGTTGTATGTCAGGTTCATCAGCAAGACAAAGCCTAACGTTACCCCACAGATTTTGCACATAAACAGGCCCTTAAGCTGTGTTATATAAAGGACTGGTTTGCAGGTCAACTGCTTCTCCACTGACTGCTGCTGGTCATCTGTTTGTAGTCATTTTTGTCAGAGTTTTCTAACATCAATAAGTAGCTTAAGGTATTGAGGGGTGGAGTAGGACTTTATTTGATAGTTATGGACAAAGTAGCACTTGGAGGGATGCCAGACAATGAGTGAGCGCACATACTTAAGGCTGGGAAGGGCAAGAGCACTTTTTGGGCTGAAGTCACACATATGAGGTACCTTGTCGCATACAGAAGCGTTAACATCACTTAAATGGATGCGGCGACGTTGGCAATCAAAGGGGAACATTATAATGAAGCGAAAAGAACACGGAGTAACGTTAGCCAATATCAAAGGCTGGGCCAGCATTTACATGGTGGCAACAGCATCAGACTCCTCCTCCGTCACCGGCGTCTACTCTCAATCCTCCTGCTGCTGCTGCTAGCATTAGCATGCTAACGCTAACAGCCTCGTCGTCAACGGCTAGTCTGCCTTGCATGCTAGCGAGCTAGCTAGCTTTCCACGGTAAGAAGTTGCTCGCCCAACCATCCACACTAGCCTCCTTCCGCTCTGATGCCACCGCTGCCTGGCCGGTTTCACTAAAATGAAACACATCCCTTAAACGCTGGCAGCTTGGTCCATGACCAAAGCCGTGACATAGGCACTACAATGGCTATATCTGTGTAACTATCACTTATTTTTTCTGGAAGACAGCGTATGCAGTGGGACCTGGGAGAGAGCAACATGTTACCCACCCAGCGCTAGGACCCGGCAGGGTCTTTGTTTGGGTAACATGGTTAGCTCTGTCCTCCGTTTCCACGAAAATAAACCCCGGTGCTTTGATTAAATTGCTTTGTAGCTGCCAGTGTTTGCGCCAATGTGATTCCTTACCATCCGCCGCTGTCACACCGGCCCACTCGGTCCAGGCACTCCAGCTTTGACCCACGAAATCATCGAGGCTAGGCACCCGCCGATCCAGAGCAGCCATTACTTTTACTGCGCGTTCACGCACCGCCATCATCACTGCGCGGCAAGCAACTTACGTCATATTTCGCGCTCTCGACAGGATAGGAACTTCCTGCGTGCGCGTTCTTTGGACAGCCACACAGAGCGACAGACAGGAGAGTGGGACAGACAGCCTCTGAATTATGTCATTTATCTCTTTTCCCTCCACCTTAAAACAGGAATACTGCGTGGCTTCTGAGTGTTAAAACAAATTATACGAAGAAGAAGTGAAAAATGAGAAAGCCAGTAAATAAGATAAATAAAAAAAAAATAAGATAAGGCAAGTTCACTTGTATAGCACCTTTCAAACACAAATTCAACCGCTGTTCACAGTGCATGAGAGCGACACTATTTCAAGTAGCAAAAGCATTCATTATGCAGAACGCCCCATTTCGGAACAACACAAACGGGGCCTTTGGGACTCTGAAAGATCCCTCCCACCCTCTGATGGACTATTCACCCTGCTGTAGTCCACAAAAAGGTACCGGAGCACCAAGGCGAGATCCACCAGACTCAGCCACAGCTTTATCCCCCAGATTATCTGACCATCATCACCCTGCCTTGAACCCCCCCTCCACTCTCTACACACACACACACACACACACACATTTTTACCACTCATTTATGTCCACATAGAGGAAAACAATGACACACAGGCACACATATTAAGGCTGTGATCGGTACATACACAAAATCATGTGGCAGTGGCCAACATTACGAAACATAGCACTCAGAGGAATATGTAGCAGTGTCTCTGGCTGCCAGTGATAGCAGAGACAGCACAGTATTTTGCAAGCCATGTAGCCCCCTTTTGGTCATCTTAAGTTTCTGAAGCCCTCTTATGGCCAACCTGTGCTTGTGTCCACAGCTGCCAAATATGAATACTGTCAGTATGAATACTCTTAAGTATTCTAGTTGTAGCATCATCAGTAGTGGTGCTGGTGTTACTACTCTAACCCTATGTATTCTGCACCTATAACTAGTCTCTGAGATGGTATATAGGAGTGGTTGGTATGTAATGGTCATAAAGGCTATAGTTAAAGTTTCTGTCCTGGACTGCTCCCTGGACTCCATAGAGGAAGTGTGTGAGAGGAGGACATTAACAAAACTCAAGTCCATCATGGACAACCCCTCTCACCCCCTGCACGAGACTGTGGGGGCCCTCAGCAGCTCATTCAGCAGCAGGCTGAGGCACCCACCCTGCAAGAAGGAACGCTACCGCAGGTCATTTCTCCCATCAGCCATCAGACTCTTTAACAGCAGCATCACTGGCTGATGTTAACATACTGTTTCCCATCCATGTCATTCCATTCCTTCATTCCTGTACATACCTGTACATTTCTGAACCAAAGTGTAAATATCCCATAGTGTAAATATTTATTTCATCACAGCCATATATTTATATTTATATTTATTTTGCTATTGCTATTTTTTCTTTTATTATTACTTCTTTTCACTCTCCCTGTTCTATTGTTGCTGCTGTAACATGAGAATTTCCCCCTATGGAGGATCAAATAAAGAAAAAAAGTCTTAAGTCTAAAGGTTCAGGGCACCTCTGAAACAAGCACTTCTTTGGACTCTTCATTGACCACTTCAGTATCTGGTGTATTGGCAGTTGCAGAGATGAAACATGGAAGGTTTGACTCAGGATTCCTTGTACACTCTCACTGGGGGTGGAAAATGGTTCGACTCATTTGCTATGAGAGAACTCTTCTATCATGACGTGCTACGCACATTCCTTTGTAAGCATGACAGCCATTCAAGATGTGTAACAATGTCTCACTGATCTGATCTGTGGTGTGATGCAAACAACGAGGCATCTGAGTAGGAGGAAACCAGATAGAATTTATATTACTGGATTATAGTCAGTGAGGTATTAAAGTGTGAGCATCACAACTGTTACAGCTGGTAAAGGTTTCAATCACAAGACTGCTAACTAGTTTAATCCATAATAGTTCATCATTTAGTCATTACATTTGTATTGATAATCTGAATCTGCAAAGTAACTTGAAACTAATGTTGTAAAATAAATGTGCTGGAGTACAAACATGGACTGTATAAAGCAATACGTGTAAATACAGTCGATGAGTACAAACTACAATATTGGCTTGACAATGTAGAGGAGCACAGGTATAAAAGTAGTATAAAGCTGAAATACTCAAGTTAAGTACGAGTAATTTAAAATGTTGCTTAAGTACAGTACTTCAGTAAATGTGGGTTTGATGCGCATGAATTTTTGGTAATGTGGTTAAACACAGTTTTATTTAGGTGTATGCATCATGTGAGAAACAACATAGATAATTAAAACTACATTTTGTCAGGGGGCCTTTATAAGAGACTTTATGAGACACAATGATTTTTTAGGCCTGTGGTGACTTGGGTCCCCGCGTTGGTAACCAAGCCTTCATGAGTGATGATGAAGCTCCAGTAGAATTGTGTCTCCAGACTAAGTAAGTTGTGTAGCGCACTTCCTTTGCTCACAACCCTCAAAGCTGCTTAGTTTTTCTGAGCGGCTGTAACTGTGGTTCAGCCTATATTTGGACTGCATGAAGACGAGAGATGTTTCTAATATTCTGTCTCGTTTACGTCTGTAAATAAGAGTAGATAAAACATTAGAAATAACAGAGCATTGAAACCCATCTTAACACTGCTCATGTACATATGTTCATACTTTCAGCATATCTGCATCCTCATTATATCACTATTTAGGCTCAAACATTTCTATGTAAATGTCTTTCTTCTTGTTCAGATCCGAGCCACTGAACTGATACTTCAGTCAATCATCGGTACACGAATGAGGACTGGTTCAGCCTATATTTATAAATTTGAGCGTATATTCTGTCAACAGGACAAACTCACTGTTCAGTGCAAGAGTGAAGCACAGAGAGAGCATTTTCTTAAACGGTGGTCAGAAGTCACAGGCCCACACACGTGAGCACACCTTCTCCTTTCCTAATCCCTGTAAGTGGTTAAGCCTCACATAGCTAGAAACACAAGTACTATTCCCCATGAAGACGTGATGTGACTTTACATCACATGTACACTGTGTATGTCTGCAGCCTTGTCTTGGCCCCACTTGTATCATATTATCATACAACCAGCTCCAGAAAGACATGTGCGCATCTGTCAGTGGGAATGAAGCGTCACTTTAACTTGCCTGAAAAAAGTGTAATGTGCTTTCCAAAAGTTACTGATGAACAATAGTTGATTTCAATTTGAGATAAAACATTTAATTGGATTATATGAAAATGTGAATATTAAATATTGAATTTATTTGTTAGCCCTCCGACAAATTTCAAATTTCAAGTAAATCCGTGATCATTACAGCAGGTATACAACCTACCATAGATAAATATTGAAGACATGTCCAAGCCTTGTCCTTTTACCTGAGTAAAATCAATACAATACAACCAGAAATTGGGGGAGCAGAATTATCCAGCTGATATTAACCCACAGATGACACCAGATACAAAACAGAAACTGTAACTGTGAATGAACCACAGTCGACCCTTGCTGCTGTACTAATATCCAACAGATCTTGAAGCGCTAAAGAAGCAGTTCAGTTACTGTAAAATTATTATTTTATTATTATTATTAATACATGTTGGGCTCAGCCATTGAACTTTTTCATGCCTATTTCTTCCCGTGTGCCTTCCTAATGTGATTCCAGTGTCAGAGTAGGGAGACAAAATGTCTGCAAAATTTATTCTAAAATTCTGCAAAAGTAAATATGAAGCGTCAGCAGTCTGAGTCTTACAAATAAGTGTCACTGTTTAGTGCTAAATTAAATGCTGTGTGATGCTGTACATGCACTGGCCAAAGCATCAGTGGTGGAATTAAGTGGATTTACCCAATTGTAAAATCTTGAGATACTTTGCTTGAGTTATCCATTATATGGTACTTCACACTTCTAACCTACTTTACTTCAGAGGGAAAACTTTTCTATTTGACAGCTGTAGTAACTAGTTACTTGACAAATTAAGATTTTACATAAAGTAACATGATACTGACTTTTTGTGTGGCCGTCCAAACCTTATTTTATGGCTTCATTAATGGGCAAAGCCTGCGTGTAAAATATCCCCACCAGCCAAAGTAGTGTGAAAGGTGTCAAAGGAGAGAAAGTTCCTCTGTGTTTCAGACTCAAATATACATCTGTGCTAGTGGCTCACAACTCCCTCTGTCCATTCTATGTGATCCCAAGATGTATTTAAGGGGTCACTCGATCATTGAAGGGATACAGGCTTTTTATTTTTTTTTTTAGAATGTCTTTTATAACCCCTTCCTTCTGAAAAACTGGATTTTGTCACCTCTTTCAGTGTCCTTAATGACAAGCTGAAACGTTACACTCTCTACTGGGTTGACCCGCTCAAAACTGTTGTTGACTCTGAAGCCTTGCTTCCTTTTAAGGGGTCACAAGCTAAAAGCCTGAGGACCCTTCTCTGTGACATTTGCATATGTACTATGGTAGCATCCAATAGAAACAGTCCTTCCCTTATCTTCCCTCCTGGTGGGAGAGAGGAGTGGTGGTGATGCAGGGAAGAAAGAACAGTGACTATGCTCTGGGATCAATCTGCCATGGATGGATGACACTGGCTCTTCCCTTTATGCTAACCAGTGACCCAATAAACAGTTGGATGATTTCATTTATCTCTACACACATATGGCTGTTACTGGTTCATCATCCAAACCAGGAGTTGAAGCCTCAGTGTGTAATGTTGTAGATTCTCTCTGAATTTGGCATCATCTAGTGTTTGTATGACGGAGGTACTGGCAGACAATACTGCCTGACTCAATGGATCTGATCCCGAGACTGTGAATGAACGGATTGAAAGACACACATATGCAGAGTGCATCACTTTAAACCAGGATTATCTAATTTCTACCTAAAAACATATGCTGTTACACGAATATGAAAGATGGCACACTCACAAATTGTGCATAGTGGCTTTAAATGTCTGTAAATCAGGAGGGTGGGTGGTGAAAGAGGCAGGTGTGCCGACTTATTAAGTCATTTTGCAATGTAGTTAAGAAAGGAGACAGAACCCAGCAGTTGCAGCTCTCATGTTTTGCACGTCAATACAGATAAATCATTGCTTCCTTTTGCACAAATAAGGCATAAAACACATTAAGTCCAATGTCAATAATCAATTACATAAACATCCCACATATCGCTGTGCTACAACTAAAGATTTCTCTCTTCTCTCTCCAAAATGTATAATATTGATAACTTACTAAATGTGTCTAGTTTCAATATGATGTGGAAAATATATTACTTGACTTATAGTGACTCAAACAGCCCCCTCTTTATTCCCTAGAGGCTGAGGTGATGAAATAAAACAGCTGCACAGATGGCCAAATAATTCAAATCAAAACAGTTACTTCATAGGAATCATTAGTGCAATGCAAATAGCCAGTGTGTTCTTAACAGTGACAACTGTAGTTCAATACAAACCAAACGTATGACATTGGCTGTCAAGTTCCATGTAGAGCAGAACTATGTGCAGGAGTCATTAAGAAATACAGCAGGATTACATTAATCTGGCAACCACATTTAGCCAAATTTGTGACTTGAACTATTAACCATCACAAGATTAAGCCTAAGGCAGTGATACAAATTTACCAGCAAGTCTGACATTATTAAAAAAAAGAAAAAAACAACAGAGAAGCTGCACACTGACACTTTTCCATTGGGAAATACAAACAGAAACCCAACATTGGTTTTAAAAATATGCAACGGACCAATTAATGTTGATAAAAATACATATGAACTGTATATAAATAATGTCACTGTCACCTTTTTGCCAAAAATAGTGTTATGTTGTAATGTTATTTCGTAGTGTACATGTAACATTTTGATCAAAGAGGACCACTGTTTGACCTGATATATTTCAGTGACTTCCACTGTGAAGTCATGGAGAACTGCTGCTGAGGAGTAAACATGAGAGAGCCTGTTTTCTGGATACAGGCAGTGTTTCTTTTTGCCATCAATGGTTAAGTGCAAGAAAATCAAAGTGTTGTGAAACTGTATCATTTGTGTGTTTGCAGAACTGAATACTAACGGCGGAAAAGCACGGAGGGAGGGAGGGAGGGAAAAGATTCAACATTTTTGACTTTCAGGCTCATCTACTAAAATTGAAGTAAATGACTTATGATGATAATTACAGTACTCAGAATCTGTACTGTAGCACGTCCTCTTAAAGATTACATAATGGAACGGTATTACGGATACATTACTGGACTCCTGCTCAGGTGTGAATTCGCTCCAATCTAAAAAGTTTGCTCCTGGACGTGTTTTCTCGTGACAACATTCGCTTTTATTGGATGAAAAGGTTGTTTCATTTCAACTTCTGTTAATCCTTTTTCTTTTGCCTCGCCGAGGACTAGCAGAGATTGTTACATCACAATTGCATCACTTGGTGGCTCCCATAAGGGCAGACATCAAGGGAGGATAATGCGCTAATGTGGAAGCAAATGCACTTCAGGCCTGCTGTTCTGAAGACCAAATACATGCAGCTTTAGTTTTAACTCAGGCATACTACATTCACAGTGGCTCTTATTTTACATAGTGTGTAAGCATATTAATTTGTATTTGCACTCATTGTTTAAGGCACGCAGGAACTGGGGCTTGGTGACAGATTTTGAAAACCAAAGAACTTAGTGTTGCTCAGTCTTTAGAGACTGGGTTAACTTGAGCTAACTGAACAAACTGCTCTGACAAGTGTTGGGAGGTATAGGGGGGGGGGTTTAGGGCAACTGCCTTCCTTTTGTTTCCATTTCTGCAGGTTAACATCAGAGACCAGTGTTGGGCACAAAGCAAATCTGCTGTGGGCACAGGAGCATAGTTATGATTACGGCCCAGGGACTCCCCCTTCTTCTATGGTGGCTGGTGGGTTGGGGTCCTTGTGGAAAGGAGTCTCCTTGTAAATGAACCAACAGTTACCCGTCCACAGGATCAAATTCAAAAACCCAAAAATCTGTAGAAAGACAGGAAAACAGATAATATGATTAGTTTACTGCAAACTTTTAAGCTTAGTTGTTTTTTGACAAAGTGACTTCAATGGATATTTGTGAGTAGTCAGTCTGTGAGAGTTTAGAGTTTAGATTCATTTTGTTCATGATATTGTATCCATCTGTTGCAGCCATACACGGCTCAATATAAACACACTACACTGTACAAACTATATGGAAATTTGAATATTGGGGACTTTTAAGTGAGGCCTAAAAATAGGTTTGACCTGTATGTCAACATTTGGATCGTTGTCAATAAATGTACATACTAGGACACCAAAACATTTGATTATTATATTATAGCATTTACACAATTAGTTTGTCTCAACCAGTGAATCCAACAATGGAAAATAAAATGCTACTGTGAGGATACATTATTCATGTTACAAAGTGTGTTTTACATAGTCAATCCTACATTGCTGCAGAAAATAGTGAGGCTGTCCCAGCAATGGACAAGAACGTCTGTTTATATTATGAACACCAGATGGCACTGGCTGGACTCTGCCATCAGCCACCCTCCAGTAGTAGTGGAACAGTGTTGAAAATAGGGCTGTGCAGTGTGATGATAGATATCATAGAATTTCAGAAAACGCTCTATCGTTTATTCAGTTGCATCACCTGTACTCTTAATGGCAATATTTTTGGTCGTTTGGAAATCGCTTTCTGTTCACCTGCATGGCATGAATACAGGCAGGAAATTTGCATGAAGGCAACACAAACAAACATGGAGGACAGTGAATGTGACACAGAATGGGGTAATTCCAAACAGGAGAAAGACTCTAACCAGCCAAGACGAGATGAGGAACTTGTACATAAAAGAAGGGCTGCCTCTGTTGCGTGCATGCAATGTATTTATGAAAAATTGGACACAGACCAGATAACTGTACTTTGAAAATTATTATTAATAATTCATATTGTGTTACATGCTTAATTGCATATTGGCACAAAGCTTCAAAATAAAAGCAGTTATTCATTCTCCTATTTTAGTGTAACTGTACAATAACAGTAAAATTAATGTTAGATTTTCACGCTGGCATGCTGATCAACCTGTGATGAAATGAAATACAGAAAGCAGGATCCCATTCAGGTTCACAGCTCCACAGGCAAAGATAAAGACAAATGCATATTTCCCTAAACTGAAAAAAAATCGGCTTTTTAAAATGGCTTACACCAGAAAATAATATAAAAGTAACCTGGCTACAAAGATAAGTAAGGTGATGATTTGGCAGTGGTGTTGGTCTGCTTCCATGGTCAGGCTGTGGCCACGTAGTTTGCCAGCACATTCTGCATAAACAATCATATATGTTGTGGTAATGAACTATGATTAATGATAGTTTGTGTCATACAAAAAAGACAATTATTGAATATGCATTTGAGGCTTTGAGGTGCAATAAAGAAATTTTAAGGGAAGTAAATACAATTTACTCAAAATAATCAAACTGTTTGAGACAATTCTGCAAAGTCCCCCAAATTCTGGAGCAGATAAGTTTCACAAGGTTAAAAAAAAAAAATCGTATTGTTTCCTCAATCTGACCGATATGGCCATTCCAAAAATGGAGGGGCTCTTAAGAAGGAAGTAATAAGGCCTGCGGCAGTACTTCACCATGACTTACCACAGAGGCATTGAGGCGGCCCATGGAGGGAAACTCTCCTGGGTGACAGACGTCCTTGCATTGCTGCACTAGGTGCTCGGGGTTAGTGGCCCATTTGACATCAGTCAGGCCTTTGCCCCAGGCTGAGGAAGACACAAGCCACAGGAAGGCAAAGGCAGCAGTCACTCCCAGGTCCTGGCAGGGAGCACACAGCACACACTGAGCATGCTTCCACACAGACACATTAACATCACATGACAATTCAGACGGTTGCATGCAAACTAATGTACTAAATAAAATGAGCACGCTCTCTTACCAACAAGAAAACTCCGGTAACCTTTAAGAGTTCTTATTTGCTTCCTTTCAAATTCAAAAGAATACCCTGCACTAATGCTTTGGCCATATTTATGATTCGTCTCTAGATTATTTTCTATGCACATGTTCTCCAAAATAAAACTTTCACTGTCTTTCTGCCTGAGAAACCACCTGTAATATTAGTTGTGTTGAGCTTTTTAAATTGATCTAGTTTGAGGTGTTCATTAAACACAGCTGAAAGTTTGTACATTTTGCGTGCAACTGTACTCGTCCTAACTAGTTACCCCATCAAAATTCTGCTAGATATTCAATCTCAATAATTTTCTCTTTCAGAGTGCTAAGAGATTATTACTGATATAAAACATTTGTTGAAGTGATCTTAGAAGGGGGATACAAAAAATGATATGTTCACCTGCTGTTAAAAATAACTCATCTGAACCCCAGTGCTCTTCATTCTCAGCTCTGGTCGGACAGTTCCATCACCACTGTACTGGTGCACAAGGCAACTGTTCATTTCCTGAGCAATGCGTTTCTACATATTATTTTCAAGTCCCAGTAGCTTGTTAAAGTTGTTATATTGAATGAGGAAGCTTTGCATTGTGCCTACTGTCCAAAGGTTGTCGCTCCCACGCGTCAGAAGACGTTTGCATAAAATTTAACCTCTCTCAACTTATTCACATCATGCTACAGGACGATGTCTGAGTCAAGGGGAGACACTGGGATGCTATTACATTTACTAATGAAATTCCCAGAGAGCTGTGGTGTAGTCAGGCCATGTTCACACCAACTTCAGCTCTGCGTGAAAAGACGCATGAAGTATGAAAAAAGAGGATGTGTACTCACTATAATGGGGCCACGGGTGGTCTGGCGGTAGGTGTTCTGGTAGCCCAGGTAGAGGACCAGTGTGGCGGTGCAATAAAGGAACCCAAACACACCGACACACACAAAGAACTCTGCCGAGGAGGAGAAGTCCCCCTGCAGGTAGGTCTGATTGGTAGGACTGCTGTTACATGTCGGTATCTTATATGGATATGCTTGCAGCCTGAAGGGAGGTGGAGAAGGAAAGACACTTTCAACAGTCGCTCTGATGAATCCCGTTTTTGCACTCATTGTGATTTCAGAGAAAATACGTCCTCACCTGCGTTACTCTTCTGTCCAAAGGAGGCAAGAACAAAACATATGAAAGAATTAAGCAAGCTTTTTATTTTACAAGGAGTGTGTGCACAAGTTAAACAGAACCTTCAACTCATCTGTATGATCATAGGTCACCTCTGTCATAGAGGAATATCACAGGGATTGGGTTTTGACCTTTTCTTCCAAGTATTTTTTATCACGACAAACAGAAGAACTTTCTGATATCAAACTGCACTACATGATAATGAGAAAAAAAACCGCTTTGGTTTCAAATGGCGCAGAATGGAGATCTGGAGTTCATAGCACATTTTTTTATTTGCTGCTGTCGCACGTCATTGTCTGAACTACTGTATTAAAACTTTATTACAACTAATGGTAACTAGTAAACATTTTTCCTCTCTGTCCAACTCTGTTTTGACCCTACACTGTCCATTTGTGACTGATAAAACAAACACTGTTGCAGATTCTACACCTGCTTTTCCCAGATGGTATAATTTTTATTTTACCGTGTAAAACCTCATTGCAGTCCTTAAGTAAATAAGAGCTACTGCAACTTAAGGAGTATTAAAAAAGGGCGGTGGTCCTTTATAAATGTCCCCTAATGGGATACCTAACCAGCACAGAGCTGCACCAGGCACATTCTGTTTCTGCTAACCGCCCTGTTCACTGCACTTCTGCAGAATGCTACGACAGTCAGCTGGACTTCTGATGAATGTAATGCTGGCACCCTACTGCTGTCCAGTGAGATCGCCACTTCGACTAACAGCCCTGTCTTTAGTGAGTTTCAGTGGAATTGTATGATGATATGATCATATCATGCTATCATGGCACAAAACTGTTGTTCAAATTCATAATTCCAAAAAGTTGTAAAAACAAGAATAAGTCATGCATAAGTAAAACGATTTGTCTGATGTCATTTGTTACTATTGGAACACCAAACATAATCCATTTGGTTCTGTATACATTTCCCATATGATCCATCCATCCACTGTCTATATTGTTAATTCTTGCGGGGGCTGGAGCTAATTCCCAGCAGACATTAGTCCAGAGGCGGGGTACACTCTTGACACAGAGACAGACAACCACTCATGCTCACACCAACAGGTAATTTAGAGTCACCATTTAACCTAACCTACATGTCTTTGGACTGTGGGAGGAAGCTGGAGTACCTGGGGAGAACAAAAACTCCACACAGAAAGGTTCAAGGTTCAAACCGCAAACCTCCCAGCCAGCGGATACGACCTTAGAACCTTCTTGCTGTGGGGCAAGTTGTGCCATTTGAACGATATTCTATTTTTGATACTGAGTTCAACTATATGGCCCAGTTGGATTTGATAGTGAATCTAAATGTTGCCAACCAGCTATTGCTGTTCGCACCGGTCACCTGGTTACCTTATTTTAAGCTTTTGTAGCCAGAAACACAGAGATATGCGACTGCAACATCAGTACTATGTGTTTGGCTACACTGCGAGACAAAATAAGAAAGTACAGAGAAAGCTGCAGGGGACAGAGTGGACGAGTAACCTGCTGAGACAAAGAGGAGTAACCAAAAATTTCACCAGATGATGGCAGTAGCGCACAATTGTGTTGTTTGACACCTAAAGGAGGAGATATGATCAAGTGTTTGTCCTGGTGTTTTAGTCTGCATTTCTAAATGTATTGGCAGAGATGTGGACAGGGCTTCAAAAAGTGATTAACAGCAATGGCTACTATGACTGAGAGTGCTCTAGTATTCAGTACCTGAATGGGTAGCCAAACACAGGCCTGACATCCTGTGGTTCGCCTGCTTCTGTGCATTTAACTGTAAAGTGGGTCGTTCCTGAGTAACCTCCAGTGGTGGCGAAGGCAAAGATGGTGAAGACCTGTAGTGGCAGAGAAATATGCGAGGTTAAGAGGTTGTAAAAGTGAAAGACTGACAGGCCTCTCAAGCTGTAAGGCTTTTGGTTTTAAAGAACATAAAACAATTTTTGGGAATTTGTCTAGTTCTACAAAAATTTAAATCTATACACAGCATTTAAATTAAAGCCAGTTTAATGATTTTTAAGTCCTTATATTTGTAATGATTAAATAAAGACACTTTTGAACTGTACTTCCTTTTCGGATCAGAGGTAAGTTTATACTTTTAAGTCAATATAAAAATCAGTCCCAGGATTCCCTTTCCCTCCCCACAAGTAACAAACGTGATTCTTTTCACCTTCTGAACTAAATTCCCTGCTCCACTATCACTCTCCTCCCTGCAGTTGTTACATCCTTTTCCCCACACAGGAAACTCCCTCCCTCGCCCTCAGAGAGCTGAAAGCAAAAATGTCGAACCCTTTAACATGAAGCAGACAAAGCAAACCTCCAACTTCAACCAGCTCTAACAAAAAGCCATCTTTTCACAGTGTACACGTGGTTCAATGTCAGCAATTAAGATTTTATTTTCACAGACAATAAAACATTTTCTCTGCTGGGCTACTGCATGTTTCCAGATAGGATAAGGCCAATATACACTGGGCAGACAGGCTTCTATAAAAACATGTTCTGTGATGTTCACATCGTTATCATACAATTTGAATACATTTCTACTAAAGAACAGATATTATACTGGTAGTCTTATGAAGCCTAAGTATTGTATGTGTATCCACAGCCTAATATCTTAGAGCTACACTGTACTACTAACTAACTATTTAAACACATCACTGAGCCATACTGTTGTGGCAAAAGCTGTAAAAACATTGCTGAAAACAAGACATTTTCGCTGACAGAAACTTTACTTTGTCCTGTGTGTCGGATGAATGGCATATACACTGCTATAGCATGTTTACAATGCAGCACTGAGATGAAAACACAAAACTTGGCAAAATAAAGGATAACTAAGACTTTGAACAAGCTTAACCCAGTTTAATTTTATGTGGACTGAATGAACCTGCATTTGTTATGAGAAAATTAAAATTAAAAAGTAGCCTTGTCAGAGGAAAGTCTGCAACCAGTCCATTAGTAATAGAAACATGTCTATGTGATTAGCACAATATTATGCTTGTTTAGGCTGCAAACAGAGCCACTAGTGTCTACTAGTGAGAATTTCCACAGA
Organism: Pempheris klunzingeri; assembly: GCF_042242105.1. Taxonomy (NCBI): domain Eukaryota; kingdom Metazoa; phylum Chordata; class Actinopteri; order Acropomatiformes; family Pempheridae; genus Pempheris; species Pempheris klunzingeri. The sequence goes on from NC_092013.1 coordinate 27,093,765, forward strand.
AAACTAAACAAGCACACAAACTGGCTGGATGGAGCTCTAAGGTTTAATCCAGTAAAATGCTCCACTGTTACCAAACCAGACTTTAGACGCTGTGTAAACACGACAGACAACATTAGCATTGCTGCGTTAGCCTTCGAGGCTAAAAACCAAGATCAGCTGGGCCGGTGACTTTATCTTTCATCACAACCTTGCTGTTGCCCACAGGAGGCAACATCATGTCTTTCATTTTGACGTTCAATTTTGAAGAAGAAAAGTTAAACTGAATGGTTGCTCAGTTGTCCTGATAGTGATGCCGTTACATTGTCATTATGTTCCACTCAGGAGCGACTGAGTCACGTGCAACACCTGGTGGTAAAATCCAGCATTACCAGTCACCTTTGGTCATAGGCTTAATATCAAACAAGATTGAAAATCTTTTACATCGGCCCATGCCCAACAGTGAATGCAAATTTTACTCTGTAGAAGTTTTCATACTGCATAAGGATGAATGTCAGCAAAAAGTTTTTTTCACAAGAGAGAAAAACAAGCTGATATCTTCAACTATGCTGACAGAGAGCAGACACTAGCAGGAAGAATGGAAAGCAGAGAGGAACCCAGACCGTTTCCTCCAACCTTTCACATGAACTGACTGTGCAGAAAAACTGTGATGCCACTGCAACTCCGGGGCCACCAGAGGATCGACTGCAGTGCAGCACAAACTGCAGTCAGGAGTTTGAATTTAGTAGCAAAACAGGTTTGGGTTCAAACACGTCCAGGTTTGGATAAGATCTGAACAGCTACTCTTCATCCACAGTACAAATGACCCAGGCTGATACTTAGGTCTGGTTGAATGTTGTTGGCATTGGAGCTGGACCGGACTCCGACAACATTTCAGGCTTGTATAGCACTCAGAAATTGTGCAATCTACACTGTACGGAAATATTTATAAAAGCTAACACTTGAATATAACCCTAGTGACACTATAAACCCAAGTCCTGTCTAAAACCTCTTACACCCTTGGCTAGCACTAGTGGTCCTTCCTGAGCCAGGAAAAACCTATTAAAAAGGTACTATATCAGTAAACAGGATCTCAACCGTGTAGTAGAGTTGTACTCCAACTGCCTATTCATCCTATTTTTAAAAAAACAAGACATTACATGCTAAAATAGACTTACAAACTAGGAACAGAGCAGAGTAGGATTTCATACAGCAGCTCTCTGTCATCCAGCCAACAGTGGCCAACATTCTAGGCATGCCACCCATGTAACTAATTTGTGGTAAGTAGTAAGAAAATGTATTGTGTTTCATCAAGGCTGGGACACTTGGGACTACTTTTTGGGGAAATGTTAACAGTCTTTCTTAAACATTGTTACAATACTTACATAAAGTCTATTAATTTTACTCAGTGCAGTATGTGTGCCTACAGAGGCTGTAAGATGTGCTATAACTGCTGCTGTACAGTGATCTTTTAGGTTCATTCCCTTACACAATGGTCTAATAAATCTTGGCTGCAATCTCTGTCAGACTGTATGATATCAGATTTGAGACATGTCAGAATGTGTAATTAAAGCCTGGGGATTCATAGCGCTACGATGAAGGTCAAAAATAAAGCAAAAAACAAGCCAGTGCTCAATGGGTCTTTTTTAAATCTAATTCCGATAACTATAGATACATGCATGTCACTGTGGTATCCACATACATCTGGCTGTAGGCGTTGGCCAGTGCATTTGGTTTCTTTTCATAGATGTAGAATTGAGTTGCAGCAGCAGTCCCATTGTTCAATTTGGGTGCTAAATATCTGACACTGTCAGCACTTTGACAAAATCTGTCTTTGGTTGTCAAAGCTTTAAATCAATAAGTCTTACACAGGTGTGTGCCAACACAAACAGTTATCTTTGAACGATTATTTTCATGCATATAAGCCTTTGGCCCATTTCATGCCCTTTTCATGGGCCTGATGAGACACTTTGTGAAACTTGTTCCCTTTATTAGTATAAATGAAAGATCCTTGATCATATTTTACCATTATTCAAGACTTAAAAAAACGTGCCACTAAATTACTCCAAACATATATACTACAATATCCTGTGACTTATCTGCCGCCATATATGCCAATACATATGTGATATGCCAAAAATCGTATCGAATGTACTAGCTGCTGGATGACTGGAAACACATTGCGTAACACATAATACCAAATATGCACAAACTTTTTGATCAGTCAAAAGAAAATGTTCTCAAACCATTGTGGGCATGTAATCCTTTAACTTAATTGAAGCAATGTAATTGGAGATTTATGGTTTTCTTATGGCAGTGATGATATGACATGGTCGCGAGAAATTTGCTCTTTCCCCATAGGTGTTGCAGTATGAGTAAGCACTACATTGCCTATAAACACTGACTGACAAAGGGCACCCCCCCCACACACACCTCTCCCCCCTCCCAAGACATCCTTCCTCCAATGAAAAGCTTCTGATTAGGGCATGTGACAGTTGCTTCCATACTTTCTCTCAAGAATAATGTCCTTTGTTCACTTACACCCACATCTAGTACATTCCCAAATCTTCAGAATCCCTTTCAGCTACATAGCAGTTGTATACATTGGGCCAGAGCACTGGACCAGGCACTGAGATGAAGAGCCTGCAGGCTGCAGTAGTGTAGCAAACACAGCAAGATAAACAGCAGAACCGCACACACAGAAATGGAGTGCAGTATTTAGCAAGCTTCAGTCCCAGTGAGGATTTCCAGGAATGGGTTTCATCTTTCAGGTGTCTCTGGATCTCAACAACATTTCTCAGCTTTCATCTCAGCCCTGTTTGACCCACCCAGGGCAATCTGACAGCGCCCCAAATAAACCCTCCTGACTGGTTGAGACACTGGACAGGGAACTCCCGCCCTGTCTACCACAGACTGACCGAAGCATTCCTCCATACCTCTGCTGATCAAGGAGTGGCAGGACAGATAAGAAACAGCAACAGCCATTGACAAGGTCCTGATATCAGCAACTTTTACCACAAATTTCATTTGTCTATGTACATCTCATGGACATACACTGATGGCCCAAAAAAAGCCTAACAGGTCATGATTGCAAAAATAACCTGATTACCACGTTCCATCAGTTGTGACCATCCTCCACCTGACACTGAAAAGACTGCTGTTGCTGGCTAACGTCCATACTCATTGGCTGTGGTCTAAATACACATCTTCCAGGAGCAACACAATGCAGGAGGGAGTCAAACGGTTTCTCACAGCACAGTACGAAGAACGCCTCACCCTGGAAGAATTGTCTAGTTCAGCCATGACAATGAAGCAGACCAGCAACAAATGTGTCTGGAGAAATTAGATATAACAGTGGTTAAAAACTCAGATTTGAAAGCTCAGTGACTATTATAAAATGAGCAAAAATCCTCAAGCATCAAAAAGCAGAGCCACCAAATGATGCCCACGTTTCCATATAGACAGCAGCTGCCCTAATCAGTAACAAGATTTGGACACTAACAATTGTGAGCAAATGGAGGGAAACAATGAACCAGAAATGGAGAAGAAAATGTATTGGCAAGATGAAGTGAGATATTTGCACACATCATAGATGATAACCCTGCGAACTACTGCCCACAGACTACAGAAACACACTACCTTAATATTTGTGACCTCACATTTCTGCTTTCTGGAGAGACATTTGAAGAAGAAGAGTTGAATTTTACTATGGCTAGGTATCAATGTTAATTTTGGCAAATTTAGACTGTAGAGTATCTTACTTAGGCCAAAATGTATAACTGCTTATATTAGACCACATTTAACCTTTTAAACGTTGCAAAATGACAAAAAGGGGCTTGTACAAAAACATTTTTGTGTTCCTTACAATAAGGTTTCCAACAATGCATTCACAAATCTGCAAATCTGCCCATGCACAATATTTACTGGAAGCGGTGTCACTGCTGTTTGTGACTTTGACTTTTAATTTATGTACTGATTACACATATTTGTCAGTTGTGTGTAAACAAAGAGCAACAGAGATGCATAGACGGATGTGCAAACAGTCAAACAGAGACAGACAGAGGTGGGGGTGGAGGCCTGACATTATATTCAGGCAGTGGTTAATTGGGAGACATGGGAAGATTTCTGGTGGAGCAGCTGGTTGTTTGACAGGAAGGGCTGGTGACAGGGTTGGTAAACAAAATAACTATTAATATCAATAGCTTAAGCTGTCATCATTAAGTGGTGCTCCTAAATTTTGTGCTGGAGCTCCTAAAATTTTCATTAGGAAGCACCTGTGCTACTACTGGAAAAAGTTAGGGTGGAGCCCTGCGTCTCTTCAAGCTTTGATATCAGTTTGATTAAACAGAAAGACTAGAGGGCTTGGCAACTGAGGTCATTAGATCTTGTGTTATGAAATGTACTGAGTCAGTATTTCAAGAGAGAAGTTTGTATATTTTTCAGTCACTTCAGTACAGTTGCAATTTTCTTGGTTCTAGGATGTAAACCTAACCATTCAACCATGATTGTTGTTGCTGCTTGCTCGCTCCTCAAAGATTCAACTGATGTGACCATCTCTTCTACAATCCGATGCCTTGTACCTTTTAACGAGAAATGTAAGGAAATGACAGAAACATGTCCTTTTGTCTGCAAAAAATAAAAAATAAAAACTTCCAAAACCAGTTGCTACGTCAAGTATGGCTATGGCCTTCATACAATCTAGTGCTGACTGACCGCAGAGGCATGTGTGCAGTACACTTATACCATCCCAAAGAGATGTTCAGAGAATGCTGCGCTGCAGCAGCCAGCAGGATTTACGGTTTCATGGGAAGTCAGCGTTGCCCAGTCAGACCCAGACACCTTGTCAGCTCTACATCTAACAGTCTGCATGGAGAAGTAAGACAACTTCCTAGAAACTGCCTAACTGCTTCTCAGTGGTATCGCTAAGAAGGAGCAGAAGACAGGCAGGAAACATGAGCAGTGAGATGATCGGGCAGACTGTAGAAAACTCCCCCTAGCTGAGAGTAAATAAAGGTAAATAAACAATAACTACCAGTACTACCCTAACAGGTAGACTTTCTGGTTCAACTTAGACATACATGTACTTGTTAGAATGGCTGATTAATCATTACAGAAGAAAACAACTTGCCTTCACTTTCAAGTTTAATCACTTTCCAATAAAGTGATTAAAGATAATTCAACATAACTGTTGATTTAGTCGCAACCTTTGTAATCACCTGACCTGTTATGGTCCTTGCCTACCTGCAAAACTAAGAAAATAAAACAGTTCAGTCCCAGTTCGGTTGATTTAATGTGTTGAAGTCTGATTCCCAACCCTACCAGCACATTGTGCAATATACTTTAGCAGAACAACAAGTTTAATAGCCAAGCTTTTTAACTCACTATCCTCCACAACACAGCAGCAGAGAATATCAGTTGCTCCACTAGCCGACACCTTAAATACACACAGCTCTGCTTGTTATTAGAGTACTGTACTCTGCATCAACCAGAAATACAGAGCACAATGATCATTGGCAGAGCCATAAGAGGGGACATTCCTGAACTGTTGTCTTTTTTTAGTATACGATCCATTCAGCTTACTCATTAAGAGGTCATTCGCAGACTCGCAGATATTTAGAGCATGGTCCAGTGAGCTGCTGCTCAGGCTACTTGATTCTCAACAGCTGGCCTTCCTTACAACAGCCACCCAGTGCTGTTTCACAAGAGAACTAACTAAGATCTCTGCCTTCGGTTTTGCCCACCTTACATAACCATCTGCTTTCCTGGGAATGGATTTCTCCCGCTGCAACAACACATGGCATCAACTAAACTCCTGTTCTGGGTGGCACTGCTTAGCTGTCTGAAATTATGCAACTATGATTATCTTGCTGAACTACTTCCATACAGAAGTCACAATAACTAAGAATTGCCTGGCAATGGTCCAGCTTGGTCATCAAGTTCACTATGGAAAGAGTGTCAGGGTTTACAAGAAAAGCTTGACATCCTTATTAAAGGTAACATTTCACTAAGGTAATCAGTAGCTACAATCGTAGCTAGATGCATTCAAAGTCCCCAAGCTATGGAATAATTTAACTCAGTGAGCCAGGTCAAAAGCCAAGACTCCAAAGTTACAAATGAACTAAGCAGATACAGAGGAACCTGCAACAATGTCATAACGTCATTCAGGCTGTAAACTTTAGCCTTTGTACAAGCATATCCTGCCTCAAACGCTGAGGGACATTTGCATGGTGTAGGTGGAACTGGTGGAATGCTGAATGCATATGGTGATAAGGATAACTTGTAATGTTAACGTAGTATGGTATGTAGTTACTCAAGAGATATTTCAGAGTACTTTTTTGATTCCACTTACCCATTCGAGGACGCGAATAAATCCAAGAGGCTCTTTCAATGGTCCCAGATCCAGAGAAAAGCCAGACACCAGTTTCTGGTTATTACAAATAAGGTGTATGGGGAGATTGACAAAGACACAAAACAGTAGGTAGTCAGATGAGAATGAATTGGCGTTTAAATTAGCACTCAAACAAATTTCGTTACCTGTTTGTCACCTTGCGGCTAACTGGCCCTGCCCTTGTTAGCCAAACCCTGCTAGCGACATGCTAACGCTGTGACTCAAGTCAACCTGTGTCTTCAGCTAACTCACCTACCTGTACAGGTTCCATTGAGACGTGAAGTGAGGGGGAAGCGCTCCTATTTCGCTCCAAAAGTTGCCAGTTTAGTTGTAAAGTTAACTTAAAGTCACTTGGTTTGCATTCGGTCGGTAACAGCAGGCGACACGGCGGCTACTGACTGTCAGCAGGCGTCACAGCTCGAGCCAAGCAGGCAACTGATAAGACTGCTGTGAAGCCCTGTACCACTGGAGCGCTGTCAGCCTGAGCAAAATAAAATACACACCACTTCCGGCTTTTCAAAAGTACGAAAATGTGTGCATGTTGTTCAGGTCCATACACATGAAACATGTTTATATAGCTGGCCTGTTGCCCTTTTCAACCACAGAATATTAGTTGTTGGATTTATTCCATCTGGAATTAATAATTCTATCTGCACTCTATTATCCCATGTTATTTATCTGCTTCAAAAACAGGGAAAAACAGGTGCGTCTTTTATTGAAAAAACAAAAACAAACACGAAACAAGAAAATTCAGTATGAAAACATGTTAAGTGACTGATAGTATAATTAATATATTCGATATACTATCAGACAGCTAGACTATTGTTGAAGGTATTATTACTACCATCATTATTATCAGTAGTAGTAGTCACCTTTGATGCAAATACTTTCCCATTAATTTGTCGAGAAGATTTGTGAAGACAGATGAGTTCACTGTGTTTTTTGTCGAGAAAATGTAAAAAAGGTGGAATTGATGTTTTGGGAATTCTGCTTGTGTAGTTTTCTTTCACAACCGCAAAAGCTGACGGCGCATTTTACCCCATAAAATAACCCAATTACTTCTAATTCATATTTATAGAAGTAAATATTTTATACAGCTTTTTGCCATATAAATTAAATTAGCCTGAGGTGGCTCCATCTAAGGCACACTAAAACTAAAATTGTGACATATAAATGATACAAATAATTCCATGCATTGAGGCCTATACATAAACTGAGACATAAACTGCTGCGTACCTCACACATCCACTCCACAAAGGTGGCATTCATCAGCCACATGGAAAAGGAGCTCACACTGCTCCCTTATGGAAACATTATTTATTGCACTCTCAGTAAATTCAAGGCAACGCTCTGGCTCAATCATCAGTTTACTAAATCGAACCAACACACATCAACAATACAGAGAGGTATCCATAGGCGCTTGTATTCAGCATGACACACATGAAGCTTAGTCGGCAAAATGCACTATGGGTATCATAAGTACCGTAGAGTTTCCGAGTGTCCAATTCGACTTGAACGCAGCACACTGCGTGGCCCACTCGTATTTTTATCTCGCTGCCGCCATTTTGCTTTAGTCTTCGGCTGCGGCAGACAACGGTCCGGGACGGGTTTACCTACACGACATTATTTTTTAAAAATCTTTTAAAATCTGAAACTGGTAATTAACACTTTGTTTATATGATACCTTTGGCTATTACGCTGTAATGTCAAAATATAAAAAAGTGAAGACCACGGTAGTTACAAAATAAACAGCCGCGCTAACAACTTTTAACATTAGCTAACGCTAACGATAAGGTCGCGAGAAATGTGTGGCTGAGGTAGGCCTCAGTAATGTAACAGAAGACAAAATAGTCCTCACTACACGAGCACATTATGTCATGTGTCAAGAATATGACATTATATAACCAGTTTTCTGACGACAGCCACTAGTTAGCCCGGCTAACTAATAATCCAAAGGTACTCCATTGTTTTTTTAGCTAGCTAACATTCTAATGTTTGCCGATCTCTGTGCAGTAGTGTCTTTCCATTATTGCTGGGAACCGCTCGTAGTTCATTCCAGCAAGCGTTGGGATACTTTTTATGATTCAACCGTAAGTATGTGAATGTTTTTTGACTGTTTTTTGAGCTTAACCGTACATCTTGAACAACACTGAAGGTGACCCGTAGCGTGTTGGCGATAATTGCCCGGAAACGTCGATTCTAGTCAGTTGTCTCAGATATTTTACTCCTAATTTAAGAGTAACGACTGTTGTGGGAGTTGCTAGTTAGCAGCTTCGTGAATCATTATTATTATTTTATTATTCTGTGTAGGCTATATTTTGTTGCCTTAGAGTGCATTTTCCCGCAAGATGGAAGCCAGAGTTGTTCTCCAGGCAGATAATCGGTGTCGAAATAAGGTCTCCATGTCTATAGTAAATAAACAACTCAGGAGGGGACTCCCAGGAATCGCAAATGTAGTTGTTCATTATTCTGGAGTAGGCACTTGAAACATATTAATATGGGTTGATAATGCAGTGTAGTCACAGTGACGTTGTCCATTGAACTCAAACTCTAATTTGCTCTTGAGTCATTGTTGAAGGCATGTTTGTCTCATCATGCTGTATCTCTGTATAGAAATGTCCAACTGTCTCCTATGTATTTGTGCACAACTGTCTGTCTCTTAATAACACCTTTTCAGTTCCGTGGGGAGTGTTTTTGATTGATTTGTAGGTTTAAAACCATCCTCTTGGCCCTTTGGGCTCGTGGGAATCCCTGGATATGGATAGCTTGCCCCCTGAGAATACATTGCCAGAGGATTTTTTTCTCGTCAGCATTAGTAATCACCAGCTGAAAAGCTCTAGAAGCTTGAATTTCTTGCCCATTTTTTTCTGCTGCCATCACCCAAAGTGTGCAAAATGTCTCCAAACCCAAGAAGAAGCAGAGGATTTTTTTCCACCCACCATCCCACGTTTGTCCCTTTTTTGCCACATCAATTTAAGTATTTTTGGATCAATTTTTTCTTTTCTGGCTGTTTATATCCCCGTTTCTTTCTTTTATTTGGTTAAACCAATTAATAAAAAATAAAAAAAAAATCCCCAAAGGACTCTATTGCATCCACCATCAGTAATGTTTAGCAGTCTGGCGGAGCTAAAGATGTCTCAGAAAAGGAATGTCGTAGGAAGACAAGTGTCTCTGGGCGACCCACCCCCCTTTTCCTCTTATCTCACGGATCAAGTGTTCCTTCAGGACTCCATACCACCACGGAGACATCCTACCAGCAGTGCGCTCAAGAGGGAGACAACTTTTCAGCCACCTCAGGTAAAGGAAGTACAAAGGGCTTGTTAGTACAGTTGAAATGACCACTTAAGGACTCAAGATATGTATGTGGAGGCTTACTGCTCATTTCAAATGCCCATCAGTCGTAAGTAAGACATTCTCATTGATTGAGATTCTTTCTCCAGACAAGGACTGTCTCTGAAGAATGCAACACACAGGGAGTACCATCTAATAGAAAATTAAATTAATAGAAATTAAATTCTTTTACCACACAAAGAACAGGACAGTCAAAGAACAGAGCATAGTTGTGAAAAGTCCCTCCCTCTTTTGCTGAGTGTTATGAAGAAGCAGAATTTAAGTCACATTGAGGACGTGGACATTTGTCTGCAGCGCCATGGTTGACTGGGGTTCATGTTTGCACATGGTCTATTTCATCTGAAGAACGCTGCTGCCCCAAAATGTCAGTGTACCCTTCTCTCCCTAGTCCCAGTTTTGCCTCTAATGTAATCGTTGTTATTACATGAGGTTTTTGAATTTATGGACACATTCAAAGCACAGGAAGAAGTCACTTGTAAGTCACATAGCAAGTTCTATTATGTAAAAAAAAAAAAGGGGGGGGTGGCGGGCAGGATTCTTGGTATTGGCTTTACATGTGCAGACATGATAGAAAGCTTGAAGTGAATTGACGTAGGGTTTCTGTTTCTGATGTGTTGCTGTGCTCTGTCTTGTCAGGGAGAGTCCTGTTGGCCTTGAAGAGAACCAGCTGCTGGGTTCAAAGGTTGAAACGTCATCACTCAAGACACATACCAGCATTACTATGACCAACCATGGAGATGACTGCTACTTCTTTTACTATTCCACCTGCACTAAAGTAAGCAAAGTTTGATCACAAAGCTCACATATACACATGTTGTGTAACCAGTTGAAAAGTTATGTGTGACCAGAACTACGAGTAGGGTCTCAACGTGTTTTATTTATCATGCAGGGAGACAGCTGTCCCTTCAGACACTGTGAAGCAGCTATGGGCAATGAGACCGTCTGCAACCTCTGGCAGGAGGGACGCTGCTTCCGCACCGTCTGCAAGTTTCGGCACATGGAGATCACAGTAAGCCCAATTTAACCAGTCCTTTTAAACTGAGGAAAGAAAAATAAATCCTTCAAGCTTTGCCCACTCGAGGCTGTGTGTGTCTTGAATGGCCATTACCGAAGGGTAGAAAAATTCTCTTAATAAACCTGGGCCAGGAGCTCCACTCCTGCCTTTGGACCTGTTGAGAGGAACACTTAATGCACAGTAGAGACAATGACACAACAAAACACGACAAGTAAGATTAGATTAGATTAGATTAGATTCAACTTTATTGTCATTACACCTGTACAGTACAAGGCAATGAAATGCAGTTTGGCATCTAACCAGAAGTGCAATTTCCATCTTTACAATGAACACACTTCACAAAAGGCTGGCATTAATATTAACTTACATAAATGCCTGTTGCTTAAAACAAGAATTGAAATGTCTGTAGATTGTTAGTTAGCTTCATCCGTAGTGTAGGTGTCTCTCTCTCTCTCTCTCTCTCTCTCTCTCTCTCTCTAGATATAGATATAGATATATATACATATATATATTTAGATTTAGATTTTTGAACTTTGCAATACGTTGAAATTCTTGCCTTGAAGATGAGGCTGAATGAATATGGACTCTTCCTCCATAATATCAGAAATGTTAGCTCCACCATTGCCATCCAAAGTAACGACGATACCATGTCTTCAGGCTATAGACTTTAGTCTTTTCTGTTTAATCATGATACCATAATTTGTTTGAGGAAACAATCACACGATCACTAGAATTACAATTGTAAATCCTAAAAAAATCTTTGCATTATTTGCTGCTTTGAATTCAGTTGTGTTGTTGAATGTATTGGGACACATTTTATGCATATAGATTTGATTGAGATGTGCTCGGCCCCTCATGGTGTTCCATGTTGTTTATCTGTTTCTTCAAAACAGAAAAACCGGAAGGAGATATCTTGTTATTGGGAGAACCAAACAGCTGGCTGCCAGAAGCCGCACTGTGCCTTCTTCCATGAAAAGCCCCGCTACATTGATGGCATGTTTGTCCCGGCTGATAAAAGTGAGTGGGCTTTGTTTAAACACACAAAAACAAAACACATTGTAGATGGTTGAAATTGTACGTCCACCTGTGAAGCACAGTGATGATAATTGATGTAATACTCTCAGTTCAAAGCAAGACCGTGGAACAGCCGCATGAGGAACCAGTTCCCCTGCCAGCTGCGCCTCTTCCTACTGCAGCCAATCCCCAGCTCAGAGGTGTCATCAAAACAGAAGCCCAGGAGCCAGTACCGAGCCCCACACACCCACCAGTGGTGATTAATCCAGCAGATGATGATGAGGATGAAGATGGTGAGCTTGATTTGATCTCAGCATTCCTTCTTTGTTTCATTTAGTGCTCACTTGAGAAAGGATGTACCTTGTGGTCTTAACATGTGTCTTTGTTTCCAGACCAATTCTCAGAGGAGGGAGAGGATGGCAAGGTCGGCCCATCTCCTAGAAAACTACCCAAATCAGGTAAGATTGTGGCAAGAGACTAAATTTTGGGAACATAATTTGTCGTAATTTGTGACCAACGCTGTACCGCTCCCAAATCTTGTGTTTATGGGGTAATGTATTGTCTTAACAGATGACTCACTGAACTTTGGCGTGAGTACCCTGGAGGAGATCCGGCTGAGGAAGGCCCTAAAGGCCAGCATGAAGAGAGCTGGTTACCCAATCCAGAATGCTGATACCTCAGCCAACGGAGAAAAAGAAAACATCCAGTCGTTTTTCCGACCAGCCCTCCTTGAGGCGAGAGATGGTAAAAAGCAGGAATTTCTCATATTGTCAGATTTTAGGGAGTTGGATACCAAACTCTGCATCAAGTCCCCCAGTTGTTACATATTTATTTTTTTATTACATCTCTCTTTCTAATGGTATTCTGGAATATAATTTTAGCATAAATGCCAGCATAAATCTATGTATGACAAGATTCAGGAAGGGGAAACGTATATTTGTTTTCGTTTGAGATTTGTTAGAGAACCTTTAATGTTGAACTAATAAAAAAAAGCACATGGTCCCTCTTTTAAATAGATCCACTTGACTTTGAAGAAACTGGGAGACCAAGAGTCAGTGTGGCTGAAAGGCTTGGAAGGAAGATACCCAAAACTGGTAGATATGCACTCCTGTTACACGTTATCAACAGAGTTCGTTCCGGTGTCAATAATTATCTTAAGAGTACAAATTAGAAGGTCATGACTTGTCTTTGCTGTAGATGTAATGAGTGGAGAAGGTGTCCCACTGAAAAGGAGTCTGGCTGCACGTCTGGGCAAAGTTGTGGATGAGGAAGAGTCACTAATGCCCCCTCAGAAAGGTGAGTCTTGGGACCTATCAGAAAATACTCAGTCGGTATCCAGTGAACATCAACTGTAGCCCTTCTACTTGAAATTTTGCTGATTATAGATGTTGAAAGATGTTCTGGTGTGTTTTTTTCACAAATGCAGAATTGCTATTTACCAAGTAAATTGGAAAGCAATTTTGTTACTATGAAATGTGTCCTGTTGTTGTGATAAGACTCATAATTTGTAAATTCTAGAGTGAATGATATGTCTACTAAAACCTTTTTCTTTCTTCTGCAGTTTTTAAGCCCATGAAGGAAAGACTTGGTTTTTCTGCTGGCTCTGTTGCAACCACTCAACCAGGTAATGAGCCTGAAGATTATTTTGCTTGAAAATATATTTATCATGCACAGTAATTAAAACATTGCTAATTGTTGTTCCCCAACTCCCCCAACAGCTGAGACCAACAACGAGTCAAAGAAAGATCCTGAGCAGATCCGCATCAAAACTCTGGAGGAGATCAGACAGGAGAAGGCAGCAAAGTCTCAGTCTCAGAGCCAAAATGATGGCCTTTCAGCTCCAGAAGTTAACATAACCAAAACCACCAAGGGTGTCAAGCGGGCTGTCACAGTCACAGACGACTCCACCAGCCACATCAAAACGTTCTCAGAGATCCTTTACGCCAAGAAGAAAAAGCAGCAGGAGGAGCAGAACCACAGCCCTAAGAAGGCCAAGCACACTGAGGAGAAAGCTCGAGGGAAGAGCCAAGGAGAGCCTGACAAAGATGGGCCTGGTCCTGAGGCTACAAGCGTGGAAGGAGTTAGAGTAAAGACCTTGGAGGAGATCCGTAGGGAGAAGGCAGCAAGGATTCAGGCTCAGCAGACCCTGGAGGTTGAAGAAAAAAAGAATTCTGTTACGGAGGAGAATGGTGCTAAGAAGCCTCGCCTACTGCGCATCAGGAAACCTCAATGTATGCAGAATAGTTGTCAATTCTATTATTATAGATGTCTTTCAGATTTAATTACATTTTACATGTCTTGTTTTTGAATTTCTAACATGAATTTTTATGTTGAACTCAGCAGGCAACGCCACAACAGAGAAGAGCACTGACGAGATAGTGAAGCCACTGGAAACTGCTGCTCCTGTGGTATGAACTGAAAGATGCTGCAGTATTGGCTGTCGTTGCTTGCTATTCTGTTGACTCTGGGTGATGGTCATTTTGTGTCTCTTTCTAGACCGGTGCTCCCAACAGTAACAATGTCGAAGTCAAGACCTTCGAGGAGATCATGCGGGAGAAACGGCTTCGCAAACAGGAACTGGAGGAACAGGCCAAAAGTGAGGCTGAAGCTGAGCCTCCTCAGACACAGACGGCTAAAGGAACCCTGAAGAGGACAGTTCCTGCCAAAGTCAGTGTTTCATCACCAGGCTCTTCATCCCCTTCCTCTACCACTCTGGCCCCTGACACTACCCTCGCCACACAAAAGCTCCCTGTCCGTAAGCAGATCCCCCTCAAATCCAAGGCTGCTTCACCTCGGAACAGCACTACTATTCCTGGTAAAAGAGGTACAGTCTCTGTGAAGCAGAGCTCATCTCCACCGCAGGCTGAGACAGAGTCCCGCTCACAGAGCCCCAGCAACTCCAGGGAGGTTCCAGACAAAAATACAAGGAACTCCACCACACAGTCAGCAGACAAGCAGGCCAGAGCAACTCCTGAGGGTCCCACTGCAGAGGTCCCTACAGCTGATAAAGCACTGAAATCCCCGGAACACGCTATAGACACCAAAGGTATCTATAATGCTGTGATTCATTTTGCAATTTATGCTTCTGTTTGAGCATAAGGCAACCGACCTTAGACTGAATAGACAGGGGAACCTGACCTGTTTCACACACTATAACTACATTTACATGCACTTGAGTGTGCTTGTTATTGTTGGTTATCCTGTTTGGCCATGTATACTCATAGGTGATCTTCAAATAGGATTTGTACAAAAGAATGTGTGACACAGGAAAGGTTGAAAAATAAGGTACTCTGTCTTTCATTATTTACCAGTAAAACTTTGCTTCCTTTTCAGTGAGGCCCAAACTGAATGTAAAGCCATCTGTCATGAAGCCAGCGCTGCAGGTGAAACCAGGCCAGAAGAGGAGGGGAACAGAGCGATCTGCTGTCGCTGCTGTTAAACCTCTGACCAGCGCCCCCACAGTGCTGGAAGAGTCACTGCAGGAGGCAGCATGCAGAGACAGACAGGTCGGTTTGCATGTTGGACCACTGATGGTGATTTCATATTACCTGTGTCTGTGTAGCACATACCAAAACCTTTTCAAATGCATCTGAATTTAATTTGCTGTGGCATATTTCATATTTGCTTTTATGTTCATCCATCAGGTCTTCCCATCCTCCAGTACAGAGGCTCAGCTGAACTCAGCTGTTCCACACAGTCCCAGCACCCTGCTGGACTCAAGCTCCAGCCCACTGAGAGAGGAGCTCCAGACTGTCCCCGTCTTCAAGCAGAGTCTGAGCCAAGAAACCAAGCTGACTGTCAGTGTCACTGCTGCCAGAGAGGCCTGTACAGTCCCCCAAAGGTAAAGGACAACTGTGTGTGTCTGTGTGGTGTGTGTGGTGTGTGTGGTGTGTGTGGTGTGTGTGGTGTGTGTGGTGTGTGTGGTGTGTGTGGTGTGTGTGTGTGTGTGTGTTGTAGAAAAATTCAGTTAACAGGGCACCACCAGAATGGTTAGAATGTTTGGTCAACTCGATAATGTGAAGTCAAATATTTTATCCCTCGCTAAGTAAGGACTTTGAAATTCTGATTAAGAGCATCCAGTCCAAACACTTTTATTTAAATCTCTGTCAAAATTATACAAGAACCTTTCCACACAACTTCACAAACAAGTTTTTTAATTTGTAGAAAAACCAAACCATCCCAGTGGAACTCGATGGAATGTGTTATATTTTTAAACATGGAATATATGCATTGCGCCATTATCAGTTACTAAATAAATAACGTTACATTTCAGCCCAGTCCTTAAGAGTCCCACTCAGCCCAAGCTACGGAGATCGAGCATCGCTGCATCCCGCACTGCCACCACCTCCAGCGCCGCCGCCTCCACCTCCGCTGTGGACGACTTTGAGGAGCTGATCAGTGAGTTCACTGACGAACACCTGGAGGAAGATATGGACCCTGGCATCGGAGAGGACGACTTGCTGCAGGAGCTGTCAGAGATGATTGACAGCTGAGGGCTCCATCCCACACAATTCACACCCCACCCCAACCTTTCACCCTACAACCTTGTCTTGTGACTCTATTTGCAAAAAGTGAAGACCATCACCCACTACAACCATGGAGTGTTTTAAAAAGACTTTTTTTTTTTTCTCTTTAGAAGTTGAACTTATTTTCAGCTTTCGCTTGGTATTTTTTCTTTACATTTAAACATCTTCTCTCCTTTTTCATGTCCTGCCCACATGATCATCCCATAGCCCAGGAGTTCTTCTGCAGGGTTTAGATTTGTTTATTATGTCTGTTCATGATCATTATCTAACTTTTCAGGTCCTGAAATGAGAAAAAGAAAAAAAGCTCTGGTGCTGGTGACGTTGTGAAGAAGCTGCTCAGTTCGTCCATGTTGCGAACGCTGAATGTGTCATTTTAGAGAGAAGTCATATCTGTATACTGTGTATGCAAAGGAAAGAGCAAGCTCAATATAGAAATAATGAATACTGCTGCACTTACAGTCACCTGCCCAACACTACTTGTATTTTTTCTATTCTGTGAGTGGACATGACTGCTGTTGCCCAGCTAGTTCACAGATTACAAATTTAAATGTATCAGTCTTAAACAATGACCCTATCAGGAACGCTCAGGGCTAAACCTGAGAGGAAGTTGCTTTAAAAGTTCATCAGTCCTGTTACTATTAGGATCACATTATCCATCAGGTAAATGTGGTTTATAGATTTTCCACTCAGATTCTGTGGAGTCTTCTGCCTGCGACTGTCCTCTTTTTATAATGTTTTACTGAAATGTGAGTATTTTTTAACTGGTTCTTTTATTCAGTGGGCATACTTTGAAACTAGTCTGGCATAAGTGCTCTCGGTTCTTTGTTAACGGACACCTCAGGGACTGTTTCTGATGTTTATATGTTCTTTATATGATAAACACTGTATTTCAGTTCAACAATGCTGTCTTTAGTTGTCCTTTTCTCTGTTAAGTTAGCATTGGTTTATCAATGTGGTCCGAGAAAAGATCAACTTGTGTTTGGTCTTAATGTGTTTGCTCTGTCCTGTTTTCCCTCAAACTGTTTAAAATGACTTGTACAAATTATTGTGTAAATAAAAAATACTTTTAATGACCAGCAAGATCAATAATTGACTGGTTATTTTAAAAAAGAACTTCAATACTTTGTACCAGGTTTGGGGACCAACATCAGCTGTCGATGCATAAAGGAAAGATCCAACAGCAGCACAGGACAGTACACTGTACACTATATATTATGAGGGAAACCTCAACTAAAGTAGTTTAGGTCTTAAACTAGATTTTCACTCCCTCTCTAAGACGGGGTTGTAAAACTGAATAATGAAGGATCCACTTTATGATACAAATCAAGGCAAGTTTCATTTATGTGAAAACCTTGGCACTTCTGATGGTGCTGCCCATGACTGGCACAAACTCCCTAAAAAGTTGGAAAACACTGGAAACCATATTAATGCACGTACTATTATATTTTTAGAGCTATTTTAAACGTGATATATAGCAGAGAGTATGTGCTAAAACATCACAGCAGTAGGTAGGATCCTGTAATGACTGTAAAGTGGATTTTAAACACCCGCTCTTTGAATGTGCAGTTCAGTCTCCTGTCCAGCAGGCAGCGCTACAGACCGCCACAGTCCTTCTGAAGTGAACGCTGACGTCACGAAAATGCCGGTGTGCTGTGCTTCTGGGTCCGGGTTAGTGGATGTAAACAGAAGGACGTTCCGCCTGTGGAGACAGCGGGAGGAAACATGACCAAACTGGAGCTGCTGAACGTGTTTCTGAACGACAGGCTGACGGCGGCCGCAGAGGAGATTTTCCGCGCCGTTAAAGACACGGTGGCGGAGTATCAGAGCGAAATCCTGCGGTCCAAAGAGGAGAACGAGCGGCTCAAACGGCTCCTCAATGTGGCCGTCCAGCGGCTCCTGCTGCAGCCCGGTGAGGACCAGCAGCGGCTCGCTCACGTTCGCTGTCTTACTGACGCCAAATCTCATTCATTATATGTCCGTTTTTAATGGGGCTTTGCTAAGGGGAAGAACTGCTTGTTGTGGCGACCACCCGGAAGCCCAGCCTGTGCCACACACTACGTAGATGTTATCTATTTGTATTTATCATTTACAGCCGCATTAAGGAGCCGAGCATGAAGTGTACACCAATAATACTGACAATAACACCACCAGAGGGAGAGAGGATTTGTCCACAAAGTATTGAAATATTGTTTGAGAAACACTTTTCATGAAGCTCTGTAGATGATGACACATCCAATATAATGCTATTGTTGAATAAGTCTCAAAATAATGGGGTGTCATATATCAACGCTACAATAATGCTGTCATGCTTCTCCTGAGATTTATTCTGATCATATTGTCCTGGCTGCTTATACAGATTCATTTTCTAACACTTTGGTTCTGTAGCTGGAACATTTGGCTCATAGGATCAACACACTGACACATCAGACAGGCTTCCTAGAGCAGTTATTACTGAGCACCAGCAGCACATTGTGATGAGCACGCTGTCAAGAATAAATCAGGAGACATGTTTTATTTATGAAAGGTCATGGGTAACGATGATGAATGACTGTATGATGGCATCCATGTTTATTTCCAACAAACTGTCTACAAACTTGTTGCAGAATAAGTAACTTATTGGGATCTCACCATATCAGCTGGTTCAGGGGTTAATGCAGGACCTGTTGGGGCGGGGTGGGGGGGGGGTTGCTTTCTGTAATATATGTTTCATCAACAAAAAATAGATGGGAATGACTGCAAAGTAAAGAAAGAGTTAGCTAATAGTAGAGCTCAAGTCTTGACAGACGGAGGCCAGAATCCAAAGCTCCAAAGGGAAGTTCCAGTGAGTGGCTGGGCAAACCGAACAGACTAGATAACTGAGATAACTCCAGACTCTATTAGAACATAGAGGAAGAAAATACTACGTTTAACAGTCCAACAGCTGAAGAGGCAATTCATCTTAGAGCTGAAACAGTTTCAGAAGTCTTTATAATTTCTCATCATCAAGGTTTTTGAATGTTAATTAGATGATACACGGAAAACTGAAATTAGAGCTGTGTTTCAATGGCATACTAAAAGACACAGCAATATATTCTATTTCTGCAAACACACCCAGCTAAACTGTGGCTTTTGTAACCTTTCAGAGCCTCACTCTGTCCAGCCCCAAGAAGATGGACGGCCCTGTGAGTCTGAATGGAGAGTCAGTGCGGAGCTGCTGCCACAGATTAAAGAAGAACCAAACGTCAGAAACATTCAAACAGATTGTTCACAAGAAGCAAGAGACTCGGAGGAAGGAAACTGTAGTCATGTCGAGAGGCCACATTCTCCACCAGTCCAGACTGTGTGCAGCAGACAGAGTGTCTCCCCACCTCTGCTAACAGCCCAGGAGATTAAGGCAGAGAGTGACAGAGAGGACAGCAGCAAACAGCAGCCAGCTAACAGCTTATCATCCTCCATGAATGTTTATTCCGGCTGCAGAGGGGCTCAAAGTGATTCTTGTGGCAGCGCTGCAAAGAGTCAAGGGACTCAGAAAGCAGACCAGCAGGTAAAAGGCTTGCTCCGCTCAAATGGGAAGCAGGGCGCACACATACTGCAGATCAAGAATGCGAGGACCCTGAAGCCGACTCCGCCTCGCTCCTCTCACCCGAGCCAGAGCATCCAGAGGTGGCACAGCTGTAAAGAGTGCGGAAAGGGCTTCAGCTTCGCCTGCCAGCTGGAGGTCCACATGCGCTGGCACACCAAGGAGAAGCCGTACAGCTGCGCCGTGTGCCGAAAGAGCTTCACCACGGTCAGCATGCTAAAGAGACACCACCGCATCCACACGGGGGAAAAGCCCTTCCGCTGCCATGTCTGTGGGAAATGCTTCAACCAGTCGGCGCACCTCAACACCCACTTCAGACTCCACACCAGGGAGAGAGCCAGCTGGCACCGCACTCCGAGCGAACAAAGACTCACGACAGGAAACTAACCTGCCCATCTGTAAACATTAAAACGCTTTACGTGGCCAGATTTCAGGGTGAAACAGTGTACAATAATGGTGTTTGACTGTGTGTCTTGTCTGTTGTGCAATAAAGTGTGGTACATGGAGATTTCCCATCCACTGATTGTGTTGTTAAACACTCAAAAGGAAGGACATTTAGTGCAGCATTTGACATGATATCTTCATATTAAAGATGTGGTGACAGTAGTATAAGAGCCCAACAAGAGCAGAGGAAACAACATGAGCAGAGAGACCGCTAGAGCAGTTGGAGAGAATGGGAATGAAAGCAAACACACCTGACATGTCAATTAGAACTTCCTACTGTAGGCAAAACTTGACTTTTATCACAGCAGACATTTTGATTTATCGTAGCAGGAGGAGCACAGGAGGGAGTCATAACAGTAATGATGGCCTTGTTGCCTTAAGGTGTCCCAGTAAGTAGTGAGAGTGAGCCAGCATGCACATTACCAGAGTTACAGCAAGTCAACATACACTACTCACAAAAAGTTAGGGATATTCGGCTTTCAGGTGAAATTTCAGGATGAACCTAAAATGCATTCTAACCTTTCCAGGTGAACTTAATGTGACCTTCTCTAAACCTTTGAATGCACATGTCCAACTGTTCAGTGTCTCAGTACTTTTTGCACAAGTTGCTGTTCTCTAACAAGAAGCTTAACGGCAACATTCACAACAGGTTTGATCCATGAATCCACCAATACATTTCCTGCTTCAGTTAGAATTGGTATTTAAACAGTCCTCCTCATCCTGCTGTTCACATTCTGACATCATGAGACCAAGACGACACCTAACAGTTGATCAGCAGCACCTCAACACTGGAGGCTTCAAACAGGAAGTCCTCAGACGGAGGTGTTCACTGAGCTTAGAGGGTCACAGAGTGTCATCAGGGGGTTGGAACAGTGATACAGAGACTGGAAGAGTCACAGAAAGGAGAGGAGTGGACGTCCTTTGGCCACGTGGTATACCTACCACTGTTGTTAGATTTTCTTTCAATAAATTGTTTAAGATGAATAAAATTACCAGTGCATGCTCCTACTTAAATGCCCTACTTTCATGATATAATATCACTGTAGCATTCACTTTTTACATTTTCCATATATTTCACCTGAAAGTCGAATATCCCTAACTTATTGTGAGTAGTGTATCTGCTGAGCTGCAACAAAAGTCTATAGTGGTTCTTTGTACAACCAAGCCAGAGGGGCTGCGATCAGGAGATCTAGTACTTCTAACCTGGAGAAATATAATAAAGATGAAACTATGGCCTGATATGTTCAGTTGTGTGTGAGGTTTTCGAACTGAGCTGAGCTCAAAATACATTTACTGTTCAGAATTTGAGCAAACACAAAAATGTTTGCTCTAAAAATGAAACTCACGTCACAAAACAGAAGCTTAAAGATATCATATTTTCGATGCTACGCCTGTTTTAACACGGAACAATACTCTTTTATCTGGTATGTCCATTCTCTGTGTATTTGTGCAAGAGGCTTCATCACAGCTAGTTGTGATGTCACAAAATCACCTCGTGTGCACATGTGAGATTTAAGGTGAACGCAGATGAGGGAGGAGGGAGATGAACCTTCCATTGTAAAAACAGCCCTCTAACTGTTTAAACTACACACAGCTTCATTCAGCACAATGAAGCTCAAACTTCACAGTGAAGGAACAACAAGCAAATCACGTTTCTCAGTGGGACTAATGGGGCTTTAATAACAGACGTTAAAAACACTGATGTGTTTCATACCACGGCATTACTTCAAACTCTTGAAGCAGCTCCAGCAAACTCCAGCTGAGGTATTTTCTTTTAATACCTGTGTATTTACCAGGGAGACGGGGGAAAAAGAGAAATGATGGCTAAACGAGGAGTGAGCTGCATCCACTGTGTCTGATTACTACAGAACACTGAGAGGACTCTCAGAGGACAAAGACAGGCTGTGGGCTTCATGCACTGATGTCACTTTGAATAAAACACAGGTGACGTTTCTCTTTCTCATGCTGTATTGGAAGAGTATGTGACAAATAAAACCTCTTGAGGATCTCGGGACATCCCTGTGAGACATACTGCACGTCTGCAGCATGTCTCTCTTTAGGAGAGGGAAGGTGGGGTTAAAAAAAAAAAATCCAAAATCCAATCACGGTTTTTAAAGATCTCGGTCAAACGTGTAGCTGTTTTCACTTTGGTTGATTAAACCTCTGTGCTCTGGGTGAAGTTGTGGAGGGGGGGGGGGGTCCATAGGTGTGTAGTGGCTTTAATGTATAAAAAATAGATCATTGTAAAAACTGTAGCTATAACTAATGACATTGTTGATGCTAATAATGACTAGTTTACATTAAGTGTTCACATTCCAGGGCCCACCATTATATTTTGGGATGTCATAGCAGGAAAAACAGAGGTGTGATTAATATATGACTGAAGGGAGCTAGTAGCTCCATTAAGGGAGCTAGTTGCTAGTCTTGTGCACACTGTCCGACTGTCATGGCTCAGTAGAGCACTTGATGGCAAAATCAAGTTTATCCATGCAGGTGGTCCATACAGCAACACTGTCATCTGCTGGAGAAGTACTGGTACTACTATGAGAAAATAAAGAACACAATAAACCAGGGGTGTTCAATTACAGTCCTGGAGTCCCACAGGGCCCTGCTCTTTGTTCCTCCCTGGTGGTTAATGAGCCACACCTGCCCAGTATCTACCCGAGACCAGGCGTAGCAGATTACCCACTTTGGAGGAGCGAGAGCCTGCAGGACTCCGACCCTCCAGGACTGGACTCGAACACCTCTGCAATAAATAGAACTTCCTGAGAAAATGGCAAAAAATGAAAAAGTGAGTAAAAAAAAAAAAAAAAAAAGTTCCTAAACCCGGTATAGGAACTCTGTCGGAAAAGAACTGTATCACACAACCAAACAAGTGGAATCCTCCGCATATGAAACTACAGAGCGGTGGTCAGTCAATACTTATGAGTCTTTGATTCTTGTGCGTAATAAATCGTTTTGTGTTTGGACACAAGATGACAGTGCCACTAATAGTTTCTGCTTATTCTGAGAGAAAGTATAGCAGCTTAATTGATAATGTTTATTAGAATTTCTGCTTTCATTAAAATTAACAGGCAGACACTTTTCAAATATATTTTCTGCTTCATGTGTAAAGTTGCAATTTTTACAAATGTGTGAAATGTGTTTTTTTCTTCATTGCTGAGATCTGCAGGCATGGCACCTTGTACAGTCTACATTGTGTGAAAGGTGGGAAGGAAAATGGACGGATATCTGCTACAAATTTCTAAACCACGTTTGGAATCCCACCCGTGAGTACATGGCATCCAGCTCTCTGAGCTACTGGGAAACATGCTGATCAGAGGCACTCGTATATTTTGGGTTGTCTCTCTTCCTCTAATGAATGGGTCGTTATCAGGCTTCTGCAAAGCTGGACAAGGAGCTGATCATTTGAATCAGGTGTGTTGGTGCAGGGAAACCTCTAAAACATGCAGGGCAGTGGGCCTCCAGGAGATTGGGAAATATTTAGGCAATAAAAAGTGCCTGTTTTAAGATGCCTGTGTATGTATATATGTATATATATATATATATATTTTTTTTTTAAAAAGCCAGGACTCCTTAATTTTGAATTCTTGAATCGTTGGGTCTCTCTCTTAATTAGACCTAGACCTGCTCCTTATGGAAAACATCTTGAGATAACATTTGTTATGAATTGGTGCTATATGAAGAAAGATTGATTGTTTGGTATCTTTATTCCATTTCCTGGTGTTGGTCAAAATTCCATGGATGAGAAGCATTAAGTTCAAGACTTGTTTTCAGCTCCTGACACAGATGAACAGATAATGGTCTGTCCTAATACCTAAGACTGGTTGGATTTATTGCTGATATACTGAAATGCTCTTTTGTTAAAGTAAGTCTTCCTGATTTACACATTAATTACATCTAGATAAATGGTACAGTTGCAATACTTATTATATTTGCAGGATCATAAAATGCAAGTCTGTTAGGGGTTATGAAAGAATATCAAATAATAAGGAAGCATACTGGAATAACAAAGCATACAAATTATTCAAAATATATTATTTGGCCACGGTCTCCCAAAAGCTGCTTACCTTTCACATGTAACTGAAAATCTCTCAAGTCTGATTTTTGTATGTTGAAGTATCCAGGGGTAAATGTCTTCTATAAGCTTTAATGTAATGAGAGAAACATAAAGTAAATAAAGAGTTATACAGGAGTGAAAAGTTATGAGTGGGCTTTCAGAGGGATTCAGAACAAACTGGTGGGTACCAAAGTGAACTGTAGCCCCTCTGGAGGCCTACTATAGACTATCTATAGACTATACTGGTACTATCTACTATCTATAGACTATACTGGTACTATAGACTATCTATAGACTATACTGGTACTATCTACTATCTATAGACTATACTGGTACTATCTACTATCTATAGACTATACTGGTACTATAGACTATCTATAGACTATACTGGTACTATCTACTATCTATAGACTATACTGGTACTATCTACTATCTATAGACTATACTGGTACTATAGACTATCTATAGACTATACTGGTACTATAGACTATCTATAGACTACTATAGACTATAGGTATCAAAGTGAACTGTAGCCCCTCTGGAGGCCTACTATAGACTATACTGGTACTATAGACTATCTATAGACTATACTGGTACTATAGACTATCTATAGACTATACTGGTACTATCTACTATCTATAGACTATACTGGTACTATAGACTATCTATAGACTATACTGGTACTATAGACTATCTATAGACTATACTGGTACTATAGACTATCTATAGACTACTATAGACTGTAGGTATCAAAGTGGACTGTAGCCCCTCTGGAGGCCTACTATAGACTAGAGTCCTGGAGTCGTTCCTGTCGGCACTTGAGAATCACACTTACACTTTTCTAGAAAATATTTGGAGCTTTTAAGTCAAAGGGAACTCATGTTTTAAGTTGGCTCAGTCAGAGGGGCTCTGAGTGAGGTAAACACACCTGTTCACACATCACGGTGTTTTATGCTGGTGGTTTGTGGAATTTTTCACAGATAACTTGTAGACTCAGTATTGGCAAATTTTACCAGGCCTGTAATTTATCATGAAAGGGTTTCCAAGCACTTTTGTAATTCCATACAACAAAAATGATTGTGAATAACCTGAGAAAAATGTAAGAAATGTGGAAAAAAAAGAGGAGAGATCGAAAAGAGTCTGAAATGAATACAAGAGCACAGCTTCTTCGTAGCTAGGTGGCTAATGCTAGCTAGCTTGGAAGGGCTATGCTAACTTTTCTTGAAGCTCCTGTCGGCCTGTTTGTGTGCTAGCAGTGATGCTAACAGCTAACTGTGTCGCACCATTTTACTGACGATCAAAAACGGTGTATATCGCCTTATTTTGGCTAAAACGTGAATGCAGGAAATACAAGGAGCAGAAGAATGATGTATAGAATTAGTTAGTCATTTCAGACTTTCTTTGAAAAGTGAAAACTACACAATTTTTGTGGTCACGTGTCTGACGACAGTTGCTTTTCAACCTGAAAAGTTTAGCAACGAACTTTGCTAAGGGTCAGTTTAATATCAAAAACCTGAGTTAGTTTTCCCTTGTTTTGCTTCAACATTGACATTAGATTCAGTGGCATATTTCTCTGTCAATTGTTTGTAGTAAATACATATTTTTCCTTTTTTTAAAAACATATTACCCACATTGCACTGGAATCATAGATAATTATGCAGTCACGTGGTTTGGATGTTCTGTACTGTAATACTGAAATAAGCTAAAATGACTGGACTAAAGTATTTGCCAAAATGTAGTTATGTTTCGGCCACAGGAATGCCCCCCACCCCCCCATCACCTGCCGGCCAACCTCTGGTTACGTGTGGAGCGTGTGCACGCAGCCACACGGCCGGGGATGCGCGCTTGCGGACCGTAGAGAGAACAGCTGAAGGAGGGGAAGAGTGAGAGAGGGAGAGAGAGAGAGAGAGAGTCCTTTGGAGAAACAGAGAGAGAGAGAGAGAGAGAGAGACCTGCACCGCATTGACAGGAAACACGGAGTCGGAGCTCCGGTACCGCCGACAGCACGGAGGAGGCGGTGGATAGTTTTCTGATGCCGCTGCGGAGTTGACGGTGCTGGTGCAGCAGCGGGGCGAGCAGCGGCGGAGCAGCGCAGGTAAGCGGACTTTTCTACTTTCAGCTCTGATGCTTTGTAGTTTTGCCTTCCGTCGCGCTGACGCATCGGGTGGTGTCCCGGTTCTGGCGGGGCCGGACCGGGCCGAAGAGGAGAACCGAGGGTGTGAGAAACGACAGCAGGACGGAACGCTGCTGCTCCGGTACCTGGCAGGAGACTCGGGACGGTACTGCCCCGTCTTTCCGCAGTGTTTTCCAGGCACCCGGCGCACACGGGCCCCCGCCTCTCTCTGCGCATCTTCTGGATGATGCTGCGGTTTCGTGGGATTTTTTTGCTGCTCTGCGCAAATCGCAAATAAAGGTACCAAAGTCGGGGGGAATGACCGAGCCTGGCCTCGCCGTCTGCATCTGCAGAGGCCCGCGTGTGTGTGCGATGTGTGAGGAGAAGTGTCATTGCAGAGGACAAACGAACGGGGACATTTAAAGGGCTGTCAAGTTCCCTTGTTTGGACAGGCCCCGGGGCTGCAGCCCGGGCTGCACACAGGGTGAGTCAGGTCTGTGTCTCTACGCTGGAAGTGGATCAGAGCACATCTAAATCTGAGGGAGGCGACTCGAAGAAAAGGCTGAGCGTTTATAGCCGATTATGTCATATCTCCCAGTGGGTGACACACACCTCAAAACAACACTGAAACACTTCTCCCCAAAAGTCTATTCCCTTGGTATTAATGGAGCTCCTGTGTTCCATGGTGACCTTGTACTTTATGGTGTTTTAATATCTTCTGTGTGATCTTCGTGTCATCTCTGTAATAGCCCCCCCCCACAGTCTGTCTGCACTCAGCAGCCACATTAGTTACATTATTAAAACAAGGCTTCAATAGGGAGGGGTAATGTAACACAGCAGCTCTGCCATGATGTTTCCACAGGGGGATAACCCCCCATCAATAGTGACCTTAAGGATGTTACTTTCTGGTGTTGTTTCAGTCCTAAACTAATATCTGTACTGACTACTGTGATATTATACTCACTGTTGTTACTTTTGAGTGTGCAGCAATCAGCGGTGTGTTTACTGCGTCATGCATTTATCAGCTCTAAACCATTACATTTTACAGCTTAAGTTTTAATGTGTCTGTGTTGTTAGGGATTATCCAAAATGAACACGTTAAAAATGGTTTAAGTGGCAGGTTCCAGTACTCTGAGCCCTGTGGTACCAATGTCACACTATGGAAATACTCCATTACCAGTGAAAGGCCTAGTCACAATGTTACTGAAGTAGAAGCACAGAGGTAAAGTTAGCAAAAATGTACTACAAGTATCAAAATAACTGATCATGCAGAATGACTCTTTTCATTTTATTATTATTCTCACTCATATTATTGAATTATTGTTACTGATTCAATAAATAAGACAAAGCATGATTTTTTTTTGTGGTCCAGCAGTAAGTGGAGATATAGTTCCTAAGTACAGTATTGGAGTGAATTTCCTTTCCATCACAGATGTTGTATAGACCTAATATACATATAGGAGAAAAATGAGATCCTTGTATTTTCATTTTATGTATTTCTTTTATTTGTAATTAGAAGAAGTTTAATCTCTTAAATTGAATCATAATGAATTCTGGGACATTTATTGTCCTCATGCTAAATTTGGCGCTCAGTGTTTAATGGGTTTAGATAAAATAAGAACTTGTCTGTAGTGTTCAACTGGGAGTTTTTATGACCTATTATACGTTAATATGACTTTGCTGTTCCTATAGTGTTCTTATATAGGGGCAGTGGCCTGTATGTGCTTTGCTGTGACTGTGTAACTGTATAGAAAGGTTTGCTCATTGACTTGTGTAACGAGAGCCTAACGCGTGTATCCATCCATGGAAAGCACGTGTGCGAGCGCCTGTGTGTTTGTATCCCAGCTGAATAACGAAGTCTTAATAGCATAAAGCCTTTAGTACAGCAAAAGGAGAAAAAGGTTGAACTATTTCGGCACTAATTCCCCCAGCAGAGGACATTTACAGTACAGATAATGAACCATCAGTTTTGAGAGTAACTTCTGTCTTTGCTTTAAAGAGTGCTTATAACTTTTAGAACAATAATGGACCTCAGCTGTTATTCAAACAAAATGTACATTCCTAATATCACCAGCTCAGCTGCCATATAAAAACAATGCTTTAGGTGTATTCATCCATCTGAAACATGGAGATTCTTATGGAGTCGTGGTGGCTACTACATGTGAACAGTTCTCAAGTCTTGATGTGTTTTAAAACTCCATCTTCCTAACATGGTCTAGAGACAGTCGGTTGAATCACATACCGAAATCACATACATCTAAAAAGTTATCATGTAATAATCAAATGAATTTATACAGTGAAATGCAAACCAGCAACTTGACAAATCGATAATTTTGTCCCTCTTATTTTCACTGTAACGGTGCTTTGTTAGTTCATTTCAGTTTCACTGCAGCATTTTTGTTCAACTATTTCTGAAATTCTTAAAGTTGAATTTTTCCTCAGAGAGACATTGATTTAACGATATTGCTTCTCATCCTCCCCTTCAACTAATGAGCTTTGACCAGCCGTAGTTAAATAAAAAAAGCAATGTTCTCTCGAAGCAACTCATTTATTTAAAGTATTAGGAAGCTGGACCTGGTGTGGATGTGAGGGTTGATCAGTGTAACTGTAGAGCCCAGTTTGTGTTGATATAGCTCAGTTCTTTACACCCTTGTTGTGTATTGTGTCATGGAATTTGATGGTCACAGTCGCGTCGACAGCCAATAATGAAGCGATGGAGACGTAGTCTTCTTGTGCAGGTTAGGAGACATTTATTTGACTAAACAAAGTTCTGAATCTGTCACAACATCCCCTCATAGTGGCAGCGCTTGCCCAACTGATGAGCTAATCTAACGTGACCTTCACTCCAGCTAGAGAATGTTCCAATTGCTTAAGCCAGAAATGATCAAGAAAACAAGAGTTCACATAAGTGTCAGGCCCATGTTCCCGTTGCTCAAGCCAAAAATGCCTCTGGAGAACTGCTGTGGTTAAAAACAGGTCTTCATGTAACAGTCAGACCTTTGTGTGTATCCTGAGTTCCAGTTGGTGTGACGACACAATATTTAATCATATTATTATTTGGGAAATAATAGAATGAACACATATTGTAGTGGCACCTGGTAGCTGATGCTGAGGATGTTTTGACGCGTGTAATAATGACCTGTCCACTCCACTGCTTAATCCACAACAAGGTGCTGTTTATTGGTTTTGTTCTTCGCTTCCAGTTTCCATTAACAGATTACCAATTCTGTATTAAACAAACAAACTGACGCCACGCCACGGTCTAAAACTGTTTGCCTCTCTTCAGCCACACCTGGGTGCATCACCTGGCTGATTATATGCCCTGTCACAAGCAGGGATGCCCCCAGTGGTGGGAAGCTCACAGCATAAACAAACAAAGGAATCCAATGTAATGCAAATGAAATACATGCACAGAAATGGCTCTTACACATATTTTCCCCCATAATATGTTCATCAGGCCACAGAAACACATACAGCATGTGACATTACGCTTTTGGAGATGTAATTGATGTGATAAGATAAAGGAAAACATAAAAAAAAATCTAACCATGAACACAAACATGCATTAACACACCTTGGCCTCAAACAATCGCTATTGTCATGAGCTTATCTCAACACTAACCTCCTATTGAGTTTTATTTTTAGTAATAACAGAGACGAACACTCCAAATGTTTCTGAATAGTGACAGAGCTCTAATTTGATTTAAAGCCGTTTTTAAGGTGTGATTTTAAGTCAAACTGCACAGTAACACTTTGCCAATGCTTTGGCCAAAGAATCTCACAGTTTCACAGTCTAGTTTAAACATTTCTGTTCTTATCTTACACACTAGTCGTCTTGTTTTCTATGGAAATGTGTGTGGGGACATGAATCAAAACATGGTATGTTTGATATGATTGTATGTCTAATTGGAACATACAGTCTGTGTGGAAACCAAAAAATCTGCTTTTCCTAAGAAATCTGTCTTTTCTGTGTAAATCAGTTGGGCAATAAGCCTAAACCACAAACCAAGAAGGTATGTAGTAGAGTCAGATTGCTCTTCAGCTAATGTAAACAGCAGTTTGGCAGTGAGTTAGCTGTGGTGTTGCGGCTGTAGAGGATTGAAGAGGTGAAGTTGGCGGGTCAGCCTTACACACATAACAGGACAAGTCACATGGCAATGTGTGAGGCTGCAGGGCTCCACACACACAAACACACGCCACTGTCATCGTGATGACCATCATAGCTCGGAAACAGTGTGATTCTAATGAGACGGTGGTTTCTGAGGAGGGAGGTCTGAGTTTTACTGCTGAGATGAGCTGCAGCAGATATTTGCTTTCTGTTGCATTCATTTATAAATATAAGTGATCATTTGATTTTATTAGCAGCTGTGACTGGGTTTTGTTTCCTGTGTTGGTGAAACTGGGGGAAGTGATATTTGTTCCAGGCAGCAGCATCTAGAACACAGAGATTCACTGACTGGTCTCTGATTCCAGTAATGATATACCGTAGGTCTGAGAGTACAGAACATTTAGTCATTTGGTTACAGTGAAATAGTTCTGAAAAATAACTCCAAGGATTGGATTTAAAGGTGCACCCCACCGATTTTACACATGCAGTTCAGTTTACTCATCACGAGCAGTACCACCTGTGAAAAAGTGTCTTAGTGTCAGTTAACTTGAGACTTACTACTATACTAGGAGCTAACTAACTAACTAAGTTAAGTGATCTCCGCCTTCACTGCACAGATTCTGACCATTTTGTCAAATCTTTCTCTTGTGAGTTGCCAAACTTTATGGCCAGATGGACCCAGTTAAAAGGAGGCTGACTAACAGCAGCCACATTCTGATGGAAATGATTCAAAACAACAAATATTTATTTTCCCTAGAATGTGGCTAGTCACAAAGCATTTGTGTGTCAGTTTACCTCTGGCATTTCCAAATTCCTGGTGATGAACTTGACCGCACCATTAGTTTTTAACTTTGTAAGGTAGACTTTTCCATTTGGGGGGAAGGCTAAGGTTTGGCCTGACTGTCAGGCCCTGTCCTTTCAGGACCTTTGGACGCAGCTAACAAGTGGATTCCAGCGTCTGGATGAAGGCGATATGGAGGTTGATGCGTACATTTCCTTTAAACTACTAAACTGAACTACATTTAAAACAATTAACAAAAATGGCTGTGAAGATTCCCAGGCAAGAAAGATGTACTGACAAGAAGATACACCATCAAGAAAAGATGTCCAACTCATGTTTAAATGCCAAGCTATTACATGTAACAAATGTACAGCTGCAGATATACTGTACATATAGTATGTTAAAGCAGTCAGATGAATTCCCTTGTGACCTGACTGTCTGCTATTAGCTTCCATGCTGAATATGGGCCACAGTGCCCTGGGAGCTGCAAAACTAGATCTACCAGAGCATGCCCTGCTTGTGAGTGGAATATGGTTTTTCCACCATGAATTAAAGATGTCAGCACAGTCAGAACATCTTCCACGTTACCGTGACCTGGAGCCGAGCTTTGTTTGGTGGGCTCCAGTGGACTTGTGCTATCTGTCAGCAATGCTTTCATGGTCGGTGGGGTTCTTGCACTGACACCGATCTGGTGGTGGGATATGACACAAGATGCTTAAAAATGCACCAAACCTCTATCCAGATGCAGGACAATATGTATAATTTCCTTTAGTGAGAAATGTGACTCCAGCGTGTCAGATGTCAGCAGTTTGACTGACTTCCTCTAATGAATGACATCAGGGGAAGCAGAGAGGCGTGTGAACACTGTGGACGCCCACTTTGCAAATCTGTCAGGCTTTCTACATTCCCTGAGGTCAGACACTTGAAGCCTTAGTATGCTACTGAAATGTGTCGTCCGAATTCATCAAAAGGTTAAAAAAAACGTCTATTCCTGTTCTGAGTGGCCACATTTTTTCTGTTTCTAACTGTGCAGCCCTGCACATTTAGAATATATTAGAATGCTGATCAGGTGTATTCAACCATGATGTGATGGTCGGGGATGTGGCAGCATTACATCATTTCAGAGATCCCACCAATCTGAGGATTACACACTAGTTTGTCTAACATTGATACCAAAACTTGATCAAACTTGATGAGTTTCTGTGCTGTCACACAGTCCCAGATAGACACAGGAACAATACATGCATAGGTGTTTTGAAGAGTTTGTGAGTTTGTCTTTTAACGGTGTGTGTACCTCACCCTGAACACTGCCAGCTGCTGTGGTAACATCAGACAGAAATACATTGTCAGCAAGTTCTGTTTGTGATGTTTGTTATTGTGATTCTTTGAAATGATACGCCTAAAGCCCAGTGGGTCAAATTTGGCCCTAATCCTAAATTAGGGAATAAAGGGTTAAAATTGAAAAAGTGGATATTTTGGTGTTCAGTGAATTTATAGCAGTCATTTAATGCATAGTTCATAATTTTCCAAAGAAGAAAAGGGTTCTTGGGTTCTCCAGGGTTAAACCATATCCATTTAAAGGACTTTTACATGACAAGTTTGGTACCCTTTGAGAAAGAACATAGAAAAGGAAAGAGGTCATCTGGATTTATAACATCTTAGTAGCCATAATCCTGTAATAATTTCCCTAAAGCTTCTTTCTGAAAACCCTGGGCTCCTGCTGAAAGCTGTTTACTTGAACACAGCTGCAGTTCAGGCTTTTGACCAGCAGATTTCAGTGTTGTAACACACAATTCCTCAACTCAGAGTCACAGACAGGCACACACTCTGCTACTCAGAGGTGCATCCATGTGGTTTCTGAAGCTGCTTTACATGTTCAAGTATTTTGTTGTGTATGGCTATCCTTTATACTGACATGTGCAAACACACACAGATGGAACATGTACAATGGAATTTATCTTTTCTGTCCCATGTAGAGCCAAACACATTTTGTGTGCAGCCACACGCAGGTATGACTACAATCACTTAAGGGTTGTTAAAAAAAAGATTTGTGCATTTTGCCTACAAAATAAATCAGCCTTTAAAAACCTTTACTAATCAAAGCGCAGAGCGTACAGTACATAGTACTCCACGTAGAACACAGCAGCAGCAGCAGCAGCAGCAGCCGGCTGTTTGGCTTGTTTCCCAGTGATCCCCTCTCCTGGCTCCAATTTAGTTAAATGGAGCAACTAGTGCAGATGGGACATAGCCAGGCCAGGTGGATTGTGGGTAAGATGGGGCGATGCCCAGTGATGGATAAATTAATTCTGCATTAAGGAAACCCGCTGGCATCACTATGATCACCTGGCATGGTGTGTCTGTGTAGGTATATATATGTGTGTTGCTCACCTGGCATTGGAGCAATCCCCCTCCTTGGTTGAATGTTGGGTTTTAATTCTTCACCTGGCATCAAACGTAGTCTGAACCACAGGTCAGCATCCAGTCTGAGTGTCTCCATAGCAGTTCTGTCTGTGTCTCTTGAGCAGAGGCAGTCAGACAACTGTATGTTGTTGGATGGTTTTCTGGATGACTGTTTATTTTAAAGGTATAATCGGGTGGAGCCAGGTGGACTCAGGAGTCAGGAAACGTGTAGAAAAAGAGGGGAAATGACACTGAGCCAAGGTAATTGGCTGAAATCAAGCTGGCAACTTTGTGGTCATGTGGCATGTGCTGTTAGCACTTAGTTGTTAAGGTGCTCCACTCAACAGTATAAACTTGCTCACCACTGTAGTTCACTCTGTTTTTCAGGGCCCCATTAGCTCAATTGACTGTAGTGATTGTAAAAGAAAAGTGTGGGTGGACATCATGGATAACAGAGAAGGGAGAAACAGACACATCATATGCTCACCACTGTGTTGGACATATTTAATGGTAATAATTAATGATTAATTGAATAATTGCAGTTGTTTGAATGCTGTTTTGAGAGAAACAGAGGGACACCTGGATCCATGAATCCCACTGCTGGTCTTAAAAACAGTGACACAGCCCCACACGTGCTGCATCTCTCAAGACCCACTTTCTGACTGTTGCTTTTACGTTTGAAAGAAACAACAAGAAGCAGATTCGAGCAGCTTCCCTTGTCTTTGTCTAAGTCACTGTGAACATGTACTGGACCGATCTCTGTATAATGTTCTCAGCTAGCTCCGCATATGAGGGCAAACAAGTGGTTTTTCATGCTTGTGGTTAATTCATGCTACTGAAAGTATTGGTGTTATTTAAAGAATGGAGCAACAGTGCTGCGCCCTCATATTGCATTATATTCATACACACATTATACAGTTCAGAGAAAGGGTGCGTCTTCTCGTATCATTTTAGCATGTGATGTATGGGTGTTTGCAAAGTGTGTAGGTGTACTGACTTACTGTATCTCATGATTCCACTACCTTCTTGCCTCGTGTCTTAGTGTGTGGTAGTTCTGGACATCTTAGCATGTAATATCTTACATATTGTACGTATAACTGTATTTGATGGCGAATGATGGCACTCTCACCGTCACCTGTGCCCTAAGCTACAGAGCAAAGTAATGCTTCTTAGTGCATTTCTTCTGAACTGACTTGTCTTCCCTAATGAAATTGGATAGCAGGATAGACCTAAGACCATACTAATCAATTTGAAAGGACTTTCTTCCAGTCAGCTCATTGCCTTTCAGAATGAAAACCATCTATGTTTTATGAGGTTCTCTTTTGTTTGCAGGAAGCTGATGCAGATGGTAGAAATTCACAAGTTAATCTTTATCTTTTCTGACATTTCAAAACGCCACCCAACTTTTTTTAATGATAGACGGGTATATCTTTATCTCTGTGGCAATGGCTCATCCCTGCTGCATGGACTACATCATCCCACCTTACAAGTGTCCTTCAATGGAAAACCTTTTCCTATCCCCCTTCCGTCTGCAGTTCCTCTCAGGTTACCTGAGCTGTGCCTTCAAGTGCCCATCACTTTCCGCTTTTCAGCAGCTTCTATTTTTAAACACCTCACAGAGGCTGCTGTTTTCTCAGAGGGCAGGGAGGGATGAGAGGAACAACAAAGAGAGAGAGAGAAAAGATGGATGGGTATGAGAGGAGTAAGAGATGGAAAAGGAGACAGAGGCCTATACCGAGATAGAAGGATGAAAATAGAAAAGCAAAGATTGTGAGTGTCTGGAGTGAAGGCCAATGGCACAGCGCTGTCTGGCAGGCTGCCAGGTGGTGAGGATAAATAGAGGATGGAGAGAACAGAGGGAGGGAGGGAAGCATCCTGGAGTCTGGTACTGCTCCAGGCCTCAGTCTCCACTGAGACCACTGACTCACTGAATAGAAAACAAGGAACATGGAGGAGAGTGTGTCTGACCGATATGATTCCAGCGCTGATATTATTGGATTCATGCTGCTTAAAACTGATACTAAAACACAAACGCTGACATGCTTTACAATTTTAAAGCAATATCAGCCGATCAAATACCACACTGAGACCTGTCAATACTCCAGTTTTTCCAGGATGTCTCCCGTGTCCACCCATTTTGTCGTGTCTCCCGCCAAACTCCCATAATGTGCATGGTCCTCAAACTTAGTGAATAATCATAATACACAGATCCGTACATTTGTCTGACATTACCCAAGTTGCTAGATTGCCTATGAAATGCAATCTAGACACACAATCCATATTCTACATACAATCTCAACCCATCTGTCACCACAAACTGGCAACCCACAACCCGATTCAAGGGGCGTGTGAGCAGCTGCTTTCTGCGCAGGCAGGCAGGCCACTGAGATGCTGAATTAATTAGCTAGGTGCTGTCAAAATGTCATGGCAGGACGGTGTTCCAGCCAAAAAACACAAATACACCTGCAAATTAGCTCAGAGGTGGACTAAACAGTTTCCATTCCAGTCTTCTTGTCACAGGGTTGGCCATGCCTTTATTGGGCACTGTGGGTTAAAATGACGTGAGTCAACATTTTAGCTCCTGATGGCACTGGCCGGTTATATCGACTCTCTTTATGACTTGGGACCCCCACGCCAAAAGAACAAAATGTTGGCTGGTATCGTTTTGAATGATCATACGGCCAGTTTAAAATGATCAGCTCTGAAATTATTTACAGAGGCATACAGAGTCAGACAGCATCAGATCAGAGGTGGAGCTTTTTTTAGAACCCCAGTATTGGCCCCATTTATCAGTCTACTGCTGGAGGAGACAGACGCAGGAGTGGTAAGGAAAGCCTGATGGAAGACAAAGGTCATAGCTCTGCTCAGTCGAAGCGCGCTGACGATATTTTAACAGCTTTGCCACGGGCTACTTTCCAAATGTAGCTGCTCCGTGGTTAAGATTAAAATACAGTCAGCAGATCTGATCTTCTGAGACAAACCGTCTGATTGGGTAGAGGCTGCTATTCAGACAGATGTTATCAGATTAATTAAAGTCTAGGCCTGCTTTGTTTGTCTTTTCTCCCTGTTTGTGTCTCTCTCTCTCTCTCTCTGATGCCTTTCTATCTCGTGATTTATTTCATACGCCCACGTTCCCCTATATTGCTATTTTGTCTAAAATACCATGTTTCTCTCACTGTCTGCTCATTGATTCAGTGTTTAGATCTTTCATGTGCAGACGCCATCAGCAAGGTGTCCTTTAATGTGGTTGTTTGAAGTGAGCGTTACTGCACCAAAGGTAAGGTTAGAGAGCGTTTGTTTTATATTCCATCCCTTTTCCTTCCATT
Organism: Pempheris klunzingeri; assembly: GCF_042242105.1. Taxonomy (NCBI): domain Eukaryota; kingdom Metazoa; phylum Chordata; class Actinopteri; order Acropomatiformes; family Pempheridae; genus Pempheris; species Pempheris klunzingeri. The sequence goes on from NC_092013.1 coordinate 27,130,826, forward strand.
TACTGTCTGTGTTTCTACCCTCTCTCTACTGTACTACAAGCAGAGGCTAAATGGATGCACATAAGGAGAACAATGGTCACGTTTATGTGTTGTGTCGTTGCGATGAATGCTATGATGAAGTCCTAACTTAGCCTCAATACAGGATGAATTTTTATGGCACTGTTGAACCCTGCAGGACTGCCTCTTTTTCTGTGTGTGTGTGTGTGTGTGTGTGTGTGTGTGTGTGTGTGTGTGTGTGTGTGTGTGTGCCTTGCAGCATTACAACATTAGGCCATGCATATGCATCAAGGGCAGAAATGACACATGGCCTTTTCAGCCATGATAAGGACAAAAACTAGGAGAAACTCCTCTGATAAGTTTCTACATAACATGACATACATGCTAAACAGGAGCCCTCTGAATCAGTTTGTTCTTTAGTGCAACTTCTATTTTGTTGCTGATTGTTTAGGTCGTCGCGAATAACACTCACCTTTGTTTCCAATTCTAAAGAAGCGGTTTAAATAAGCTAGTAAACCCGCTGACTTCTTGCTTGTACACTTTGTGATAAAGTTCTGTCTGCACTGCTGCATCCTTGCCTCTGGATAATACTGGTGTGTCACAGTTCAGGTTGTAGGCAACAAGGGTGACACAAGTAGAGCAATTAGCAGGTAGACCAGCTTGAATGCACATGAACCATTTCTCCAGGCAGCAGCGTGCTTTGTATGTTAAAAAAATGATCCTGCACCTGATTTCATTTTTAATTTTTTAATTTTATTTTAGGGAGCAGTGCAACATATCACAGAGCAAATACAGTACACAGCATTTACATAGAACAGAAGATGGCCATCCCTCAACATTACATAAAACTAAGGACAAGGAATTTTTAGTTAAAAGTGTAGTTTGTAGGATTGAGAAGAGAGTGGACTGAATTTAGGTGCGCTCTAGGTGCGTGTCTCTGACGTATGAAAACCCAAAAGGATGCCGTCAAGTCACTAGTGATGTGTCTCAACCTATATTCTCCTAGAAACAGCATGTGTTATTATTTCATTACTTTAGAAATAATCAGTCTAACTCGTGATAACAGTCACGTACAATGTTTCTGAACCTACAGTGGCATCCTGGGACAAATCCTGGTCCTCAACAACCCACCGCTGCTTCATATTGACTTGGTTACTTACTTACTGTCCACTAGCACATCAGCTACGTCAGCCACATAGATGGTAAGCCTGTAAATTAGCAGCTTATTTACAGTTGTCACTTTGCAATATGGATGTTTGTAAAGTTCCTTCTGAAGCTGCACACTGAGGATGTTGAGCCTGACTGAGTGAGAGCATCTATGGGGGGGGGGCTGCACAGCAAGTGGTGAAGACCCCTCCTGGCTCTGATTGGTTGTTTTTGTTCAGGCGAGGCATATTCTCTGCAGATGCCAGTAAGAGCACTAGGAGGAGCCAAAGTATTAGAAGAAGATTCCATGACTCTGACAGCTTAGTGCCCGAGTAATGGTCAAAACCACCAAAATAGGAATGAGGTTAAAAATAAAATTCAATTTTCTTCTAAAATGCGAAATGTAGAAATTAACTTGTAACTGTGTTGTGTTCAAGTGTGTGTGCGTGTGTGTGTGTGTGTGTGTGTGTATGCATGTGGCCTGTAGATTGCTTCTGGCTATAAAGAGGAAGCAGATGTGGGCGTTGTGCAAAGGAAATGAGCCCCATTAAAAAGCCTGCATGGTTAATCATTAACTGAGTCCATCCACTTTTATTGCCTTTAATGGAGTGCATGTGTGATCTGTCCCACTTTGTGCTTATCAATCAGTTTCAGTTCTCTTTTGCTTAATGCTTAACTTTACGGGCCAACTACATATTTTGATGTTGCAGGAAACGCAGCGATTTCTGCAGCTATGGGTCATTCATTTGAATGCAGTTATTGATGTGATGTTTTTTAGTTTTGTTCGTGGTCAAGAGATGATTCCTATCTATATTCTAGCACGAGACTTTCGTGAAGTGCACTAAGCACTGTGTCCCCCCCAAGAGATTGACTGTTTTGATTTTTTGACTCCATGACCTTCCTCTACCGTCACTTCATTGGTACAGTTAAAAGAATTGCAAAATATGATTAGAAGTGCTTCCATCTACTTCTGTATTGGGTGTTGGCCTCTAAGAGTTACTAGGGGGGCACCTTTACTTTTGATATATTTTTCCTTCGTTGCCTCCGTCATATTTTTGCTAACTGTAGCATGAAGTTTACAGTCACATTTTTTGATGTCTGTTTTAGTTTCCTTAATGTTAAGTGAATTGAAGATGGCAATCTGTTGCTAGTTTGGACAAAAGATGCTAAATACAATGCAACAATAGTGAAAACAAAATAGTGCATATCACATAGAATACAAAGTTAAATGAATTAGGATTATTTATTTAGGCCTGAATCTCGGCTGCACCTCATCCGCTCGCTGGAACGTAGCCTGAAAAGACACCGTATGTTGGACAGTTGTGAGTTTTCACCTGATCTTTTTGCTCTGTTCCAACCTGTCAATGTGTGACTAAAGCTGGATGCCTCAAGGCCTGTTCCCACCATATATCCCATCTGTCCCTGCACTGGGTCTCTTCCTCTAGCTGATTGACTGCGTCTGGCAGGCAGGTGAGGAGTGTCTGCAACAAAAGGCTTTCTTCATTATGAAGCTGAACCACCTAAACCTGATGACAAAGGACAGCCTTCTTGCTCGCTGCAGTAACCCTGCAGGGCTTTCCCACTGCTCTGACTAGCTCTCACAGCTCTATTGATCATGGTTAACCTATCGCTGGATCAATAACACTGTTACCAGCCTGCCACCTGATATGATTGGCTTTGACACCTTAGAGCTGCAGTGGAAGGGTGGGGTGTGTCACACAAAAACACACATACATACACATGCACAACAACAACAACAACTGGGTTAAAGTAGGAGAAACCTGATGATTGTGACCTGTTAAGGGTCAAGAGAGAGAAAGAGACCAAGGTAGAGAGGGATGATGATAATGATGATGAAACAGGCCCATACCAATAGTACTTAAGTAGGACCAATTAATCATTGGTTTTATTGCTCTTTTCTTTTAATTTGTTTGAATCAAGAAAAATATACAAGGGGAGAATTTCACCTGTGTTGTCTTTACTACTCTTGCAGAATTCTGGACTACAGCCCCAGAATACATTACAATGGCAGCCATGGAAGGAGAGAACAGCATGGATGATGCTGGAAGAGAGTGTTTGTTTTCCAGTGGTTACTACTGAAATGGAAAAAATTTAAGAATGAAAGAATTGGTTAAAAGTACGTGCATATGTAAAGTGTGTGTTTGCGGGTTTCATGTGTTGTCTTTGACTGTGTACTACATCTGATCAGTAGAATCACTGCCCCACACACACAGGCCATTAGCAGGCAGTGTTAATGGCTACTGATGGGATAAGGTCATGGGTTATCCGCTTCTCCATTAGGGAGCAACATGTTAGCATGGAGCAGATGTGTGTGTGTGTGTGTGCGTGTGTGTGTGTGTGTGTGTGTGTGTGTCAGCTTCCATAAACCTCTTTTCCCTAAAGAGAGGCAGACCATAATTATTAGTTAGATATTCCCTGTGATTAATCTAACTTTGGCCTGGAGAACTCACACACACGTACACACTCACAAACACAACAAAACTGTGCTAGAGCTCTACATCCTGAATATAAGACTCCTTATACTCAACAAATATTTAATCTTAAATGGACCATTTCACTCTATTTGTGAGATATTACTGTCCTTTATAGTTGAATTCCTTCTCCTCAAAGATGCACTGCCTGAATTTATTACAGCTCCAAAATCGGCTTGCTGTTGGTGTTATTGGAGTTTGTTCCCCTCGGTATGGAAAATAACAAGGGGAAATAAACGCTTTGCTTCTTGCTTAAAAAGTTCTACGAAGTTGTTGATGCAACAACAGGGTATAGTCTGAACTTCCACATTATTACTTGAGCCCCTCACCCTTTAATGCCAACAAACTGTCAGTGTCTACATTCAATGAAAGTCTTGTTGTATACATTAACACCACAGCCTCTGTAGCTTCCACTGTGTTAATGCACTACAGTAGGCATACAGTATACTCACAATACACGCACAGACACAATGCAAATATACACACAGTACTGCGGTCTTTTCTTTCTTTTCAGTGCAGCCATTTGAAAGAACCATATAATGTAGAGAAAAGTGCGCAGTGAATGTATTGTGTGTGTGTGTGTGTGTGTGTGTGCAGCTGACAGAGCCTGGCGTGGTATGCTCCGTTACAATGGCATGGAAGTGAAAGAGGAACTCAGACCATGTCCACACCACCAAAAGGTTGTTTTACGTAGAATAACGTAGTAGTATGGTAGTAATGCTATTTTCTAAAGTGTAGCTCTACTCTAAAACGACAAATTAATAACAAAACTGTTTTTTCTCCCATCATCACTCATCAGAAAGTAACAAAATGATGTCGTACCATCGTCTGGTAAGAAGTGCCGCTGAAGCAACAAGCTAGTGACGCTACAGGGAAGGTCTTCTCCAACTCAAAGTAATAGCTGCTGATCACATAATGCAGGTGTTGCCATCGACATGTTTTTTTCTTGTTATTGAATCAGACAGCTGCCCACACAGTTGTAAAGTGGAAAGAGTTATTTAGTTCAGTTCTAGTTCCATTAGTCCTGTTCAGGACTGTCACGTCTGTGTGATTTCTGTCCTGAAGGACCCACAGAAAAGCTGTATGCTGCTCTTTAATGGAGGTGGGGAAGTTAACCAGACACAATAACTTCTTCATCTTTGAAATCGTTTTATTCATTAAACCAAGAAATACTGTTTGAAAACAAGAGTATCATGGAGCTTCTCGTCCATCTGAATTTGATAAAAGAGTGATATTATTCCCACCCGTTTGATGAACTCCTGACTTCGGTGATTGCAGTTACGACTGCCAGATGAGTTGAAGTTAAAGATTTCACTTCATAGAAATCTCCTAACATTCAGCACCTCACTGGAAAACTACCTAAAATAACAGCTGAGATCTATTAGACCTTTTCTCAGACTTTTCTCAGACCCAAGACTTTTGGGTTTCAACGTTGAGGACTACTGAGGATATAATTCAAAGAAAACCCTGAAATGTAATTTACAGTGGATAAAAATACCTCTGGGACGATCAGCTCCTCCCATTTCACACACCTATTGCATTGAGTGGACATGGACCATAAGATGGAGAGAGTGTAGTGTGTCGCTGTCCACACACACACACACACACACACACACACACACCACAATCACCTCACTCTCTCTGCAGCCTGTCACCATCCTCTATAACCCCCCTTCTTTCCTTTCAGCACCTCAGCAGATGGGCAGCAGTGCTCCCTCTCTGTCTCTCTGTCTCTCTGTTTCGCTCTCTCGGTGGGGAGCACTCTTTTGATACTTGTACTGGCCCTGCGATCTACATCCCCTCCCATCGCCTCGGGGGCTCGCTCCCCATTGTTTCTATTGTTTTGCCCTGAAAGTGGGTTAAGAAAGACGGCAGCAGCGGACAGAAGGGACAGAGGGCTGAGAAGGATGGGGGCAGTGATCGAGAGACAGAGAGAAAAGCAGAAAGACAGAGAAAAAATGACCAAATCAAAATGGAGGGGAGGAGGTGTCTGTTTATATGAATACAAGACAGGGAGATGATAGAATGATGGGGGATGGGAGGTGAAGGGGGTTGATTTGTAAAAAAAGAAACCGAATGTGGGAGAAATGAGATATGGATACCAGAGGGAGGTTAATGGAAAGATGGAAAGAGTTGGTGAAAAGTAAAACAGGGGCAGGTGATTAGAGTGCTCATCAGGAACAGTCAGCAAGTCAGCAAGAACAGTGATGAACAAGAGGGCCGGAAAGGTCAGAGTCAGGAAAACACAAGATGGAATACGATCGAGGAAGAACAGTTTGAGCAGTAAATCCTTGGCTTGACAATTTTACAACTCTGGAAAGTTACAGTGACACGGTGCCAATCCTTGTATTGTCTTATCACTGAGAGGTAGAATAAAGTAGAATAAAGGCAGGAACATCCTTCTCTGGGAAACAGAGATCATTCCGAGATATTTTCATTGCACTCTCTTTTATACATGTGTGAAATTTGATGATTTCAAAATGGAGGTTTAACCTTTTTACCCATTGATGGGTGAAATGAATTGAGGTGTTTTATTAGAGCATTGTGAAAAGTTGGTATAAATATTGATTGTTTTGTATTTCTGGTTATTTATATTTTTCTTGAAAAATCTTACAAGTAAGATCAGCGTTTTTGAAAAGCTAAGATGATGTAATTGCTCCTTTGTATGCTTAGGGTAGTGTTTAAGTCACATGATCAGTCAAATAAGATTAACAATGGTGTTAAAAAATACCTGGTTCTTTGAGAAAAAAGTAGAAGGTACATAGAAGGTAACCTGCAGCCAATCGGTTCACTCAACTGTGGTGCCTGATTGGCACCTCCGACTGGATTCTTCTCCATGACACAACAACAGATGCTGGGAAAGATTTCAGTCAACCCCAAATGCAGTTCATTCACATTTTAAAAGAAGAAAGGAAACTCTGCCAAATTCTCAAAGCTCCATCTGTGGAGCAAAAGCACCAAAGACATGAACACAAAGATGCACTCGTGGTTCCAATTTTCCCCAATGAGACATTTCAGGATACAAAAGCAGAATCTGTCTGATACTGTAAGTCCCAGTTTCATACTACTGTTCATACACTTGACATATTTTTTTTGGTAGCAAATGTGTGTATTGCATACACCACAGACACACACACATCTCTGCAGTCGTCATTTGCTCTCAGTGTGGTTTTGATCCTGAATGCCTTTTCACTATAGGCCTGATTTGTCTGCTTGATTTCCCTCTCATTTAACTCCAGTACCACTGCGAAAATGTGTGTGTGTGTGTGTGTGTGTGTGTCCTTTATCTTAGTTTTGTTCAGCCTGTATAACACAACACTTACCCAAACCAAATGACTCGTCTGTCTGCTCTGATTTGAAGTGTAAATTACCCGTTATTAGAGTCAGTGTCACTTACGGTCAGAAAATGACATCCATTGATTTGTCTAATCTTTCACATTTTTGTCAGCCTGCTCTAGCAGCTGTTCCCCAACTAATTTCAAGGTTGCTTTTTAGAAAAGGGGCTTGAATGCTCCTTAGATTACTTTGTGCTCAGCTGTGGAGAGTCATACAATAGTATCGTCTAGAACAGGCATGCGATAGCGCCACAGCAGTGAAAGTCATGTTGATTTTCTGGTGAGTGGAAAACTGTTAAAAGCTGCTCACTATCAACAAGAATAATTCTCTGGGTAGGATTTAATTTTTTTTTTGTGTAGAAAATAAGACTTCACACATTGTTCACATGAGCCTAAACATATTTTTGTTCTATGATGAATGAATGAAAACCTCTTAATGTCTAAGCTGTGGATGAAGTGGTAAAATATGTTCTGTTATATGTGTTGTGTGTTTGGTTTAAAATGGTGAGAATGAGAATTGGTGTCAGCTATATCCTAAGTCTTTGTTCACCGTGAAACGAATTACCATTTCATTTCAGCTTGACGTCATATTGATGCTAGGCATTTTGAATGGAATTGCAAAGTGTGGCCACTGGCTCTGGAAGTGTTTTTCTCCATTCTGATAATATAATTCTAATAATTATTATTATAAGAATCATTTTCTAAACAGTATCCTCAGTGTTGCTCAACAGAGAAACACACGACTCTCCTGCAAAATGTAACAATCATATAGGTTTATGTTAGGACCATCAGTTTCAATTATTTCAGCTTTGTTTCATCTTTTATGGTGTCAAACATATGGCCTGCGGGCTGACTTTGCAAAGTGTAAAAATGACAGAGAAGACATTAACTGCTATTTGAAATGTGTCCAAAAACACTGTGATCAGTTAGTTGTAATGCACGTGTGTCAATGATAAACTGAGGCATAATATTGTTGAAATTGCACTTATTTTTCTTAAGAAATTTCAGGTCATTCATAATGTTTTGTAAAAAGAAAGTTCATTAAATGTGAACATTTTCAGAATGTACTTGTACTTTTTTGCACTAAAACAAAGAGGAAGATTTGGAGTTGTCGTTATTTAAAAGTTATTATGCTGTGATTTTACTGGTCAGCCCACCTGAGATCAAATTGGGCTGTATGCGGCCCCTGAACTAAAATGGGTTTGACTAAACACTACAATACCCATGAGCCTTGGCTACCATTGCTATGGTGAACAACCCAGCCAGAGGTGTTGTTACAGTTGTTAACTAAACACAGCACCATAGTTGCTGAATTAAAGGTAACCCCCAATATTAGAGTAAATTGTTTCAAACTACAGATTATAAAATCAGTTTCTTTAGCTTCCAGCCACCGATAATGGCACATGTGACAGAACTTGGTGGTTGGACACACCTTGGAAGTCATAGGTTAATTCTTATGTACACAGACTACTGTGTCTTTGATACTGATCCAAGAGCTCCAAATGGGAATCATGTCACATTTTCTATGGGAAACTGGGCACTGACTTTCTGGAACCACGGGCACCCAAAATAACTTGTATCTTCAACTGGAGGAAACAGCCATCAGTGACCATGACGTTGCTGGAACTTGAAAAGTAGCTAAAACTGGGAGACAAATAGGGCCACTGACATTTAAACAACCTTTAAAGAAAAACAGATGATTAACCGACACGACATCTCGAACTTTTAGTGTACAATGCTGGAAACAGTGACCAAAAACATGTTTAAATACTTGAGACAGATTTTTGAAATTCAGCTTCATTCATTTCAATCAGTTGACTGCAGAGAGAGTGTTGTGAGAGTCCTTTTAGCTGAAACTTAAGTTAGAGGTACTGACAAAGTATGATATTACTGCATATTGTGTCTCATTACATGCCAGTGTTGTAGATGAGCTCTAATGAAAGAATTTCTCATTACTTCCACTTACTGTGGCTAGACTCCTCTCAGTCCCTGTCTAAAAGGGTTTTCTATGGAAAACAAACAGGTATTAATGGAGAGTTGTGGAGCCGGCTTCACATTTTGACTACTGCTTCTGAACCCATCTCATCTGAACCAAGACCACAGTATCAGCCATAATCATCAAGTTTCACATCGAGGCCAAACAGTGACTCTATGATTAATTAAGGTCTTAATCCCAGTTTAAGCTTTGTGCATAATTACTGAAGTGCCTCATACACAGTAAAGAGGCCATTGAGCTAATTTGGAGTGGGGTTGGTTCATTCACTCAACAACTAATCTGATGACTAATCTGTTAGCCTGGCCTATCAGTGGTGATGTGCTGCCAGTCACAAGGGACGGCCGTGTGTGTGTGTGTGTGTGTGTGAGCCCTCTTAGTTTTGTTCATGTAGTCTTCATTATGTATTCATACGTGCACAGGGAGTGTATCAGTGCTGTGAGTGACAGACGTTCAATCTGGCCTCAGGCAGTGAGCTGTCATGGCAGTCTGTGTGAATGGAGTCTGGGTTACATGTTCAAATTGATAATCCTCATGTTCCTCTTGATTTTTTTTTTTTTTATCTCCTCGCCACCAATTTTTGTCGCTGATTTTTTGTATGTGACTACAAATACTACAAATTTGACAATGAAAAATATTCGGGTCATTTTTGGTTGGAGTCAGAAACGCTGAGTTTACAGACCTTTGTAGCGTGCTTCTCATCTTTGCTTCAGTCTACTCTCAGTGATTTCTGCCCCATAAGAACTACCCTTTTATTTTAAATTATCCTATTACATTCACTGATGATCGCTAGCTTGTGGAGAATGCAGTTATATGCTGTGATGCTGCTTCAGGCTGAATTTTCGGGGTGAAACTTACAAGAACTTTTCACCGCAAATCTGAAATTCAGTCAACATCCACTCTCCCCAGGCTGACCGTCAGGGTGAGTCAGAGCCGAGTGGAGAGTCCTCATCTTGTACAGTTTCCCGGCAAGCATTCAGAAAACCAGTTGTTCTGTCTGACCTGCTTCTGTTGGGCTAATACTTCTGGTAAACTGAGTCTAACAGCTCTCTCTGCTGCTGTCACATCTCACTCTTCTCCTAAACAACTGATATTAATGGTTGTCTGGCTAGTGAGAGCACAGTAAGTGGGTTTCTCATGGGTGGTTCATATGGCCAGAATTTTAACTGGAAAATTGCATTCAAATGGGCCTAAAATCTATTTAACTTTTTAAGAAACTTTTGGTCGCCCTTAACTACCCTAAATAAATCTACTGTATGCAAAATGCTCACAGGGTGAAAAACGTAATGTGACAAATGAATGGCAGAATAAAGTGATGGGAGCATGAGAGATGAAGCGGATGAGTTGTCCGGAGGTCACCCGTCTGTTCTCGTGGTCCTTGCCCACCAATTATCCCCTGGACGTCATTATCCAGCCAGCCCAGGCCATCCACTAATTTGATTGGACGGGGCCCCGTCCCAGTCAGGGTGGACCGCCAATCACCACAAAGGTCGTATTCCGGTCTTTGGTTTAATGATGATTGGGGATGTTAGAATACATGGAGAGACAGGAATGGATACAAGATGAGCCGGAGCAAAAGCATGCATGAAGACAGACACACACACACACACACACACACACACACACTGATTGATGTGTAATTGTAGCTGCTGAAACAGGCATGGTAGACGTTTATACTGTGGTAAACCTTGCCAAAGTTCATGGCCATAACGTGAAAGGTCGGTGGCTTTGGATTGAAGATAAATATTGTAGTGCTGTCTCAAGAACACAGAGTGGGTGTCCTATAAAAGTGATCCAGGCAGAACGTCTCTTCACCGCTTTTCACGTGCAATACAGTGTACAACTGTTTGGGAGTCATATACTGATACTGGGTACCAACGATGAGCTATTCACTCTTCAGATAGACAGGTGATGAATGAAAGGAGAATGTAAAGTAATGAAACGCTTCCATACAGGCCAAAGGGCTCACTGAATGAGTATGAAAATGATTCATATGTTATGATCTTAACCCAACTGAACACTAATGGAAGATTTTGGATTAGGGTGATTTGATTTTGGGACGTGTGTACTCTACTTTGTAGCTTTAACACATAAACCTTTCAAATGAAGCTAAGTTTACAGAATGATTGTAGAATTGTGGAGAGTACTTGGCTGCACCCGATGGGAAGATGTTGTGCTAACAAGGTAATCCACACCAGCCAGAGAAAACCTGTCTCTGAGTACACTGACAGTGTTTCCAGGGTTCACACACTGACTGTGTTTGTACGCGGACACATACAGTACATGCTTGACTACACATTTAATGTACGGACAAGGTAATCTGCTGTCAAACTTCATTGCATGAAGTGTGTGTGTGCGTGTGTGTTGTTGCAGTGCAGTAAGCTTGTGTTAATAGTAATTTGAGGTCAGTGGAGCATGGCAGGTCAAAATTGAATGTCAAGGTAGGGATTACAGAGGAATCAAGGACATTAAACCCATTCAGTAAGTTTAGTTTGTGACCTTCAGAACACACACACACACTCATACACAGCCATGGCCCAGTGTTGACAGGTTAACAGTGTGTGAGTGATAGAGGTCGGCCCTAATAGACTGATCATTCACCTAATGCCATTCAGAGGAACACGTGGAATGGAATTGTGTGTGGTGCAGCAGTCAGTCAGATTATATGTGCTGTCTTCTGGCCACCACGGTTCATTCAAGTGTTCAGACGTGGCATTCTGTGGTGAAACCTTCTCATATGTCATAACTCTAAGTTGGGCAATGCTGTGTATGGAACCCTCAAGAAAAATCAATGCAGGGGTCATGTTATATTCCCTGCAGGGGTTTTACTGCAGTTGTATCTCTTAAAGCTACATAACAGGACATTTCAAGCATAGTTCAACCACTCTTCTAAAGTCAGCTTTATCAAATTACAGGTAAATATAACATGCTGATGGCTTTATTCTTTTGGGAATTGACTAATGTGCTAATGGTTCTTGTTATTATATTGAAAATATTGGACTCTTTTACTCCTTATCACTTGTTTTCTATCTTTGTTATATCAGGACACCTTATTGTGCACAATTATCCTGCTGTAGTTAACTTCATATAAAGCTGCATGGAGTTTTTTCTTTTGAATTTATACAGCGTCTCCTTAAATACAATGCCTGTTGAACCCATGAGCTATGAGGAGTGGTTAGATCACAGTAGGACCCTGTAAACAATTATTTAAACTAGGTATTACAGATCATAGAATGAAGCATAACTCAGTCTGATTCTGGTCTCAAAGTGATTCAGAGAAACCTGACATAAACAGAACTGTCCTGGTGCCTCTGTCCAAAGATGGAAACAAAGAGTAATGACAGTCCAGTCGTGTGGTTGTCCAATCAGATACAAGAAGGGTTCACACTGATGTCTCACTAAAGGTGAGGATGGCCAGTGACTTATTTGTTCATTGTGGGATGGTGTCGCAGGGCTGACCGAAGCCATATTTGTTTGCAGGAAACTAGAATTTTGATTTGGTTGTAAATGCTATTTGTTTTTTAGGCAGCCAAATGTCAAGTATGTAGCTTGACTGACTGAATGAAGTGAGAATGGTTGTTGTTGTACCAAATAGTTAAGTCTGAGTTTGTAGAGCGATGACATTTCTGATTGGACTAATCTGCAGTTTGGACTAGTGGAGGATTAATTTAATCAGGTGTGTTCAAACTCAATTTCCCAGAGCACTTACATGATGGCAATAATCCTGTCTCTGACCGCTGGTGTGTGTGTGTGTGTGTGTGTGTGTGCCCTTGCTGGTTGAGTTAACATGTGTGATGACCAAATATAAACCAAGCCCAGGGGTCGCCTACACACTGAACTGACACATATAGGTCAGCCAACCACCTACTCACACACATGCTGCAGCATCGCTGACAGTTCCAGTGTCCACGTCCTACTACGTTCTCTCTCCCTGACGCTGTTGGCCTCTGGCTGCCCTGTCCTTTTTTTCTTTCTCACGTCATTGTCTTCCTCAGTCCATTTCTCCTCAGACTCTGCTGTTTTTGTCTGCTAATGTTGCTAATCTGATCTGCTCTCAGCACTTCAGGCTGTTTCTGCGGATCCTTGAAATGTCTTAAAAAACTAAAATCCATTTCTCTGAATTTCAGGCCTTAAAATGACTTAAAATGTCTTAATTATAATTTTCATGGGTGTTAAAAATTGTTTGGATTATAAAGTTGCATTAACTTAAGTCTCGCTTCATCATGCTGTAGCAAAACTACAAAATGAAACCAACATGGAACCAACAACCAGTAATGCGAACTGCGCAGCATAGACAGAATTCATTAGAGCACACCCAGCTAGTGTGTAGTGCATCTAAAAGAAAAACTGCTTTCGCCTAGTGTGGTTAATTTCAGGTTCAATGAGATCTGGCTTGAGAAAAGTGCATTTAGTGCTTGGTTGAAAATGACTAATTTGATGCTCACTGCACCTTGTGCAAGAAAATGCTCATATTAGGAACTCCGGTCACATGGGAATTCAGAAAAACCTAAAGCAGCTGTAAAAGGCCACAGGCAACCAACAGCCATCCCCCATATTTTGTGTGTGTGTAATGAATCAATTGGCTTAATTTACAAATGATATAATTGATTTGACTTATTTTGTATTTGGAGATTAAACATCTGCTTATGTAATGAAAATAATAAACATAATTGTAACAATAACTAGAAAAAGTATAATTATAAAGAGTAAATAGCCTGCTGGGTTTAGGAAATAGTTTGGAGGAGATGATGAGCCAGTTGGATCCTGATGCATCTTGTCTTGTGATCCATTTAGTTATAGTAGATGACAGTGGACATAGTAGCCTCAGTCATTAAATATTATCATGAAGGATGATGTTTTATTTCATACAAGTGTATACGCTTAATGAGGAAAACTATAGGAAAAATAGTCAATCCATCATCTCAAATTTGAATTTATTTTGCCTTTACTTTATAAATCGAAATTCACTAGTATGATGTTCGTGTCCAACACTTTTCTATTGTTGGCCAAATAAAAACTGCATCCTGGGGGGATCATTAGGCGTCTTCAGGCTTAAAGCCTTATTTAGATCCAAGTTTCTCTGTAGTCATTTACCAGACTAAACGTGTATTATGTTAATTCACAGATCATATGGATAATAATAAGTACAAGTATTTTCCAAAACCAGTTGCTTTGCACCTTAAATGTCTTTATGTCCCACTCAGCTGCCTCTCTGCGATCTGCTAATTAAGCCCCATGAATGGAGTTAGACTTGAGACTTAGCTTTTAGCTGCATGTTGTTTTGTCAAAGCAGATAAGCAGCGTCGAAGGAGTTGTGTTTGTGTGTGTGTGTGTGTGTGTGTGTGTGTGTGTGTGTGTGTGTGTGTGTGTGTGTGTGTGTGTGTGTGTGTGTGTGTGTGTGTGTGTGTGTGTGTGTGTGTGTGTGTGCGTGTGTGTGTGGAAGTGCCTGTGAGAGAGTGTGTGAGCAGTTTCTAGTCTAATTGGTTAAGGGATGTGTGAACTGTGTTCTGGCACATGTGTTCTTTTCCCCAGAATAACAAGCATGACTGCAGGTGTTTCCCAGAAGTGGGGGAGGTGTGTGTGTGTGTGTGTGTGTGCGTGTGTGTGTGTGTGTAATCCAATTGCTCTTCACCAAATCTTGATGTCTTTATAAGCAGCCACACACTTGAAGATGTCTCCACTGAGTTTCGAAGTGTGTGATTGCTGATTCTGTGTGTAGACATACCATCTGTGTTGATTTCCACATGAAGACAATGTGAGGAAATTAAAATGGTTCATATTTACTGTCTTTTATATAAAGTCAGGCTCCCACCACATTGTATCCCAATGAAACAATCCGCCAGAGGACGCATGATTAGCATTTAATTTTAAGACAGAAATCTCTATGCATTCATTTTACTGATGATTGTTATTAGCTGTCAGTATGCTATAGTAATACTGGTAAAAAGGTTTGTAATTTTGTTGTAATTGAGTTTTATCATGATTGACTTTATCATGAAATAATTTAACATTATCATATAAAAATATCAAAGAATAAAAGATTTATTAGTGGCAGCCTGCCGAAGTATCATCAGTGACAGTGAGTTCTTTTTTTTAAAAATTTGATGTCATTGTAGAGCTGTATGCAGCCCTTCACCAGAGAATCACCACTTGGTTGGGTGACGTGGCCGGACTGGATAGCCCACCAGTTTGATTAGTTAGTTTGTCTGAACAGCTGAACAGTGACTTGACGCTCTACTATTAGAGGGAAACAGCTAACACTACCATCTACCTGTCTCTCAAACTCATGCGAAGAGTTAGCAGTCTCCAGTGTCTAGTTTAGTCACGACCCACAGTATTACCAAGTAACATTATGTTGACTCAGTGGACTCAGTGTCTGCCTGATTTAAATAACCATAAACTGGTAGTTCTTGGACTTCCTGATCCGTATTCTAACAAAGTAGCAACAGAAATAAAAAAAAAACTATTTGAATGTATGTATTGGTTTTCAGCCAAAGTTGACCTTACTGTCAGGCTAGCATGCTAGTACACCTCTCTAGTGAGCTCCTTAGTTTTTCTTGTTACTTGCTTCATGATACCAAAAACTCACAGTGTGATATTACAATGATAAAAAATCCATAATACGATATGTATCACAATATTAAAAAGACAGGAGAAAAATGAAGGCGCATTGTAGTGGAACAGAGGCATTTTGACCATATGCTCAAATCCTTCTTCTCTGCAGCAGAGTATGATAACATATTGGCAGTGATAAACACGTTTATAGCATTAGTTATTACATTAGTTATTGGCTTAGTCTGAACTTCCAGTGAGAAGCAGCTCGTGGGGAGATGGGGAGACTCTTTTTTTGTCTCGTTCATTTGGGTGACACAGTCGTAAAATACATATTTTGAGTGTTTCCATGAACATACCTGACTTCAGTTGGCCTATAGTTTGAGACTAGTCCATTTTCACTGTAATTAACTGGGCTAAGCCGACAAGCATGCAGCAACTGGAGCACTGACAAAACAGTTTGGGAAAAACTGCCCATGTATAGGCATATAATATGTAATATATAGTATGTGGTAGATGTCATAGTCCCACAATGTCATCTTTTTATCGTATTATTGCTACATTCAATATGTTGTTGCATATCTAATCCCTGGATCTGTCTGCTTCGACCTTGGAAAGGTATTTCATCAAGCACAGCTGACTTTGCTAAAACACTTTCTCAAACACTGATTGTCCCGTGGTAGCTCTACAGCTTTAATTATGCATGGAGTCTGAACATGATGATGGGGTGTGCATAGGAAGAACAACACCTGGTACTGAGTTAGAAGCATGTCGAAATAATATTTAGATTTTACTGACGAGGTGAAATTAAACTGGGAAGACCCGGACAGATACCTCTGCTGAGATAGTCTTTCACTGAAATATATAAAAAATGCTACAATTTGCCATTACTGTGTCTCAGCTGTAGTTTTGAATACATATATAGTAGATTTATGTGCCCTTGTCAACATACATGCCTGTGTGGGTTAATATGTGTACTCATGCATGCCTCCGTGTGTAAGTGTGTGTGAGAGTGAGTGTGTTACTGATTGGCGCAGATGTTCCACATGGCCTCCATGCCACAGATGGCCAGTCAAGTTGTCTTCTCTTGTTCTTCTGCCGTCTTGGCACGACATTAGACATGCAGGGGCTTGTACATGTTGCATGTTTGCATGTGTGTCTATGCAAGTGTGTGTGTGTGTGTGTGCGCGCATGTGTGTGTGCGTGTGTCTGTGTATGTGTGTGTGTGTGTCTGTGACTCCTATGGCTACTGCTGACCAGCTGCTACCAGAAGCTATTGTGTAACCAGACGCCAGGACTGTATGGCTGTGTGTGTGTGTGAGTGTGTGTGCGTGCGTGTTTGTGTGGATGTACGCATGTGTATACATGGGTACATGAGTGAAAATTAACATTAAGGGGACACGAAGTGTATGCGTGTGTGTGTTATTTTCAGAAAGTAGAGATGTGTTTTTCCTGTATGAGTAAAATCTGTGCTTTCCCCTCACCAGCAGCAATATTAGAGTACCTTTGTGCTATGATATGTTGAACCTGTGTGTGTGTGTGTGTGTGTGTGTGTGTGTGCGTGTGTGTGTGTTTCTGTATGGGGGAAGTGGGCTAAGGAGGCTTAAAGAGCTAAATGAATGAATGACCCGTGCCTCCGCTTGGCCCTCGTGGCCCCACCAACTCATTAACTGTAGAAAAACGACCACACCTCCTGTTGCTGGAGACAAAGACTTGAGGGATTGAAGTCGGTGTGTGTGTGTGTGTGTTCAGGGGGTGAGGCATGGTGGTTAGACTGTTTTTTTTGGGTGGTGGGGGTCAGTGTTGGGACAATAGGCTTGGCGCGCGACAACCTTTATTTGACTTGACAATCAGGGAAGAAGTGTTTAAGGCCTCCTGGACACACACACACACACACACACACACAGACACAGACACACACACACACACCACTGCTTCCATGTCCTGCTGTCACTGTGTCTGCTGTGGGCTTAGTTGTCCCCTGCCCCCTCGTCGGTTGGTCGACATCGACCATTGACTTTATTTGGTGTCTGGATTTTAGCACCAACACTCACTTGTCACCTATTCTATCTGTTCTTTAAAGATGCAGAGAGACAAATATTGCTTTTATTTATTTAAGACACTGTCCAAAAGTACATTTTCTCTGTGGTTGTTTTAATTGTAGTAAATATCTAAGAATGCTTTGGGACACATGGTGATACACAGTCATTGCATATATGTGGAAGTGGTCTTCATTCAAGTGAAAACAGTAGTGGAGAAAAAGTTCAGAAGTGTCCGAGACTTTTACTCGATTAAGTATTTTTTTGTAGTTGTGGTTTTCATTTCTATTAGTTGTTCTGTTGGTCTACTGAGATACGGATGTTTGGATTTTGGATGTTTTTGAGATATCCTGCTAAGTAACAAGGGAAAATAAACAGCACTGAATACACAATCCATGAAGCAAAGACAAATCACAGCTATTCATAACTGGTAGTGAACAAAACTGAATTGCACAAATTTAAGTCAGTACATGCTTAAAAATCCTTTTACTTTACTTTACCACTTTATCACTACTTTATATTTATGTTCTGATCCTCCCACTTTCATCAGGTATGTTTATGAAGACAAACAACAGTGGTAGAAAATCAAAAGATCACATTTTGTATTGTTTTTAAAGAACCTGCAGATTCAACATCCGTACGGCCTTAGGTCTGTATCAGTGAAACAAAATGTGATCAAAATGTGAAAAGATTATTGCACAAATACTATAATACTGAATACAAAACACTGCAAAGAGAACTATTTAGATAAATTATGAAATTGCATCAAAAAAGGCACCAACAACCCAGTATAGACCTGAAAGATGACCCTTTCTGTTTATTAGCATAAATTAGCATACATTATAATGTTTTGAATAATTCAGCGGTGTTAAAGTGTGTTTCTCTGCTACTACAGAATATTTAATAAACTTGCGAGGGGTAATGAGATAAAACTTCAATGGAACCTTTGTAAATGTGATGCACATCATTGCTTTTACATGTAATCAGTTTGCTGCAAGATCACTTGACTGTTTCACTGTGAATGGTTTGAAATAGTCTTTCGTCCTTTACAAAAACAGACTGAAATGAATTTGAAAACGGTTACTGTACTTGAGACTCAGTGAGACAAACTGAATAGATAAAAGATTTAAAGTGAGAGGAGAGGCTCCTTTGAGGTCTGTTTTCAGCGATAAGACTTTTCTGCCACTGAGTCGTTTAGACTGGTTACCACCTTCTGTCAAAGCGCAGGATTAAGCCTGATTGTTGTTGTTGTGTATGTGTGTTATTTAGTCGAGGATTGGGTATGGGCAGATATTCAGCATCGATGTAGCCATGGCAACGGTTGCTCAATTACCGGTGTGCGTCTTGTTTACCTCCAGACAGTGAGCCTTTCTCTCTTCCTCACTGTCTGCAACAGCTGCTCCCTCTCCACTCCCTGTCTCTCACTCTTCCCCCACCGCTGTCTGTCTTTTCTCACTATTTTTATCCCTGTTTCTCTTTCTATGACTTTTCTCTGGTCCTAATTTTGTGTGTGACACAACACAGAACAGATGAATTAGTCTACAAGTCAGTGAGGAGAACAACAACCTTTGAAAAAAATATTGAATTCCAGATTTTTAAAATTTTTTTGTCAGATTCTAAGCACTTGAGAAAGCATTAGGAGATTTATAAACTATTTTTGGCTAAATGTCTTTAGCAGGACATAGCCATATCTGGCTGTTGCCCTTTCCACAGTGAAAGGTCCCTATTTCAATGGCACTGGCACAGTGACAAGTGCAAAGACTTCATGGGATTTCAGCAGCGCAGCGTGAAGAGGGCTGGCTGAGTGTGGTGAATAATAAAAACACTGATATCAGGTCACATCACTGGTCTCATTGCTGTGAAATGGCTGATCCAATCACAGCAACACACAACACCAATAGCTTAACACATGGAAAGACTCTTCTTCAGTAAATCATATTGTTGTCTAGAAAAATCACCAGACTGACAGCAAAATGGCCAGAAACACATGTGATTCTGAGACATGCAAAGTCTAAGACCCAGTTTCAACCATAAAGTCACTTTGCACTGCCTTATTTGAGTGAGCCTTCTACCTGTTTGCACCTCTGCATTCTGCCCTGGGCACCGAAATACCACAGAGGAATTGAATTTGAAAATAAAAATAAAAGTAAAAATACCAACCTGTCGGTGCGCTGCGATGAAAATAGTGCCCAAAGTCCAATACAATAGAGAAAGCTGATGGAGCTCACTGTGGAGAAGCCAGTTACTTTACTGGTTGAATCCAACGCCATGTTTCAACTAAATAGTTTCAGGTACTATGGAGCAACGATTCACTAAATAGGAACTAGTCCCTTTTTTTTATTAGGCATTAGGCAAATTAGCGTTAGATATTTCAGAGAAGGAAACAACACATTCCTGCTGTTATTTGAAGCTGCAGTGGCACGACTCTGACTCTGACTGTCTGCTTTGGAGACAGGTGCCCTCAAACTGACAAAACCGAAAGCCAACATTTGTGAGGATGAAATCAAATATAGCACCTCTGTTCGCTCAAATCTACATACGCAGTTCTGAAACATCAATCACCTTTATGCATCTGTCCTTTCTGGCTCACTGTTGCGTACAATTCTGTATCATTTCACGTCTTTTTGCAAGATAGAGAGCAGAGTTTGTTGTCAGATCGCCAGTTGTTTTGTGTCAATGCATGGGGCCAAGTCTCTCTCTTTTTATCTCTCTCTCTCTCACACACACACACACACACACACACCCCTAAACCTTACACAATTAATACTGAGTTTGATGTCTCAATCTTCCTTTTCGTAGCATACTGGACAGTCTGCTTAAGCAAACCTTGAATTAAGTGATAAAAACGTTTGCTCATAAATGTAAAGACCATTTGTGACTTTCCTTACTTTTTTGATCCCTTAAGTTAGCCAGAGATTCTGTAACCAAATGTGGAAGTTACCTTAGAACATCAGGTCGGGCTGGCATGCAACACATCAGTGTGTGTGTGTGTGTGTGTGTGTGCGTGTGCATGACTCACATGTCCCTTGGCTGGCTCTTCCACTGATCAGTGCAGTTTCACCCAGCTGGGTGCTGACAGTGGATGGACAGCTTCATCCATGCCACCTCCAGCAGAGAGGCCAGATGTCTGCACTGGCAGGCGCACACAGGGTGCTCCATCCTGGGCTTAGCCTCTTGACCAGGACCCTTGGCTGCCTGGAGGTCAGGGATCCCAGGTGGTTAATGCTAACATAGGTTAGCACAAATACCTCAGCTCTGTGTGTGTATTGGCTTGTGATGCTGCATTCGAATCCGCCCACCTGACTTTAATCCTTTTCTGATGCCATGAAGTCCTCGCTGTGCTTCATCCATTGCTTTAAAACATGTTCACTTATAGGTTCATACATCATGTAATTGGTTTAATTTAAATTAAATATCCTGCATTGTATGTTAATAAGATATTTGTTAGTGACTCTTGTAACCCTATTAATAGGGCTGTGTGATATGTCCATATCCAGACTAATACACATCGCTTGTCAGGTGTTTCATATCCAAACCATGACAGAACTCTTTGAGGTACGAGCTCCTTGTTTTGTCTTGGCCTGTCAGACTCCCTCTGTTCCGAATCACCCATTCTGTGTCACATTAACTCTCCTCCATGTTTGCATGTGTTGCAATCGTCCTGCCTGCCTTTGACAACTGAATGACATTGGTGCAATTTTTGAAAAGCACCTCTCACAAACGGTAATCTCCCGGTCTGGTGCTGCTGGCATGCTGACCATTCGTTCACACACACACACACACACACACACACACACACACACACACACACACACACACACACACACACGGACGGACAAACTTCAAAACACATCCTTGGCTTCCAGCCTAAACTTGTTTGTTCTGATGAAGCAGCTCGCTGGCCGCTTGATTAGAGTGAAATAAACAACAGAGGATTGTGGGAAGGTTCATGGTGTTCTCACTCTGTTG
This sequence comes from Pempheris klunzingeri, assembly GCF_042242105.1. Classification (NCBI taxonomy): domain Eukaryota; kingdom Metazoa; phylum Chordata; class Actinopteri; order Acropomatiformes; family Pempheridae; genus Pempheris; species Pempheris klunzingeri. Next base: position 27,152,349 of record NC_092013.1, read on the forward strand.
GACCTCCAGGGACCTGCACTGCATGGGGTAAAAGTACTGTCTGCAGCATTTTTTAATCTTATCTTTTATCTCTTTTTCACTCTCCATAGTCAACATGTGTGCCTTTTTGTCTGTGAACATTAAAGTGACCTCCCCGACAAGTATTTTTAATCTCATGCCTCTATTCTTCTCCTCCCACCTTTTCTCTCTCTATATGCCTGTCATGGTAAATTTTTAAACAGTTCAATTAGTGAGCTACCTGATACTGATGAAAGGGCTGTTCATGTGTGACCACGCGTGAGGTATTGTTGTTCTGGTTTGAATATTTCTGCTGTCACATATGGTGGCATTGTTGTGTAAAATAATGCTGCTTCAGATGTTTTACACGGGGTTGCATAAATGCAGGCAGTAATTAAATTGAATAAATAAAACGCTTTTTAAACAGCTTTTTAAGAGCATTTTGCCTCTGAACATATTTTGGGGTTGGGGCTCATTAAAAATAGGGTTCTGTCTTCACTCCACTGAAAGGGCATGAAGGGCATTTCCTTTATGGAGAATCATTCCAGTCTTGCCCTCATGTAAAAACACCTTCATCTGAGTGTGGGTTGGGTCCACTATCCTACAAGTGTGACGTTGCTGCATGTTATTTGAAAGGGAAAGACCGGGAGCACTGTTTGTACAATAGTTGCAGTCTGTTCCTCCTCCATATTGTTTGGCTCAATCCACAATCCTCCACCCACAGGACAAAGCCGTATTGATAGTAGCCCACATACTGTATCTGCTTACCATGGATTAGCTGTAGACTAACACACACAAACTCATATAGAAATCCTGACATGAGGATACGAAGTAGTGGAATTGTCTGTATTTGTTGGAAAAGGGGATAAAAGAGACATTCCACGCACCCATGTACACCTAACAAAGAGTGTGTCTGTGTTTGCACATGGGTGACATTTCAGATTACATGCAGTGCTGTTGTTTTCATTTTTATTTATGCAGGTAGATGACACACACTGTCGTACACACACCCATACACTCTCATACAAGCAGAACCTTTCCCGTTATCTCTCGTAATTTTACATAGTCTAGTGACTAATTAGTGTTTTTCCATCTACATGACTTGTGTGACCCCCAACAACTGGTTTCTACTGAGTCATACAGCGGTGCATTCCACTCTCAGTTTGTGTGTGTGTGTGTGTGTGTGTGTGTGTGTGTGTGTGTTTGCTCTATTTTGGTGCCATTTGATTGGAAAACCAAACTCTGCCAGTGCCTAGGGTGAGATCAGCCCCCACGTCCAGTTCAATAAGTACAGGCCATGACTCTGTGTGTGTGTGTGTGTGTACGGAGGGGTCAGAGTTAATTAACGCAGGCCCCCCCGTGGCATACACTGTAATAAGTCCAGTTCTTGTCTTGCGATGATGTTGTCCTCATTTCTTCTTCATCCTATCTCCTTTATTTCCTCTCTTCCCATGTCCTTTAACTCGTCACTCACTGCTTGTATCGTTCATTCATTTTTCAATATAAGTTGTAAATACCAAAGTATTACCTGCTTTGCTGAGTAAAACCCTTTTTTATGTATGCAGAGCCAGACAAACCGATTATGAGTAAATTCCAGGTGTAAGTCTTGTAATTCTCTAAATGCTGACTGAGAAAGGAAGTGCTTTCCTTACCTCGGTACCCCAGCTGTCATTATAGCACAGAAGTATGGAGCTTGTCACATGAGATAGCAAGTTGGTTGTATTTAGGGGAGATGAGAGGTCACCACTGACCCTTGTCAATTTGAGATATTGTGTTATAAAGTGTTGCTTTTAAGTGTTGGATCAAATGTCAAGTAAGAAAGACAGTTCCCACAGCAAGTCTACAGCTCTGTTAACTTCTTGTTAAATAATTTGTATGTTTTGATTGATTTCCGTGACCAGTATAAAAGCTGTAGAGTCAATACATGATTGACATCAATCATAACTGGCTATGACAACATGTTATATACCATTTTTCTCCATTGCAGAGCTGTCAGAGACGGAGATTTACTAGACGTTCTTTTGTATGCTGTCCTCAGTCTTTATCATTGAAACTAAGTAAATGAGTAGAAGTCATTTGAGGTGGTGTGTGTATGGGTGTGTTTGTGTGTGTTGAGATATGAGAGGGACTCATAAGTGCACTTGCCTCCATGTCTGTTTGTGTGTTTGGTTGTCTGTTGCAGATCTGAGCTGAGGCCAACTGACTGGAGTCCATCTGGGCACGAGCTGATGTTGTCTTTGCTTTTGTTTGTGCACTGTGTACTGTGTGTGTGTGTGTGAGTGTGTTTGTCAATGTCTTGGCGCACGTCTTAAGGAAAAGTAGGGGGGGGGGGTTGAGGTTATCCTATTGTTGTCAGGGCATATGTTATAATGATATGCGAGGGTCATTTGCATGTCACAGCTAGCGGCGGTGGGTTGGGGGGTTATTGATTGTTTGGGGGTGTGGCTGGAGACAGAAGGGAGCTGAAAATGCTGGTCGAGGTCAGCAGGTCAATCCCAGACACACACATATACACACACACACACACATACATACACACACAAGTGCAAAACACATGGAAGCATAAAACTGAAAATCTCTCTGTCTTTCTATGTTTCACCAGGCCTCAGGTCAACTTAACTCTGGAGAGGGGGGGGGGGGCTCTTCACATCCAATTCTTCCAGCCAACCCCCCTCCTACTGACCTCCTCTCTCTTCCTCTCTAGATTTCTTGCTCAATCTAGCCCTTTCTCTCCAATTAAGTACATGTACACATGTTGTATTTGCCACTTAAAAAAAGCAACACTGAGGTAAAAATGTTGGTATATTGACTAACAGACTTGATTGACATGTCCCTTGTTCGTTTTGTTGCACCTAATTGTGCAGGACAGCTTACACCTTAACACCTTTATTCTCCCTGGCTTTTGGTGACCTTACGTAATTTCGAGCATTGCTCAACCCAGTTTCCACCCTGAGCAGAGGTCCAATAACGCATCACATCATCTGTCAAGAAAGGTAGAGAGGGGAAAGATGCCCATGATAATGACAACATAAGCTGGTTGTGTGGTTGCAATGTTGGTCTTATTCTCATATGACATGCATATAGAGACCATTAGAACATCTGCCTCTGCAGATCTTGGTTTTGTTTCTTGCTGCCACTTTATCTGTTTAATGATTAGTTCATTGTTATAATGTGGGAGAACTTTAAGGTAATTATGCAGTCAAGCCACTTTTAGATGATACATGTCTTGGTAACTTGTATGGAACAGTGGCGCATAACTACTTGCATCTTTAATTATATATCACAGTTCCACACACAATATAAATAACATTTAGGCGACATGGTGAAATGTTGTTTAGCACTGTTGCCTCACAACAAGAAGCTTCGGTTTCATGGTTTCTCTCCAGGTACTCCAGCTTCTTCCCACACAATCCAAAGACATGCAGGTTAGGTTCAGTAGGTGTGAATGTCACTGTGAATGTTGTCAGTCCAACATGTACCCCGCCTAATTACAAAACTGGAATGACACCAGAAAATAAATAAGTGAAAATTAAATAGATAGCTAATAAAAACAAAATCAATAAATTAATCCTATAATCTATGATTAATTTATTGATTTAACTAAATAACTAAATTAACTAAATATAAATTAACTAAATATATTGATAAATAAATAAATGATGGAGGAGGGAAACCTAGCTAAGGTATCAGTCACGGAGTATTGTACCTCAGTCCTCCCTTTGATACATTTGAAAAACCTGGCAGAGGAATCATTGACCCCCACCTGAGGTTAACAAGTGAGACATATCCTTAACCTGCAAGTACTTTATAAACGGTCTGCAAATCCTTTGGAACAATTCTTCTTTATATTTAAGTGCATGTGTTATTTTTTCCAAAGGTAAGCAGGTAGACATTTCTTTAAGCCATAGTCCGAATCTCAGTCCATTAGAATTATTCCATGTTAACACTATAGATTTCTTGGTTTATAAGATTTCTTTCCGTTTTAGATTATGTTGTTCTGAGTAGGTGCCGATAATAAAGAGTTTGATGGTAGTAATTGACCCACTTCCTCCCAAAATTCTCTGACCTTCAGACATCCTACAAAGCAAGAATGTTCTTTTCTTCCTTGCAACTTTTGCAGTGATCTGGAATGTTAGGGTTAAATGTATTCATTATTTAGGTGTAATGTTTAGTCTTGTTAACCACTGATACTGTACAAGCTAAATGATGTCTGCTTCAAGCCAAGTTCAAAAGTCTGAGTATCTTTACATGTGTTTTTGCTGGGATTTTCTTACACCCATCCTTACACCCACCCACCCACCCACCCACACACAAATACACACACTTCTATCTGACTGACCCTCCTTCCAGCCATGTCTCGTCCATGCGAAAACTCAGATAGCCTCCAGCTGAGGGGGGCTTCTCGCCTGCACTGCATGCATGGACAACTCTGTGTGTTTGTGAGTTTTTGCGTGTTCGTGTGTGTGCGTGCATGCTCTGCATTCATGCATGACCAGCCCTGTCTTCTCCTTGACCTATGTGTGTTTTGCATGTGGAGCTGTGCATGCATGGCTGATATGTGTGTTTGAGCTTTTATGGATTACATGTACGTTTGTGTAATCAAATCATAAAGCAAAAATCTTTTATATTCATAGCTACAAGATTAAAAAGAATGCCAAGGTGTATCAGCTGCACACCAATCTTTGTCAAGACAATTCAAACAATTCAGCATTTTAGCAACACACAAGGGCTCAAAGTCTTTAGTAATGGCTTATTCTCTCATCAACAGTACAATATTCCAAATACTACGTAATAAAACAGAGAAAAATAATTATTATTAAAGCTGCAAGCAGCGTTGGAGGGTCCTCGCACCTCCGTGCACGTCGTGGCATGCGGCGGCTCCGTCCTGTTGCTGGACTCCGACCCTTCCACGCGATAAAACAGGGATTTTACCGAACAGAACATCAGTGCTTCTCTTCTACAGCTGACTCAATCAGTGAGTTTGTTTATGTCATTGTGTTACTTCGATGCTTTTAATGGTTAGTTTGGATCCAAAGAAATATTTATATAGCACACAACAACACAAACATACTAACCGAATGAGGCAGCAGCAGAGCAGCAGCTTCCTGTGTTCTGTGTAGTAAAATCCCTGTTTTAGTGTATGTAGTCTGGTGTGTGTGCAGAGAGCGATATAACGGCTGTTTGTGGTTAAACCAAAAGGATCTTCCAGGTCTCTCTCTGTAGGGATCCTTTCCATGATGCTGTCACACACTTAGAGTAACACTCAGAGCCTGTCAGTGGATCAAACAAGCACTTTTAGTGGACCTACTGTGATCAGGTGCAGTTGGCAGTCGACTGAGGCAAACTGGACCAATTTTTTTTTTTTTTTTAAAGTTCCACTTTAATGTCTGACCTAGCTGCAGTGAAGCGAGGAAAGCTCCAGTGTTTTCCAGAGCTGGAGGCAGGACGTGGTTAGCCTAGCTTAGCATAAAGAGTGGAAGCAGGGGGAAACAGCCAGCCTGGATCTGTCCAGAGTTCAAAAACACACCTGTGAACACCTCTAAAACTCATAGACGAAAACACGTTGTGTCTGAGTGTGAACACAAACAGAAATGTAAAAATAACACAGTGGTTTCAGGGTGAGTTACGTGCTGGAGTGACCTCATCTCACTCTTGGAGAGAAAGCTAAATAGCACATTTCTGAAAATACTTCCTGTTGCCACCAGGTGGCGCAATGACTGTGGTCACTAATTGGCATCTAGATGTCTTCAGGTTGGGACTCTTATTAAGCGTGACAAGTTTGAAAGAGATTGGATAATGTACGCTGAAGTTATAGCAGAGCCGGACAGTCATCAAACTGTATAAATTTGGTGAAGATAGGACCTTGTACAGTGGAGTTACAGCACTTTAAATGCTCATAGCGAAGGAAAATGTATTATCGAAATCGCCTGGTCGTCACGGCAACAGCTTTTGACGGAGACTCACGGTGTTCGCTCCAGACCAACATCAACATCTTGAGGCTTCCCTGACAAAATTTGAAGTGGATCTGATCAACTGGCTGGTCTTGAGCCATCATAATGTAAAACATAGCATTTCCTGTCACCACCAGGTGGCGCTGTGACTGTGAATGAATATTGACATGTAGACGTCTTCAGGGCGGGACTCTCATCAGACATGTCAAGTTTGGTGCTGATTGGATCACGTACAGTCAAGTTATTACCAACTTCCTGTTTGACTGCAAGTCATGGTGAGACACTGGACTTTGACAGCTCGCCACGCCCAAACCGTTCAAATTCTGTAGAGACCTTTAATAACTTTTCATCGTTGATGCCTTCTCTACCAGCTGACCAAGTTTGAAGTCGATCACTTCAACCCCCTTGGACTAGTTCGTTCATTTACGTCCCCTGTAAATCGCCAAAAATGCGTGAAAAATCCAATATGGCCAACTTCCTGTTGGGTTTAGATCATTGCTCCAAGAGACTTTTTTGTCTGTCTTGAAGAGATATATGAACCCTCCGAATTTCGTACATGTACATAAAACGCAGTTCCAGGGCTGAGTTTAGGTGGCGCTACAGAGCCATTTTGTCACACCCATTTGCGAAACCTATGAAATACGTGATTTTTCACCACGACTGAATTTTCTGCAAACTTTCATGACTTTTCGTGCATGTTTAGGCCCCCAAAAATGCAATTCATTTGCCTAAAAAAGAAGAAGAAGAAGAAGAATTCCTTGCATTTCAACTATGTTTTCGGCCCCTGGTCTCCTGTTTTTTTTCATTTCACGTATTTTTTCGAGGCCTACCTGCTCGAGGCCTATGAGGTCCGTACACCTCTTGGTTCTTGGGTACTGGCCCGTTTCCTCCCTTGCACATTTTTCCCCCACGCAGTTTCAATAGGGTCCTTGCACCGCTTGGTGCTCGGGCCCTAAATATGACATGAAAATGTGTTGTTAATTGTTAATTATATATACACTATATAGAGCATAACCTGTATCTGTATCCTCTTATTACATTTCAGCAGGTCACATCACACTGTGTATACATATACTAACACCAAAATGCCATTCAGATCAGACAACTTCAAACTGTATGTCTGTAAAATTACTTTTGAATATTTTTTAAACCTACAAAGTCTGCCACTTGCTACAACTGTTTAGTCTTGACACCTTGTTTCTTAAACATTACTACCAAATCCTCTTGACTGTCAACTTTATACGTGATTTGTGCAGTTTTAAAATCTGTATTTTACAGCCTTTATTTCTATAAACAGTAGGTTGGTTGGTTGGTTCTTGAGTAGTAGTAGTTTTGTTCACAGTTCTTCTAGCTGTCTTTTGAAGTACTGAACTTACTTTGTTTTATATTTTCCCATGCTTCCACACCAATGTAATGTAAACTGTTGAATGAAAGTTGATTTAAGATGTCCTTTATTTTATACAGTATTGCATCGTCATGAATTGGATATTTTATCCAAAGGGATAATCAGGTTTTTCAATATCACTTACCATGAATTGGCTTTTCAAACATGAATGTCTGGCTTTGCAGTTTGTGTATAAGAAATCAACTTTTTTGAAGCTATAGTTAATAATGAATTACTATTATTGTTAATTATTATTAGTTAATGGGTCACTGCTATATTTTTTGACATAACAGTCTGTCAGTCAGTCTGCTCCACACTCGTAGTATTTTTTGTATTTTTGTTAGGTTTGCCCCCATCCTCAGTCCTGCCTACGATTCTTTATCCACATGGGGGGAATCTCTTGCTGAATGATGTTTATGGCTTTATATTATTTTCATTAAGGTGTCTGCAGGAAGTTTTAATCATGTTTTTGTTTAATTTACCATTAACATCACTGGTTGAATCCAGCAAATGGCTCTACATTTCCTCTGAAATCAAGCCGAAACATGCCTCTATGATGTCAAACAGCCATACAGTCCAGTGGTTGTCCAAAATATTTGACTTGCATGTGTGTGGGACAGTTTTGCGTAGCCTGTGTGCATGTGAGTGAGTTTAGCAGCAGTGGAGCATGTGTGTGCGTTTGTGTCTGAGGCTCATTAATAATGTATGAGGTGGGAGGGGTGAAGGAGAGGGGGCGGTGACAGATGGAGAATCAGTGTGTGTGAGAGGGAGAGAGTGTACGGACCGAGTAACAGCGAGAGCAAACAGAGAGAGAGAGAAAGGGATAGAGAGTGTGAGGAAGAAGAAAATAGATTGAATGTAAGAGATGGATAGAGTGTAGTGTTTTCCTCCATTTTTACAGTCGTTACATCTCTTGTCTTTGTGCCTCAGTGGTGGATTTGACTGACAGACGCTCAGTCTTTGTGTTTGCTGTTTTATCTGTGATTTCTTGGGTGCTGAAGGATTGATGGGGATGGAGATACAACACAGTCACCCAGCACTGCTGTACACCTGGACGTAAGAGCTGCACTGACAGAGGTACTAATGTGTGTCTGTACACTTAGTGTGTGTGTGTTTGTGAAAGAGAGAATAAACCAACATACTTTGAGTTTCTGGTTTTATTTTCACTACAGGAGTAGACTTAAGCTTCTTTTTAAGCAAAAAATAAAATGTCAAATTTACTGTAAACACTATTTTAATTAACTTTGAGATGAAGTAGCAATTAAGCTCTATGTGCAAAATATGTTTATGAAAATATGACTGATTTTGATTGTGTTCTTTTAAGCCCCACAAAGAATCTTCTTTGTTGAGAACACTAATTACATTTCAAAGACAACAGTGCACTGTCCATGTGGATCAAACAGAATACAATACACTCTACTTAAGCGGGTTTGAATCCCTCACAGCTCATTGCCTTCGTCCTTGTTTTGTCCACGCTGAAAAGAGGTGAATGCAGTTGTGAAACTTAAATTCCTTCTTAGAAGAGTGATCCTGCGTGCTTTACTGGAGTTGATGTTTTGGTTGAGAACACTATGTGTACTGTTGCTCCCAATTATTTCACAATTAGATCACTTTAAATGTTTGATCGGTAAAAGATGTTAAATGTTTCATCTCCTGTTTGGCTTGTTTTTCCCTTTTTTTTGTTTTTAAATGGCTGTATTGATTATTCAGGCTGTTAAAATGAAGAGAGATGCAATGTGGTTGCAACTGTCTATTCTGCTAAACACACACACACACACACACACACACACACACACACACATGCATGCTTGTACGCACACACAGTGTCTGCCGCAGTTAATTGGGAAAATATCGATTATGTCTTGTGTGCATGTTACCCCATTGGCCACTATTACTCTTTAATCTGCCCCTCTGTCTGCACTTTTGGCTGTTTCTGTCTTTTCTTATTTCCTCCACTTAATTCACCACATTAAATGATCACACATATATTTGCCTTTTTCTCGCACATCTACAATGAGCTCAGCAGCAGAGCTGGCTTCAGCTCCCGTATAACAAACATCACACGAGGTATGATGTGATGAGACCACTGCTGCCCGTAGTGGAGGTACCCTGCTCTTATCACCAGTGGCTGAAAATAGTTAATTGTCTCATACCAATTGTTGGCTGTCCTATTCTAGGTGACTGCTAATAGTAGTCGTTTTGAACAGACAGCATTGTCAGTATTGACATTGCTGACTGATTTAGATAATATTGCCTTATTTGCTAGCTAAGGTTTTGATCCAGGTGTCATCACAGAGCCTGACATATTGGTGTGTGTGTGTATGTGTGTGTTTATATGAGTATATGTGAATATATATATAGATATAGCATATAGTATGAAAAAATCTTGCTTAGATCGAAACACTGTCTTTCTGAACACATTTCGCGACATGAAGTCAGTCTGTAACTTTTTTCATTGATTTTGCATCTATCACTCGTGTCTAATGCGTATAATTATACCCTGTCACTTATTTGCAAGCTAACCAGAAGCTGTGTAAGTATCCAATGTATTTGTGGAAGTGTCACTCCTTTGATAAGCCCAACAGTTAATGCTTTCTGCTTAGCAGAAAGTCGCTTCAGGAACTTAGCCTGCTCGCTAGCTGTTATCTCAAGCTACAACTTAACTGTACAAACCTGAGCACGTAGACTGGAGCTGATTATGTCATCTAGGTATGCTATACATCAGACATTCATGTTTAATTTAGTGTACCATTACTGAAGGCCTGTAGTCCAGTTTTTACTTGACATTGTGGAATCTGGCAAGGCCAGACTGGAGATGTTTCAGTACAAATCCAGCGCAAATCAGTGCTGACGCTGTGTCTATATTGAGAAAAGCATTGAAAATCATTTATTAATTAATGTGGGGTGGAGAAAATACACGGTGTAAACTAAGTCATTTTATCGTGTCAATGTCTGTGTCTTATTATCAGCGGTTGGCTGTAATAGAACAAGACTCTTTATCTTGCTCCTTTCCAATAGTACCAACACCATGAGGGCATTACTTTGACCTCTGTCCTCTTCTGAGGTCAAAACGTCAGATCAATAATGAATGTATTGTTCCCTTTATTGGAAATGATTGGGTAAGAAGAGATGTTCTGCTGCTCTTCTCTAGTATGACTTGTCTGTACAACCATGCTGTATGCACTACCTGTCAGTGTGAGTGTGTGTGTGTGTGTGTGTGTGTGTGGGAGGCCTAAGTGGCTGTAGTGATGCAGGGCTGTCTGAACATGCTGTTTACTTGTCATGTAGGAGGATTATAACAACTGACTAGTTACACACATTTATCAGACAGCTCTCTCACACATGTTTATTCCGGGTGTCTGTGTTTGTTTTTATCTTTGGCACATGCAAGTGGGAGGATTATTGCATTTTGTCATATGCAGGTGTGTGTCGGAGGGTGGACAGCAGTGGGAGTGCCAGAGCATTGAATGCATACACACACGCACACATACACACACACAAATACAGTACTTCTTTTGTTTGGGAGCGTTGTGAAGAGGAGGTTAATGCACCCAGAAAACTGAAAGAGAGAGAGAGAGAGAGAGAGAGAGAGAGAGAGAGACCCTAATGGACAACGACGGGCCTTTCACTGCAAATATTTGGTCGAGAGGTCTCATACTAACCATCCCATCCCCCTTTCTCTCTCTCTCTCTTCTCTCTCTTTCCTCCCCCTCCCTCCATGGCCAAAGGGAAAAGATCAGAACAAATTGTCACTGTGATCTACCCACATTACATGGCTTTTTTCTAGAAAGAACAATGCTCAAGGCCATATATCTGATGCCAATCATCCTGTTGGGAAGCAGAGAAACGGATGTGAATTTGATTTGAAGTTGTCGCATGGATCATTTCGACATCAGTAAATTATTTCCACAGTAATTTAGAGACATTATGTGGAAAAACAAGATTAAAGCTGAGACGACTCCACCAGACAGCCTCTCAGCTGCACGAGCCGCCCTGACTCCTGAACATGCTTGTACACAAATATTAAACATCAGTAAGTTACGTTTAGTGTCAGTGTGTGGTAGTTAGTAGTGTTGCCTTCGTACTGCAGGGTACAGTCAGGGGCCTTTGGGCTCTGGGTACTTATGATGGACATTTCCTGACATTTTATATACCAAAGAGTGAGCAAATCAATTGTATGTTGTCATATTGAGGTACAATTAGACTAGTAAATAAAAGTGAATGATACTAACTCATTTAGTAATAAATTGTAATTTCAAAGATATGATTGCGGCCACACACTTGGCAAAAAGCCCAAGGTAACAACATTAATTTATCTCATATACAATAATCCTTAATGATGCTCTGAGATTTTGCTTTAGCACCTAGAGCACTCCCATTATTCAGTAAAATACTACATAAATAATAATCAGAAGGCTGCATGTTAGATTGCTATGTCTCCATTAAATTCTTGTTTGTATATGAAAGTATAACTTCATTGTAGAATCATCTCCCAGCGTTATCTCACCTAAGGCCACATGACGTGATACCAGCACTTTAAATAGCACAGAGTTGATATTATAATTTGGTTTGCTACGCAGATACTGAAATTGTGTTTCCCTCACTTTGAGATGAAGTGATATGCATGTCTTTGATGTCTTAGAATAGCAAACAGTGACAGAATACAGCTAAAAGCAGGCTTGGACTGTTATATTTACGTAACCGTAGTGATTTAGCGGTAGATGACTCCTCTTCTGCCATGTCCAGTTAATCTCTTGACTCAAAGGGTGTGTGTGCGTGTGTGTGTGCGTGTGTGTGTGTCTCCTGCACATGTGTAAGTGCGTGTAGCCAGATTGCACCGGATAAGCCGTCATCAGCAGAATATTCAAATAAAAAAAACATTGCATGCAGCAGAAAGCGTGTTCCTGTCATGAAATATTCTGTCTGTGTTAAGTTCAGCAGGAACCAAAGAGCTAAAGATTATCTTCTGTGCTGATGGTCCATCTTACAGGAACAAAATAGATCACAGGTTTCAATGCAAGGAATTGCATTATTGTTTCACTCTTGTGATCACAGAATGGTTTTTTTTTTTGATCTCACACGTTTTGTGTTCCTATGATCACATCAAAATAAAGCTTGTGCAGGAAATAGATATACTGACAACAGGAGGCAATCAAGTAATAATAGATGTGTTGCTCCATCAAGGTAAGAAAAGTGAGAAATATGAGAAACAGGATTTGTGTGATTTAATAATCAGGTGATACAGTGACATGTTTATGGTGCACTTGCTGTCTTACAAAAGGTGTTTTATAACATAATCTGCAAGTCTGCATGTCAATATGCTGCGATTGCAAAAAACATGTCCAAAAGAAAGGAAGTTAGAAAGGGAGTTAGACGTGCGAGAGGTGGAAAGAGGAGAAAGATGTTAAAGAGGGTCACAACCCGGACTTTCTTGATTCCACAGATGTAAAATACAGATGTTGTGCCCACGAGCCAGGTACTTAACCTACATTACCACACAGTCATCCATCTGTGTGTGTGTGTGTCCGGGGGCAGGTATGTCTGTTACACTGTGTCACACCATCAAAGATTAACACTCAAACACAAATGCTGCTGTATGAGAGGTGGTAGCCTACAAAAACCACCATCGTACTGAGTGTTTGGGCATGTGTGTGCTGTCAGTCCAGGACTGTGTGCTGCTGCTTGTATTTTCAGATGACACAACTCTTTATTTGCGACAGTGAGTGGAAGTTGTTGGTATACATTTTTAGTTGAAGATGTAAAGATGAATGCTAAAATATGACATACAATGTCCTGCCCCATCATTCTATGTCAGGAAATAACATCTCTGCAAGGAAATAATGATCCTGAGACTGAAACTGCTCGATGGCTGGGAGCCCATATATGATCACCAGCAATGTGCCAGTAGCACTAAAAGAACACAGGTTAAAGTAAAGATGAATAAAAAATGTTCAGGTATGCATTAGGACGTAGTGATGGATTGGAAAAAGACACAATGACAGACAATCTCAGGGACAAATAGTAGAAAACACACCATGGTAGCGGTGTGTTTCCATAGTAAGGGAACTTTAAGGTCACAACTGTAAATAATGAAACAGTGATTCAGCTGTGCGATCACGTCTCCACGTCCCTCTTTTTAAAATGTGTCATAAATCTACTGTAGTAAAAGGGGAGATGGCTGCCCTCGATCTAGAAATGCAATTTGGGGGTGACTGTCTCATGTATTTTTCCACTCAATGACTCTCTTGATTGGTTAGGTTTCAGGGCTCAGCTTGCCATTGGCCATCGCTCCACTCAGTCGTGAAATGGTCCCTTTAATTTGTGACCAATGCTGCTGCTGGGATAGCTTTTGTTTGGTCTTTTCTCATTTAAATTTAACCAGTGAGCAAGATATGACATTTGAATAGAGGTGATACATGCTTCAGCATGGCTTTTTACATCCATTTGTTTTCACTTGTTTCCTGTTTATTGTCTTTGCTACATAGAAAAAAAAGGCCTCAGATAACAAAGTAGATTAGATGCGTGGATATGAGTGCTACATTTAACATGGTTTACTATGGTATGTTTGGCTCAGACAGCGGTCAGAAAAGGAAGTGTTCTATGTTTGCTTATTACCTCCTGAAATATGTGGTGTGCATCAGGATACAGTTCTTGGTACACTTAACAGTACTGTTTTAAAAAACTACTGTTTCCTCAAAGTTTTTTTTATATAATGTCCTCAGTTTTGTAAATGTAGTTATTTATCTACTTACCTCTGTATGTAATCCTCAGTGCTTTTTGTATAAACTGCTCCTGTGAAACAGCCCACTGTCTCTTCTGAGGGATGTGTGTTGATGTCTGTGTGGATGTATTTTCTACTTGATAGATATCTCTAAGCGTTAATTAGGTTTGTCAGTAGCTCCAACCGCGCAACCACACACACACACACTGTCTTACAGACTCAGCAAAAAAAAAAGCACAATGCCACTCCTACAAAAATGTGCGTATGCACAAACACACAGTCATCCTGCCTAATCCCCTTAAATGTGTGTCCACACGCGCGCGCGCACACACACACACACACACACACACACACACACACACACATTCACAGACATACAAAGAGACACTTTATCACACCTTTTAACCACTCCACCAGAGCAGTAATCACTACACACACTTGCACACTGACATGTCAGTCATTTTATCACCATGGTCCCCTGGGGTAGGGCTTTCCTCACAGTGTTTAAACGTGCATGTGCGCACATGCACTGCATCTCACCAATACACAAGCACGTGCACACGAACACAGACAGTCAGACTGGGCTGTGCTGTCAAGAAAAAGCCAGACAAGGACATGAGGAGCTGAGAGGGGCTGAGACAAAGAACACGCACGTGACTCTTCACTATAGTAAAGTTTAGATAGATATTATCTTTATACTTACACTAAACACCCTTAAAAGGGCAACATGCCAACAAAAGAGAGAGGGGTATAATGAAATAGCAGAAAATCTGCTTATAATTCCAGATGGCAAGAAAATATATGAGACTGAAGTCAGACCAGCTGTGTTTTCCATAGGAAGAGATGAAGGAGAGATAGGAGGCATAGATGTAATATCATCCTACATAATGAATGAATAGAGGCGGACATGGAGGACAGGGAGGCTTCTGCTCAGTGTTCCTATAGGTGGACACAGACACCCGATAATGGACTTAATGTCTTTTTACAGATTGACTGTGCAAGAGAAAGGAGGAGAAAAAGACTGGAGAGGGGGAAAGAGACCTGGGAAAATTAAATTTGGTAATGGAGTGATTATGCCAGAGAAATTGGAAAGGACAACTGTGCGAGCCTGTGCTTTGTATGTGTGTGTGAGGTTTCAGGGCAGACTAGCCAATGGCAGAATGACTTAAATCACCGTGGTAACCTCAAGGCAGATGGGCCCATCCTGGCAAATTGGGCCTGGTAGGCAAGCTTACAGAGCAACACACACACACACACACACACACACACACAGGTGCGTAATACACAGACAAATGAGGAGGGAGCAGAGTTAAACAGCTCTTTCCATATGGTTCAACTTTTTCTTATTATTTTTTAGTTTCAGTTCCTTTGGTTTTGAAAGGTTAAACAACCCTAAAAGAACAAAACAAAGTAAGATGAGGAAAAAATTAAATGAAGAAATTTTACAAAATTTTATATAAAATGAAGATTTTTCTTTGGAAGAAATTCCAAAGACTAAAAAGGTGAAGCAAAGCCTCAGTACAAAGCAGAATGGCATCATTCAATGCATTTTCAATGCCATGATACTGCGATATATTAAAAAAAATCTAGCGCCAAACAGCTAGTCTAGCCATTGTTTTATTTTTGGCAAAGTTGTGTTATGTTGAATTTAAGAAAAAGAAAGAAGAAAATGAAACATGTTCTGTTTAGAGTAGGAATAAGGATGAGGAGAAATTACTAAAATGCAAGAAAAGAGTGACATGACATTTACAGTTCAACTGTGGAATACCCCATTTACAAAGAAACTGCCCTTTATAGTAGATATACATTGTATGTCCTGCATGAACGAGGTACAGGGAGCCTCTTCATGACATATTAATGGAAGTCCTACACATGACCTCAGCAGACCACTGAGAAATCACACACGCGTGCACACGTGACATTGATGTGCAGCATTGTGCTGTCTGAGTGTGCCAAGTCCTTGAGTTGTTGCTGAATATTAGCGTAATGTTTTGTAATGACATACTTGATACACTTGGTATGCTAAAATACATGGTACTGTGTGCTACAATGGCTTAAGTAGTTGGGATTTGCATGAGGAAAACTGTTCTGCTCGTAGAGTGTGGATGTGTCAAGGCTTGGGCTCGCCTACAGGTCATCAGCTTTTATACGTATGTATCGCTGCGGCCTCAACACTGCAGTTATGAGACTGCTCCACCCCCCAGAAAAATGAAGAATTAGCTGTTTCACTAAATGATCCAAAATGACATCTGCTTACGTTAAAGCCATATTAGAGCTTTGTTAAATTACTGCTAATGCAAAATTTCACATTAAACATTTTCCACTAGTGAATCAGCTGTAGGCTGTTATTGTGAAACAACTTTTAGAAATGCAATGTATTGTTCGCTAAGTTTTGAATTATTCATTGAATTGCAAGGGAAGTTGTCATTTTTTAATGGATTTCTATTTAATGTCTCGCTGGTTCCAAACTGAAGCTGGCGATTCGTCCACGTTAGCTTTCAGCTTTATGCCGCGATGGTGCCTGGCTATTATTAAAGCCAAAACTCTGACCTGTTCAATGACTTTTGTCTAGAAGGACAGGCAGGCCATGAAAGAATTATCAACAGAATAAGTCTTTTCTTTAAAAATGATATTTTGCAATCTGAGTGAGAGGCTAAGGTTTGTAATTATTTAGGCTAGTGTTTGGGCATAAAGGGATGTATTTAGACCACATGCCCCTCAAGCCTATCTAGAATCCATGCTAAATTAATTTTTATTCATTCATGCTTTTAGTAAGTCACTTGGGAGCTTACAAGGCTGTCTGCTTGTTTTTCATACCCATCTTTGACTTTGTTATTAGGCTGTTTTTTTAAAATTATTATCATTAATTAGAATATGAAGTAGTAACACTGTGCTTTATCCAGAAGGACTGTGTTTTTGTGTGTACAATGAGATGAGTGTTTGTCACGCAGTGAATTATGACTGTAGGATATCATTGTTGCGTGCACCTTGTTCCTGAAGCAGGTCTTGGAAGCATGCATGTACAGATATCCCCATTCATACACATACATTATGCAGCTGGTGGCCAGACTTTGAAATGATGCCTCCTGGATCACAATACAATGCAGATTTTTTTATTCTGTGAGTTCAGCTTTTGTGGCATTAAAACACACATACACACACTGAGATAAAACACAGTGATTGCACTTTTGCTCCATCCCTTTCAGGCCTGTTTGTACTTCCTCTCTCTCTCCCCAACACACACACAGACACACACACTCCTCAGATGCAAAGCTTTGATAATGGCAAACACACCTCCAGCCTCCCACTCCCGCTGGGGTTGGTCTCCCCATTCACCTCCTCCTCCTCTTCATCTTCCTCCCTTCTTACCCCCCATCATACCCCCCCCCCCCAACACACATACACACACCTCCATCCCTCTTCCCCTTGTGGGGCTGTTGCCAAGGAGTCCTGGTAACTGGGGAGTTTTCTCATTGGATGAGGAGGAATGGAGATGGAGAGAAGGAGGAGGGATGGAGGAAAGGAGGAGCAGGGGGGTTGCTGGAGGGGCCGATGGTTAGAGGAGGAACACAAAGTGAGATCCAGATGTGCTAATGAGGTGGCGTGGTGAAACGACATCACCACAGTGGGTGATGGAGGCATGGAGGAAGAGATAGGATGGGTGGAGTGAAAAAAGTGAGGAGAGATAAGAGGAGAGGAGTGAAACAGGGGGAAGGAGTGATAGGATGTGGACCAGGATGTGATAGAAATTCTAAAATATAAAAGATGGAGGGATGAAATCAGTTAGAAAGACAGTGAGTAAGTTTTGCACTAAACGGAGACGAACAATAATCAGATATGATGAGATCTAGTTAGCGAAGAGAACAAAAGAGATGAGATAAAGAAGAGGAGACAAGAGGAGACATAAACAAAGAGTGAGTGAGAGGTCATTTAAAACAAGATGGGGAGTGTGTGTGGCGAGCAAGAGAAAAGGAGAAGAAGAGAAAGATGGAGGGAGAGAGAGAGAGAGAGAGCGGGCCAGACTGTACCCTAATTTATTTTTGCTGGCACAAAGGAACATTACCTATGGAGACAAACACACTCACACACATTCCTGTCTTACTACACATGTGAGGGCCTGGCATTGAGCTTGAACCCAAAGCTTCATTTTAAAAGAACAAGGCAGCAATCCGTTTCCATTTTTCTGTAGCACTTAAAGTAGTGTAGTTAGTTGATCAATTGATTTCTAACTTGACAGAAATTGTATCAGTTCTGATGATTGATTTAATGATTTAAGGGATTTGAGTATTTTTTTCACTTTAATACTGTTGTACTCTAACTCCAACAAAATATCAGTTTCCTAAACTCAGCCATGGATTAACCATACCTAGCTATAACCATGTATTAACTAAACTGCGGTCTCTATGCATGAGTTTGTGTAGAAATTAAAAGACATATAGGCGTTGAATGAAAAAGAAAGTTGGCACTGATCATTTATGAGCATAGTTTTGGACAATCGTCCAATATCAGTCTTCTGATTCATCACAGAATTAGTTAACGTTTGTAGGTCACAGTTGCTTCTATTCACGTTTCAGTGGTAAATCGACACGGACTACACAGTTCCAGCTGTGAGAGCGTTTGGCTAATATTTTAACCCTTTGTGCCTGTATTCAACAGGATGATGTCATTCATGGTGACATTTTATTTATGCTGACCTGCCCTATTTAGCACAGACCTGTCCAGACTCACCATGATCTTAAAAATCATTTGTCAGGATATATCAGCATCATAATCAGCCTTTACATGTGCAGTGGTTTCCTTGTTGTACAGAATGTTGTCCTTTGTGTCTTTGTAAGGACATTCACTCCTCATCAAGTACACCACACACACACACACACAGGTGGGCAGGCTGCAGTGAGGATTCAGCCTTAATAAGCTATTTCCAGTGGAACAGAGCTGCAGCAGTCCTGTCATAAGCCTCTGGCTGAGCCCTAAGAGTCAACCTAACATTTATTTAACCTCCAGCTGGACGCAGACCTCTGTTCATGCTCGGTGATTCACTACTAGTCCTCTCTGGTCATGTGGATTTGAAGCGAAATACCTAACAAAATAATGAGCATTATTTCATGAGAATGGTCACATTAAAATAACCCAGAAATATGACTTTGACTACAATGATAGAAACAAACGGTTAAGCCATGTATAAATAGTGTGCAGAGCTTAACTTGGGTGTTTTGTTCTTCAATTTTTCAATACTATTTTGGAAAGCCTGCAGCTACCAGGAGGTGGGTGTGGTTTTTGACTGTGAGCAGTTTGCCTGGAGGGATCACTAAATGGCCTCTTTGTATGTCATGAATACGTGATGTCGTGACAAAGGTGAGAGGGGATGTATTTAGAGTGATTTGAATGTCAGCAGGAGGTCTTCAATATTTCAGATGAAGTACGGGGGGGGGAAGGTTCTTTGTTAAGTCATGTAGAAATACACCAAACATAAAAACTGTGAGAAAGCAAACAGGTCCCCTTTTTTTTGTTTTTATTGCTTTTGAGCTGTTGAGCTGGACATCAGATATGAATAGGAATTACTAGAGTCTGAGAATTACTTTAACACACACACACAGACAAAAATCTAGACATTGTTTATGCTCTGTCTAACTTGTCAGCATGTCCTTCAACTGCATTTGTATGAGGGGTTATTAAGTGGCAAGTCACTGATTAGGGAGGTCAAATTTACCTCCTTCAGAGAGTAAGTAATGTATCAAGATCTGTATCTGAAGTTTACTGAGCCATATAAAGACATATTTGGTGTGATTCCATGGTGCTGTTACCATATGGTAATTATGTATAATAATCTTGTTAGTTGTATTTTAGTA
This sequence comes from Pempheris klunzingeri, assembly GCF_042242105.1. Classification (NCBI taxonomy): domain Eukaryota; kingdom Metazoa; phylum Chordata; class Actinopteri; order Acropomatiformes; family Pempheridae; genus Pempheris; species Pempheris klunzingeri. The sequence goes on from NC_092013.1 coordinate 27,172,251, forward strand.
AAAAAAACACACGTTAATTTGCCTTATTAAAACCCAAACGGTCCATCACACATGATCACAGTTATCAGGAGATTCATACAACACGATCTGGGATAACATGAATGGTCAGGGATATCAGAGAGCCAATAGACTACTCACACATATTTGTGGTACACGTAGAATGACTATATTTGGACATAAGGTCAATTTGGCATGCCTAGCAGGGTTAAAGGACTGAAGAAGCAGAAGCAGCCTTGCAGAACTGAGGTGACATCAGGCAGTGCTCGTGCTGAGTGCTGTTGTCTCACTTCTCCTCCGTGGAGCATCAATAACCTTTGCTGTGTGAGATATCAAGATCTCAAGCATCTTTTACTTGGTGACTGACTTTGCTGCCCTCATCCAAAGATTTGCATCACAACACAGTCTTGGTGAGGCTAGTAATTAAAGATGTTACAGATTCTTCATTCTTCGTGTGTTGGGTGTGAACAACACATTCGATTATTTCCGCAGCTATTTTTCACTGTAATATGGCCAGACAGATAAACTGGTATACTGAGAAACGTATTGTGGTCTAGCAACTAATGATTGCTTACATGATTGATAAATCTGCAGATTATTTGCTCGTTCATCAATAGATTATTTGTTTGGAATATCGAATGTTTCTCTCAGTTTCCCAGAGCTCAACATGAGGTCTCCAGATGTCTTGTTTTGTTGGATCAACAGTCCAAAACCCAAAGTTACTCAATTCACAAAGAAAAAAAGGAGGAAAACAGCAAATCCTTGCACTGAAGGGGCTGGAAGCTGATTTTCTTTGCTGTTTTTGCTCGAGTAGTTTTGCTTGATTGCTTGATTTTCAAAATAATTTTTTGTTGATAGACTGATCAGTTAATCATTTCAGCTCTATTGTGTTCATTATTCACATTTCTCTCTCTCTTCTCTTTATTTTTGTCCGACTCATTGTCAAAATTCACAAATCCAAATCCAGTCCATTTCCCTAGCTCACAGGGAAGCTTTTATTTCTAAGCAACCCTTTAAACGTTTGCTAAATACACTTAAGTACATGACCTTTAAGTTGTTTTAACTGTAACTACTACAATAAATGACATCACCAGTCAGTCCAACAGGCTCCAACACCACATGTTTCCTGTCGTTTGTTTGTTTCTATTCTCCGGTCTTGTGTGCTGATCTTGTGCTGTCTACATCTTTAACCTCTTTCCCTCTTGTCTCTCCTCCCCCAGTCTCCCTTTCTGTCTGCCTGCCTGTGATGGGTAGAAACTGACAGGGGGTAACGAACTGATTGCCCCCCCCCCCCTCTCGTATTTCCTGTTCAGACAGTATGAGCTGACTTTGGTTCACATTTCTGGAAAAGCTGCAGAGGATTTGGACGGCCTGACATGATGTGGTGTCTTGCTGTCTGCTGCGCTTGTATTTTCTTGTGGGAGGTGTTTCTGTGTGTTTATACTCATAAATGTATAGTGCTATTGTGGATATGGCCACCCAGTTAGCATCATGGGAAATATATGGTGTTGGTTGGGGCTATACTGATACAGCTTGCGGCTGATATTGGTCTTTTATTAAAAACCGACATCTGATAAAATGGATATGGTGCAGTTTGATAGATCTGATGCATTTTGAGCTGTCCTTTAATGCCTCATATAAAGTAGATGTGTGTTTTGTCTGCTGGCCTGACAAGGTTGTTCCTGACTACTGTTGGTGGAAGGAGAACAAACGTGGAAACCAGACAAAGGGAGGCAAGATCCTCCCCCTCTGCGCTGTTCAATTAGCAGCAGTATTAATGATAGTTACAATATAAGATAAGACATCTACAGTATAGATGGTATACTGTTGGTATAAGCTGCTGGGAAGGAACTAAAGGAGCTATGCAGGCAATTCCAATATTTCAATTAGGGCATACTGTAGAAGTAGTACTAGCAGTAGTAATTTCATAGTTTCAGTTGAATTTTTTTCCCCTTTTCCCACCCCAACACAAATACAATTCTGTAACAAACACTGAATATGATCTGCTTTAGTCCATTTGTATTTGTCTTCCATGCCCAGGTGAATTAAACTGTGCTGACAAGTCTTACAGGTATTCCCATTACTGCAGGTGGCAGTCATAATTTATTAAGGAGCCTCATAAAAAAGGCTGTGTGGACACAGGAAGTGCTCCAGCTCACATCACTCCGGGAATTCTGGGATTGACTTATCTGGGATCAAGCTGCAGGGCACTTCCTCTCAGGGCTGGAGACACACACACACACACACACACACACACACACACACACACACACACACACACACACACACACACACACACACACACACACAAATACATTCTGTACGTCACTCCACTCTTGCTTGGCTCTCTTGGACATCGTTTTGTTTTCATTTTTTATCAATCAATCAATCAATCAATCAATCAATCAATCAATCTTTATATACCTCCAATTCATAACAAATGTCATGTCAAAGAACTTTTCATAAAGAGCATATGTAGACCAAACTGTTTGATCAAGAGAGACCCAATGATTCAAGAATTCAAAATTAAGGATTCAAGAATCCCCACATGGGTAAGCCAGGAAAAAATCCCCTTTAACAGGAAGAAACCTCGGACAGGCCCTCAGAGATTCATCACTTCCCCTTCTATCTATTCATCCCTGTTCTCCTCATCTGCTCGTTTCTGCCTTTTCATAAAATAAAACCAGTGAACCTGCTTATCTTCCCACTGCATCCCCACTTTGTCTCCTCTCCTCTCCACTCTCTCTTTCAAATTGCTCTTTCTTTCCCTTTCGATTAAAAGTAGGTCATTCTGCAGCATTGAGCCACAGCTCCTGCCAAGCATGACATCCACATATACACACGTATCGCCTGGCAACCACACATTCACCCCGCACCCCCTCCATCCTCCACCCTCGTTTTCTCCATCTTACCTTCCCTGGAGGTTGTGCGTGGTGCAGAGGGCTGGGTTTTGCAATCTGACACCGCTTTGTTTTGTCCCTGCTCTGCTTCCACAGAGAGGCTGAGGGTTAATTGAGCAGGGCTTTGTTGGGGAAAGGAGGGTTAATTTCACACATGCATACATAATATCGTTCAGTGGAGGGGTTCAGCAACAACGCTGCACACAACACTGAATCTAATCTAACAGTTCTGAAGGGAAATAAGAGATGAGATGCTGAAATCAGGTTTCGATTAATTTAATTCAATTAGTTTAGCGAGCAAGAAGATGGCAGTTTGAACTTGGGGTCTTTCTGTGTGGAGATGTTCTCCCATGCCTGCATGGGTTCTCTGTGGGTACTCTGGCTTCCTCTTACAGTTCAAAGACATGCACGTTAGATTAAAAGGTGACTTTAAACCACGCATAGGTGACTCTTAACCACACGTGGTGTAAATGTGAGCTGGAATGGTTGTCTGTCTCTATGTTTGCAGTCCTGTGATTGATGGGTGACCAGTTAGCCCTTAAGGATAAGCGGTATAGATGATGGATGAATGATGTTTTGTGCCAAGTTACAATACTGTTAACATTAGCATGCCAATATATTTCAATTTTATACAATTATAAAGCTATGTCTGCCTCTATGAGTACAACTTAAAGTGAAAGAGGTCTGTGTCTGTATTTTGTATTTGATGAGCCAGAAAATTCTTGTATTTTATTAATATTCCCCAGAGAAGCGGAGGTAGGCGTGTTTAACAACCAGCAGCAGCATTTTAATGCAATTCCTCATAATGTGTTCTGGATTTGATTTGCCCTCATTAACACAGCTGTTCACCAGCCAACTCTCATATCTCAGATTTCAGAGCCCCTCACCAGCACATAAATGCATTACAAGTCGGAGTTCACGCTTTCAATTGCATTTCCACACAGGGATAATGCTGTCACAGATGTTATCACAAAATATTTTCATGATGGATTGATGGAAGTTTCTGCCCGTCGATTCTCATAAATCAGCTGAAGCCAATGGCTGCCGTTGGCTGGCTTCATGGTGCTTTACTGCTTTACTACTTCTTAAATCTGAAAGAACCATTACTACATTCTATGTCACCACACACAAACGTGAACCCAACACACCACACTTTCCCCAATTATCCTATCAGCTCCTGAGCATGTTTGTCATGGCAGCCTCTTTAAAGATCATCTATACCAAGGAAATGATGTCATTGTCATAGAGATTTGCTCCACAACCTCTTTAGCATGTGACCCGTGACCCTGTACTGTGTGAATGAGCTATTTACCATTGCAGTGACCTCTCAGTGTGTGTGTGTGTGTCTGTGGGGCACAGTAATGGAGTGGGTTCAAAGGCCATAGCTGGAGGGTAAATGGGAGGTTGGTGGATGTTAATATGCATGTATGGAGGTGAACGTAACATACACACACATATACACACACGCACACCTCTGGGACAGTCATTAGTGAATTGCTGAGTACCAGACCTGCTATAGATCAGCAGGGAATAGCAGGTGATAGACTGGACATCAAAGTGCCCACACTGACACACACACACTCACAAACACTCCTTATTGTCCCTTGAGGCTGTTGAAAGCAGGTCAGAGAGAGTAACACTTGGGTGTGTTTGATGGAGAGCATCAACAACATCAGTCGTTTCTTTATTCACTTCACACATTCAGCGCAGACTTTACTATGTATGATCTGTGTGAAAGCAAATCCTATTTCCTGTTGGATGTTTCATTTAGACTGAGCTGGTATTCTGGCTTCTTCTGTTCTGTAATTTTGGGACATAATATTTGCTATCTTAACCAGAGTTAGATGAGAAGATCAATTCAATATCTGTAAATTTGGTATAGAGACATATGTTGCCTAGTTGTGAGTAAGCCAGCAGTAAGGCAGCGTGCTCCCTTAAGACTCAAAGGACACAGATAACACAGTGTTAGAGAATAAAACTATGCAGAAAAGGTCTGGATAAATAATAAGTACAATAAAATTAATTACGGTAGTCTGTAGGGATTTCTATGCCTTTTCAATATAGATGACTGAACTAAAGACGAGATGTGAGGGTAGATTTGCAAAGCTTGAATAATGTCACATTAAGACCAAAACAAAAGATTCACTGCAAGTTTCTTAGAGTCATTATTTTACAATCAAAGCTCTCCTTCAGACAATTGTGTTTATCCTCAGCTGAGATGTAATTATGAAAAAGAATGTTAATGGAATGAGATACGAAAGTACAGTGAATGAAATTATGATTGCACAAGTGAATAGATTTTTTAGGACTAATTACGTTCCACACTAATTTGTAGTACAGACGTCATTCAGTGGTAGAAGGCTAACATATTAGCAGGCTTAGGGTTGGGCACTGTATAAAACAGACCTCTGGGTCCAGTCCTGTGGAAATATCAAGCGAAAGATGAACCTCCACAGACCAGCTGGCTTTTGGTCTCTGATGATCTTACAGGCTGTGATGATCAAGCTGATTGAAGTTGAAGCTAGATATAGCTGGTCAGCCAGCAAAAAGCATCAAAGCACATCATAGATAACATAATAGGCAGGTCAAGTGACCTCATCATCATCTGCTTTAAGTGTAAAAGAGGAAATGAATAATAAAAGGAAATATTCAACTAAAACTACAGACTACAGTGTATTTTAAAATAGTATCAGGGTCTGATGTGAAAGTGTTGTTCTTACATTCCACTTCTAGTTCTGACTTTGCTTTTATGTGATTAGTGACCCTTTTATTTTAGAAACCAGAAGGAGGCTTTGAAATTTAGTAGAAAAATTCAAATTTACACTTAGTACACAGTCTGCAATCAGAATGTGGACCATGCAGAGGGTCTAGAGTGACAAATGTACTCACTTGTACACATATATTTGGCATTTTTTGATATGGTAATTCTGCTGCAGAAGTCAGGTCAGTCTAAGCTCAAAGAGAATGTTGTTGGGGTTTAGATCTTCAGGCGTGTTCCCAAGCACAGCAAAGACAGTGCTGCTGCTAAACAAAATGATGAGGAGAGCCTCTCCTGTGTATGTCACTCGTGTTACACAGCACTGCAGCCTTATTCACATATACTGTCTCCTCAAGTAGGGCATACTACTACTGTACCCTTTGGCAATGCACTTAGCCCAGTTAAACATTTCTCCCCCAGATGTTCAATATGTGCCATACTGTAGTCAGAGGGGGTTGCACTGCTTAAACACATATTGGGTGAACTCTTAAGTCATCAGATCGAGTTAAAGATGATGTAACAGTTTATGAATAGCGATATTTTAAAATTTAAACACCCTAAATATACTTTTTTTTTTATAACACAACTGAGCAAATTGATAGATGCACTTACATTCATATATTATGAAGAATTTCAAATCAAATTTAAGTGATCTAAACAAAATGAAATCTTACTCATGAATAATTGATGTGCTGTATATACCATTAAAGCAACGTATATTTGATGTTTAACCATATCCACATCATAGCAATGGCATATTTGTAAAGTCTTATTTACATTAGGACACAAAATAGCCCCCAATATCATACAGAGAACATTATGGGTTTTTTTTTTTTTGTTTCATGATAAGTACATTCAAATTCAGAGTGTTCTCGTATCAGGCAGAGAAAACACAGTTAACCCATTAAGACTAGTCAGCATTAGAGCAAGTGAGCTAACTAGTAGACGTTGTACCCCACCAAGGCCAGGAGCCAAAGCTCAGCATTTTGCTGCACTGGATTTCACATAAACAACAGCATAGCTTCGGAGGATGCTGTTGCAGAGGAAGCGAATTTAAAAAGTAAAGTATTTTTACAAAATGTTATGTAGTTTTTACATCCAGTAGATGTTCAGTGTTGGGGAGTGAAATTTGCTGTTTTATATATATATATGTGTATATATATATATATATATATATATATATATGTATACAGTCCAAAGATAGTTAAGATAATACTAGATACTATTTTTTTCAACTGGCAGATATTTAACAAATCATCAATAACAAGCCCGTAACACCATGTAACATACAGTAAAAGAAAATCAATAATGTGTGTGTGTGTGTGTGTGCGTGCGTGTGTGTGTGCGCGTGTGTGTGCGCGTGCGTGCGTGTGTGTGTGTGTGTGTGTGTGTGTGTGTGTGTGTGTGAGTAAAAGGACAGTTGTGTGTGAAAAGTGCAGTTAGCACACAATGGTTTTATCGTATTGAGTGAAACAGTTTTATCACTGTAGCACATATTGTCCAGGAAATACAGTGTGTGTTTGTGTGCGTTTTATATTCCCATCGAGGCTTTTCCACAGACCTCGAGGCAGACTGTGTGTGAATGTGTGTTTACGTGAAAGTGTGAGTGTGTGCAACATCAGCAACACAGACAAGAAGGACATAAAGAAAGAGGGAAAGAGCATCCTGTGATCCTAAGGGCAGCTGCTGGCATACAGACATGCTCTTTGAAAGCACAAACATGCAGTTGAAGAAACAACACTGCTGCAGACAGTCCCGAGGCGTGTGTGTGTGTGTGTGCTGCTGTCTGCTCTACTGTAGCTTCTTCTTCTTCTTGCACTCAGACTAACAAAGCCTAATGAGCAGTCACCATATCTCACTGGAGTCTTCTCCTCAGACTTATTTCATGGCAAACTGTCTCTCTTCTCACAACAAACTTTAGCTTGTTTAGCTGTAAACATCTTGAATATTACACCATGGCCTGTCGTGGGGTCCAGTCAGAGGGATGCACAATTTCTGATATGATCACAGATGTTGCTTGTTTGGAATGATATATAGTAGAAGTGGACACTGATTCCATATTTGTTCATCTCCAGTGTGAATATGATATATGAACTCTTATCATTTGTTTGCTCAACAGGATTCAAGAGGTTGTAATATTGTCTGTTTGTTCTCTTTGTGTCTCATCAGGTCTGCTAAGTGGTCACGACAGAGTGGGTGGACAGACGGGATAAGTGTCCACATCTGTGTGTGTAAGTCAGTGTTTCTGTTAAGTCATTGCTGCATGTTAGACACTGACCAGAATTGATTTTGTAAACTACTATATTCGTAATGTAAGCAATCCCCTTCGCCACCCTGATTCTTGTATGTCAAGCATGTGTATGAGGCAAAGTATATTTTCATTTGGCATGACATTGTAAAAGTTGCTTCATGTAATTTGTACAAAATAAGTGATGCATATGCCTTGGACAACACAATAGAGCCTGTGCTTTTCAATTTTTCCACTCATATGAACAGATATAAACATTTACAAGTCTTTTCTCACAGAGCTATGAGAGTATTACACTGGAAGAGGAAAATTGAACAAATATTTTCAATACTTAGAAACATTGAGGTGGTGGATATAAAATTTAAAACTAACCTCACAGAACTGTTACTTTACTCAACTTTGACTGACTACTGTGCAGTGTGGAAGTCTGATCAATCACTGACTCATCTTTTGTGATTACGAGCACAAGATCATCAAGCTTTACTACATGTTATTATTTCATGAGAATTAAGCCATGTTTTTAGTGAAAGTGGTTGTTACTTCCTGCAATAGCTTTTTTAACAGTTTACAGTTTTCTATGACTAGTGGCTCGCTTGTACCTACAGTATTTATTCATGTGTGCATGCAGAGCTGAGTATTATGTTGCTGAGGGTAATTGTGTGTGATGGGTGGAGGGCTATTTTTGGGGTGTTTGTGGGACAGAACTGTTGATGTTGTGTTGGCAGGCATATATGGAGGTCAGAGAAATGGTTGAGGGGCAGTTAATGTGTTAACGCCTCCAGCCATGCCACTGTCTTGCAAAGATTAAAACAAGATTTGTCTGGAGAAACGTAAAGGTTTCGTATTAAGAACAAGCTTTTTCAACATGAGGGGAAAGAAGTTGATTCTTCACAGACCCTGTTTGCCTTTTGGAATTATTTTAAGTAGGAAACATTCAAAAAAATAGATATAAAATATGCTAATGAGGCATTAAGTGAAAGTGACTTTTTCATCACGTCAACTTACAGTAGCATAGATCTGTATGACCTACATTCAGTGCATATAGTATATGCAATGAATATATAATGAATAAGAAGTCGGATGTAAGTCATAATAGAAAGTGGAGAAAAAGGTCAGTGTCATCACCACTGAACTTCTGCTCGGAGTTGCAACTCCAAGCTTGTTTATGCTGTCCATGGTTTATCCTCTAGAAATGATTTTCTATGTCCCACCAGCACATGATTGCTTCATAACCTTTATAGACAGAAGAGTAAAGTGTTTTGCTACTTACTTAGTACTTAATAATAATAGTGTTTAAAAATGTAATAAAGTGTATTTTAGGGATAAGTGAAGGGGTCCTGTAGCGTAGGAGTAATTACACATCGTCTGCATATAGACTGATTTTGTGGATGTCTGTATTCCCTTGATATATGCACGTGCCATATTGCATAGTCCCTCTATGTAAAGTACAGCTATGAGAAATCTGCCTATTGGTAATACTAGTGGCCAAAGTTAATGCGTGTAGTGCCCTTATCCAATAAATAAATTGCAAAACCTATGCTGTTTAATTTTTGGAGAGTTGAAAGCCGAGTTTAGGAGATGGATGTAGCAAAGCAGATGCTTTGCCTAATACAAAACAGAAGAAGGATTAGGCTCTGCACACACAGACAGGAACATCCATGCTCACACAATGATATAAACCTGCTCTGTTTGTAGCTGTGGACATGAAAATTCATATGTTCCCTACACACACAATTGCACACAAAATTACTGAATGAGATTCAAGTGTGAAATGAGGGGTTTTCCAGTTTTGGGACATGTTTACACACACACACACACACACACACACACACACACACACACACACACACACACACACACACACACACACACACACACACACACACACACAAACAGACTATAAAAGGCATACCTAAAATCTACAAATCTCATTTCACCTCCTCAGCCCTGTCCCTACTGTTTGTCCCAGAAGAGCACCATTAGCACTCAGCATCATCCAGATAACTCTAATGGAATCTCCCAGTGCTGGAAACAAAGGAATAGTGGCAGTTGGTATAAAGACTGTGTGAGTGTTTGTGTGTACTGGGTTGGGGATGGGCATAACTGAATATGAATGCTCTCTCTGCAAGGACAAAGAGGAAGCACAACAATGAACTCAAAGTGTAATTGCACATGGTAAAAGGAATGATGATAATAGTTGTCAAAAAGTAAAAATAAAAGCCTCATCTTTACAATTGTGCTTGAATAAATTCTATTTTTCACAATGTACTACAGCGCCTGCAACATGCAACCTGCTGAAAAATAGCTCCCACAAAGATCAGATCCTAACTCTAAATCTAACTGTAAAACTAATCTTTATAAATGCTTAATTCTTTACAAGTCTCTGAATCCAGGAGAATAATCCTAAAATTAGCCAAAATGAAAACCTTCAACAGCTGATTAGGCCTTTTGTTTGGAGCTGTTATAATCAAGCCTAATCATGCTTGCCTTCACAGTTCATTTCACAATGAGGATTTTTTTAGATCTTGCGTTTTAAGTGTGGCCTCTCTCAAGAAATATAAAACCTGTGAGGGCTACGATAAGAAAATTAGTATTAAGATTAATTGATTCACTCTACATTTTTAGCTGGCAAGACTGGGAAATGTAATTTACTCCAATAAGATACCAAGGTATTAATGGCCTAAACGTGTTTTAATGACAGGGGGCTTTCTTATAGAAAATGCGCTTTCATCTTAAATGATGGAAGAAGCAATACAATATTTAAAGAACAGTTTTCGTAACCGTCTCATTTAGCAAATTAGTTCTAATTCCCTGCAGTGTCTAGAAGTAGGTTAACATTTTTATCTTTCTGTGTCATGTTTTGCACTCTGAGCACGCTTCTGGCAAAACTAATGGAAGGTCACTAAGCAGTGCTCACTGATACACAATGCATACTGTATACACATAATGTACACTAACATGTTAATTTTAGAAATAATATGCAACAGGCCAGTCTGTTTCTGTTAGAGCCCATTTTTCTAATGGCGTCTATGATGCACCCATTAATGTAATGTTAGAAGAAGTGCTGGGTGCTATGATAACGTGTGCTTGATGTTGTGGACCTCAGGCTAAGCTAAGGTGACTCGACCTGGTTGTGGTTTGGCTAGTCTATTAGGTCACCTTGTGTATGTGTGTGTCCCAACCAAACCATGTTAGCTAGGTCAACTAGAAATATGAAATGACCCACAGTGGAGTACACTACCACACTGTCTGTGCAGCCAGCCAAACCAAAACCTGCCAGCTCAGTGCAGGGCTTGTGCATGAATGTTTGTGTCCCCCAGACTACCCTGCAAAACTGTTAACCTACACACTGACCCTTCATTTCTCTGAGCTACTGCCATGGTCAGGGCTGCACCAGTTCCTCGTGACAGACTCCAAGCCAGGGCAAAATACTGCTCTGCTGTTGTTGCCCTATGTCTGGGCCCTTGAAACAATGTCAGCTAGGGCCAGATTAAAAGCACGTGTTAACCTCCTTGATTTGGTACTATGGTATGTGGGGGGTCATCAGCTACTTCCAGATATCAGCCCAATAATGTCCCAATTTTGTCAACAAAGGGGCATCACGAATAAAAGTAGCTGTTGAGCAGGACACATTGCCATGTGGAAGTCAGTCTCTGTCCCTCCTTGATCAATCAGCATCATGCTCATCATGAAGGCTTGGGAAGACCAAAATATATTATTGGTCAGGGTTCACCATTGGCCAGAACTTTAAGGCACCATAAACACCTTAATCTGACTAAAATAAAATAGTTAAATTAGTAGGAGGAAAGATTGCCCCGTTTAAACCATCTGGAAAATATCTCTCCTCATGAGGAGCAGCCTCAATCAATCAATCAATCAATCAATCAATCAAGCAAGCTTCATTTATATAGCGCCAGTAACAAATGCTATCCCAGTACGCTTTCCATAAAGAGCAGGTCTAGACCAAACTCTTTAATTAAGAGAGAGACCCAACGATTCAAGAATTGTCTCAGTCTATCAATATTCCTTTCTGCCAGAAAGTCAATGTGCTTTGTACCTTGACCTTGTCTCTCTCTCTCTCTCTCTCTCTCTCTGTAATAGATAAACCTCAGAATTAAAGCTTCTATCACAGTCAATAAATCAAAAGGCCTTGACATACCTGTTTCACATCGCTTACCTCAATGTTCCCACAGTTTCACTCAAATCTCCAGCATATTGCTTAAAATGAGTTTTATTCACATGTATTTATAGCTGTGTGGTAAAACTTTTGGATATAATGAGCAGAGCTGTTACTGGAAAATTCAGTAATACAGTATTTAATATTCAGCCTGTTATGTATATTATCTCCAAAGCAGTGTGTTGTGATTATTTGCAGTCTAACCTGTCAGTGCTATACTTATCAGTGCTATATCTTTGAGGCTCCTAGTATTTTTTGCAAAGTAGTGTTGCATTAGATTGTGCAATTTTACCTAATTATACTTTCCCCCAGATTTCTGATCACTGTCTGCTGTACGTGCTAGTTTGTCTTTGCCAGACTCTTGGGCATTCCCATGAGTCTATGTCATGTCTAGTGCTGGGTATCATTTGAAATGTTTTGCTACTAGAGCTAATATCATACCCAAGTTTAATATTTTGGAAAATCATCTCATATGTTCTTTCTTGCTGAGAGTTAGGTGAGGAGAAGATTAATAGTACACATGTACCGTCCTCTGCAGCTCTCTCATTAGCTTGCTATATCTCGTTTCATCTGTATTAAATCAAAGTCTAATAAAAACAAGATGGTGTTTTACGGGTGGGTTGTACGGGGGACTATTTCTTTGCCAGACGCAGTGACCCTCCTGAGCTCCGCTGGTTGCCTGGCAACCTCACAGTGGCAATAAGTCTCCCTGGTACCAACCAAGAAATGATCCCCTACATAAGTGCCTCAAAGGGAATAAGTGTGCTCCCTACAACATCCCCTAAATGTCCTGAAATTTTAACTAGACAAATATGTAAGCATTAAGACAACATCAGGACTTGAACATTTATGTACAGTTTTCATTTGATAATCATTTGTGGAACTTAATTCTGCCAACATTTGTGATCGACATCAGGTCGACAGGTTTTTGCAGCCTGCAGCATAGCTCTTATTTTCCTCTGGCATGTGAGGTAATGTGTAGTATGTAGTATGTGACGTTCACTGACCCTTTTTCTTGCCTGCATGTGCACTCAGCCTCAGTGTATCAGTGTGCGCTATCATTTATAATGCACTGCACTGTGTAGACAGTGTTCCACACGTGGAGAGGAACACTGACCTATTTCAGTGCTTTCACTGCCATTTTCTTTCTTTACTGTCCATGTCTCTCTCTTTCGCTCCTCTTTATCTTGATTTCTCTCTCTCCATGACTTTTCTGCTGGTAATAGATCAACAATTCAAAGCAGATTTCTGCCTTCAGGCTCATATTGGACTGTATGGCATGCTCTTTTCCTAATCCCTTCGCTCCACTGTTTTCCCCTCTGTATGTGTGTGTGTGTTGTGTGTGTGCTGAAAAGAGTTCAGTAATTAAGAGAAACGGGGTGATGTCGGTCAGGTGTCACAACAGCTGGGCTGCAGAGATATGTGTGTTGTACGTGTGTGTGTGTGTGTGTGCATGTTTGCTGCGTGGAATGAGGGTGTATTGGGTGTGTCTTCATCCATGTGTGACCATGTAGTGTACCTCCCTGAGCATCTGCATCCATGCATGTTGTTTGTGTGTGTGTGTGTGCGTGTGTGTGTGTGTGTGTGTGTGTGTGTGTGTGATTGGCACCTCATGCCAGCCAATAGTTGGGTATCAGCTCCCCAGGGGCAGATTAGCTATTTAGTTGAATAGTGTTGGATTAACATACCACCAGATGGTTTATGCATAATGTGTGTGTGTTTATGTGTGTGTGTGTGTGTGTGTGTGTGCGTGTGTGTGTGTGTGGTAGGTGTTTGCAGGTTTTAGGGAAATCTGACTACTGCCCTCAAGCCAAAAAGCTGTTGTGTCCCCTCTGTTGTGAAATCAGTCTCTTATTGCACAACTCGTAGTTTAAAAAGAGAGCCAGAATCCTCCTCAGCACCCCTACAGTCTTTTGTGTTATGTCACATTCTCCTCCCTCATTTTCCCAGATTTGAAATGACAACCTTATGGTAAACACCCACCCCCATACTACCCCCTGATTTTTAAAAACCTATCCTGTTGACATAGCTTTGAGCTCTGGTGTGATTTGAAGCAGACTGAAGGATTGATCCTGGTGGGGGATAGCAGCATGAGGGGCAGGGATTAACAGTGGGCAGGTGGTCCTGGTATGGTTGCCAGTACACAGACCTGGCTGTCATGTGTAGCTGGTGGGGAGTAAATTAGAAATCTTTGGCTTGTGGGCTGCTGAATAATGTGGCAAGAGGAAGAGTTTAGATAACTGAGGGTAGAAAAACATGAAGTGCCCATGTTGTCACTGGCCTACAAGTTTCTGCAGGGTCAATCCAAAGCCTCTGTACAGAGTTACCACTTAGTGTCCTCTTTGCCAGTTACTGAAGCCAGAAATGCCCTAATTTGGGCAAAAGACAAGGAAGTATGTAATTGGTGGAGTTGGGATGGCACAAACAAGAAGCTACCGCTACAGGTAGAATGCTTCCCCTTATGTCTAATGCAATTTGTAGTTTGACAGCAGGAAATTGACAAGATAAGTTAAGAACTTGAGACTCATCCATCAATTGGAAGATCGGCGGTTCGATCCCCGGCTCCTCTAGTCTGTTTAAGTGTCCGTGAGCAAGGCGCTGAACCCCAAACTGCTTCAGTGTTTGAGTGTGTGTGGATGAGCAGTTCCCTCCTGGTGACAGGCTTGGCAACCTCCCAGCAGTATGTGAATGGGAGAACGTAGTGTTAAAGCGCCTCGAGCGGCTGAAAAGACTAGAAAGGAGCTATAAAGCTGTAGTCCGTTTACCATTTCTGAATATGAATGCAGCATTTAAATGTTCACAGAGATCATGTGGGAAGAATACTGGGAAGACAGATATCAAGACCAAAAGGCACACACAATTAAAAACCTATAAAAAGACACACAATAGAAAGGACATTTTGACCAACAAGTATTTGACCAAAGACAGTAATAACTGTGTTTGTCACTGTAGATGTTAACGCCATGAAACAAATGAATGTTGAAGCATCAGCTGCTTTTTTCGTCGAAATTCTTGTGGAGTCTCTAGATGCCCTTTTGTAACTGAAAGTTTAAACAATAGCAGTAGTAGCAAAGACATTTGAATGATGATGTGATCTCGGTGATCCATTCTCTATCATTGTCATTTCTGGTGTAAATAATTCAAACCATTCCACGTTTTTTGTGAGGCAGCTTGTGATTAGAGCCTGATCTCACTTGAAGAATTAATGCCTCATAGCTTCTCCTTGGCTTTGTTTCGAGGCTGCTCTCTGAGGAGCCACACGGGGACTCAGCTGTGAATGTAGGCCAGAGTCAACACACAGTCTCGTGCCAGAATACATATACAACTACTCACGCGAACAGTTTATACTGTACATACTGTACGGTCTACTACGCTATGCTCATCATAACCATCTGTCTCTGTCTCTGTGTCTGCGCTCACAGGTCCTCAGCCAGCTGTCAGGAGAACCTTCTAGCCAATCAGGAGAGGTGAGGGACGAGGTCGGCCAATCGGAGGGGGAGAGATGTTGGGGCAGGGCGGGCATGCAGCCCTGACTCTCATGTCATTACTGCTGCTACTGTGGCATGAAGCAGCACCCATCGAAGTCCCACAAGACCGTAAGTCACTCAGCAATCATCAGATCTACGCAACCCAATATGGTAACAGTAAATGATCATACAAATACTACTAAAGGGAAGCTGGCCGAGATAGAAGGCTCAGAAAAAGTTTGCAATTGTAGATTCACAATAGTCCTCAGTCACAGTGTACTGCTGATATAGAACTAGGAAGCTGCTCCACTTTGTCTCGTCAAGTTAAAAGTCATTGCCTTTTAGTAGATTTAATTGTGGCAAGTGTGTTAGACCATGTTTTTAGCCATTGAGAGGTTACAGTGATGAGGAAACAGGAAACATGGCGGGGGGAGAGAGGCACATGACAAACAACAAAGGCTAGACTCGAGCAGGCCCCCAGAAAACACTGCTTGTAATAGTTTCTGCAAATATTTGTGCTCTGACCTTTATTTGACAAGGTAGTGGTGAATGCAGTCTCTTTCTGTGGCAGCTTTTCCTGTCAGTGTACAGTTGAGAGACTTTGATCCTTTAAAATGTGAGCTAAAAATGTTTTGTTGAATCTAACACTTTGTGAAATAGAGAGAATGTGCAGCAAAGCAGTCAGTGGAGCTCTGTCGGATGCCACAGGAAAAACGAATCAACACCTGTAATACCAATTTATAACATCTTTTTAAGATGGCAGACTGTGCAAATGAAGCCTGATTGTAGCCTTATATTGGCCGACTGACTAATTTTAGGATCAGGCTGAATTTCTGACAGATTGATTGTAGTTTGAGGTGCTTTTTGAGGGGGGACATCTTGACATCTGAGTAATCACCTGAACAATAACTGATCCAGCTCTAGGACAAACACTTTTATTTCTATCAGGTCAGAAACTGTCATTATTATTGAATATTATTGGAGTAATATTTTTTATTGGCTAAAACTGTAGTTTTGAGACTGCTGTGATATAAAACTACATCAGCAATATATTATATGTATCCTCCAGGCATCTGCAGCTCCATACAGTATTTTGCTTTTTGCTTTTCATTCATAATAGAACAAGAAAAGCTGATTTTCTCTCTTTTGCTGACGACATTGTTGTTTTAATAAACTTTGTTGGAATTGTTAATCAATGAAATCAACATGGTCACTCAGTGGATCTCTACTCTGTGAGCATAACAGTTACCCGTTCTGGCTGTGCATATTTCCCAGTCTTTTTTTCATAGTCCCTTAACTTTATGGAAGTGCAGTACTAAATTGCTGGAATTAACTCTTTAAGTTCTACGTTTTTACATACAAATGATAACACTTTTAAGCACTGCTGAATCTAAATGGGCCACTGGAAACTGTGGGTATCAACTATTCATTCAAGGCCTCCTTCAAAGAATAAACTTCACCTCAAATTAAAGTAAACAAAAAGAAATGTCATTATAGGCCAGTGTTAAACTTCATATCATACAATAAAGAGCCACGATTTAGTGATCGCACTAACATGTGATAATCATGAGAACTGTCTGCTTCATATCCCTGGGTGGCTCCCTCACTGCAAATTCAAAGATGATAGGTCTTCATTGATTCATTGATTCCACACATTAATATAGCATATAGATATACTGCAACACACACACACACACACACACACACACACACACACCTGTCCATCATGACAAGTATAAAAGCCTGACTGGATTCTGCTGTTAAATGGTTTCCTTAGGGAATTTGGAACAAAAGCACAAAAGAGAGAGGGAGAAATCATGCCCTTCCTCTTTTCTCACCCGCACTACACACTCCTCTTTACACACACACACACACACGCGCACACACACACACACACACACACACACATACAATCTCCTTTTTCACAGCTAAGATGAATGTTTCACAATTGCACAATGAAAAATGATTTTATACTGAGGGAACCCCAAGGACACCTGGTGTACACACACACACACACACACACGCAGCAGTCAGCTGTCAGCTGCTCTGTCTTCTATTTCTCTGCCCCCCCATTGCGCCATCTCTCTGTCCCTCTGTTTTTTTTATAAGCCTGACCTTTCAACTCTGGACTTATGATGCTCTATTGATCTGATGCACACACACACATGCACACACCCGGCCCAACAGAAACCATTTGGATAAGACCCTTATAACCCAGTGACCTCTCCTTGATGTATTCGCCACACTGTGATAAACTGACAGGCAGGGATTTTATTTATTTCTCAGAAATATATTCTCACATTGGTCACTACGTAGATTCAACTCATTGTTCAGTGTGCTTCGCATTTGATGAGTAATATTGCATGCAAAGATTTGAATAAATACAAACCATAGAAATGTGTAAACACACAGTTTATTTGTTATGTTTTTCTCATAGGCTTTGGTGCAAAATGGAAATGACAGAATCTCTTAATGAAAAACAGAGCAAAAAGCAAACCTAGGATGTGCAGAATTAGGCCAGATATATTTACACATTCAAGCCATTTGACTTGACTTTCGCATTCAAGTAGCTCTCAGTGTATCTGCACACAGTGACAAGAACAGTGTTAATGTTTGTCTTTGAAATGCACCATTAGGAATTACATATATATTTTAAACTCCACCGGTGTCTTTTTGGTTGATGTATTGATCAGATTTAGTTGATAGAGATAAATCTTTCAGCTTTCAAATGCACATCACCACATTTTAGAATCGCAAACTGATGCTATGTAACATGTTAAACCCCTAGTGACTCTTCCCTAGCGTTTTGTCAGAGCTAACTAAGGCACCACACTCTCCTAACTGTGTTGATGGTTTAATTCAGTCGAGAGAATGAGAAGCCCCCCCCCCCAACCCCACCCCCCCTCTTTGCCTTATGTCTCCTTATCTGCTTCATGGCAAACTGCACTCTTGACCTTTATTGATGAGTGCTCTCCCTACAGGACACACACACACACACACACACACACACATTAACATACGCACACACACTGTCTCTACTTAATGATATCTAAAGGTCATATGATGAGTTGTACTGTAGCTGACAAAACACAATTCATCATTTTTAACTGGATATATAAAATTCACGCAAGCAAAACACATCGTAGTGCATAGCAGCATGGATGTGAGCATGCATACATACATGTGGACACACAGAACGCAGCATGCATCAAGGCTCATCTGAAACTGTCATGCAAACTCAAGGTCAAGCTCCTGACACAGGGTCACGTCATCATTGTGCATGCGTGTTTCTGTGTGTCAGCAGGGAGGGGGCTTAAATCACAGAAGGTCTGGCAAGTAATTGATAGTGCTAAATATCTACAAGCACAGGCATTTAGTACATTTACAGGGCAGCATTAGGATATCAGACGAGTAATAAGGAATGAAAATGTTGTCTACTGTAGCACATATATTTCTGCAGAAGAGCTATTTGGTCCCTTTTTCCTTTTTCTGAATGCAAAGCAGCTGCAACAGAACAAGACATTCCATCATAATGAACATAGCATTTTGGTTGGTTGGTAAAATATTCTGTTAAATGTAAATCAAATACCTTGTGCTCCAGTTGAATCATTTCTCATTAGTATATACATAATATACATGTAATACACATTTACACTATGCACATCTATATACTAAAGAATGAAAAAAAATCTTTTCTCGCACACATTTAATTAACTCCCCATACCACAGTTACCACCTCAGTGTATACTCCTCACTTTATAAACTCCTCCACATTGCCCCCACTCAGTGAGATCTGGTGGATCCTATCATGTGAAATGCTCTTATCACTGGAGGGAAATACAAACTGCTTCATCACCATGCTTTAGTGTCTTATATTTTGTCAGGGATTTCACGGGTTGGCCGGGTAATAAAAAAAACGAGTATGCTGCTTGAAGTTAAAGTTGCACTCTCGTGGTTTTATCATATGCACAATAGTGCGTCAGCTTCCCCTCATTTATTTGGAGTTGAAATACATAGTATGTGACTGTGTTGCAGTCTTTGATGTACAGTCTAAAACATACCTTGTGTGTTGTCTCTCTTCTCCTTACTGCTCATCCTCTGCTGATGTGGGAACCCCTTACAGGTGAGTCTCCAGTCATCATTTGTCTGTTTCATTCTGTAGATTACAGTAGTCTCTCTCATTTTTACAACTAATGCAGTAATTTTATTACATAAACTAAATACAACATAACTATAAGCTATAAAAGTGGTTCTCAACTGGCCCAAGGTCATCCCATAATGTAAATTTATTTATACCCATCCAGTTTATTTCCATCCATCTATTCTGTCTGTGATGGGAAACAAATCTTCTTGCTGTGGGGAGACAATGCTAATCAATTTCAATTTCATTTCACAAAATGAAACCTAAAATAGCTTAACTACAACTGAACTTTAAACTCAATGAAACAGGAAGCTCTGCAGCAAGCGAGTGATTGTTCAATCTACGTAACAGGTCTAATGAAAGGAACAAGGCGATACAGCTGCAGCGCAACAAATGATAAAGAAAACTAAAGTGGTTTAAGTTGGGTTTCAACACTCGTCACTACTTCACTGCATAATTCTTATCTTTTTTATGTGCAATGGGAGTAAAACAAAGTTGAATGTATTCAGTATTATACTGATGTCTGCCTGTACTGCAGCAGCAGTGATACTCCCCAGGAACAGGGAAATGGTAAATCAAGATGAAATTCACTTCAATTCACAGTAACATTTTTTTGTTTTTGAGGTGAACCACCTCATCCCACCAGTTGGGAACCACTGAGCTACAACACAAAGTTTAACATGATAGATATGCAAAGTTGTAACATAGTACTTGGTATAGTACATTGTAAATATGTATATGTCTCTAATACAATTAACAGTCACACAACAATGTGTCCATCCTTCTCTCTGTCTCTCTGTGGCTTTACGTCGGACTAACAGCAAAGATCCTGCAAGACCGTAAGTGCTTACTTTGTAACATGTCACTGCTAATATTTCTGTCCCATCAGCTCCTTTTATAGCCTGCAGCTAGTAATGGTGCAGTAGCACTAATTTGACTGGACATTACACAGTGAACAGCTGATATTTATTGTGTCTCCTCTGGCTCCATACAAGAAAAACACACTCGTACAATAGATTTAGGAAACATCCTAACACTGTGAGACGCACATTTTCTGACCAGTCTAATGTTGGGAAGACACACTCTTTAATCTGTGAATTTTTGAAACATGCACTTGTATCAAATCCCCATAACAATTGTTAATGAATGATGGTGAACAATAGATTATTGTAAGAAACAATAATTAATGTGAATCTGAAATACAGTAATGTCTTGACACTTAGATGCACCAGCATTACATACAGCAGAGTAATAGCATTCATGTAGTAATTCAGAGGCTAAAGAAAGTGAGTGTTGGAGGATGTGGTATAAGCTGAAGAGTTATTTCCATACCAATTATCTCTCATAGTCTGGCTTTCTTCACAACCAAAGCATACTATAAAAACACTCTTATGGTTGCCATAGCAACATGAAGGCTATGTATAATCCAGTCCTCTTTCAGTTGTGGATGAGATTAGCTGGAATGGCTCCCCTCAATTACAGAGGGGAGCTGTTCTCTCATCTCTGTCATCTCTGTTAGACGGGAATTTATCCTTATAGTCCATTCATAGAGCTTTTTTTTTTTTTTTTTAAAGAATCGAGCTTCTCCTTTAATCTAGCAGGCAGCTACTCCTCTGAAGTGCTGGTTATCTTGTGTTGTGTGTAAAGCATGTGTGAGTGTGTGTGTGTGTGTGCTTGTTAACAGTGTTAGATTCAAAGCCCTGCAGGCCTCAGTGAGCTAGAAATGCAAAAGGGCAGAGAAATGTTGGCTGCGTGGTGCCTCTGCTCTGTGGAGAGGTTTGGCTTAAGTGAGCCATTAAATATGTATAGTAGGCTGAGCACAGCTGGGAGGTGGAAAGTATGATCTAGTTATTTCTTTCATTTATTTTAGAACGTAAAGCAGGTTTAGGGGAAGTGGAAGTATTAAGTGACAGGCTAACACATTGTTGGTTTTTGTCTTTTCATGGGATTATTGACATTAAGAAAAACAAAGACTAACACCAGCTTTATCCTTTAATTAGAGCTTCCTCCATCTTGCTAAGAAAAGAATTTTGTGGAAATCCCTGAATTTTAAGTAGCTTCTTAGATAAAATGGGTTTTAATCACGCATGGTCCCCCGATATCAGCTTAACACTAATGAAGGAAAGCTCCAGTTTATCACAGCATAGGTTATATTTCAATTGTTGTGACCATTGGTTTTATTGGTTATAAGAACATTATACTCACCAAAGTAAATGCTCAGATTGTGGAACACATCAGCACCGCTAAAAACAGGTCAGTTTATCCACATTATCTGACCCAGTTCAGTTAGAGCTCAAGCTAAAAGTGAGCTCACCAGACATGTCTGTAATAACTCCTCATTGCACAGAACAACTGTACATATACAACAATCGTAAGTACACTAAGTAAGTAAGAGGGAGGAAGTAAACTCGCTGAGATGTCATGCAAAGCATCGTGTTTGTGTGCGTGCACGCGTTTGTGTATTTGTTATCTCCACATAACCTGAGTCCTGTAACCTTCTCTCTGTCTCCTCCCTCCGCCCACAGTGAAGCAGCCCCCCACTATAGTCAAACAGTCAGTGAAGGACTACATTGTCGACCCCAGAGATAACATCATCATTGAGTGTGAGGCCAAGGGCAACCCAGTGCCAACGTAAGCAGTACACTTGCACACGCAGACGCAGACACACACACACACACACACACACACACACACACACACACACACACGCATACATTTGTTTGTCCTCTGCACAACATTTTATTTTAACCCTTCAGAGTCTAGGACCGCCACACGGTGTCAAAGTCACATGTCGCACGTTTGAAAATGTAAAGCTGTGACACAAGCACGCAGGTGCTCAATTCAAAGACTGTTGGAAAGCGGACACTTCAAACTTTTTACAAGTGTTTGAATTTTGTCGATCAGCCTATTAAGACTAAATTTATGAAGAGCCGAAGTCGCGCACTACAGCTCTTCTACGAGTTAGAAGATGCTGAATCTGAGGAAGAACGTTCTGATTCTGAGGAAGACGCCTTTCAGAGGATGAAGTGGATGCTGCGTGTGAAGACGAACGAGAGGAGGTGTCCGCGCAGACCCCCGCTCCTCCAAAGATCCAACTAGTTCCTACTCGGATTTTGTGTTTCTTTTGCACTTTTACATATAGTGTGTCCATATATTATGTCAAAATAAATAAATACTTGTAGAATCACATAGGTGAGGTTGTGCTGAAAAGAAAGACACAAAGAAAAAAATAAAATGAAAAGTAGTAAAAAAACGCCGTTTTACCCCAGACTCTGAAGGGTTAAACTCGGAGCTCAAAACTTGGCATTTTATTTCATATTTAATATTGAAGGTTTGTCCCTGCGGATTGTTTAAGGGCCTCCACCCTGATACACTGGAGGAAAGTGAAGTTCATTTGTGGTGCTCATAGAAGTTAAAACTAACATCTAAAAATTCAACAGCAACATCTCTGTCCCAGAAAAGTGTCCTCATAATTAGATAATACACAGACCTGTAAACACTGTGTATATCAAGTGTTGACGGTGTGTTCTGTGGATAATCCAGAGTAAAAGAGGCAAAGGAGGGAAATTAACACCAAAACATCTGTATGACTAGATACCACCAGGTTATTTAATCTAGGTAAATCAACCCTTTAAAGGGTACCTGACACATAGAAGAATGTCAAAATTGATGGTGTGATAACCCAACTTTTTATCCATGATATGGGTCAAACATCCAAAAATTGCCCATAACATAACCCTGTAGCATCTTTTTCAACTACCCTGCCTGGGAAATGCACACCGTGCATTGTAGCCCAGGCTGTCTGTGAAAAGGTTGTCCTCTCTCAGCCTAAACCGAGATAACCTTGCTGACATCAAGGTTATTTTAAGACATTACATTTCCATTAATGGAAATCAAATTAGGATACTTGAATGGCAAAGTTAATAAATGTAAAATAGCTTACCACTCGGTAAGAAAGTTCTGCTCGTAACTTAGAAACCAGTGTGGAAAACACAGACTAAGACTGACATGTCACCTTGACAAACTGACAGGCGGCAGACTGTGAGCACCAATCAGACACAGCTGGAGAGTCATCAGGAAAATGCAGCACAGCTGAGGACAAAGCAGTCCAGGGGAAGACTCATGTGATGCTGATTGGGGGGGCAGCAGTCCTGACACATTTTTCTACCCTCCTCTTCTTCTCACTCCTACTCCTATCATTCTTTCTTTTCACTCAGGCTCATTGTCTCTGGTTTCGCTTTCTTTTCTCTCCTCTGCTGCCTTTTGTCACCCTTATCTGTCTGTCTTTAGTGTCTCCTTGCCCTCCTGCCTCCCTCTCTTTCTCCATCCATCCCTGTCTCTCTCTCTCCGGCAGTGAGACTTATGAGGAGTGACAGTGCCACTCAGATGTGTTCCACTGCCACTCTGTCCCCTTCTGTCTGTCTTTTTCTCTCTCTCACACACACAATAACACATTTTCACCTCAGCCAACCCTTCCTTTTTCAATGACCCTCTTCCCCTTCAGCTGAATGGAGTCTTACCCCAAAGCCTCTTTCCTGCCTTCTAACAACCCTATAAACTCAGTGTGACATCTGTCTGCCTGCCCTCTCCAACCTTAACCTGACAAGTGGTCTGCTGTGCTTTTTTGCTGCTCTCTTTCTCTCTCTCATCCTCCACTACCCCCCAAATTATCCCTCCATTATCTCCATCACTCCTCACTTTCTGGCTGTCTGCTCCAGCTGCTGTGAATTCAATCAGCCCTCTCTGTCTTCCCATAATTTGTTTAAACTTAATTTGTTGTTCTTGTTTTCTGGAAGATGTTGTGCCCATAGAAATCAGAAAACAGTAGCAGTAACTGCTATAAAAAATGTAGTAAAGGAGTCCAATACTGCTTTTGCACAGTTTTTGAAATATAATGTATTATAATGTGATACAGAAATACCTTACAGGAGATACAGTTGATTGCTCTGAAATTTCTGAGGTGTCTGATGCTCAAATCAATGTGTTTACCATTCTACAACAGCTCCTTTTCCAATGATTGTGTATGGGAAAAATGCTTTTTGAGCGTGTCTTGGACTCACCCTAAGCCCTGATTGAATCATAGGCTACATGTAATCTAGATGTAGCCAAGTTCTAAAATACATTCATTTTTTTGCACGAGAATCACCAAAACCAGCTTCCTCGAATGTACCATTATCAACCTTATTATCAACATTATCAAACCCTAAACTAACCTGAATTATCAAACAGAACATGAAATCAAACAAGTCTCTGCTTAATGGCGTCACTTTTATTCTAATTAATCTGTGAAATGATCCTTCAAAAACAAGTAATGGGTAGTAAATTCTACTCTTTACGATTTCATGTTTTAGATCTTTATTACATTGCGTATATCATCTGATACAAGCAAGAAACCAGGATTACAAGTTTGTTCATTTATTGTATAATTGGAATCTAGCAAATTTAGTGTAAATAGTGTAAAAATGTAGTTTTGCTGGCGACAAAGCACGGTGTCGTTACAGAGTATGTGTCCTTCGGGGGTCAGACAAATGTGATATGTTCATGATTTTTTGGAGAAGCAAATACAAGAATCAGGTTATTAATGACTGTAGTCAGTCTAAACATCTATATTTCCACAGTTAGTGAAACTGTGTTCACGGTTATTGTCACAGCAATAGTGGCACTAAAGCTAGAGCATAAATCAGCTGGTGGATTAGTCTATAGCTTTGCTTTTGTATCTCTCTCTCTCCCTCTCTTGCTAATCTTTCTCATTCTCAGACTTTTTCCCTCTCTCCTCTTCCTCCTTTCTTCTTCTGGCTCTACACAAACACAAACATGTATTCACACACACACACACAAAGGCACAGTAAAAAAAACCCTGCTGTGATGTACACCCAATCATGTACACACACACACACACACACACACACACACACTGGGTCTCCAGTGGTTACATCACTGGGGGTATGACCAGCTCAGGACAGTGGTACATTGTTTATTTGGAGACAGATTGGCTTTACGTAAGATACACACTCACATTCACACGCACACTCACCCAGATTCTTGTGTACACACACACACACTTACACAACCTCACAATAAGGCACTCACATACTGGCTCTCCCCTTCCCAGGACAGGCATTGTGCTACAATAATGCACTCAGTTGACTATTCATGCTCATGAAACATTCAGCGAAAGGGATCGCTCACTTATTCACTCGCAATCAGTCTCTCACTACGCAACACACGCCACAACACACACACACACACACAGCTCTGGCCTCCATTGCTTCAATAGTGGTCCATTGTTCAGGTTCTGGACCGCAATGCACCTCAAACAAACCCAGCTCCACTGTAACTCCTAAAAATGACAGGAAGCGTCTTTTGTAAATCCTCGCTCATCACTAAAAATAGAGGCGGGTTATGTAAGCATGTGCAGTGTTCTTCACTAATCAGGGAGCCCTCTGGAAACACCACATGGAACAGGATTAAGCTACAGTACTATTACATGCACATGGAGAGCATGTGGTCTGGTAGATTTTTGTGCTGCTGTCATGTGCCAGTTGAGTAATGTAAGATGGCAACCATATGACAAGCAAGGGACTTTCACATTTTCCGGTTGTTGAGACAATTAAGAGTCCATGTTAACATTGTGATAGCCCAGTGGGCATAAGCTCATGCCAAGAAAACCTTTGCCATGCTTCCTCTGCCTTTATTGTCTCCTCTTAAACAACATGTATAAGCCCATTAACATGAAACTACATGTCCTTTGTATTATTGATTAATTACATTAGCAAAACAACAGAGTCATATCGTGCTCACTACTCTCAGCTCTGAGTTTCTTCTTAACAGAAACACTGTTTTCATTAAAACTCTGTCTCACAAGTTCACTCTTTTCCTGCAGATGTTTCAAATTAAAATCCCACCAGGAATGGGAGGGATTGAGCAGCTCTGGGAGTTTCATTGTGAAATAGCTGTTGTAATGGAAGTGCTGAGTTTGTTGCCTTTGTTATAATGCCATGTTAGTATCTTTGCTTGGGAATATATTTGTAAGCAGGAAATGTTTTTAGAACCTTCCCCTGCTTGAGTTCACACCACCATTCCAATTTCCTCCAGACATTAGTTAACTCTTTTGGATATCCATATGTGCTGAGTTGGATGGTTCGTTGTAATGCAAATGGGAGGAAGGAGCTAGTTTCCATTGTGCCAACTCTGATGTTTGTTAGCTGCCTCATATAGATGTCCTGTGATTATAGTGGATTCTGGGGTAAGAAGGCTGTTGACAAGACATTAAAAGTTGTATGTCACCAGAAAGACTGTATCAAACTCAAAATAAGAGGACTTTGATTTGTTTTCTTCTGGCTTAGGTTCTCATGGCGAAGGAACGGAAAGTTTTTCAACATCGGGAAGGATCCCAGGGTGACCATGCGAAAACGCTCGGGAACTCTGGAGATCGGTTTCCGTAGTGGCGGCCGACCAGAGGACTACGAAGGAGAGTACCAGTGTTTTGCCAATAATGAATTTGGAGTGGCTCTGTCCAACAAAATCCTGCTCCGGGTCTCCAGTAAGACTACACAAGAACACGATATTACACAATATCTGGACAAACTAAGATATTATAACTTGCTACAAAGAAATCTTTTCAGAACATTATAGAGTCTTGTATAGGAAAGATGAAAAGAAACAGAAAACTATGGTGACATTTTCCTTCAGTGCATCTAGTGATGTGACTGTGCTACATTTTGTCACATTTTGCCAATGCAATCAATCATCTTTGATGAACTAACAGTAACAGTTAATGAGAATTTTGCATGTATTTTGTCTGGTGAACAAAGTCTCAACCTTGTCTGACTAAAACTCTTGTCCCTCCCCCTTGTCCTCCCCCCGTCCCCATCCTTCAGAGGCTCCCCTGTGGCCTAAAGAGGTGCTGGAGCCAGTGATGGTGACTGAAGGCTCCCCGCTGGTTCTACCCTGCAACCCCCCACCAGGCCTGCCTCCTCCGTTCATCTTCTGGATGAACAGCGGTGAGCACCAATTACACACGTCTATACACAAGAGTATATTTCTCTGTGTGTTTTATCTGTGGGTCCTGCTGAGTTTTTTTAGCCAGTAAAAATGACACTATCGTTCATTATCAGGTGCAGTTTTTAATCATCTTTTGGTGGAGAGATTGGGAGATATGAGAATATTTTTATGGTGACAGTGGGTGACGACTTTATGTCATAAATTTTGACCCTTTTGGCATTTCAAACAAATACAGCTCTGTTTAAATGAATTGTGCCTTTTAACCGAGCACCTGATTAGACTGGAAGCTGACTGCATCATTTTTGGGGATGACAATCCCCAAAGAATTACGCCTAGGTTTTATTTTATATATTACATTTCACTTTTATTATAGGGTAGAGGTCTATCTTTCATGTTATCTAGAGGCAGACTTTATTATATAGCAGCTTGTCTCCGGGGACCTCTAAGCATTGATTTAGTCTTTTATCCCTCATGCTCTTGTCCCTCTCAGAAGCTTTTAGGAGACTTCTCACCACCTCTCACCATTGCATTGCATTGTACTTCTCCAAAGTGGATTACATGTATATGTGCATGTGGGTATGTGTGTGCATGTGTTAGAACTCATATCCAACCAGAAGCTGTTTTACAGCCATATCAAGACAGCAAAGTAACAATCACCTAAGTTAAACAACCATAACATTGGTTAAAATAAGCAATTCATTTCAATATATCAAAGACTGTTTAGTACCTGAACATGTTTGAGGAAAACATTTCAGTTACTTGATTTCCTTCCCAGTTATAAAACATAGATGCAGCTGTAGCTCCTTACACCTTATGTTAACCTCAGCCTCCCAGTGAAAGCCTATATGACACACACACACACTAACATACACACTCATATCAAGCACAGTACATCATATCAGTGTGTCAAGTAGCCCAGACACGCCATCGCATGATTGGGACTGCTGGCCCAGCTGCTGATTGGTCCCGGGGCACTGTCTCGACAACCATACGGCTCGCGTCAGTTGGTGCAGTTGCGGAGTGTGGATGACGGTTTGTCTGGATGTGTGTGTGGATGTGCTGCAAGTTAACGTTTGCCTGTAGCGACTGTAGGACGACACATCAGCCGGGTCGCCAGAGCTAACTTGAACTGATTTGTATGTGAAGATATATGCGTGTAACAATCCACAAGCTAGTTGTTGGCCTTAAAGGGATCTTTGCTTCGGTATTTAAAACATGACCTTTTTAGCCTTTGACACCAGATGTGAGAAATGAGCTTGTGATGGTAGCATGAGATTATTTTACGAACAAAATTGGGCTCTGTTTCAGACAAGAATACGGTGGCCAACTAAAGTCAAGATACACGAACACTGCAGAGGCGTGGTTCTAATCATGATATATAATTTTTATGTAAGCTTTAGTCGAAATAGGTCTGCTTAATAAAAGGGTTACTACAGTTTGCTATTGTACTTCCATAAGGTTGTGGCAAGATATCCAGATCTTTAGTCCCTAGTATGGATCAATCTCCAAACACAGGTAACTTTCTAGGAAACATTTTGGGCATTACACACCCATACGATAAAGTGACTTCAAAATCAGAGCTATAATATTCCCAGCAATAATGATGCGTGTTCAGCACAAGTCTTGTTTCATTACTCATCCAAGGTGAAGCTTCTATTTAAGTCTAACATTAAAAATTACTGTCCAAGTCATCTGTGGTAATGTACTTTCATTACCTTCCTCTCATTCCTTTTTTCCATTTCCCACTGCCATCTGTGTCCTCCAGCAATGACTCCAATCCTTCAGGATAAGAGAGTATCCATGGGTCTGAACGGAGACCTGTACTTCTCCAACGTTTTGGCCAAAGACACTCACAATGATTACAGCTGCAACGCTCGCTTCCTCTTCACACACACCATCCAGCAGAAGAACCCCTTCACGCTCAAAGTTCTGACCAGTGAGTAGACGATGCACACAAAAAACATTCAAGTTAATGTAGTAATGAATTCAATAGGAGCCACCGTGGTAACAGTGTATGATCCTGCTCTACATGTTTCGATCACACATCGATCCATGCCACATGACTTGTCCCCATCTAGAGGTGATGTCATGATATGACATGAGATGCGTGAAGCTGTAACCTTTTGTGACTTTTCCTCAGGTTTCTGCAGAATAGAGAAAACAATGAAATGTTGGATGATCTTAAAATAATTTCAAATCATTTCTTTCAGGTTTATTCAATATTCAACACGCCTGTGTGTCATAAGGGTCTGTGAATGTGTTTGTGTGTGGACTGATGAGCCACTGTGTGTGCCTGTGTTTTCAGAGGAGCCGTATAATGACACATCTTACAATGCCACTGACCCCTATGGTGGTGAGTCACTTCCTGTCAGGTCCTTAGTCATGTCCTACAGTAACATGGCTAGCACACTAACCTGCTAGCTCAGTGACGCTCAACTCATCCACTCACCTCAGACTGACTTTAGACGCACACTTAACCTCCTAACTGCTCTCTACAGCTGTAGAATTCGCTGTGTGGTTTCCTGTGGAAAAGTGAGTATGGGTTCATGACTGAAAGTTTATTTTCAGTAGTATAATGGCTCAGTAAGCATTGGTTTTAATGCCATGAAAATATCATTATAGAAAGGCTCTGAAAAGGATTATTTTCGCTTCTGTCATTCACACAGTCACACATTTTACTGGTTACCGGGCCTTCAGTGGCCTTTCCTTCCCATTTTCAAACTAGAAGAACATACTGGCTGTTTCACAACATTGATGAATTTGTCTTTAAACCACAGTTTATCCTCTATCAGTGTCTGAGAATTGAATTTCAAGACTTGAGAAGTGGTCATGATCGCTCATGGTTGAACATTGTATTAACTCTTAAAAACTAGTGAGGCATAGTCGGACCCTGCAGACCATGGTTTACACCTTTTTTGCAGTGGATACAGATTTTTCTTTTGACTGGAGCTGTTGTTATTTTGTGTCTACATGCAGCATATTTAGGTTTCGCCATTCCTTGTCCAAAATTCCTCCTTAATCACATCTTTTGTTTTTTCCTAACACAACTCTCAACAACAGAAACGATTCAGTATGAAGTGTTGCAGCACAACCCAGTTTATCCTAATCAGTCAGTCAGTCAGCTGTTTGTTAAATATCAAATCAAAAGGACCAGATTTGACTAACTAAGACAAACCAACATGTCTCTGACCCTGACACACACTGTGTCCATAATCTGTTTATTCCACCTTTCAATCAGTGTTAAATGATCACATGTGATGAATAAACATACAGTAATTAACTCTTAATTCAAGTATATTGCACATAGAGAATTGCATCTGTATATTCATCATGCAATACACCTACTGACTGAGCCCATAGCTGGAGGGAACAGATTAGCCAAAATGGCAGCATATGTGCCATTTGCTTAGCTGAGGAGGCATTGAAGCCCTTGGGAAGATGGGATATGTCCCTAAGGGCAAAGATGCTCCTTGTTACAGACCAGACTGGCTGCTCTGAGGCCCAGTGGGACTGAAGACCCTGCCGAGGCTCCAGCACACAGGAGGATTAGGTCACATGATGAATATTCAGTCTGGACTCATGCTGCGGTCATTAATAGTCATGTATGCATGGAAATAAGGTTGGCTGCCTCCTACTTCTGCTTGCAAACACATCTCTGTGTGAGTGTGGGGGAGTGACAGGTAGCGTAAAGGCTGTCCAAATGCTCACACACAACCACTCCAACACACTCTAATGCACACATGCTACTGTAGCTACTGTATCACTAATCTCATATGAATGCACACAGAAATAAAAAACCTTTATTGTTGGTGGAGGGGGGTCCAAAGCTGCAGTGTATCCTAGGAAGCCATAGCCATGCCATAGCTGCCGTTACATAGTGATTTGGTACATAAGAACTTTGACCTTTGTTACCACTTACCTTCAGTGCCTTTTTCTTTGATATGCTTCCTCCTCTTGTTCTTCTACTTCTCCCCCACAGTAACAGATCCTCCTGACCCACTCCTGTCTGTTTACCGGCCAGAGGAGAAGCTAACTGCTAACAGATGCTTTAATTCCATATATATCTGCATCACAAAGGAGGCTAATGCTAATTTAATCCCTCGCACTGCTCAGCAGGCTGCAGCTCTCTGCTGACTGTGTTAACAGCATTTGTGTTGGGATTGGATCGGACTAGAAATGTGCAGTCTAGATCTGTTAAGTAATGATCAAACAATCTGCAATTTGTTTCCAATGCTGCATACAAGTGGATGTAGTACAATTCAGCCCTAGACCTTTTGAACTCTATGCAGAATGACACAGAATTAATGAACACACCAACTCCAAATTCTTGCCATTGAAACTAGTATTGCAGTATAGCATTTAAAGGATACTTGTGTTTTATTAAACCTTAGACTTAGACTCATTTTCATAAGTTTGGCCATCACTGCTGTTGGTTATGACAACAATGTATTCAGAAAATGATGAAGTCTGACTGAATGTTTTAGAGAAGATGAAGGAGAATGGCTCCATGTAACATCCGTCACAGTTTACATTAAGACTGACTTCCTGGACCTATCATACATTCTTAGTTGTGCACACACAGCTTTCCTTTGCAATAAGGGATTATTAGCTACGTGTCAGGTGTGCTTACTCTCATTTGACCTCCGGATAAAGAAAGTTTTAAAAAATATTTTTTATTCCATGAAAATAATTAAGTGTTTATAAATTAACCTTAAATTATTCAAATGTCCAGAACAATAATGAACTGCAGCTACAGTAGGCGGGATTAAAGCACTTGAAATAAACTAACTTGAGCAATACTATATATTTTTCAACAAGTTTCACTTTATGTCCAAATGTCCAAAAGACAGATAACAGAATATTTAACACTTATGAGGAAGTGAGAAAAGGTGTTTGACTCTTTACTGTACATAAAACAGGACAAGTGAGTTTATGCTCAACTTCATGCCTGATTAAGATGCCACATACGTGTGGGTGTTGTAGTATGCAAACAAAGACAGCACTTGGCAGTTTGGTCACATCCCAGACAGCTTAGCTGAACTGACTGTTTGATTCATTTGAATTTGGTTGAAAATAAATGTTTATCATTCCTTCTCCCTCTGAGCCGTTGTGCTATATGTGTGGTCTTATAAAAGGCCTTTCAACCTGAAAGCCCAAACTAGGGTCTGTTCTAAATGCTCTAGTTTTGGCAGTGCTACTGCTACTGTGCAATGCTACTGTGTCTTATTGCTTTAGCCAAACCCTAAGGGAAGGTTTAACATGGGGTTGAAGACTAATGCCATCAAGTATGTGACCTTAAATATACTTCAGTGTATTGTTAGACTAATCTCATTACAGCAGAAAATCTTGGCAAGTTTTATCAGCTGCTTTATTTAAGCTTTCATTTGCAATCTTTGCTATCTCTGTTCGCTTGGCAAACATAAAACAAGATCAATGACCCTGTTGTTGTTTCTGCATCTCTTAATGTCTTCCTGTGAGAGAAGCCAGAGGGTGTTAAACCCGTTTACAGGCTACTTTGGCCTCACAGGAGCCTGCAGAGTGAGCCAAAGCCTGGCGGAGATGGAACACAGCCACAAGGAAATGATCAGAATAATAGTGTTAGATTTATGTGGCAGTGCCTACAAAAAGGATGTTTAGCTCCTTGTAGGAAGTGAGTCATGGTACAAAGATACACTGCAGCGCTCCTGGATTTGATTCTGAATCTTTTCTGGTGTGCGCGTGCGTGTATTAACCCCTTATTGTGTCTCATCTGCAGGCCGTAAAGTAGCCGAGTCCACGCCAACCTTCCTTTCACCTTCAGGGAGCGAGAGCACCAAAATGGTGCTACGAGACGAGCAACTGCTACTGGAGTGTATTGCTGCTGGACTGTGAGCTCACACACACACACACGCAATAAGATGAAAACATTCATTGTAGTGACTACTGCTAAGTCTACATATGTCATTTCAAAGCCACTCATAGGTGTCATGTCTCTCCTCTGTCTGCCCCTCTGCTCCAGTCCGACACCCACCATCAAGTGGTTCAAGAAGGGTGGGGACTTGCCAGGACGGAAAGTGAAGTTTGAGAACTACAACAAGACACTGAAGATTGTCAACGTGTCAGAGGAGGATGCTGGGGAATACGTATGCATGGCCAACAATCATTTTGGCAGCATACGCCACTCCATCTTTGTTCAGGTCAAAGGTGAGAAAGCTACAGTAGCTATGTTTTTCTACAACAGTGTATGTGAGTCTATCATGCTAACCTGACTCCCTGTTTCACAGCGGCTCCTTATTGGCTGGACAAACCTACAAACCTGGTGCTGGCCCCAGATGAGAATGGGCGCCTAGTGTGTCGGGCCAACGGCAACCCTAAACCTAACATCCAGTGGCTGATCAACGGACAGCCTATAGACAGTATGTATAGCTAATACTTGTTTTCTTGCTGCTAACAAGCGAATACGTTTGTGAGCTATAACATTTGTCAGCTAAGCTTGTTTGGCTAAACTGAAGGCGAAACTGTTTTTTAAGTTATGTTACGTTAAACATGACATTTTGATTGTGACCCTTAAGATTCTCGTAACCATGATCAAATCTCATGAATGCGGACCTCATAAACAGCTTCCATTCATCAGGCTCAGCCTAATGGAAAAGTAGGAGATATTTATGTTGTAGTATCAATAGTGATAATCAGATATAACAGATAACACTGATCTACTATATTTGGGGCTTTTAACTATTAAAGTGCCAGTCAAGACTGAGAGTCAAAACTCTAGCCCCCCACCACTTGCAAATGGTTTCATTTTGATTATTTTTCTTTTGTTCTAATCACTGTCTTTCCCTTCTTTCACCACTCTTCCCCTTCCCCTGACCCCAGGCTCTCCCCTCAACCCGAGCAGACAGGTGCTGGGTGACACCATCATCTTTCGCTCAGTGCAGATAGGAGGCAGCTCTGTCTACCAGTGCAACGCATCCAACCAGCACGGCTATCTGCTGGCCAACGCCTTCGTCAGCGTCCTCGGTGAGACACAGAAGGGGAGGTTGATTTCAAAATGCAAACAGAGCATTTACCACTGTCAGAACCTATATTACCAATTGACTCTTTGATGTATTAGCTTGCTAACTAAGTTGAAATTTTACACACATATCTCTTTATTGGTTAAGTGATTTCCCAGAAGACATTTTGACATGTCATGTCAGAAAAGTTAATAATACCTGTGCTTTTCCAGCTACTTGACTGCAAAATCTACACTGTTAAAAAGAACTGTTGGGGTAAAATGCAAGTTTTTATGACGCATCAAATGTTGGCTTCATCAAACCAGATCACTTTTTGATTATCGTGATTTGATTGACACCTTTAGATCTTGCAACAGTTTACAAAAGTGATGGACTAAATATGTGATTCGGTGTCCCTCTCTTTTCAGACATGCCTCCGAGGATGTTGGGACCCAAAAACCAGCTGATTAAAGTCGTTGAGAACAACCGCACCTTCCTTGACTGTCCCTTCTTTGGTTCCCCTCTGCCGGAGCTACGCTGGTGAGCATCTAATGTTTTCTTATATCCAAAAATACTGGTTTTGGCATCATCCTCTTTAAACTTCATCCATGTGTTCTTGAGTAAGACACTGAATTCATAAACCAAAACCTACGGAATTTGTCAGTGCACATTTTCAGTTTTTTGGTCATGTCCATTTGTCTACATGTGTAGGTTTAAGAACGGACAGGGCAGTGGACTGGACGGTGGTCAGTATCGTGTTTACATCAACGGCACCTTAGAGATCAAACGGGCCCGAGCAGAGGATGAGGGCACCTACACTTGTGTGGCCAGCAGCATCCTGGGAAAAGCTGAGAACCAGGTCCGCCTGGAGGTCAAAGGTCAGACATTACATCACTACTGGACTCAGACTATATAAAACATCCTGTTGCATCCAAACTCACAATGATCTAAGAGATTTTGACAACATTCTATGACTGTGAAACATGTCATAGAGTTGTGTATGAAAGATGAAACATGGTAAATATGAAATTATTCCTTTCCTTGTGCCAAACAGCCTGCACCGTTGGATTGTATTTAAACCTCTTGTGCCTTTATACCAATTAAATTGCCTTATCTTCTTAGAGTAACAGTTGTATTCAAACTGAAACAGCTAGGATGGATATATCTGAAACAGAACTAAGTATATTTTATATATTTTAATATATTTTATGTCAATGGCAAGTAGAAATCCTCAAAAATCACCAAAAAAGCTAAATTTTTTTTCACTCGTCTCTTACAACAGAGTTACCAATGCAAATGTAAGGATGACATTTTTAGGTGATTGTGATGAGAGTAAAGTCATTTCACCGTGGGCAGATGCTATGCACTATGCATAACAGTCATGTGGCGTTAGAGTCATATTAATGTATGCGTGGTGTATGATGTCAGTCATCAGTTTCACCCTTCACTGATTTTTCTTGATACATCTAAATATGAAAGTTCATGAAGTATGTGCATGTGTGTGTATGTGTTCGTCTTCAACCTCACTCCATCTCAGAACCAACTCGAATAGTTCGAGCCCCGGAGCACCAGTCAGCCATCAGGGGCTCTACGGCTCGCTTTGACTGTAAAGTGAAGTCTGATCCCAGCTTGCCCATCACTGTGGCCTGGATGAAGGATGACAAGCCTCTCTACCTGGGATGGAGGTAACAGCACCTACTCTACCTGACAGCTAACTGACTCTAAAACATCTCTCGTGCATCTGTCAAAACACCAACTGCCATGTCCCAGTCCTTCCACCCAGAGAAGCGGGTTTTCCAAAGAAATTGCTTTGTTTTTTAAAATTGATTGTGGTTTATTTTTTAGTTGTCTTTTATTATTATCTGGTGAGATAATCACCATGACTTGTGGAGTCACCCAAGGTTCCATTCTTGGGCCTCTATTATTCATCCTGTACATGCTCCCTCTAGGTCAAATCATACATGACAGTAACATTGGTTATCACAGCTTTGCAGACGACATTTAGATTTATGTGGCTCTTTCATCAAGTGATTATGATCCCTTACAGTCACTATGGATAGGGAATGGACTTGTACTTGTTTAGCGCTATACTTGTAAAGCGGTTTTCCAGGCTGATCGACCACTCAAAGTGCTTTAGCACTGCGTTCACATTCACCCATTAACACATGATTCATACAGTGATGGGAGGTTGCTAATCTGTGATCAGGAGGAAACTACTAATTCGCACAAACTCACACAGAAGCACAGCTTCGGGAGCAATTTGCAAATTGATTGGTGGGCGACATGCTGTACCTCTGAGCCAGTAAATAGCTGGATGCAATTGAATCTCCTTCAATTAAGTAAAGAGGAGATAGAAATCACTGTATAAGGCAACAAGGAGGAAAAAATGCATAGCTGGATTCCAGAGCTATAAAGACAAAAACGCAAGTTAGAGAGCTGCTTCAGCAGCCACATCAAGGCAATAACTGCATCAGCATTATTTCATCTTGAACAACTACTAAGAATTACAAAAATCTCTTTTAAAGACAAGACTTTTTCTAACAGAATGAGCTAGTGTAATGCTCTCTTGTCTAGTCTTCCCAAAAATAAGGTTTTAATCAATCAATCAATCTTTATTTATATAGTGCCAATTCACAACAGCGTTATCTCAAGATACTTTCCATAAAGAGCAGGTCTACACCAAAGTCTTTAATTAAGAGAGAGACCCAACAATTCAGGAATTCAAAATTAAGGATTCAAGAATCCCCACATGAGCAAGCATCAGATATTATATTAGACAATGAGAGCAAGGAGAACCAAGCGCATTTCACCTGTTCTTAAATCTTCCAGTTACTTATATAACAGATTTTAAAGTGCACTTAATGATTCAAGCCAATAAACATTTTTGATCTTCACGAAGAATATAAACCCGGGAGGGCCCTTTGATTCTTAGGGTGCAGTCAACTGGTCAAACATGGGGAAACTGCTTTTATCTACTATATTGCACACATGGAGCCAAATTCCTGATGATTTCAAATGTGCCCCAAACCTAAGCACTCTCAAATCAAAGTTAAAAACTTGGTTGTTGCCTTTGAATGATTGGTTTCTCAGCTGCACTTTTATTTCCTCTGTTGCATTTGAGGTAACTTACACCTTGCTACTGCACTGTAACTGCATTTTATTTCTGTATTTTATGTCAGATTGACGTCAGTGTGTGTCAGTGTTTCTGCAGCACTTCTTTTGCATTTCTTTTAATTTGATCCAGTTTTCAGAATTTCTATCTTGCATGAACAATAATGAGTCTGTTGCGTATTGTTTTGAATATCATTTTGATGTTTTTCCTTCCTTTGTGAAGCACTTTGAATTGCCTATGTGTTTAAAATGTGCTTTAGCTATATGGGCTATACAATATGGCAGGATTATATAGTAATATACTGTAAGGTATAGTATCAAGGTAAGTTAGAGTATTTGGCATTCATTTTTGAGACATTAGTACAGATCCTCTTGTTGTATGTGGCCAATGCAGATTAGGAAATTATGTTGAAAACACCAGTGTAAACAAAGTAAGTGAAACAGAGCTAAAACATGTCAGACAATGAGAAATCTCACCTTTGAAGTGGCTTTTTGCACTCTACAGTTAATGATTTGAATGATTACTTAATTTTTTACTGTCAGCTCCAAAAGAATCAAAGTATAAACTCAGAATGATGATGTGTAACAAACCAATCCTCTCCTCTCTTTGTGTCCTAGGCTGAAGAAAGATGAGGAGTCGCTGACCATTCCCAATGTGAATGAGGGTGATGAGGGAATGTATACCTGCACTGTTAAATCTGAGATAGACCAGGACTCAGCCTCAGCCCGCCTCACTGTGTTAGGTACACTCACAGACAGACCAAGAGTTTCTCTGAACCCAGAAATGTCATAGTATCTTTCTTAAACTCT
Organism: Pempheris klunzingeri; assembly: GCF_042242105.1. Classification (NCBI taxonomy): domain Eukaryota; kingdom Metazoa; phylum Chordata; class Actinopteri; order Acropomatiformes; family Pempheridae; genus Pempheris; species Pempheris klunzingeri. The sequence continues at coordinate 27,210,838 of NC_092013.1, forward strand.
AAATAATAGTGAAATAAAATAAAAGTATTTTGCATGTAAACCTTTTACAGCTACCAGTTAAATGTAGTGAAGTAAACGTTGTGATATACCCATTTGAAGAATGACATTTATTCTCCTCTGTCACATAGTCTATGATTCTTTTCTTGTTCTTGGTGGTGCTTTACATTCTGTCATTTAGACCATCTTTAGATATTTACTGTAAATGTGTTTACAGCACTGTTTCTTGACATTGTACTATTTTTCAGCTCAATGCCTTCAAATGGAAATCATGCATGTTTTACTGTTGCTGTGGTTTACTAAAATACTTACCTGGCTTAGCTTTTACTCTACTTACTCCTACTGATTGAACTGTTTGCATGCAGCGTATTGAGATACCATAGTGCTGTGTAGGAAGCACTGTAGTGAAGCTATACTGGCAGTTTGAGCATCGTGTGTGACCATTGCTTTGACATTTGAGACGCTTGCATTCATTTCAGCCACAACAGGAAAACTGGCTAAGTGTCTTAAATCGAATTGTCAATGCAAAAGTCTTAAATGTAAATATGATGATTACATTGTTGCCTCAAACTACATTAATACAATGTGTACTAAATGATATATTAACATTTCTGCTCCCTTGCTATTGATTGGCTGGTAGACTAACCTGCAAACTCTAACCTTTATACCCATTTCCTGGCCCTTGACCCCGCCCCACAGAGGAAGCCTCCCTCAACCCCTCAGTCTCTAGTGCCTTGCCTCCAGGTAACACATGGCTCGGGTGGAAATTTTTCTTTTCTATTCTGGCCTGATTTTCTTTCCTGTTTATTTCGTCTTCTTATTGTTTTATTTTTTGTACTCTGCTTCTGTCTCAACTTCTTCCTCTCTTATATATATAATATAATCATTTTAATATTACACATTATATCAAAATGCTGTGATATTATTTTATTATGTGCCAAAGATGATTTTTTTTTCTCAATGTGTGTTTGAGAGAAGGGACTGTTATTAATGCAGAATGGGTTTTTATATGCATGCACACAATCCATCATGTCCAGTTTGGTACAATACTCCGCTTGTTCCAAGCTGTTTGTGAATGTTATTAGAGTTATTATTTCTCTTATTTCTCCTCATTTTCTTTTTTTACAATTTGATACAGCTGATTATGAGAATGAATGTAGTATGAGTGGCAAGAGTTTTCCAGCATGCCAATTCTTGGATGTGTGTGCTTGTACAAGACATTACGTGTCTGCCTTGTCTAAGGTGAGGTTATTTCCTGCTTCTCTGCAGACCATCCAGACCCTCCAATGGATCTGGATCTATCGGACCCAGCAGCCCGCAGTGTTCGGCTCACCTGGATTCCTGGAAATGACCACAGGAGCCCAGTCACACGTCAGTATACACACACTATTCAGATACCTGCATTCTCTCACCCCTCTTGGACGTCCCAGATAAATTACATTGACCTTTTTGTTACATATCTCAAAAGTTGTCTTGTCTGAGCTATATTTGTGTGGAACAGTATCAGGTTTTATTCATCTAACAATCTTACAATTGTGTAAGTAAAGGAGAACTAAAAAGGTGAAGTGCTTTGTTTTGGGTCACTAAGATCAGGACTGAGAATGACAATGTAGAGATGCTGAAATAGATTTATTCATTAAGATGTACCTAATGTCTTCAGTAATAAGGCTAATAATTGGGGACTGATTATTCATACTATGATTATTATTATCATACAATGATAATCATAATCTGTCTTTATATGAGGGTTTGTAAAATGAATGCCTTAGCATCATTTAACAACAATAAGAGGAGATGAGAGGATGAAAAGATATTATACCAAAATACATGAAACCACAACTTCAGGTTGTCCACCACAGGAAGAGAGCCTAGAGAACCATGAAAACCAGCTGCTTTGACATTAGTTGTCTACCTTTTCTCAAGCCAGTTGTGTGTCTCTGCAGAGTTCTTGGTCCAGTTTGAGGAGGACCACTGGGAGCCAGGCAGGTGGCAGAACCTGTCCACTTACCCCGGAGACCTCAACTCTGTCATCCTGCAGCTCTCCCCCTTTGTCAATTACCAGTTCCGGGTCATTGCCATCAACTCAGTGGGCCAGAGTCAGCCTAGCCGCCCCTCGCCACGATACAAGACCAGTGGAGCTGGTAAGGAGCACCACACACACTCATCTGAAATTATATGTGTGCTTAAAGATTAATTATTATGTGTTTGGATTGAAAGTAATGCTTTTATATCTTGTTTTCCTTCGTAGGCTCTATATATTTACCTGCTTTCAGTCTTGTGTGCATGAAAAACCACCATCATAGCTACCATCAAAAAGATATTATAAGGTGGTGAAATAGCTTTGACCTTTTTGAGGTGCTGGATGTTTGATTTGGGAATTTAAGTAGCAGTAGGAGCAGTAGCAGATTCCAAAAGCCACAAACCAGAAATGTTGAGGTCTTTGTGTTGATATGAGTGTATTTTCTGTGAAACAAGCCCCAGATGCCATTCCCAGAGGTCTTCGAGGATGGGGCTCCAAGAAGGACAACATGGAGATCACCTGGGAGGTACAAGACATTACTGCTTAGATGTAACATGTTTAATACACATTTATCCCAATATCCAAGCTGTGACATATAACTTATTCGTTATTCATACCAACATCTCATTAGAATTGGTATCCACTGTTTAGTCAGCGTGTATTCACAGTGAGCTTTTTGTTTTTCCTAGCCACTGCTTGATCTGGAGAGAAATGGCCGCAACTTGCACTACAACGTATGGTGGAGACTGAAGGACACGGGGGAGGAGTGGAGTAATGTGACCACAGTGGGGTCCAAACACGTTGTCCACAACACAGAAACCTATGTGCCTTATGAGATCAAAATCCAGTCCCAAAATGAGTTTGGACTTGGGCCTGAGTCCAATGTGGTTGTTGGATACTCTGGAGAGGACAGTAAGTAGACACACACTAGGTGTCAGTTTGTGAAAGTAAATGCTAACATTGACTTTATGACTAAGACTGCTTTAAATTTTGTATTGATGGCTTTTAGGATGACGAAAACTCAGATCCTCACAATGTCATCAGTTAATCATTTCACATACATTTCAAGCCATAAGTGCAATTACTGTACGGAATTCGTTCTCATTCCAGCACAAGCAGAATCAAACCTTTCCGATTATTTACACAAACTATGTCTCTTTGCATGTGTTCAGAGCCCACAGATGCTCCCACTGATCTGTCGATGTCAAAGGTCGACAGCACCAAGGCGAACATCCACTGGAAACCTGTGGACCTGGACTCTGTCCAGGGAGAGTTCAAGGAGTACAGAGTGAGACTGGCTTTTTTGTAATTAGAACTGACTGCAGAGTTGCTCCTGAAATGAGACAGTTTAATCTGCTAACCCTCCTGTGCACTTCTTACCCATTAACCCCGTTTCTTCCCCCCGTGCATCCCAGCTGTACTACTGGCGCGAGTCTAGTCTGGTTCCGGGTCTGGTGGTCAGTAAGGAGAAGAAGACCAAGGGTTTCTACAGCACTGTGGCCGAGCCATCAGGCATCCTCAGCGACCTGGTGCCCCACTCTAAATACAAGATGTTTATGGTTGTGGCCAACAACCGCTTTGAGGGTCCACCCAGCAACACGGTGGAGTTCACCACCAAAGAGGGAGGTGAGGATGTGCCTTTTGCACCTAAAATGTCACATCCAGGAGAGGCTGACAACTCACTAACAACACTGACCCTGTCAATCAAGGAAACACTGTAACACTATCAATCTTTGAAATGAAACTATGTAATCATCACTGGGACACACTGTAGAAGTAGAATTAGATTTTTAGACATCACTGTACCGATGAAAGGAAAAAGGACCGACTTCACATTTTGAGAAATATTTTGGCACTATTGGAATGGATCTATGAACCTTTGATTTTTTACATAATTTTGTGCGTGTGTGTGTGTGTGTTTAGTGCCAGATGCACCCAGGTTCTTCAGGATTAACCGTAGAAGTTTCGACACCATTTACCTTGAATGGGACAAACCTCTGGAGCCCAACGGCATTCTGATTGGATACCAGCTCAAGTACCAAACAGGTGAGCTGCTCTGAATTGTCAAACCAAAAATATTCACACACATGCAAGTACGCACACGTCAGTTACTCAATGTTTGTGTGTGTATTTGTGTGTGTATTTGTGTGTGTGTGAGTGTAGTAAATGGCTCCAGGGTAGGTCGTCCACAGTTGGAGACGTTCCTTCCTAATGTGACACAATTCACCCTCCGTCTTCCGGACCGATCTACCCGCTACAAGTTCTACCTGTCAGCGCTCACTCAGGTGGGAGCGGGAGAGGTCTATGCTGAGGAATCCCCACACTTCGCCAATGAAGGTGAGTGTTTCTGCATTTGACCATTTGTTTCGAAAAAATCTCAGATTGAGTTCAGTATTTTTATTACTATTCCTATTTGATAGTTGATTTTATTTTGTTCAGAAAAGTCACTCCGACTCAATCAAAGTATAAATGATTGCCCAACATTTTCTTACAATATACAGTTGCAAGAAAAAGTATGTGAACCCTTTGGGATTTGGGATGCACTGGGAATGTTTACATGTTGTGTTCAATAAAAACATGAAAACGTATAATTTTTTGTGCGGTATTAGTTTAAGCAGACTGTGTTTGTCTGGTGATGTGACTTAGATGAAGATCAGAACATATTTTATGACCAATTTATGCAGAAATCCAAGTAATCCCAAAGGGTTCACATACTTTTTCTTGCAACTGTATGGTATGTTTTAGCCATTGGTTAAAGGCAATGATCTATGATATTCTCATTGTCAACAAATCCCATGAAATTACCCAAAATTAGAAGGAATTGATGCCATCAAAAAGTATTGTGCGTGTGTAGCTTGAGGAAGCAGGGGAATAAGCTATAGCATAGCTTATTGCTCTGAAATATTTTACATCTGTGAGCTGTTTTTAAAGGCTTCCATCTCCCGTAGGAGGAGTGGTGCAGACAGAGTAGGGCAATTGTAAGTTCTAAGGAACAATATGAATAATCAAGAATAGAACTAGCCTTAATCAAATTAATTAACTTGCAGAGCTTGAAGTTTGTCTAACATATGTGATTCCAGACTCAACAGGTTAATCTGCGACCCAGTTTATAATTACAAGTACAGGAGTTGTATCAAGCATTCTATTTCCCAATAGGACACAGGACACTGAACCTTTACTCTGCTGCATTGTGTCTTTTACCATGTAATTACACCACTTCCAGCCTTTTTCACTGCATGGGAACTAGGCTGGTTCAATAGTGTGTCTATAGCACATTGTGAGAGTCTGGTTTTGTGAATCAGTGGAACCTGTATGTGTGAGAGACAGAGAGACGTAGAAATAGAATGTGAGAGACACTGTAGTCCTTTAGCAAACACAACCCTCTTTGTTAGGGTATCAGATGGAGACAGAAGTGGTCCCTCTCTGATATACGCCATTATCAGCACACCAACACACTGACACACACACACACACACACACGTAGACATCCACACACAACAGCTCAGAAGAGGCAGACTAGAAGTTAGTTTCTTTCTAGCCACAACTTTTGCATATATTCTAGGTTTAGCAATGTTCTGGTATTTTGCTGTCATGAATAAAAGAACAACTGACAGGTTTTTTTTAAAGGGTTTGTTCACCCAAATCTAGATAACTTGTAGTGGTATCTGGCTATGCGGGTACTTTTGGTTTTATATGTCCAGGTTTTTGAGATATCGTTGTCTTAAATTTTCAATTTTCCAACCCAAAACAAAAATGGTGAATGGAATTTTGTTGCCTAGAAACAGTGTCCCTGTTACTCACAGATGTCACTGTGAACAATTGTCATCAGGACTTATTCTACATTAGAAAGTATAGTTTAGATGAAAAGGCAGACATATCTCAAAGCTTGGACAGATCACATGGCTAGATTCCTACACGTACACGTGAGTGGTACATGAGAACATCTGTTGAGCCGACATTCCAGCCGCATTCGTTCTTGTTGTCCCTCCCTGTCTCTCTTACACCTCTCCCCTCTCTCCTGTCTCCCCTTCTCTCTCCGTTGGCAGAAAACTTTACTGACGCTACAGGTCTAGGTAATGGGGAATGAGAAGCACAGCGTGTCTGCCTGTCGCCTTTTCCCACCCTCAGCCTCCATATCCGTCTCTCTATCTGTTCTTCTTAACACTAAGCAGCAGTGCAGTCCACCTTCATTGTTTTGTCCACTGAAGCGCAGTTCTACCACGCCTGCAGTTCCCACTGGTAGGCAATGGTGTGAGATGCTAAGCTAGTTTTAACCTCATGTGGGGTAGATGTGGGGTAGATGGGGGGGTTTCCAGCTCTCATATTCAACAAAACATAGATTAGCTTCATGTGGACAACCACATTTAATAAAATCAATAAATTATTGTCACATGAAACTTAAGACATACTGTATGTTTACTGTACATATACAAAACCTGCGTGTGGAACACCACAGGAAGCTGTTCCATGACTGGATATTCAACCGATCCAGCAGGTTAGCAGAGACCGGGCTATGAAATTGCATTTTTCAACAATCAATTTCTATCTCTTTGCTATTGTTGACAATAAACAACCGTGATCTAAATCCTGCTATCACTGTATTGAGTGACAGAACTTAACGCCACAATAGCTACGATTATGAATGATTTCTGAAACTGTAAAAGATTTGACAAAACAATTTAAGGTCCATGACTAGCTCTCTGTGGAGCTTTCAACCATATGATACGTTCTTCTTCGTGGTATAAAAATGACCATCATCAGTCACATAAGACTCTAACTAATTGTTAGCTTTTGTAATTGATGAATATGTTGTTTCCACTTTCCATTAGTTTAACCTCAAATAATCATAAATGCCCACAAGGAATGTTCACTCATTCTGTCTAAGCAGCTCTCTAAACCCCCAAATCATTATCTTCATAATGACGTGAAACAGAAAAAAAAAAGCTTAAAAGAACAAAGTGAAAACAACCAATCTTTGTTTTTTCCTATTGGACTGAACTGCTGCCTATACTTTTTCTTTCTTTTCTCATCTGTCCATCTGCCTGTCTGCCTCTCCTCATCTCTCCATCTTCCCTCTGTGCGTAAAGCTGCTGTTTGTCTGCTGCTGTGTGCTGTCAGGGATTGAAGAGGCCCTCTCATTGGCTTTGAATACTCACACACACAGTGAACGGAACATACCGCCCAGTTATATGAAAGTTGAACGTATCAGATACATCACATTACATGCTTTACATATTCTAAATCTTTGGTATCATATTCTTCTAAATGGTCTTAATGATCAGGACACACACTCTGATATGTGCCGTAGGAAACTCCTTCAAGCTCTTTATATGTATTTTGACCTAGAAAACTCAGATTTTCGAACCAATCCCTGATGGCGCACCTTTACAACGCAATCTCACAGCATCACTGCCTCTTCCTGTTTGCCACAAGACACAAGTTAACCTTGTGTACCAACTTGTATGTGCCAAAAGTTTTTCAGTCATTATCACTGAATACAATTTCATGATGACGCTGCTGTTCTGTGAGTGTGTGTGGGATGGGAGAGGATGCACTTCCTTGCATCAGAATGTCAAGAGCGGGAAACATTTTGATGAATGATGCAACTTGGGATGACAAATCAGCAGTTGGCTTGCGCACTCATTCACTGGCTTGATTGTCTTGCTTCTGAGCTTTTTTCAAAAGTGATGTCACTCTGCCATCTTTATCCATTGCTTCTGTTCACCTGGTCAGTTGTACACACAGTACTGAGGATTACAGGTAAGGTGGCTTGAAGCTGTGGGCTCATCTGGCCGACCTCACTGGGCTTTAACGGCTCCTGAACATGCTGATATTTCCATCATCCTGTCCTGTTTTCTTTTTTCCCTCGCACGGGGGTTGGAGGGCATGCTTGACATCTAGCCTGGTGATACAAGCATGCTGGCTGGGATTTGGGGTTGTTATATGAGCGGAATGTTTAGGGTGGGAGCATCAGTAGTGGGACCGTTCACTGGCTGGAGATGACCTCACCTTCAAGGTACAGTAAGAGTGAGAATGATTTCAAGTGGAAATAAGAGAAGGTTATGCCGTTTCCTAACCTGAGGTGGGGCTCCATCCCCACAAGGGGGCACTGTAGTGTCATGAAAGTAACCATGCCAGTGTAATGCCTGAGTGTTGCTACGTTTTGTCTGTTACTGCTTTGAGGAATACACACAACTTTGTCTCTCAAAACCACATTGTTCACAAAAAAGAAAAAAATGCATCATTGTGTTCTGTTATTTAAAACTGTCTACAATGTGTAAAAAGTTAAACCAGATACTATCTAATCAAACAATGAAGTAAATGAAGTAAAAAGAGTAAGAGCCTGAAAAGGAAGTTAATGCCAGCTGTCAGTACCTGAAAGTTTCCCTTATTGACTCCCTTATTCATCATTACTGATTCAGTTATTCATTATTGACACATTTTGGTGCTGAAAAGTACAGGGATCTGATACTCAGCTGTGGCACACAACTGCTGCCACAACTGCTCTGACATTTCTAGTTAGCTGTCTAAGATGCAAAAATGAGTAACAGGCGGTAAGAAGGACTGTCATTGCATTTTCTACTGTAAGGACAGACACTGGATGAAATAATGTAACTCTACATAAACTGTGTGTGTGAAAGAGGTGTCTGTGAATATATTACACAAGGTAGAGAAGAGTAGAAGAAACTTTAGCTTAACACCAGCGAGGAAGGATACTTTAAGTAGCCCTCCAGAAATGTAGTATTGCACATCTATAAGTTGGGCAACTTGTGAGGGACGCATTAAAAGAAAAGGATGGTGAAATTGGAAGCAGCAGAGGAAGGCTTTTAGTTCCTAGTATGTGTAGCTTCATATTTCTTTGATCCATCCCAGATGATATCATCATCACAGATGTCTGTGAGAATGCCCTGAGGGCCTGGTCAGGAGTTATTCACTCAGACATTACAAAGTCGAGTCAGTTTTCTGTTGCTCCTCCATAGAGAAGGCTGAGTAGTACTCCCCACAATGAGCAAGCCAGTAATGTTGCAGTATTAGCCTTTGTCCTCTTGGTGGCAGTGGCATGTAAGTCTGCAGGACAATGATGAAGCATGTGTGGATTCCGTCAGAGATGAAGTGGGAAACATTCAAATGAACATCGTGATCGTTTATTGACTCATGATGACTTAGTGAGATGTGTCATCACCGCTCGTGGGGAACTTCTCGTGTTTCAGCTCAGGGCTTCATTGACTTTCTCCTCAGTGTGTCAGTGTGTGTCTACCTGTTTGATGTTCCTGCTACCTTGTCTTTAACCCTTTGCTCTCTTCCACCTCCTCCTTTGTAGTCGAGCTTACCGACGCCTCTGTGGCTTCAGCTTTCACTCCTACTCCTCCTCCTCTTGCTCCTCTTCCTCCTACTACCATCGCTCCTACAACCATTAGTGCTACAACTTCTACTACTCCTACAACTACAACTACCACTACTACTACTACTACTACTACTACTACTCCTTCTACTACTACCACCACCACTACAACTGAGGCGACCACTACCATCAGCACCAAGCATACTGATCCGAACGTGTTGGGTACATGCTGTTGTCCCATTGTGGTTTTTATTGTCTTTCTAGTTTTTTTAATTGACCATGAATGGCACTTCATGGATTAAAAGACAATTGAACTCTCCCACCTGACGAAACAGGAAACAACATTAGGGCTGCATTCCAATAAGCTGTGCTGTACCCGCGATACAAAAAGTGGGGAATTACTGCAGAATATTGGCATGCAGCCAGAAACTATCCTCCTGGTCAGGAAGTGAGAATCCAAACTCTTTTTTCTTTCTTTTTTTCAAATGGATGTTGATAATTGTAAAGTTCTTGGGAAGAGTACCCTTAAACACATAAGAGTGATGAGGGTTGCCTATTTCAATGCATAAGGATTGTGATAATGGCAGAGTTCATCATTTTTTAGGTTCAATTAGAAATTGAGAGTCCACTCTAAATCAGAAGTAAGCATTCCAAATGAGTGTTTCATGAATTGGAAAATCCTCTGGAATTTTCATGTGGAGGAATTTTCTTTCCATGAACATATGACATTTACATCTGGTTTTGAGTAGATCACGATCTGGATCGATCCTGATCAAAATGACCATTCTTAGTGGCTAAGACTCCCTTGGTGGTAGCACCATGCATAGGTCTAAATGGAGCCCTGTGTGTGGTTGTTGTAACTGTGCCCTCTCTGCCCCTTGCCCCTGACCTTTAACCCTCTACCCCTGACCCCCCCTTTTGTGTAGTGGCCCCTGGGCGGGAGATCTGGAATCTGACGGTGGAGCCTAACAGTAACTACGCTAACGTCAGCTGGAGACACAACTTCCCGGCCGGCAGCAGCGAGTTTGTGCTAGAGTTCACACTGGACAGTAAGAAACCAGACCAAGCCCAGCCTGAGCTATCAGAATCTAAAGCTAGATCTGAAATGGATTATTAGAAAGTAAAAAAGAAATCACAGTGGTAATGTATTAATGGCATTACATGATGATACTAAATATCAAATATCATCAAAGAGTAGGAGCAGACAGAGGGTGTTATTTCAGAGATTAGACAAAGCAGACGCTTCAAAATAGATCTAAAATCAACTTATCAAATGATTGGGACGTTATATAAGAATCCAGTTGACTCCACAATTTTGGCTTGACCATCTCTCATTTCAAAGCTGCATTATCAGTATCTTTTATATGAACAATGGGCCAAATGACTATGTATAATGTAGTTTTTTGGTTGTAAAAATGACTCCAGAGAGTAATCACTAAACTCTGGAGTTTCCAACAGCCATTTTTCAACTTACTGTTTTTGTATTCAGACCCTCAGATTTACAGTTTGGCTCAGTCTTACAGCTTGATCAGTGCTGTTTTATGCTCGCCATGTCAACTTTACAAGGCAACAAATTTGCCAGACGTGCGTAACTTTTAGCATGTTGTGGAGTTTTTGCCCCCCCCACACATGCTTGATCATCTTTATTTACAGAAATCTCCATCAGAGATAAAATGTCCTTTTCCCCATACTATGAGAACTACAGAGTGGTTCAGTGGCCAGATCATTAAATCACTGCCTTTTTCATAGAGACTTCAGTAACACCTCAGTGGTATTTTCTGATGTGTCCTTGTCTCAGTGATTCCCAAAACAGCGTTCATGAAGAGCTCTAGCAACCATTTGCATTTTGACAAGCAAGTATTTAAAAAAAAGGAATCGGATGTTTGAACGAAACGAAAGGAAACATTAGGACAAGAGTGAAAAAATCTCTTTGGTGTTAAGTTTTTAAATTAAATCTAAAAATATGCATTTCCCACCAGAGATAACCTTCAATTCCAGCATCAGCCGCTCCTCCGTTGGCCTGTTTTTTATTTATCTTTTTTTATTCAAAGATGTGATATTTGCCCCCAATGGCTGATGGGTCATTTTAAACTTTGTTACAAAAGCAGAAGGTACAACAGTCTGTGTCTGTCTTTTGCTCTTGCACTCTTCTATCTCTTTTTGGTGTTTATATGTTGGAAATGTTGATCATCATCATGTCGCTACTAACTTGTTGTGCAGTGCACCATCACAATGTTTCTTTTGCACCACGCTACCTGGCTTTGAATGGCTCTGTGACCGGCACTGTGAATCGACTATCTGGCTTGGTTTCTCTGAATTGCTGTTTGAATGTGTCAATTCTTTGGCTATCCATGCTTCCATGATCTCTTGCTTTTGCTTTTGATTGGGTGTTAAGCACTATTGAATCCTGCATTTGTTAAACACATCATCCCTCCTATTCTGGAATCCTGGAGCTGGTTTAGATTGTATAATGTGGCATTTCTAGGCTCTCTGTAATTGTTCTCTATCAATGCAACAGTCTGGGATCTTTGATCATGGACGGAAAGAAGGGAGGATGTATTTTTCATGTACTTGGGCAGTGGCTTTAATTCTTAATGATGTCTGAATGTGAACAGAAAGAGAAAGGGAGAGAGGGAGGGAGGAGAGGGGGATGATGAGACTGATCTAATGGTCTCCACCCCTCCCACCCATCCCCTGTTCTCCAAGGTCAAATCTGAAAGCTTTGACTCTAAGAAAGAGTGGCAGGGAGCCCTTGACACTCCCCAACCTCCCATCATCATCCCTTCATCCTCCCCCTGTCTTCCTGACTGTGACTCAGGAGTCTCTGCATGTCTGTCAGAGGAGCGTTTAGGTGATTGGTGGCATAAGAGAAGAAAACTAGAAGATAAATGGACATGCTTTGTGTGATTTGACAAAAGTGCTATAATTTGTACATGTACTGTGTACTCAGCTATTATGCACAGATTTACATTCCAACTTGTTCTCACAAAATGCTTGTGAAAAGAGTTGTTGTCTTCAAATAACTTGCATCATGTAGTAAAAGTGAGAGGATAAACTGCTCAAATTTAATCTTAAGTGACTGTAAGAGTAAGAGTAACTATTAGAGTACAGGTAAATCCATCCCTTCTCATTGTTTTTAGCCTGCCTTTAGCTGAGACTGTCATTATTTGTATACTTGTTATTTCAGAATTGCTGCTCTTCTTGTACATTTAACAATTCAGCAATGCAGTGGAACATAAGCACACGGACTGTCAAGTTATTAAGCTCCCACCTTAAATCTTTTGTTGTGCCATCACCAAAGCCAGCAGTAACCATGGTCAGGTTATTTTACACAAAATCACAAATACAAAGTCTTTTAAAATGGAATTTGAAATTTGTCAGAGAAGGATACAAATACAGAGGAATGAGTCCACATTAATAATCTCCAATAATCACATTTCTTCTCTTTGTTGTGAAAATGTGTAGAAATGGTTAGGTGTAGTCACTTGTGTTGATCCCTGAAGCTACAGCAAATACTGCAGATTGTAAGTCACTGCAAAGACGAGTGCTGTATACTTGATCAACAGAAACATTATAACAACATATGGGACTGATGGCGTGATGGTATGTGGTCTAAAGATGCAGAATTTTGTCTTAGTAAGGTACTTAAATGACATTTACTGTTGTACTTATAATGCTATATGTAAAATAGACTGGCATGTCTTCTCTTCTGTCTGCATTAGGCATTTTGTTTGGCTGGTTTAAGGAATGAGCTCTGCTGGATGAGATCAACGTGTTGAAATGGTTGATAGCATGGTGCATGATGTCACCACCTCATGCTGCCCTTTCCTCTCACTGCAATCTCAGAGCCATGCTTATAGTCATGCTCGGCCGTGTCACGACTGACGTATCTTTCCCCTGGAAAGACACAGGTTGTTGTCGCTGTTTTTTGTTTTGACCTCATGGAGATAAGTGTGGGAGTGTGAATAATTGAGACAAACAATGCTCTGCCACCTTAGACCCTGATGTTACTCAAGACCAAAGAAAGTTCTGTCAATTTCTGGTCAATTTAAATTCAACCTGATCGAAACATGGTGCACAGCAGCGAATTCATGGGGCAGTTTAGTTATGTGAGATGTATATTTTATAGTAGTTTAGCATCAAGGAATACCTGCCCCTTGTTATATTCCCTTGAGAGAAAATGTAGTCTTGGAGCCATGAAATAGGAAAACTGAAGCAGAATACATCAGCTGACCTGAGCTTCAAAGTGTTTCACCTCATACATTACGTATAATGGTTCTAAAGTGCATCATGTGTATGCTTCTATACTGTAAAGAGGTTAATGAATCGATGGGGATTGGCACTGCATTGTTATCCGTTTCAATTCACTTCAGTAACCCTGCTATCACTTAGAGGAAACAGTCTCCCTGCAAAGCATTGTGATGCCGTGACCTTTGCTAGTAAGCACAGCATTTTCTGTGGAACAAAGGCCACACCCCCTGGAGTGTGATTGGCCCCTTTCTTGTTTCTCCAAGGCGACGAGACGATGAAAGTTGTACCAGTGAAACAACAGCCCCCCATTACAGTGGCGGATCTGATCGCAGGCGCCAAGTACCATCTGAGGGTTTACTCCCATGAGCTCAACAGCATCAGCAGCAAATCTATCACCTTTAAGACCAAAGCAGGTGAGACCCCACCTGGCCAGGTGGAACCCCGTTTCCAGCCAGGTGGGCTACTCTGGGTGCAAGTCTGTCAGTAATAGTATCTACGGTAACTCAGTCAAAGCAGGGTGAGTTTTTATGGTTTGTTTTTTGTTACCATGTATGTTCTTCCAAAGGAAAACTCAGTGGGGAAAAGGCATCACCCCTCTGTGTTATCAAACTCAAACTTGGCTGTCTTGTGCAAGTGAAAGTTACATTTTGATGAGATGGAACTTTGTGAATATTCAGACTCCTTGTGACTGTCTACACAACTCAAATGTCCTCGTCACATGTTCTGACAAGTAAATGCCCACAGATTGTTCACAGGATGAGAAAAAAAGTCAAGGTTCTTCTTTGATCTTCTTTTGTTAGTTTGCATGGACATGATAAGTATCATAATGAGTGTAAGTTATATATATTGTTGTGCAGCTTAAGATGGTAATTATGATGGACAGTTGCTCTGCATTTGTTTTATACAAATATATTTAGATGATTGTGATGAACTAGATCTGCACAGAATGCACATAAAATACATTCCCTGTCATTGCACCCATCTTGGCCCTGTTCAGCGGGAAGTATAAAGCTAACTTGGCCTGCTGAACTCAATTTAATAGAAGCTGTTTGCTTATGTACTTCATGTAGAGGCATCAGTGTTAAGTAAGGCTGTTTCATAACCATTTAAAAGCTTCCTTGTAGCTGCTTTACGATCTGACAAAAATTTGGAGATTAACTGATTCAGCGCTTGTTATGCACATCCAACATTTTGCACTCTGAATGCTTAATAGTTTATCCTTATGTTTAACCCTAACTACTTAAACATAAAATCAATCAGATGTATCAGTAACTGAACAATTTGCCTTTAACAGTGATAGTTCCACACATGTAGGATGATTGTTATACTGTAGGTGTTGTCCATCAGCTATGGCCACAGCTACATGAGCTAAAACCCTATTTTAGCTAGCTGGCTATTGGGACCATTTCCTGTCTAATTCCTAGCAAACAGAAATAACACTTTGCTGCTATCACAAGATTCACTTTCTTTGTCTGTTCTGGCACGTGAGACCTCCTATAATTGGACATCAATCATTGGAGTTTTGATTTGAATCTGCACATTTGTAATTGAACATTAAAAGTGTTGCCGTCCTCATTTGTTCAAATCCAGTGCTAATATCTATAAACTATCAGAGTGACAATTTCTGGCAGCTGTCAAAACATGTGTGTTCTCTCAGGTTGTGCTGAAATCTGTCTGAGTGTATTGGAATTAACCGCCCACGCTATTCTGATTAAAATTCACACACTGTGTAATGGAAAAGAAGACAAACACCTTATTGTTATGGATGGTATTTATTTGAACAACATCTCCCTGGATATGAGTCTGAGAGCAAATACTGAGATGTTGGTTCTGAGTTGTTGACTTCTGCTGAGCGCTCTGAGATGAAAGCAGATTGTATGATGTGCTGGCTGTGACTCACTGTGTTACCACTCTTCTCTCTCTTCTCCTGTCCCACCCTGTGTTTGTGTGTTGTGATTATGTCTCCAGCTTACATAGACCAGGTGGATATAGCCACTCAAGGCTGGTTCATTGGCTTGATGTGTGCCATCGCCCTCATCATTCTGATCCTCCTCATCGTCTGCTTCATTAAGAGGAGTCGTGGGGGCAAATATCCAGGTAAGACCTGACATGGCTTTGATACCCATTAGACGACCAATGTTAGCCCTACAGAGCCATCTGTTGGACAGGAACAACATCAATGGAGTAGAAAGTTGAGCCACTGAAATATTTTTCCCACTGTAAAGTTCTATTTAAAAGTTTTATTTCAGTAGTGAACTTGATGTTTTTAACACAGAAACTTGCATCTTGTGGATTGTTTAACAATGTGAATGCTATGTCATGACCACCACAAAACGGATGCTCTCCTCACTTTTGCTGTGCCTTGAGATCCTGTCCTTGAATTTCACAAACAGAATTGGTGGCAAGGGACAGTCTTGGCAGAGAACATGCTTGAGTTTGTGCCCGGAATACAGACACAGCTCTCACTTTTGTTAACTGGACCTGGTACCGGTCTGCTGCTCAAGGAGACCCCTGGGCCAACCCCTCCTCCTTCAGCCTGACAGCCTTCTTCACCGCTGGTGTCCACCAGCAGCCCAACTAAATCTAGCTCGTACTGCTCGTACTGCTTGCAGCACCTCTGGCTCCTTCCCCACCAGATAGTGGACATTGCATGTCCTTAGAGCCAGTCTGTGAAGCCTTGGGTCTGCACGCCCAGGAACCCGCCTTAGCATGTGGTGCAGCTGCTCCACATTGCTACTTCTTGTTGAGCTCAGATACCAGATGCTCACCATATAGTTCCACTCCCATGCCTGGCTCCAGGAGAGGTCCCTGGTTTCCCTGACCTGGGATAGGGAACACAGTTCTTCTGGGTCTGCTTCATACAGGGTTTTTTGAATCTCTCTCTCAGTCTCGTCCCTCCTCTAGAACCACTTTTCCTTGGAGACCCTACACTCGGCTATGCCCCTGACAACAGCTCAGAGGGTTACAGGGGCACGCAAACTCCCTCACCACGATAAGGTGGTGAATCTTTGGCAGAGTCAATTTTAGCAGTTTGCACTTTAATCAGGAGCAAAATTGAGCGAGTGAATTGATTCAGTTTACTGAATTGATCCAAAAACTCAAAATCATAATATGTTATAATATTTAGTGTGATATTTAGGCTTTAGTCATTAATTTTGAAGATATATGTTTCATACTTTAGTCCGTTACTAGCCACTGTGCTAAACAGCTGTTAATAGTGTAACGTTTGGTTAGTAATAGAAGTTGTTAAAATGTATAGAAATGTTCTTCTAACTGTGGAAGTGCAGAAACCTGTGTGGCTGCTTAAATGGAAAACAGCAGATTATTCTAAATGTCAGTGTCTGTTTTTAATGAGCTGGAAAATAAAAACTGCAGGTCATCACAGTGCCAAAGAAAAATAGCAATTGTCTGCTATTTACCAGGTTAAGATGCACTTACATGTCAAATAGGATGTCTGACAGAACAGAATATAAGTTTGTGTGTTTATGGATTTTGTTGAATATTTTGTCTAACACACAGTCACAGTCAATCTATTTAGTAATCCCCAACAATTATTGATATGCAAAAATTACTACTTGTCCTTGTTCAGATGATAATTATACAATCTTTATGCAACAGTGATGCTCAGTTTCTGTATTTGATAATTCATTGGTTTGTAAAAAAACAGAAATTAGAGTCATGTTAATGTTTTGCAGTTTCTATAATGTCTAGGTGGTGGTTGCGTGACCGGTTTTGCAAAGTATCTAGGTGGGTGCCTAATTGTAATGATGTTAAAGTTAAGAACTAACAACCAGCGATGAACTAAGTCAAATAAGGATTATACCAGACTGAAGTACTGACCGAAGCACTGACACAGTTGACACAGCCCAACCCAATGTTATACAACTGCTACTAAAACAGGCTTGTGACTCTCTTAAAAAGAGTGCTGTGTTCCAAGTTTCATTTCACTTCTGTTAGTGCACAGTGATACGTACATACACACACTCACACACACACACACACACACACACACACACATATATATATATATATTCATACACACATTTGTATATATATATATATATGGAATTGTGGAACTGGGACACAGCATTAGCTGTTGGTTAACACTTTAATGAATGAAGTCTATATACAAATCTACAGTATATTATACGAATATATCTAATGGAATAACCAGATGAGGACTAACAGACGTACTTGAGGAAACTAACTCCAGGAACCCCTTAACCTGTGGATGGTTTTGGTTATAAAATCTAACCATGACGTGTCAGTGGAGATCTCGGTGAAGTGCTGAAAATATTTCTTTTGTTCTTGTCTCCTCAGTCCGTGACAAAAAAGATCTCCCCTTGGACCCAGTAGATCAGAAAGATCAGGATGGATCATTTGATTACCAGTAAGTATAATCAGACAGACTCCCCTCAGCCTGCGTTACAGCTGTACCACCTTACATCAGTGGCTAGCTTTGTGTGAATGCTGGCCTTGGAAATGAAACGTCTTTAGTGGTCTGTGGAATATGTGCTAAATGGATTAGGTTGTATAATTGCTCATTAGTATTGCCATGTCTCATCTGTATGTTTTATGAAACCTACGTAGCAGAGACCATAAAATTCAGCTGCAGTACAGAACATGTTGAACATTATATCCTTTAAACAACTAAATCCCAACAACCTGCTATTTCTTGACACAGCAGGGAAGCTTCAAGCTCTTTTTGACAAATAAAAACTCATTTAGAATTGTCTAATTGGGATGGTGTCCATTTCCAGCTAACTTTAGATATTGTAGCGGATATGAGATCTCTTGAGGAGAGTCTTTACTCAAAGACTTTGTCTGTTAAGAAAGTCCTCCATTATTGTTGCGAGATGCAGCATTGTTACCGGCAAGTCATGCGAAGGGTTTTCATCTCAGAAATGCAAATCAGATGAGACAACGGTTCGATTATGAAGGAGTTTTTGAGCACAGAGATGCCAGCCGTGATCGATTAGTCCCACAGGTGTGATTATAATTGGTAATGAATGTTGGTGAAAAGGGCTCTTTCCAACACTAATGTGGAAACATTTAGAAAACACATCTTTTCGTCTTCAGCACTTCTATTTTCTACCACAGAATGAAGCTTTTCAAAAAGGCACTAAATTTGACTATTTACTATTTTATATTACTATTTATACCAGTGGAGGCAACAGGAAAGAGTTAGAATCTGTTAAGACCAGATGTATCTGTCAAAATAGTCTATCTATCCTTTGTTGTCCCAACATCTTAGCAACCATTCAAATGCAATTTTTTTGTAGAATCCTTTTCCTATTCGACTGACACTTTCGTGGACCCATTTGAAAATGTGGCTGTGGACAGAGCTGCATAGATTAAAGCTTTCCAGCTCAAGCAACTGGGACACGATGCCACCCCGCTGTCCAATGATCAAATTGCCACTCAAACACCATCTTTGTAAATTTGGACACCAGCTCTTAAACCTTGCCACGTGTGAAGTAGTTGTGTTGTGCAGTGGACTTTTAGAAGAATAATTGGACGTATAGAGTAGGCCATAATTCTGCCATGTACATTATCTACTGTGGAAAGTGTCTGTACAGATTTTTTGGTAAGTGATATGTCTTTTGCTCCCTCCAGGTCCCACTGATCTCTGTGGCTTCATTCTTCTTTGTGAAGAATGACTCTTTTTCTGTCTTTTTCTGTCCACTTTGACTAAAAACATGTTGAATTTAACCTGCTTTTTAAATCTAAGATGTATATGCTCTAACTCAGCTGTGTGCGAGTGGCACTGAAATGTTATCTTTAATTGTAAACACTACAATGAGAAAAAGCTCTAAATTGGACCTTTTTGATGAAAAGACTATATGACTCCAGGAAGAGCCATATATCTATTTCTCTCTCTATATACACACACATATCCACATAGCTATCTTCTATAGTATCCAGACTATGACTATCTATGTTATACACATCCAAAGCACTAGAGAATGTACTCACAGGCTGTATCTTATCACTATGTAGCTCTGCTTTGATGCAAAATGCCTTTTCTAAAAGTGTGAAATGACTGTCTTTGATTGACACAGCAGTGCATCTCATAACATTCAAATTCAAAAGTTGGCTCTATATCAGTGTCCAGTTTTTAAAACAGGTGTGATCAGCATTTATTATCACCCGAGTTGTCCTGTGCCGTTGTGCTTAATTCTGAGTGATTAATCCATCTCCAGTATGTGAGATCTTTGTGTTTTTGAATCAGTAATGAGTCTAACATTAACACCCAGCCCCTTTCTTACAGTCAAGGTCATTGCTTTACTTTGATTCTGACCCAGTCTCCATCCCCAGTGCTAATCCCTCAAGTCCACTCAGCTCTATATGTGTATCTGCGTTTGTGTGCATGCAAGGATTTACATGCATGTGTCATGTGGAGCTTGTCCTCCCTCCTTCCTCTTTCTTTCTCTACACTTCCTGTCTTGCTATCTCCCCTGTGTCCTTACGTCTCGTCCCTCTCTTTCCCCCACGCTGAAATGGGTCATCTGTCCCTGACAGGAACGAAAACGAGAACAGGTACTTTGGTTTCGGCACGGCATCTCTCTTGGCCTGTGCATGTTGGGGGGAGCAGATGTTTCCCCTGAGCTGGGGAGGATGGGGGGTGGATAAGGTGTAGCTTATTTGGAGAGATCAAGCAGGACAATCTGCTTAAATGACGCATTGCTGGCTCTTTGGTCAGTCTACAAAGAGTGCATAGTTTTCATTCATGATGTCAGCAATATCAGTCCAACTGGCCTGCTTTAGTTTTAAAGCACCATTTGAACAATGTGATAGAATTTTTATAGAAAGTATCTGACATCATAGTGATTAAATATGTTTAGCAGAGAGATGGACAGGATCCAGATAAGTGCCAGGCTCCTTTATGGGTGTCAAACTGTCAATCCAATAATCAACCAAACTCCATCTCCATTTCAACCTAACCTTCAGACTTGTTCATTTGAAAACAAGGCCAGCGCTCTCTGGCTCCGGAGCGTTCTGGTTCCATCACTTGAATGAGTGTGTCACATTCAAGTGACACACACAGAGTTACAGTAAATGATAGAGCCATGCATCAGTCACTGTGTATGTTTATTGCAACGCTTCATAGACATGAACACCTGGACACCTTGACTTAGAAAATAATAAACCATTGAACACTTAAACAGAATGAATACGATAAACTTACAAGAGAGCATTAAACATTTTAAGACGCACAATAAATGCAGCTATAGTGTCGGTCAGTTAGCACAACTTGTGAAATTGTCCCTTTAGTGTTTCTGTTTACTTATATACATATGCACAGATACAATGGGTTAATCAGTCAGCTATATTTATTTTTCTTTTCTTTTTTTATGAGATGGCCTGGCTGGATCACTGCTAGAGACCCTCAGTTGTTCGAATAGAGCACTATTTTTTTTTTTTTTGTAATGGAGCTGTGTGTAACTTTTAACATTTTACACTATGGTGACATACTCTATAATAGAATAAAATATCTACCATCACCCAGCTGATAAATGTTGTTTTTTAAAAATTCCATACTTGCTACTTGATAGAAAATAACATTATTACACAGTAATTCACGGTAGGCCAAGGTGAAGGGAAATTATATCCTAGGCAAGATGCATTATCTGCCAGAACATAGTATTGCAGCTTCTGAGGCTCTGTGGGGCTGTGCAAAGGTTCAGGACTAAATATAAACCTGCCTCTGGTTAATCACAGCCTTGGGCCAGCCTCATGGAGTCACATGGAAAGAGCACATTAGGAGGCAAACCTCAATTAAAACGCACTGAGCATTTCATTTATTGTTTTATTTTGTGGCTTGAAGCTGCTCTTTATTGAGCTCAACATCGGAGCAACATTAACATAACATCAACTGGTAATGTAATATTATGCAGTGTTGCCTGTGCCTCGCGTATTGACTTCTTAGAAGACCTCGTCTCGAACCTTATCCTGTAAATAAACGAGCAGAGAAGCAGTCGTCCCCATAACCACATCAGGCTCTTAACGGATCAGCTGCTCCAACAGTAAGAGGAGGCGTAGTGATCCCAGAAAGCAGCCTGAGTGAACAGTATGTCAGGTCTTGCACCTTTTTTGTTCCAGCTAAAGCACTAACATGTTTTTCACCCTTCTAGAGGTTAATTGCATTGTTTTTCCTCCACTGGCTGACATTTAAAAAGCATCCGCCACCAGGTGCATGGGCAGAGAGATGGCAAGGGAAATCAATTTGGGTTGTACTGAGTGCAGGGGGCAGGATCTATGTCTGGCACAATTTGACACCCCTAAGGAACTGATTTAGGCAACAACTGGAGAAGATTTGGAGGACAAAAGACTAAAAAACACTTCAAAGATCCAATCAGAAATAACTATGACCATGGATCCATGAATCTTGAAAGTAGAAAATACTTAATATCTCTTCTGTGCATAGCGTCTCCTGTTTTCTCCATCTTGTTTTGCATTCTGTCTACTTTCAGTAGCTCTTTAGTGGTTACTGTGTAAGAAGTAAACATCATTAACTATAATACCAATAGTTAACTTCTAAGATTGATAATTGTTTCACTTGTCAGCCTGCATAAAAAACACATGGTATGTTATAGTTTAGTGTATTGTACGATTTATTACACCTTTATTTTCGTAGTTAGCCATCAGCACTGTAATTAATTAAGCTAATTGCTTAAAAGCAGATGAGGCAGGAAATACAAGCACTTCGAATGTCATACAGGTTGTAAACAAACCTTCAGGTTAACCAAATTTATTTGGAAGAGAAAACAAAGGTGAGCAGTAAAATTATGACCCGATCTGTCGACACAGCTTGAAGACTTACTTTGTGCTTCAACTTGGACCTGTGCAGACACAGATTTCCTGTGTAATGAAGGATTATAAATCCAGTTTAACCTCCACCTAAAGTGATATAATATAATCTGGATAAATTGTTGGCTTGCTCACAATCCAGACAAGAAAGTGGTATTTTATCACATAAATCATGATGTTTGTAGTAATTAGAATTCTGCTCTGCTACAATCTGTCTGATTGTCTGACTGCTTGTGTTCCTGCCCTGTCAATCTCTTGCTATAGTGAAGTCGCAGGTTTCAATATAGCAGGAATTAGTGATTTTAGAGTGATTATAACTAATAGAAATGATGGCCCTTGGATTTCTTTTATATCATTAGAATTATAATGACTTGCCTCCAGCCTTAGCAAAGATAAATGCTAATGTTGATCCTCATCTCCCTACACTGAAAATGTTAGACATCCTTTTTCAGTATCTGTTTATTTAGCATGTCTGGTTATCCATCTGTCTGATGACTGTCTTTCTGTTCTACTCACCCCATTCTATGTCTGTGTTTTTTTGTCTCTTATTTTCCTCATTCGTCCAAAGGTCTCTTGAAAGGTATGAAAGGAACAGTGTCCCTGTATCACCACCTTAGTCCTCTTAATCCTGCTCTAGAAAATTTCATCTGCTGTTACTCATTTGCGGTGCATTTGAATTGATAAACGTCTGTACATTACATCCTAATACATTTGATCCATCAAATTAAACTATATCGAAGCTTGGTTAATCCGATGTTGGATATAAACAAAGTCACACAAAGTTGCCAGTACAAATCTGTCAAGTTAAGCTGAAGCAAAAAAACAGAAAACACAGAGAGGTGACTTCTTGACTCTATAGTCATACTAATCTGTGTCATTTTCATGAGATTTTGTGAATGCTGCAGATGGGCGGGTTTACGTTTTGCTATGCAAGGAAGGTTATCAGAAACTCACTTCCATTTTCTAAGTTACTTCCCCCACCTTTGCTCTTCTACTCAAAAAAAAATCACCTAATCAGATAATTGAATCATTCCCGTCTCTGCCCTCTTTCATTCTGAAGACATTTTGAAGTCACTGAAATAAAAGGCTCCCCCCAGCTCACTGAAGTTGCTGGTGCAGTATGGTCAACAAATGAAAGCAAGCTTGGCAAATGCGACTGGGGCAAACAGTTTGAAAAAGACTCTGCCTCTTGGCCACATTCCTTTAATTAGCTGTTAAAGATGTAATCTTGAAACGTTTCAGTGGCACTGGAGCATTAAGAGATGTCCTTCTGATTTACTCCTGGCACACTCAAAGGACATCGATCCATAGAGCCACTTCCTATCTGCCAGCGGCTGTGCTGCTCACCTTACTGCTCACTGCATCTGTTGTATTGATGAGTCATGAGGGCATCCGCACCTCAATCGACAACTTACTGGCCCTCTGGCCGCTTTTAAGAGCAACACTTTTCTTTCTTTACAAATACATTTACGCTGTAGTCTGTAAATATGATGATACGCAGTGACACAGTTTAGCTGTGTTGGCTCTGAAAACCAGCACACTGGATGTGAAAAGGAAACAATGAGTATGAGGTACTGACTTTAAACTTGAATTTCAAGGTATTTCATAATCCAATGATCTATATAAACCTTGTACAACAATTTTTTTCCCCACAAAAGTCGCTGTTGATTTTTCTCTCAGTTCTCCATTGATTTGAGGTTGAGGCAATAATCTCAAAGATGAATATCTGAAAACTACTGCAAATTAACTGAACCAAGTGGAAATGCAGCATGCTTTTGCTTTTGTCTGACTCTTAAGCATTGAGCTGAAGCAGCGAAGCAAGACAGCGAAGACACTGTTGACTAGCCAAGTGAGTCACAAGACCTGAGTTAAACTGTTCATGTTTTTCCATCAAAGACTTTCACATCCAGCATGCTGGAGCCAACCCAGCAAAAACGGTGTCACAGTCCTCACACTTACAGACTGCACTGTGTAGTGTTAAATGTCTTTCACCAATGATTCTCCCTCTCATGTGGCATTGTAATTGATAAAAAGATGACACCCTTCCCCTCACGTCTATCCACCACTCCCATATCCTCAACTCCCTCTCTTTTTATCTTATGTGTAACATCTTTTCATCACTTCACCATATTACACGTCAGCCCGTTATGACAGTGTCCTTTGTTTCACTCTATCTGCTTCTCTCACTGTCTCTTGCTCTCTGAATGATTTCTTTGTGGACTGAAAAAATAAATACAGGATTTTAGGTTCAATTAGAGTTGAATTTACTGGATTTGAATTGTGTCAGGTTTTGTTTGTGCTGTGTCTGCTGCGGTCCATTTGTACTTAAGTTAAAATGTAGATTCTGTCCTCTCCAAGGGAATGTGAATACGGAATGCTTGGTAACCATGAAAGGCAATGCACTGACATGATCAGAGAAGAGAAGCTCCAAAGAAAAATATCTCAATTTTGCATTTTTCACATGCATTTCTTGCTCTTGTGCTACTGGCTTGATCTGAGAAACAAAGCTAATGCTAGTCTGTAGCTCTTTCTCCTTGTGCATGAAGTTCTCTTCCCCTTAAAATCAGAGTTGTAGCCATGCTCTGAACTGAGATCAAGCACAGCTCCACAAACGAGGCGCAGTGGAGTTTTCATGCTTAGGTCTCATGTCAAAATATGGCCACCATTTAGCATGTGATGGCAAATGTCTTATTTGAATTTTTGAGGACAGTATTTATCTCTTTTTATCACCCCTGTTTCTTGCAAAATATTGTGTACTTGTTCGCTTCGCCTGATACGTTTTGGAGGAAATGTAATTACTGCCTGGAATATTTTCACCAGTATAAGTATAATTTCCAGTTCAGGAAGTGTGATGGTCTTACAACGTACAGTCATAAGGGCAAGGTTGTCAGGGAAAATTCAAGCACCGACAGGCTGGAGTTCTTGTCCTGTGTCCATGTTGTTAGGATTAGGGTTTGGCTAAGACTAGGGAGAGGCTAAAACAAATGAAATACATTGACAGTGACCTTAGTGAATATAGATTGTATTTGCAGGGAACAGTTTGCAAATACATTCAATGTTATGCTGAAAGAGCTTACTCAAGGCAGAACTACATTTCCTATAAAACATGTCAGTGCAAAGCAGTTTCATATGAACATAATTTTCGGGAAACAGGGTTGCTTTTAAAAGTGTAGAGGCAAATACTGCATAGTGTTCTGCAAAATCAACTTTTACCCATAAATCAACAAGTGTCTTTGGCATAAAAGGCAAATGCAGCTATGTTATTAAAGGATAGGTCTGGATTTTGTGATGTCTGTCTTGTTACAATACTCACATGCCACATGTACATTGAAAGAAATGTAATCATTTCTTCTGTCCACGCTGGTCATGATTGAAGCTTGACTTTATTATGAGGGACGAGGGACAAAATCTCTCCCTCGTCTAAAAAGGCCACCTGAAGTTCAGCTGAAGTTAATGTGAGGATTCAGCAGTCTCGTGTCTGAGGGTCTGACTAATTCCACCTGGTGTCAGTGTCAGTGTTGCCAGATTAGACTGACAAAAAATAACCCAATGCGAGCAAGTTTGTTGCTTTCCTAAATTTCCCTTAAATTTAGGACTGCAAGAAAACACCTGCAACCCACCACACAACAGAGGACAATATTCATTTGATTTGATGGACCCAATATTAGTCCCATATTAGCTTCAGTGGATCTTAAGATCGTATCTTGTCATAGAACAAAGACTGTGGGTTTTGCCCCCATCACTCACAGTGTATGACTGGGAAGAATAAACACGGAGATCTATATGTGTATCTTCTAAATAAAAAATATCATGTGAGTACTGTATTAATATAGAATTTGCAATATTCGAACCCATGCTTTAAGGAAAATCTGGAAAAGAAATGAATTTCAAAAATAAAAATTCTAGTCTCACAAGGTGACCTGAACATTCAGTCACTTGACCAAGAGTTGTGAACAGAAAAGCTGGAAGTATGGAATTAACATCATTTCTTTACCTGCAATCCCCATAACCTCTTACTTTCCCCTTTTAACCTATGCCAGGATCCCGAACTCCTGCTGACCCTGAGTGACAACATCCTGCTCTCATTTTAACCTTCAATCTCCTCCTCATTTACTTTTGTAGCAGCGACGAGGACAACAAGCCTCTGCAGGGCAGCCAGACGTCGCTGGACGGCAACGTGAAGGAAAGCGACGACAGCCTGGGGGAATACGGTGAGGCCGGTGACGGCCAGTTCAATGAGGACGGCTCTTTCATCGGCCAGTACACGGTGAAGAAGGACAAGGACGAGACGGAGGGCAACGAGAGCTCCGAGGCCACCTCGCCCGTCAATGCCATCTACTCGCTAGCGTAGCACTGTAGCAGCACACGGGGAACTCAGTGGCACCCTCTGATTTGAGGCCGTTACAACCAACCACGACACCATACACCAGACACAAACACAAACACATGAATATATTAATATATGAAACACATTAAACACAGAACAAATGCAGCAGGGCCTGTCTGGAGACTGTGTAGGCTTTCCTCTGCAGATAAAGTAACAGGGGAACATGGGAGTGGAATTAGACCACAAGCCTTTATTTTATGTTTCCAACTCTAAGAAATTGGCCCCTTGGAGGTGACGTTTGGACAAAGTGGACAGTGCTGGTTTTCCTCTGCGTTCTGCCTGCCCTTCACCCACACAGACTTTAAGTGTGCCTTCGGGGCAGCTTTCAGCTCTTGGACACATCAACAAGCGTTCTTTAGAGATTTTACTTTGGTTCGTTTCTGCTCCGAACATTTTCAGTGTCCGTGCTCTCCTTCCCGATACACCCCTCATACCTCGTGTAGCATCCCAGTACAGTACACACAAGAGGTCCCTCACACGAACACTGGCCCCGTCCTGCAACATATCAGCTTCTAACCATCAAACTCAACAGGATGCCGGCAGATATGTTTATCATATTGATATTTACGCAATGAAAGATTTTAGTTTTTCCACAGCTGGTAGACGAGTCATTGAATCTTAATGAGTGCTGTATACAGTCCTGGCACACATTTTAGTGCCCTGCAAAACTATGCACTATCACCTCCTCCATACCATTTTGGGTTTAATCTGGTCAGTAAAAGTACACATTTTGAGTTTCTTTTTTTACCACTTTCAGGCTAAATCACATGCTTTTATTCACTTTGCCTTGTACGATGTGGTAGACATGTCTTTCTTACCTCTAATCCAATGTTGCAGTGCAGATATTCAAAATGGCCGCCACAAGAAGAGCTATTTCTGTCACAAGCAACGAGCTCTACTACAGTATGTTGTTGATGAATCCCGTTTTTTAAAAGATGAAAAAAATTATTTTGGAGCATGGTAGTAGCTTAGCGCAAGAGAAATGGGATGGCAACAGAGAGAAAGTTAGATTTGCTTGAGAAAAACCCCAAACCCAGTGAGTTCCCTTGTTAGCATGCAGGCTAATGCTGCATTCATGTCAAATGGGAACAACGGTCAGTTAACAGTTCAAATGTTGACAGGTGGACTTATTTGGAGCTGTTAAGCTCCAATGGTTCTGTGTTACTTTTGACTTTGGTTTCTTATTTCTTGTGACAAAGGACAAGGAATAAGTGAGCAGAAAATATGTTTATACCAAACCAAACATTGCAACGTCAATCCAACATGATGATCACATAATGAACTGTTATGATGGGAAAGGCTAGTGAGAAAGGCTTGTGACGCCAGGATTCTTGAAGTTTGGGATCCCGACCTAAAAGTTTGCACATAGTTTTTAGCTCCTGTAAGCTGAGATATATAATGTTCTCTTGGACATGAATGCAGCATGAGAGGCTCTTTAAGGTGTGTTCAGACTAAATCTTTGCCTTGTGTTTTGTGCATAAATTTCACCACTGAAATACTTTGCAGTCTGTGTTTATTTGCCTTAAACAGCCAATGCACAGACGTTAGCTAGCTAACACCATACATACCAACATCTAGTTTATTCTGTAGCTTTCCTCCAGGCCTCTCTGCTTTGTCTCCTGTCTCTGTATGTTCATGAATTGGCGTCATAAAGCCTCGGAATAGGCACAAATGTTTTGCTCAAGTTGAAACAGTTTCAACTGAACATTTTCAACTGCAGCTCAATTCATGAGTTTTTGTGGTTGTGTCTTTTTTATGCAACCTGACTAGTCTGAACTCACCTTCACAGAGGGATCTAAACCTTTCCTTCCTTATAGCTTTTATAAACTCCGTCCATTTGCTAATCATGATAAAGAAAAAAACACTGCGTTAAGGCCGCATAGAATACTTGAATTAAATTACAAGATTTACAGCATGAAAATATATACATTCAATTCACAGCCACCTTTAAAATGAAATGTATCAGCTTACCTTTTAGTTTTTGCAGAGAAAGAATGAAAAAAGAAAACAAGTTTTTAGAAGTACATATGTTCAGTATTTCACTTGTCCTACAACCATATTTGTCACACAGTCATTCTGTTAGCAGACTGACGGACTGACGGTCAATGATTATTGGTTTGACCACATTATTTTGGCACTCATGCTGTAGTTACCTGTTACTCAACAGCACTATTAAACCCTAAATCAAATAGATCTTTACTGCAGTTAGTGACTGGAGTTCACATTGTATTTTAAATATTTATTTTATATTTCTATTTATTACATTATGTGGATAGTATTAATATAATAGTCCTTAATTTAATAATTGTTATATACACATTTCTGAGCAACTTATTTTGTTGTTTCACACCAGAATTAGCCAAAATAAAGATGTCTCCAGAATCTGTTATTGCTCATCATGAGAGGCATTAAACACAACAGTATGTTCAAGATATTTTTGTAGCAGATAGCTTTTCTGCTGTAATCAGAATAACAACAAAAAAACCTGTCATCTTACATGAAAAAGCTCATGTTTATCTGTCCATTGTGCTGCTCTTCTCGTACTCATGTTGTATTATTGTTACTCTGTGTTGTTATTCAGATTTATGTAACATAACTTTTCCACCACAGAAATTTAATGTTGTTGCTTATCATTTATTTGACATATATTCTGTACATGTAGGTCCTGAAAAAATCTCTTATCTTTGTAAATATTTAAAAGTCGATTTCCCCAGAAAAATGCTTTATCTGAAAAGGAAACAAAAAGTCACGAATCTGTATCCACCAAGCAAATGCGACAGGTGCATCTTTAGTCTGTCATGCACCTTTGTAATGAAGCTTTGACTAACATTTGCACTCTGAAAAAGTAACAAGAATCATCCTTCACTCTATGTTGCCCTTTTCACTTTGACATTGTGAAACATGGTACTGTAGCAAGTCTATCAGTCACTTGTTTGGTGATGGTTTGGATTCTATATTGTGAAAGAGGAATAGGTTAGATTCTCTATGATGTAAATAAGATGTAAGTGCTCCTGCAATATACTGTTTGTAGCATTGTCACGCACATGCTGCTAGTAGGCCTAAAAACATGCATTTGCTGAAGTATTGGAACAATTTCCCCTCCTTTAAACTGTTATACATTTTGTCATCTCTCTGAGACTGCATTAACTTCTCCTTCCCATAATGCCTTTCACCTAACATGCCTGTTGTGGCATAATAGTTCCATTTCAGGGGTCACCTCAGAGGACTGAAGGTTGAGTGTGCTCGTCTCGCCAAACCTCACACAGACCAGAACTAAAGCTCAAATTATTCTGTCTGTGCATTTTCAGGCTGTGAACAAAAACCCTCTAGGCTTTATATTTGCTTTATCTGATACAATTTCAAGTCAACAAGGATCTCCTAAATGCACAATCAAACATGAGCTTGGCCCACAGTCAACTCACAACATCGCAACTGACCAAATTTGGGCAAAAGATGGCTTGTAATTCTGCACATTTGGAGGAGCCAAACCTTGTGACCTCATGGACATTATTACATTTTTACACTGCAGTCTTCCAAGGAGAAGGCTCCTAAAATGGAACACAGCTTATGTCCTGTTGACAGGCGGCCATTTTGAAAAACAGTTCTGGCCTGGTATTTCTCACCCCTTTCAAAACAAAGTGTCTGATTCTCCAAAAACACAACATCTCTGTCTTATTCCCTCTTTGAGAAACTCATCTTCCCTTATGTCTTTCTGCCAAAACTCAAGGCAATATCCTCTGAGTTTTAATCAGTCGGGTGTTATCTCTGATGCCATTGTTTTACAGTATGCTCCCCCTAACTTTGACCACAGGAGGTTGTTAGTTTGAGCACCGAGCACAGACACCTTGACAAAAACAGGAGACGGGTGCGAAAATAGAAGAAAACAGGAAGAAAAAGCACTGAGAGATCAAACATTTGTTTGGAACTTAGGTCCAAACTTTCTCTCTAGACTTGTGTATTTAAGTGTTTTCTTATAGATTTGTCCTGGAAACCTGCACCCCCCCCTTCCCACATGGCCTTTCTCTTTTCCCCTGAGTGGATCACGATGGGGGAATATTGTAAACTGGCTGTATAACAAAGAAAAGAGAATTATGCATATTTGCTGATACACAGTGCTTTTTTTCTTGTCCTTTTGTTTGTGCACATTGATTTCAGGTGTGCACTGAGCCGAGCGTTTCTTTCTACTGTCTGCATCGCCTCAGCTCACCTTTCCTTGGAAAAAAAGAAAGTGTCAATGTGCAGTTTTACAGCTTTGTGTTTTCTTAATTTCAAAATGCTGCAAAGTCTAGAATTTTACTGGTGCACATACAAAGATTTGCAACTGGATTTTTTTAATGATTGATCACATGCTGTCTGGCTTTTTTTAAGAAATTCTCATGTAAGCATCTTCTTGTTTTTACCATGTGTAACAGAGCAGCTTGTCAAAGT
The DNA here is from genome assembly GCF_042242105.1 of Pempheris klunzingeri. NCBI lineage: Eukaryota > Metazoa > Chordata > Actinopteri > Acropomatiformes > Pempheridae > Pempheris > Pempheris klunzingeri. The sequence goes on from NC_092013.1 coordinate 27,242,074, forward strand.
CTTGCTTCAACACGCAAAATAACAGCTTTTGTAAGGTACATACTCAACAGAAAATGGCATAAATATATTCACCATGTATGCGTGTATGATGAGATGTTGCAACTTCTGCTAGCGACGCCTTCTTTATAGTAAAGCTATCTCCTTTTCTCTACCTCCTGATTGCTTGTTTCTCTTTTCATCTCTGAGCTTTAGTCATGCTTTCAAAGCATATTCAACATTTTATTGTAGTTTTAAGGACAGGAAAAGTGTTCTGTCTGACCTTGTGTATAATTGCAGCAGTTACTTTGGATGTCATCAGCTGTTGGTTTTCTCTGAAAGGTTGATTATAATGCTTAATGCGCAGCTTCCATCTCAACAGACATGTTTGTCTGAAGACTGATCATTTGTTCATCATAGATACATCTCACTGTTTAAAATTACTCTTCAGGCATCAGCTTTTGCTAATTCTGCAATCAGCCAACAATCACTATCTCGATGTTACTAACTGATTTGGCGACCACTGCAGCACGGTGTTGTAGATCTCTCCTCCCACCCCAGCCGAAACCAGCCTCTGCCCTCTTGATCAATGAAGACAAAGATGATCAAAACACCCCTTCAGAAAACCTACTGGTGATGTCACAGATGCTGCATCCATATTTATCTGCTGTGCGAGGGTCAACCTCGCTCTCTTCCAGTTACTATACTGTTACATTATACATCATCTGCTCACATCTCCAGTAGAAATCAATGATAATACCTCCATGACCTGCTCTACCAGACGTCCCTGTGCAGTACATCACATTTTGATAATGGCAAGCACTTTTATATGTCTGGTGCCAAGCACATCTACAAATCCAGAAGCTCACTGCTTTAACCCTTGCATGCATGTCTAAAAGCCTGCATTATAAAATTTTGATATCTTGCATAGGTGTTCTGCCTAAAAGCTTTTACACCCCCAGACACCACACTGATCATTTTTACAGCCATTTTTAAGCCCACAAAATAACCAAACCAGAAGTTTATAGTCTATTGATTTATCCCCAGTTCCCTGGAATAAAGTGGATTACACCACTCCCATTAAACTGCCATGAACACTGAACTTGTTTTACACAGACAACATGCACAGAACCAGCTCAAAGATTTAAAAAAATGCACTCCGACAGTAAATCTTGTTGTGGGTATGACAGGGCTGGAGAGAGAGCACGAGGGAGTGGTCGCTTTGGTGGTGACATGTTTTATTGAAGATGGCCCGATCCATTCTGCCTTGACCCCCTCAAGGCTGGTAAATATTAATGTCTCAGCCCTCCGTAGACGACTGCGTTCGCCGTCTCGTACATCAGCGGGTAAAAGCCATTAGCAACCCTATACGTGGACTGGGAGTAAGTAAGCAGCCATGGCCCGGCTATCAGAGGAAGTGTTGGGTAATTATGACATCTCCCCTCACATAAAAGACTCAGGTTTCTGTAGCAACTGTGCCAAAGGTTGAAAAAATAAATTAGGATTGCTGTGTGATCTGAGATGGCAATGGGGAGCACCAATGTCTTCTTCAGGTTTCCCAGTTTAGTAAAAGGATGACATATATTAATTTCTTTAATGAAATTCAGAGTGAATGCCAAAGTTAAATATGAATTTTGTTATCATCTCCTGGATAGCCAGAACACTATTCAGCCTTTGGCTCAGAGTGTATTGAATTTCCATTCTCTGCATCTGGAGCTCTGTGATTTGATAAAGATACTTGGAGCTGTTATTTTCATAACTCACTCAGCTATGGTTATACAAATTAACGTAACTTTACAAATCTGTCCTATTAGAATGTAACTTTTTATACTGATATATTAAGCAAGACGAGTTTATATGAGTGACACCTTTCAAATGCAGAAGCAGTTCGAAGTCATTTACATTAGGTGAAGTAATACAGTAGAACAGCGTTCAGCATCTGCGTTCAGCGTCTGAATAAGTTTTAGAGGTTAAACAGTATCACTCTTTTCACTCAAGTGTGGCCTCCAGTGTGGCCATTCAGAACAACTACAGTATAAGCGTGTTTAAATTCTGACATGGTCAAGAAGCACATCTTAAAAAATAGTTCTGGTCGAGCATAACCCAGCCCTAGGAGTCTACAGCCATGGTAGCAGCCCTGTTGAGGCTGTTCTTAGACACTGTGGTGCTTTTGCTAATGCTAGCATTCTACCATCCGTCCGTCCGTCCGTCCATCCGTCCATCGTCTATATATCTTTTAGGATTGGCCCTATCATTGACTGGACTGGTCGTAGACAAAGTCACAAAAAATGATTTCTATTTCTGGATTTTGGGTGCTATATTTCGATAAAAGCAAAAATGTTGATTCCTAATAATGGACACCTTGTCTGGCATTATCCCTTCCATATTTATTACTAACTAACAAACTCTGTGGACATCCTTCTACAGCAAGGATGGTGTTTTTCCTCTTCTTCTGCTTGTAATCTTTCAAGAGGGTTCATTTTTTTTCCCACTGGTTTTGCAGGAATTCCAGTCCTACTCTGCTGTGATTTGGTCATATTGGCTAGTATTTGTCAGACTTGTCCTCGTGATTCGATACTTGCTCCATTGGTGACTGTAGTTTGTAGCTCTAGACCATATGCATTACAATCATTTAGTGGTGTGAGGTGTAATTAGCTGGGGAGTAACTTTGGGGGGGCATAAAACTGAATGCCCCCCTGTAGATGGCACCAATGTCAGTAACAACTTACTACCACTTAACTTGGTGGATAGTGGAACAACTGAAGTAACTGGAAACTCAACCAGGCAAAAGTTGAAAGAGTTGTTTGCTTTCACTTTAAATTGCAAATAGAAATGTTTCAACTTGATTTGACTCATTTACCATGAAAAATGGTGTTCCTGAAAGTTCTGAAATTAAGTCTGTTTGAGCTGTCACATAAACCCACTATTGTACTACCCACTTTCGTAGACACACACAGAGTCACACAGTGTGTGTGAACACAACACAACAGAGAGTGTGAGCCTACAAAAAAAAATTACTCGTGGGTAGAACATTTGCTTTGTATTCAGTCTGAAAGTGCAGTCAATTAGAGCTGCTCTACTGCCTAGTTAACTCCCTGAAATTATATGCTTTGCCATAGAGGGGTGTATCAAGTCATGGACTCATAGCAACCTAATCAATGCTTGAAATCAAATCTATTGTCAGTACCAACAGATCTCTGGAGAGCAATTTAAAATCTAAAGTAAAACCCTCCATTTACTGGAACCACCTAATTAATAATGTCATTGTCACCAGATTATCACACAACATAATTCTTTACAGAATTGCAATAAAAATCTAATCTGCTGTACTCTAAGGTATTTTGTTGCATTAAAAAATTTACCAGTATGCAAACAAATGTAGGACATCACATATCCACCTTGGACGTTGAAGATTTTTTCCACTTCTGGTGTAGATGTTAATTCCATATAACAACAAACTCAGAAAAAATTGTTATTAATAAAAAAAAAGGAAACTTTGGAAATCCCCAGTGAGGAGTAGCTCTTGCTTCATTGGCGATCCTAAAAATAGTTAGGTGTCAAATACCTTGAAGGTATGGTGTCCGCTCCACTGAACTCCTGGTGTTGTAACAAAAACACCAAAACTAATAACATGTGTTAGTCCATCTCTCATCACTGCCTGACCACTCTAATCTGTCATTTGTCTAATGTTACTCAAACAGACAATAGTGCATTTATTGGGGACTATTTTCAGTTGCAGATTCATCTACACGTGGTACTCTAGTGAGAATATGGGGCATTAAGACGTGGGATAGAGTCACAATAAACTACAGCGTGAATTCATGATAATGCAGAAAGATGTGATCCAGTGCAACAGTGTGGCTTATTGTTAAATTTTTAGACAACAGAGGAAGAAGATTTGTCAGGCTTTCATACATACACAATACTTATTACTGGGATTCGTTGTTGATTTTGGTCTTCACCTGTGAGCCACCCTTATATTTCAATGTGATTTGTCAGCTATGCAAGGGGCCCACAGACTTTGTCTCTTTCCCCGTCCTTCCTGTCTCTCCCTTACTTTACAGTAATCCAATAAAGGTGAAAAATCTCAAGAATAGCCCAATGTCCCTCACAGGGATACAAATGGCCTTCTGGTGTTCTGTAACATAACACAGCCTGATGTGAGACAAAGTGCTGGACAAACAGTTTGTCTTTTCTGCTTGTGGTCACAGATGCTGTAGTGTCTCCACCTGGAAATGTTAGCATAGACACTGACAGATGCTCTGCAGTCAGCACAGGCCTCGTGCCAGTTAGCCAATCAAATCAACTACCTGTTCTGGGACCACACACACATACACACACTCACACACTCCCCCATTGGGACCTCTGATTTAATCTGGTGAAGTGCTAAGGTCAACTCCCTAGTTTCCTTACAGATATGAATCTCTTTAAGACAGAATCTCATTTGAGTCATGGGGTTAGGGGGTGGGTTCATTGCCAGAAATCTCCTCCTTCTCTTCCCTGTCCTGAAAGTATTATTTATACCCAGACCTGCTCATTTTGCAAATGCATCCTCCTGCAATGGTTTGCATACAACACTGACAACCATATTGAGAATGAATAGGCTCACATGGTCCATTGTCATAAGATTGAATGAACTTCCCATGGGGGGATGAAAATCAGATTTTGGCTTTATCTCCACAGGCCACTGTCTGGAGGCCAAACAACTTACCTCAGCCAGACGGTCTCTAAAAGAAAAATGACATCTAGGAATCCTGCATAGATGCTTGATTTATTATGGGGGCCTCTGGCTGAGGTGCTACCAGTCAGTGTGTAGAATATTGGGTGTATATATACAGTATGTTGTATGACCAGATCACCTGTCTCACCTGTCAAAGCAAAGATGGCAACAGGAAGTGGTAGCTGTTTGCTCATCTGGTTACCATCCGATCTCGAGCATTAATATTATGATTATGTTTTGATTTTTGATTTAAAAAATAGCTGTCTGCATCTTACTCAAATGTAATTATCACTGCCAACATTTGAAACAAAATGAGGATTTTTATATGAGACTTAAGAGCTGGAGTTGAGAAAAGCTAATGCACACAAGTCTAGTCCAACACTGGAGCTCACTGACATGGCTTTTGGATAACACACACATTTGACTGAAAACACGTGTCAAACAGATTTCTGTGTGGTTTGGAGAAGTGTGCAGATTCAACCAGAGTGTGTGATTCAGTGTGCCACAGTGAACGATACTGTAGGTCTGATGGTGACTTTTTCAGAAAAGCAGACTGAGAAAACCTGATACATCCAGAGTCCCTGCACATGGAAGAGGAGAAGAGTTAATGAACCTGTCACAAGGCAGACTGACCTTTCAATGATATCATCACCATGACAGCATCATATGTGGTGCATTATTCCTCTCTGCCTTGTCCTCCCATCACCAAAAGCACTGTATTAAAGTGTGAACGGAGAAAATGAAGCTTCCTCAGGCACAGTCAGGGGCCACGCGTCAATAATGTTGCATTTACCCTGCAGAGTTTTTGAACAGTAGTGGCATGATTGAGCAATGTTTTGGTGACCAGGTCTCATGCATGAAGACACACATGTACATATCAGAAAAAAATAATTATTACATGAGACACACACAAACTGGAGTTACTTGTGACTTTGAAAACTACATGACTGGTTGAAAAATAAAGCACAGCCTTTGCTGTAGCTCAGCTTATTGCACACAGTCTCTGCAGTGAATCTAAGCAGAGTGATGGAGATGACAGATGGAGAGACCTGGAATGTGATGAGCTGCAATGAGGTGCATCAGTATGGGTGTGTTCGTTAGTGTGTCCTGCAGTAGGGTCTGTATGAGTCATTCACAGGCATTCTGCACAGACTGAGAGCCTCACTATGGTCGATTTTTAGCACTGAGCTGGAGGAGTCAGAGAAAGATGTGACATTCAACAGTTTTAGTGGCAGTTAGTGAAGTGGTGGGCTTACTGAACATGTGGATTTGTTTATTATTAGATTCACTAACAAAGACCACGGCAATAAAGTTGTCGATTTCAAAGGGTTTATTAAATGGTGTGGAAGTACGGCTGAGCTGGAGTAGGTAGGATGGATGGATGGATGGAGGGTTGAGGGATGAAGGGTTGAGGGATAGTCTGTTGGATGGAGTAAGTAGATGGAGCGTGTTGGCTGGCAAAATGAAGACTGGAGTGAACCAGGGTGTCGAGACTCTGGGTGGGGGAGCCGTCTCTTCTTGTCGTCTAGGTATTCAGATCCCCAAAATAAATACTTCAGATAGTGAGATCCTTATGAGCGTTTCGGGTGTCATTCGGGTCGTTCATATGGGTTCATATGGACTGAGATAAGAGTCGAGCTGAAATAGGTAGAAGGGTTGATGCGCACTTGACTAGTTAGTCAGGCTGCTATTAAGCCTGAAGACGAGCGTGTCGGAGGAAAAATGGAAATCGATGGATCGTAGACGTGGGTTGAAGTTGTGAAATCTGAGCAGTTCAGGAAACTGTCTATGTCTGCGCTGATGTCATAGTGGATGGCAATGGTTCTTTTGACCATTCGTGCCCCCAAAGAGTGGCTGCTATGACGACTGGGTACATTTCACAGATGGCAGAGGAGGGAGCGAGAGCAGAGGACTCAGAGGGCCATTGGGCTGAGAACCACCTGCCACCGTAGTAGCCACTGAAACCTATGTAAGGGATAAAGTCATCGGAGGGGGGGGGGGGCAGTTGGTGCTGCTGAGAAGGAAGGCTGGTGTGGTGGTGGCAGCCACAAGTGAAGTGGCGACGGAAGAAGGGATAGGAAGGGCAAAAGCAACAGAAGAGGAAGGATGCTGGGATGGAGGGATGCATGTTGTGTGCTCAGAGGGATGAAGAGGCTCTGGAACAGGAAGAACTTGTGTAGGGTGTGATAGACCTGGCCCTCGGGGACACCTGATGTGGAGGCTTCTTCGGCCCGGGTGGGATGCGACATGACGTCACCGGCGTTGCCGCGGACGCGACGCTGGGAATCGGAAGTGCTCCAGATGTTTGTGGAGGGAGAGTTTTGTTTAGATGGTGTTTTGCCTTATTGTCAGAACGGTGGAAAGGGATGCTGCGCGGATTGACAGCTTGCTTCTGGCGAGCGACTGTCCGCTGGGAAAAGTTTGTGGGTGAGTGACGGTCGGAATGGCGGCCAGGTGTGCCCGGTGCCCGGATGTTGAGCGGGTCGGAGAGAGGCGTCTGGAGGGAGCGACATCTCTTGGACGCTGAAGCCAGGGTCTTCCTCTGGTGTTGGCGGGTGAAGGTCCGACAACGTTGGAGTCGTTGGAGGATGGAATGTGGACAGCTGAGCCCAGCGGGTGGGATGGAGGAGACTCTGAAACTTCAGGAGGTGGCTGATCTTCCAAGGGATCACTGCCTGAAGGGTTGAGGAAGAGCTCCTGGTCCATGGTGGTGGTGAGTGATGACCAGGGGGAAGAATCAGACATGTGGAGCTTAAATACTTTGGTATGAAAATGAGGCGGTGTTGTTGTTCCTGAACCTAGTTATAAAGCTTCATATATATATATATATATATAGATATATAGGTATGTGTGTGTGTGTGTGTATATATATATATATATATATATATATATATATATATGTGTGTGTGTGTGTGTGTGTGTGTGTATATATATATATATGTGTGTGTATATATACAGAACCATACATATATACATATATATATATATGGTTCTGAGTGGTATTACACCATATTCCTTCTCACGGTATCTTTCAGTATCTCAGTGTTTCCGGCCCTGCCCTCCAAAATGATTGTCATTGCTGCTTCAGAATTTCATTAAATGTCATGAAATCACAATTATAGGACCCTGCAGAGCTCTCCGCTCCACTGAACTCAAACAAATGGTCATCCACTTTGAGTATGGACAACTGGACCAGTGACAGGACGTCAGTCTCTCTCAAAGTCATGACGGCCAAATACACAACAGAACACATACGGTATTTTCTCCTTAGGCAGAGGATGGCAAACAAGCAAAAGCAAAAAAGAAAATAGGGAGAATTAACCAGCTGACATTAAGTTTGGTAGATTTTTCATTCAACATTAACAAAGTCAGTGAATCATAATAGCAGTGGCACATTGTAAAGTCAAGTGTCATCCATCCATCCATGTTATCTGTACCACTTATCCATTAGCTGGTGTGCACCCCCATTACCAGAGTTGTTAGATGTGGGCTGACAACTGTAGCTGTAGGTTTTCGGTCCAATGGGACGCGTTTCAGACTGTTTCTGAATAATGGCTCTTTCAACAATAGCATGGCACCCCATAAGGATGGGTGTCTTAATGATACACCTACATCTTTGCCCTTTAAAACTCGTCAATGTTTGAGTTTCTGTATTTTCTCTGGAAAAAGTAAAAGAAATTGAGAGCAGAATAGAAAAGGACCTGGATCAATTTGTAATGTAATACATGACGATACATATAATTTACTCAAGGAAGTGGATTTAGTCTGATATTATTAATTGACTTCTGGAAACTGCTGATACCTCCTGCATTCAGTCACCTGTTCATTACAAAGCTGTGCTGCCAATCCAAATGCACTTTACTGCTGTTGATATTCGACACACAGTTCTACAGATCAGTGCAGGTATTTCAGGTTGGGCTCAGACAATATGCTCACCTGCTGATATGATACTGAAACGATATTTGGGTACCAATTAGATATGTATTGTGATTCTACTGTACTGCAATTGTTGTTTCCTTTGTTAGCGCTCGACCATGGGAAAAAAAAGTGTTTATTTGTTATTGAATTAGCAGTGCCATAAGGTGTAAGGGTAAGCTAACATTCAGCTTTTTCTGAGCCACTAGTTTATTTAGTGTTTATTTAATCCAGTGGGGGGACGATGCTTTCTGTCTTCAGTTTTGTTTTTCTATAAGTGGATATAACATCACGTCTCACATCATAGAGTACAGCAATAAAAGCAGTAACTTCTGTCCACCTCAGCATAGCCTAAAATATTGATCTATGCATCCATCCATCCATTATCTATCCCCCTTATCCTTAAGGCTTGGGTTGATTAAAAAAATCAAATAAGGAATCATAAAAAAAATGCAGTTCTGTAATACTAATACTAATTTCATGTGATTATTCTACCCCGAGATTTCCCAGCCGTTGAACCTGGTCCTCCATTGTACCTGCCTGTCCTTCACTGTTGTTAAGACTGGACTTGGCATGGACCCAAATGCACAACTCAACTTGTTGCTTCTCATAGACAAATGTTAGGGAGCAGCTCTGCCCATCATCCCAAATGTATTTCTGCTTTGACTCTGTGAAGCAGAAGATGTTTTTTTCTGTGAGAAGGAACATTTTAGAATTTGAAATTAAAAGGTTGAACAAGGCACGTCATGTTTAAATCTGTGCCATCTACAGAAAACAGGGAGGACTGGAAACAGTAGTCTGTGGTGCAACTGACCCATCCGACCAGCACTGGAATATTTAGGACCCACAAGAAAATGATTTTATACAGAGTTGTTACTTGGAAACGTTAACAGACTTCAGCAAGTTGTTTCAGATAGAAAAGTTTTCATAAAGAGTGGACTGACTATCTGATGTCTACATCAGTGTTGTGTTGCTGTTCTGGGAGCAGTTCTGTGACCGCGCATAATGTTGATGGATAAAAGTCAGTAAAAAGTGGATGCTCTGCCATGCTGCAAAAAACAGCAGCGTGGTGACAACATAAAACTTGTTTACGTCTCCATTCCACATTCATCATGATTTATTTAGCTTCCTGAACAAACCGGCAGCATCTGTGTGTCTTTGAGGATTTTAGTTTAATAAAGGCAGTAATTGGGTTTTATAAAAGTGGCCTCATCATCCTCTTCTTCCTCCTCAGTTTTTCCTGTCTGTGTCTCCTGTTTGCTGCTGCCATGATCTCATGTCATTTTTTTAATCTGTGGAATGTTTCTATTAATCTCCACCCAGCAGATCATCCATCTCTGTTTCATTTCAGTCAATTAGCTGGCTTGTGTCATGCATCTGTTGCAAGGCCACTACATCTCTTTCCATCCTGGCCCAATGAGACACTTTTTCATGTGTTAGCAAACTTGATTAGCAGGACTTGAGCTCCTTCCTGGTTATGAATACAGCTGCCCACCTTTTAGCCATCAATCTGTGTTATTTGTCATGTGTTGTTCATTAGTCAGGGGGAGAATAATAAAACGTCTCACAGCGCCGCATGTAATGCCATTAATGTTCATTTATCATTGCAGGGAGCTATTTAAAGGTGGTGCAGTGGCAGCCCTAGCAGGCCTTAAAAGGCACTAAGCCGCCACAGGCTCAGTCTGTCAGGACTAAATTATTTATGTTGCTTAAGATGTCTGCCCACAGACAAGGGGAGAGAGGTAAGACAGGCCAGGCAGGAAAACGTACTGTACTGTATGTCTGCTCATTTACATTTGGAGAAGTGTGTTCAGGCTTTTAAGAAACCAAAGAACAACTTGTGTTAAGAGACAAAGTTCTTTTTCATCGAGATTCAGAGTCGATTCTGTCTCTTCAAACAGACCTTTATTTCAAATTGCAGTGAATATCCGATATCCAAAGTGTCAGGCTGAATTCTGAGGAAAGGTATGTAAAACGATGCACTTATTTATTTGACATTTAATATTTTCACTCCAACCCTCTTAACCCCATCTCTTTGTCCTCTTTTTAAATGACACATTAGTTCCTGCATTGAAAAGAAGTGATGTGGCGGAGGTAAAGTCAGACCGTACCACTGAATGTAAATCCTCATTGCAAATCAGTTAATTTGTTGGAGACGAAGATATGTTAAGCACCGTATAACTTATGCAAAGTCCTTGAACAAGTAAACAAGCAAACACATATGCACGATATTGTCGAGCCATTTGTTGTTTGAAGTTGTTTCACCTTGTTGTTTCTGGTATGTGGTGGAAATGAGATGGACTGACGCATAGAATACTGATGACATTTGCATGATTAATTTCCTAGCTATGACAGGTAATATGGGCTTTCTTGAAGAACAAGTAATTCTCATTTTTTAGTGTTTGACAACTCTCTGCCATACTAACAGTGGGTAATCTATTCATTTGTTGAAAAACTTTACAGATTGTGACAAACCACAAAGTCTAATTTGGCGTTTGCTACGAGGGTCCTCATGACTGAACTTTTATCTTGTAAAAGGTGGTTAGACTTACAACCCTGGATATTAAAGATTTTACCTTAGAATGCTAAAGATTGGACATTTTTTATTGAGCATACATGAGAATGATATATGATTATATTATTATAATTGATGTTCAGTAGAGTTGGAGGTGAGGTCACATTCAGTCGATGTCGAGCTGTTTCATTTTAAGAACTTCTGGGGTACATTATCAGCTTTAACATCGCTTTTCAAGGTCCTAGTAAACTGAATAAGGACAACAGTATATGTATGCTGCACGTTAATTCACATTTTCACATAGTGTCGATTCAGATAGAATAATTTTTGGTCTCTTATGTGCATTGTTATGTTAAAACTTGATCAGTTGTATCAGTTATCTACCATTCCTATGTCTTAATACCTTCTGCTCATTCCGTTTTATTTGTATGGCAGCCACTGCTACTTCTTTGCATCTGTGTGATTGATTTAAGTTTCATTTTTCTAAACTCAAGCCAAGTGCAAAGAGTAAATTATGAAACGGAACCAGACAAAGGTGGAAAGGCGAGAAAGAAGACGGACAGAGAGGAAGATGACCTTCCTTTTTATGTATTTCAAGGTCTTTTATTCGGTTTATCTTTATTTTGACTGAGCAGACACATACAGCAGACATTCTGCTTCACTGCTGCACTGAAGCTGAAGTCAGACTGTCTCACTTTAACTGCTGCTGTAATTGGGATTGAAATGTCTGTAGAATTAATTAGCATCTATAATTTTGATCCCCAGTGAGTCTGCAGAGTTCTTACAAGCGTGGAAAGTAAAAAAAAAAAAAAGGAAGAGAAAAGAATGTCTCGAGCTAATTGCCTACTGTTTTTAAGTGTTGTCTGGGTAATATAATGAAGATGCTACATTTCTTCAACATAACACGTAGATAAGTGATAAAGAACCTGAACTGATGCAGGAGAAGTAATAATATTAAAGGTTTTTATTTGAATAAAAGTCTGTAGTGATGTACCAATTTTTCTCTGGTCTCCACCTAGCGTTAGGTTATTATGGCAGATCAAAGGAAGTAAGATTTTTGACAACGGATGACGACACTTTAAGAACAAGTGCAAATCCGAAGAAAAAGAAAGAAAATTGACATTCAGATGAAGCTAACTACCAAATCTCTGGGAAGTGAGGTCCAAAAACAACTGCAATTACTGTTAATGGCTTCAACCCAAACAAAAAGTAACTATTAATACAGTACTACTATTTAAACCGCAGTCCAGCATGAGAGAGGTGAAAGAACCGCTCTGAACTGTCATGGTGACACCATGCTCTCTTTCTGCTCCGGTCTCTGACCTGCTTTCTATCTGTGAGCTTTGTTGTCTCTGCCCTTTTGGACTTGTTTGCCTGTACTGACCTCTTGCTAACCCAGTGCAGAACTGTAAGCCTGCTGAATGACTTTAACTTGACAGTAATTAAATAATAGACACAAAGGTAAAAGTAAAGCTTCTGGTAGTATTAACAAGGTTGTGTTACTTATTGATCAAGTGGAAAGAATGCCAACTGAATGTTGGTTTTGAATCCACTCAAGTCCCAGAGCTCTCTCCATCGAGTGAATGAGGTTCCCTCTTGTTTTAGCTTGGTTTTTATCACTCTCCCTAGGGTTGTTCGACATGAAAATATACTGTTGTTGTTCTGTTGCGCTGCAAAAAATGGGATGGGATGCTAAGAATGATAGCCGTTAGCTTGCCAACAGATGGGAACAAGCCAAAAAGTCCATAGTTTGTAGTTTTACCCTCCAACAACAACTTCCTCGACTCCACCTTTGCTTCTGGGAGACAACAGTCGTTATTCATACAACCACAAAGTAAAAATAGGTTGTTGTAGGTTGTCAAACTGAAAACCTATGCTGCCATTTTTGTGGTGAGAGCAGTCTCGCCAAGGCCGTTTGAAATTGTAGTGACCAACAAGGTGACTGCCACCCTGAACAACCTCCCTTTGTTTTAAACCCCATTTTTGTAGAGAAAAATGATGGAAATACATTTGTTCTAGTGTATAGTCTTTAGCCCAGTGTTTCATACTGGTTGTTCAACCTTGAAATGAAATGCACTTAATCACTCTACTGAGTGTTAAAGCTGCAAATTAAGATGAAAGTACCAATATTTCTCAGTTCTCTTTGTTGTATTTTTCCCTTTCTCAAAGCAAAGCAAACAAGATTAAGAATAAGAATGAGATTTAGAATGCCTGAGTACTATCCACAGAAGGGGACATAATCCTTTTATGTTGTTGCAGTCACCTCCATGCTGGACCACGCTGTGGTCAGATGTGGAATCCACTCTGTCCCCTGTTGTGTCTGGCCCTGTTACAGCTCCAGATCCACATGCTATTCCACTGAAGCGTCAAACTATTTGTCTATACATATGTTGATGAAGATGTAGTCGAGGTAAGTGAGGTGGAAATGTGAATTACCTCAGAAACCTGTGCTGAAGTGTGAACCACTTCATCTCTCTGTCACCATGAGGCTCCACAGCATTCTGCACTTAACCTCTCCAGCCTCTGGTGAGAAGCTATGCATCATGGGCCATCTTAACACTTTTTTTGGGGCAGCAGGTTCCAGCTCTCTCATCCATCATCTTCAGCTCATCCTCTTCTCATCCATCTTTCTCTCAACACCCTTGGCTTTGGCTTCCATCCTTTCTCTTATCATGTTGTCATCTCTTTGAAAAAATCTGGATGGATGCTGAGATCTTCCTTTTGTTGTGAACGTTGTCCCGTCCATTGTCCATCTGTTCCCTTTCTTCCACCCATTCACGTAGCTACACCCCCACCACTACCCCTGTCTGCTTTTTCTACATTTACATTTTCCTCATCTAAGGTCTAGGGACTGACACATTAATAGAGTGAGTACCAAGTAAATGGCAATATGTGTGTCTCTAGGGTCTTTTTTATTTCTTTGAATGATGAATAAATTTTTTGGTTTACAAAATGAAAAGGATTTGACATTTGAATGTTTTGTTTTTCTATTTGAACTCCTATTTAGGGCCATAATAGCAGCCAATAACATGTCTTACCTTCATACTCTTGCATGAATTAATTTCCTCTTTAATGTTTACACTTTCCATTTAGTCCATTCCTAATTAAATGTTTTTTTTTTGTGGTTTTTTTTGTAAATATAGTTGAAACATTTGCTTTCATTAGGCAGCCATTATATTGTAAGTCCTCTTAGCCCTTTAAGAAGAGCCTCTCCCATTGACCAGCCAATCAATTATAGATAATTGATTATAATTCACCAGTGAAAAAGTCTTTAATGATTCCAGTGACACAGTGCAGCTTGCACTTGTCTGGCCCTGTGAGTCCCCAGCAACACGAGTAAGAGAGAACAAGCAGAATCCTTACTACCGGGTACAGCAGAAAACACAGTGTGACAAAAATCAATGTGAGACAATGTCCCACTGTAGAAGGAAATGGAGCTAATGTGATGCTGCTGTCATCGTAGTGTGATGCTTCACCCTGCATTATGCCATTCCCTCCCTCCTCTCTCTGGTTCTCTCTCAGGGGTTACACAGTGACTTTTTAATGAGCTGCATGTAACGTCAGTAGCCAGATGCCAGCGGAGAGCCATTAGCTCATATCACAGAGTGGGAACCCCCCCATACCCCCCCCAACACACAGACACACACACACCACAACATCAGTCTGTCCCAATCCCCCGTCCCTCCCTCCTCCTTCCCACTGCCTCCCGCAGTATGTGGGACCAGTGGATGGTTTTAGATGGGATAGCGATGAACAGTAACTGCAATAATAACTTTCTATTTCATTCTGCTGACCACAGACAATGTTTCAGTGTACTTCACGGTTTTCTTAAGTGTTATACAACCTGCAAGAAAACCTGCTTCTGCAAAGCTGCTGAGCAAAAGTTTGCATCACCAGGCCCTCCGATGGAGTTTTACTTCCTAATGATGGTTTAAAATTGAATCACGATCAATACTTGTGAGACAAAATATAACCTATCTAGCCAAGAAAAACCAAACAGATCTGAATCAGTGAAACATCTTGTGGCCTCAGTGGACCTTCAGGGGCCCTCGAGGCAATTCCTGAGGTCTGATAAATAAGTAAATAAATTATAAATAATTAAGTTTTACTATACCGCTGCTGGTTAGAGATGATCCAGTCTATGTATACACTCAGTAGGGTTCACTCCAACTCCATAGACAGTGTAGATATTTCTATACTGTATTCTGTATAATTCAATTCTTGAAAATTCATTTTTCTAACAAAAACAAATCTAAAATAATAACTTCACCTAAATTTTAAATCTAGTGACCATATTAGTGACCATGGCCTTGGCCTTGACTGCTTAGTCAAAGTGTCGTTGACTACGTTGCTACCTCTGTGTGTACAAAAAAGGCAAAGGAAAATAGTAAGCCAACAACTAAAAAATCAGTTTCAAAAGACACACAACATTAGCAAAAAAGCAGCAACTCCTTCCATCTGAGAACTGGAACTAATAAATGATTGTAAATTTGAAGTTATGACAAATGAATCATCAGAATGAACCAATGTATTTGAAAGAACCAGTATTTTCCTTAACCGACATGCTGAAATATTAAAATATTTCTGATGAAATATATACTGGGGGGTAGCAATACTCCATATTCTCAACTTATCACATGTGCAGATCCAATTCAGTGCTGAATATATAACACTTAGAAGTATCATGTGTTAACAAATCCTGATACACCTTGTTCCTCTGTGCCATAGAGCTCCACTGTTGTCTAATAGTTATTGAAAGGGTGAGCCACACTGTTGGTGACACACTCCTCCTACAAAATAAACTACAGTGTGTGTGTTAACGGTAAACATTAACACACACTATTTTACCCTGTTTGAGAAAAGTTTGCTAAAACCACAGGGACAAGCTGTTTTAGGAAATCACTGAGCCTTTTTTAGAAGTGAACTTTTATTAAAGATTTACATCTTCAGTTTGAACCCTTCAGTTTGTGGCCAACAGCCACAGACAGGGTGGGGAAGTAAGAAAGTACTGAGAGATGGACTCACACGTGGTTGGTTTTGGTCCTTTCATGGTATTTGCTGACAATAAAGAATCCAAACTAATGCCACATATGAGCTGGATCTGGTCTTTAAAAAGTCAAATCACTACCCTCTGTTCCTCTCACCTCCATCCATCTTGTCCTCCCACCCCCCCTTGCATCCTCTGTCGAGATCCTCAGCGCTGCATGGCTAGAAGTGCCTCACTGAGCAGACACTCAGCCCAAACAATGAGTCCCAGCTGGGATTTCAGCGTGTACTGGCTGACTAGCTGGGACAGGATGGAGGGGCTGGAGGAGAAAAGGCACAGCAGGGGGTGGAGGTTAAAACAAGCACATCTTTTATTAATTGGGGGAAGCCTTTAAGTGATCTTTATTAATCATTCACATTGTGCGTTTCATTACAGCCGCTGTCACTGTGCCTTGGTTTGAATGTCAAGAGAGGGCCGAGGGGGCATGTTAATTAACGTTCATGGCTTTGATCATCAAATTCTTTGTTTAGAGTTCATTTTATTCAATTATTGCCACAAAAACCTACAAACCTGCTTAATTGATGGGGCAAAAGTCAAGCAGTTTATTTATTGTTTGTATGATGACTGCTATTGCTGTTGACACATGGTGGAACAGATATGCCAATACCCCTCCTTGAGTGACTCACAAGAAATTGAGGAAACTCGGTCCAAGATTACAGAACAAATGGTCCTGATATATTCTGTGCCTCATAAAGATATAGCCAAATGCATTTAAATAACTATCGCAACCACAGGTGAGTTTCCATCCACCTGTTTTAATGCACGTTTGGAATTTGAGTGGAATTATCACAAAAAAGCTTCTAGGCTTGGACTTACAGAATACATCATGACGTACATGAAGCATGTGACATCGGAGGCAAAAGATGAAAATTGTGACAGAAGAAAAGCATCAGATCGGAGTGGAGCAATGAGGAGACCCTAACCTTCTGGAAATGGATACATACACTTCTCCATCCTGACATCTTGGCAGGGGATAGTATTTTTCATTATCTATACCGCTTATCCTTCAGGGTCGTGGGGAGGCTGGAGCCAATCCCAGTTGACTTTGGGCGAGAGGCGGGGTACACCCTGGACTGGTCACCAGTCAATCACAGGGCCAACACACAGAGACAGACAACCAGGAGGAAGCTGGAGTACCTGGAGAGCATCACACAAGCACAGGGAGAACTCCTCACAGAAGGATGCAGAAGAAAAAATTAACGAATGATGTGACAATGATGTGGTGAAGATTTGGTTAGACATTGATCGTCTATCATAATAATAATAATAATAATACAGTGTGTTTGTATGAAATCTAAGATACAACAAATAAAACAACATTAAAATCAAATAGAAAACAGAAACAAATAAGAATCACACAGTAATCAATCATTTATTTAATAAAATAATGTTTTAAAAGGAGAATTCAAAGCAGTGATACATTTTTCAAACCTAATCTCAGCAGGCAAGTCATTCCAGAGTTTGGGGGTCCACACTGCAAAAGCTCTAATGCCTTTAGTCACAAATCATGTCCTGGGAATCACTAGAAGGCTACTAACCGCTGATGTAAGGGCTCATAAGGGGCAATTAGATCTTTGATAAGTGGCTTGGTCATGTCAAACCTTGAAGTTCAACAACAAAAACATTACGAAACATGAGTGGGAAGTTATGTAGAGGACATTATAGAAAAAGCATAGACAACCCCCCCCCCAAAGGATGAGAAGGGTCCAATTTAAATTAGGTTGAAAGAAACATGTCTGAACTCTCTTCACTTGTTTGTCAAAATTGAAGGCAGAATCAAATAATACACCCAAATTCCTTGCGGTTTGCGCAACGTTATAAGATAGGGCTCCAAATTTGGAGGCTAACTGACTGAAAGAATTTGGTGCAGCAAAGAAAATAATTTCTGTTTTGTCATTGTTCATTTTGAATAAGTTTTGAGAAGTCCAGCTATTGATATTAGAAAGAAAGGCGGTAAATTGGGTTTGTTTGCTATGGTGAGTGGATTGTAATGGGACATAAAACCGGATGTTGTCAGTACAACAATGGTACTGTACATTATGCTGATTAATGACCTGACACAAGGGAAACATATATATATAAATGGAGAACAGTAATGGACCCAAGATTGACCCTTGAGGAATGCTATGAGTGAGGTAGGCAGCAGAAGACCGGAAATTTCCAACTACAACAGAAAAGGTTCTATTGAAAGGAAAGAGAAGACTCATTTAGACCAACCCACATCTCAGGATGCTGTAGATGGATGGAATGGTCTACTGTATCAAACGCTGTAGGGTTAGGGTTAGGAATGGAGACCAGAATGGAGCTTTCTGTCATGTCTCGCAAATTCTGTTTTATGTACTTTGGTCTTGTCTCGTGTCTATGTTGTCTTGTGACTTCCTGTTTTTGTACTTTGTGTTTTTGGATTCTTGTGTTAGTTGAACTTTGCCTCTTCAAGAGTGATTTTTCTTTTTTGTTATTTGCAGTTTTCCTCGCAATAGTGTTTTTCTGCTGTGCTTTTCCCTAGAACTTTTCATTAAGCACTTTTTGAACTCGTCTGTGTGTGTCATGCATATTGGTTAATGCTTGAGAGTCCAGTTGTGGCACACTCACCTTTATCTGCAGCAAGGATTTTGTCATTTGTCACATTGTGTGTGTCAAAATGTGATTAGCCCTCCATACAGTATAAGCAGTCTACAATAACTTGTTTAAAATAAGGAGAGATACCAGTAGCCACAGAGCAATTAATAACTTATATGATGCAGGTTCTGAAAGTGAGCAAAACATAATTTAGAATTTTAGAGGGAATAATACTGAGCTTAGAAGAGACATTGGTTTCTAGAGAGGGAAACTGGCTCAAAGTAAGTCCCAACTGTACAGTGACAGCAGTGCCAATACCTGGACCCAAATGCGGAAAGACATGAAAATATTTAACAGGGTTAACTTCAGTTAGGGGATCAGAATCATTAGGAGTGAGCCAGGTCTCAGTGCCCATAAATAAATCCAGGCAATTAGCGGTGGTAAAATCCTTGTGAGTAAAGGACTCATTGGAAAGCCACACTTAAATGGAACAGGTGACAGAGCAGGGATTTGGGGTGAACAGTTAATTAAGAGCAGTGACTTCTTGTTATGAACGCTGTTATATTGGATCTTGAGTTCCAGATAACTGGGATATGAGAAATGCAAGGACAGCAAGAGGTCTATTATACAAGACAGTGTGGAACAAACTAGTTAGTGTGAATGCTCCAGAGCATTCACACTCGTGATGCGTTATGAGTCTATAGAGGTGAATGGGGAGAATCGTCATCGCTAGAGTGTGGAGGAGCGGAAAAATCACATGAAACTTTTCTCTTTAACTCGCTGGTTTGGCCGAACCGTTTCACCCACAGTCACAATTTATCACTCAAAATGTAGGTTAAGTCCTTGCGGACGCAGTCATGTGGGTCGGAACACACAGAAACGCATGCAGCGCGTTGTACAAGCCTCGGAGTGACGGGAGTGCCGACTGAACGCCTCATTGACTGCCATGTTAAAATGACAAAGGAGGGAGAGAGAAACACTTCTCTTACCTGCTAGCAAGCACTCGTTTCACAAGATAGAGACCTTAGAATCCACATACGTGTTCTCTTATCTCCACTGGTCTGCACTTTATGGCTGTGACATGTACCGTTTTCAGTAAAACGGTACAGGGGGGAGGGAGGGAAGGGAAGAAGAGTTTGTGACAGATGCACTGTAGTTTGCTACAATCATACAGCTGGGCTAAATGTTGTGAAGAATATTACCCGACAACATGCAAACATGCGTTCAGTTTGCATGTAATCTGTCCCATTTAAAAAGTGTATCTCAGTCCCAGAACAAATGTTAATTGTCAATAAAAACAGATGTTTTGCGCTCTGCAATGAAGCTGGAGCCAGTAATGTAGCTGATAAAGAATCTGGCTGGAGCAGACACCGGAATTCAGGAATCTTAGAAAGTCTGCTGAAATCTTGTTTGAGCACTTCAGATGGGGGATCTGAGACCATAGCACCCAGTAAGGAAAAAGTTTTTTTTTAGCATTTAATGTTGGGAGTGCTGTGCTCCCTGATTCCGAAAAGGAGCAGCTTCCCTGCAGCTGAACTGTGGACCTTGCTTGAGGTGTGATAGAAGCTTCCAGCTACCAGTGGTGAAGCTGTATGCTTCCCCTGGTGGATGATTAAAAAAAGCTTGTTGTTAGCTTTGCATGGAACTGACCGCTCATTGGGGGGAAATCTAGTATATCCAGGATGTTCTTCATTTTAAGATGAATCTCCTAGGTTGGATTAGACCGATCAGACTGCTTGCCAACAACAGACCAGCCTTCAGTTAGCTCATGAGAAGGAATAGAACTGGCTGGTGTTTTGGGTTTAACTCAAGGGATCTTCTGGCACTGGTGAGCACAGTTTTCACTCTGATTGCAAAAAATATGTGAATTAACAACTAAGTATAAACTTAAGTAAGCAAAAGTAAATTCAAATAACAATAGAATAGCACAGCATTACCACAAAACTCAGACACATTTAAACCTTGGTGAATACGCAGGCAAGAGCAAAGTTTAAAACAGGCTCTGTAACAATTCTTAAAATTAAAAAAACACGTTATCAATATCCCAGCATGTGTGAAAAGTTGCATCACTGCCAAGATACCACAGTCCAGCCATTAAAATTCAGCATAGGAACTGTACCGGAATTGACATCTAAAAGAAAGCATATGACAGTAAGTTGCATTTAGGCATTTAGAAAAAAGTTGAAAACAGACACCTTTACAGCCTGGTTTTCCAGATCCGCTTTGTATTGATATTTAGTATAAAAATATATTCATTTATTTCCACTGCAGCTTCATCTTACAGCATCCACTTACTTTTCCCTTTGAATAAATATTTGACATTTCAGTCACTCTGTGGGGGACTTATGCCTAAAAGACCAATGACGTCTAAACAAATATGACTGCAGTCCCTTGAATGATTCAAACACACACACACACAAAAGAAATGCAAGCATATACAGACAGCGTTTCATCCTTTTTGTAACTAAATGTTGGCTTGCAGTATTTATAGAGAATGCCTAATCTAAATTAGATTTATTCCTCCAATTATTCCTCCAAAATACAAATAGATGGCTTTTAGTATATGAAGCAAGCATGAACCCAGATAGAAATTAGCTTACATCATTTCTCAGTTCATTCAGTTGTAAGTAAAAGAATCTTGTTTGTCCACCTTCCCTGGGGAGGTATCCTTTGCAGGGGTCAAGGGGCTAACAGGATTAGCTGCTAGTTAAGAGTTGTCATTGTGCAAATGAGTGGATGGATACAGACATATCTGACAGTAGATGGGTGATTGATTATGGCACTAAGTATTTGTTTGGCTCTTTAATTCCTAATGAAGATGGCCTACATTGAGTTCTTAAATCTAGGGGAGCTTTCTAAGTGATTTAAAAAAAAAAAAAAACAAAGATACACATGCTGTGTCCTATTTCAGGGGCAGCAGTTTTCAAAGTGTCTGTGTCAAGACCAAATAAGACATACTGGATCAACAAAGCTCGAAGATAGGATAAATCTGGTTGCCTTTTGCACGAATTCAGAGGATGCAAACACTTTCTCTGAATCCTTCAGTATTCTGCACTTCACGGTGCATCAGTCAATTTTTTAATGGTTTGTTCGGATGACTCATCAATTCATCAGGGCAGGAAGTCGTTGCGTCACCAAGTCTTATGCTGTGTTTGTTTGTGCTCAAGTGGTCACTGGTATAGCAAAAACACAGAAGTAGAGCCATGGAAAAGACACTGTTGAGGGAGTGAAGGGCATCAGTGCTGTAACCTTTGAAACACTTTTTCTGACAGGGAGAGAGAGAGAGAGAGAAAGAGGGAGAGGAAGAGAGCATATGGACAAAAGTCGAGACATGAAACAAAACCATTCTTTGAGCATGAAACCTACTGTACCGTGCATAGGTGCATGAATACTATCATGAATGCTATCATTTAACAGGCCTGCTGTAAAACCAGCTATACGGGGTGCTTGTGGCATCTAAGGTCACGGTAACATTAGCAGGGATGAGCTGTTCTAACTGACGGACTCATCTCAAAGATTCAAAGACACCTGATCAGAAAAAACAGTCAACCCAAACCATCATAGTACAGTTAGTGAGGTAGCTTTGGCTGTGGGTGACTAGAGGTTAAACTAGCATGGTAGGTTAGGCTCGGAGTTAAGCTCACAGGCCAGCAACAAAGGCTGTTCTCAAATGCTAAGATAGTTCCCAAGAATAAGCGCACAGTGGTTTTTGTACATGCCTGATGATAATACTCAACATCACACAAAACAAACACTGGATCTGCCTCCAAAATGCAACACACAAGTGTTATAGAATATCCAGGGTAAATATCATCAACAGGCGAGCCAGGCTTTTCAGAGGCCTGAAATGAGCCATCCTGGCATCATCCTTGGCGTTTCCTGCAAGCAGTTGGCTCACTGATGGAAGCATCACTTACAGCTGCAGAGTGGACAAACTAATGGTCCAAGAGCAAATCACAGATGTGGCTTGTGAATGGCTTCAAATCTGGCTTCAATTCACTACCTTACCATCTATATACACAGTTTCAACTGCTTCCAAAGTATTTTTGTATGCATAGGTCAGGGCCCCACACAGTCTCCCATCGATGCATCTATTATGACAGAAATGTAAATAATGTGGACTTCCGGTGGCTCTGCGACGAATATGGCAGCATAGAAAGTTGCTCCTGCATCCTGCATACCTTAACTCGATTTCTTAACAGGCTGAAAGTGATTGAAATAAAACATAATGAGCGGGGATAAGGTAAAAAAGAAGATGAAAGTCATGACACGGAGTAATGAGGAGCCAGAAACACAAAAAGAAGACGACCCAACCAAAGCTAACACCAGTGAAAATGGCGACGGCGCAGTGGATGGGCCCTTTACTGCTTCTCTCGTTTCTCTTCGCCTGGTAGTGGGTGAGGATGCTGGACCTTAAATTAGAAATGAAAAAAGAACTGGTGCAGATCCGACTCAGTTTACGAGACGACATGAAAGCCCACATGGACGAGCTAACTACCGAAATCAACCAAAAAATCAAAGTCGCCACGGACAAGATTGAAGAGGTCGCCGAACGTTTGGGAGGAGAGCATGGCAGGGAGAGAGAAATGGGATACTGGAGTGAAGGACACTCTCATCCAGCTGCTTAATAATCAAAAGTCACTTCAGGCCAAGATCACCGATTTGGAGGGGCGCTCCCAACGCAACAACATTCGGGTTTATGGCATCCCGGAAAACACGGAGGGCTCCTCCATGCAGTGCTTTGTGGAAAACTTGATCCAGTCAGAGCTGGGGGACATTTTGGGTCCATGCACAGAGAAGAGGCTGGGAATTGAGAGAGCGCACAGGGCACTGGGCCCACCGCCGCCTCCCGGGGCCCCCAACCCCGCTCGACGGTGGTACGGTTCTCACGGTTTACAGTTAAAGAGAAGTTCCTACAAGCTGCTTGGAAGAAAAAGATTCACGTTCAGGAGAGGCAAATGTTCTTTGATCACGACTATGCTGAAGCTGTACAGCGGAGGAGGAAGGAATACATCCCGATTAAACAAGCACTTAAAGGAAAAGGGATCCGCTTCCAGACCCCTCTGACCCGAATGCGCGTGCACTTACAGTGGGTACAGTCACGTACAATAGTCCAGAGGAAGCAGCGGCAGATCTAAAAAAGCGGGGCTTCACCGTGGGACCTGTGCCAGCGAGCAGATCCAAGGACATCACGGCGGAAACCATCAGCAAACTCCTGCCCTGGACCACAGTGAGTAAACGGCGTACCGGGAGCGCGCACGACTACCAGGAAAACATACGGGAGAAGCTTAGAGGATTTCAGAGGCTCACCGGAGAGGATGCAGAGTGATGGATGAGTGGTGTCTTTTGTCTCCTACACTTATTGGAATCAGTCATGTTTTCCTCTTTTCTGACTTAACATAAATCTAATGGCTCTCCGAAAGTCACCCCCCCATATATATTGATATAATAATGAGCCGATGCTAACAATTTACCACCTCTTTTTTCTTTTGGATCTCTGAGGGGCCCCACTTTGTGGCTATCTCCCCCTCCACGCAGAGAGATAACAGGGAACTCTCTGGTTTGGAAGCTCTGTTATGTTTTCTCACGGTTTTGTTTCTAGGTTCTGTGAAAGTTCTACTTGGTTTCTTTTGTTATTTGAGGCCTGGTCCTGGGATTTTATTGGTACAGGGAGAAATGTTCAGGAAGTGTATTACATATGCAGAACTATAATATACAGTCATTGAATGTCAATGGTGTTAACAGTCCCATTAAAAGAAGTAAGCTGATTGCCAAGCTAAAACGGGAAAAAATACATGTGGCGTTCTGGCAAGAAACACATTTGTCCAATGCAGAACATGAGAAGCTGAAGAAGATGGGCTTCAGAAATTCCTTTTTCTCTTCTGATAGAACAGGAAAGAAAAGAGGAACCGCTATTTTGATCTCAAATTCTGTCTGTTTTGAACTTATTTCCGAACACAAAGACAAAGAGGGTAGATTTGTCTTAGTAAAGGGCAAATTGGAACACAAAGAGGTCACTTTATGCAACATATACGCTCCCCCAGGCAGTGATTTCACCTTTTTTAACAAAATATTCAGTCTGATGGCCACTGAAATATATGGTACCCTTATATGTGCAGGGGACCTTAACATACTTTTGAACCCTAAATTAGACACAACTAACAGACTGAGAAAGAGGAATTCTATTGAAAAACAAGTAAAAAGATTACTGGAGGAATTAGGATTAATTGATATATGGCGGCATTTACACCGATCTGATTGAGATTTCACTTTTTACTCCGCGAGACATAACATTTACTCAAGAATTTATTATTTCCTCATGTTTAAAAAAGACTATCATAAAGTGAAGGGCTGCAAAATTGGACAGAGGGATATCTCTGATCATTCTGGACTAAACCTGAGATTACACCTGGAGGAGAGACCAAAAATAACACTTTGGAGATTGAACACAGGTCTACTGAACAGTGACACATTTAAAAACGAAATGAGGGTCAAATTGAAAACATATTTGGAATATAATGATAATGGAGAAGTCAGTCCCGCCATCCTATGGGATGCGGCTAAGGCTTATTTTAGAGGGGAAACTATATCCAAATCCGCAAGTTTGAAAAAGATAAAAGCTAAAAAGCTGCTAGATTTGCAAGATCAACTAAAGAAACTGGAGCAAACTCATAGCATCAATAAGGACCCTACTTTACTTGAACAAATGAGGCCAGTTAAACAGGAGCTTGACAAAATCTATAGTGAAGAAATTGAAAAACAGCTTAGACATATGAAACAGAGGTATCATGAAGCGGGGCCCAAAGCATCCAAATTACTCGCGACTTAGGAAAGAACAAGCAGAATCTTCTATTCATAAACTTAGAGACCCTAAAACAAATAAGATAACTGCCAGATTGGAAGGAATCCAGGAAGCTTTTGTATCATACTACAAATCATTATATACACAACAAGATAAGGCAGACGAACTAACAATCCAAGACTTTCTTAACTCATTAGACCTCCCTTGTCTTGGTAAAATCCAAAATGAAAAACTTATATCTGAAATCTCAACAGAAGAAATAGGTCATGTAATTTCAGGTCTCAGTGTGAATAAATCCACAGGCTGTGATGGATTCCCATCAGAATGGTATAAGGCCATGAGAGAACCACTACTCCCTTCATTCATTCAACTATACTCTGAAAGACGGGGTCCCCCCACCATCATGGAAAGAGGCGTTTATTTCAGTGATACCTAAGGAGGGCAAAGATAGAATGGACTGTAAAAACTATAGACCAATTAGCGTCCTAAACACTAACTACAAAATATACGCAACCATATTAGCTAAACGACTGGAAACAGTAATGCCCTCTCTGCCCTCTCCTTGATGCTGAGAAGGCCTTTGATTCAGTTGGCTGGGATTTCTTATTTGAAGTTATGGCCAGATTTGGATTTTGTAAATCATTCATACAATGTATAAGAACTCTCTATTTTTCCCCAACAGTAAGGATTAAAATTAATGGAAGCCTCTCAAATCCGATAAGATTGCAACGAGGATGTAGACAGGGTTGTCCACTCAGCCCATCACTTTTCAATCTTTTCATCGAACCATTGGCCCAAGCTATTAAAGAAGATAATGCTCTAGAGGGCATACATATAGGAAGTGTTGAAAACAAAATTTGTCTATATGCGGATGATGTATTGATAACACTCCAAAAACCTGAATCCGGTGTCCCACTGTTAATGAACTTCTTGAAGATATATGGACGATACTCTGGCTATGTACTTAATGTTCAGAAAACCCAAGTTTTAATTATGTCCCCTCACAGGAACTTATGGATAAGCATAAATTTGACTGGCTTCAGCCACACATTAGGTACCTGGGTATTTTCTTAACAAAGGACCCATCACAGCTGCATGACACCAACTATAAGTACATTAATAGGAAAGTATACGAGGACCTGGATAGATGGGACTTGCTCCCCCTTGACCTTGGCAGCAGAGTAAGGACAATCAAAATGAATATTTTACCCAGACTATTATACTTATTTACAGCTCTTCCAATAGAGGTACATCTTAAACAATTTAGGGACTGGGATAAGCACCTGTCTAGATTCATTTGGAATAATAAAAGACCCAGAGTGAGATACTCAACATTACAGCTGCCTGGGGAGAGGGGGGGCATGTCCCTGCCTTGTTTTAGAGATTACTACCTATCAGCCCAGCTGAGGCCTCTGGTATGTTGGTGCAACCCAGCCTATGTGGCAAAATGGAAAGACATCGAATTATCTTTAATGGATATACCCATACAGTCAGTACTGGGATGCCCTAGCAGAACTAATGAGGTATTTCAGTTACATAATCAATTTGTTGTTTTCTCTATAAGGACATGGTTGCAGGTGGTCAGGAGATTTGGACTGCAGAAGGAGATCAGGTTGTTGAGCTGGCCGGCATATGACCCGCACTTCCTCCCGGTATCACAGGACCATAGATTTAAACTATGGGCTCAACGCGGAATCGCGTCCCTATGCCAAATGATTACAAAGGGGAAATTTAATACTTTTGAGGGTTTATGCCAATCATTTGAGTTAGGCAAAGAGGACTTTTACCGGTATCTACAGATTCGCCACTTCTTTTTGCAGGAAATAGGGAGCATTGATTCAGTTGAACCCTCAAGAATAACACATACTAATTGATGCATATAACTTAAAAAACTCTAAAGCCATTGTAGGCAAACTATATAAGGGTCTCACTTCAATGAACAAAAACTCAACTGTCTATATAAAGCAACGTTGGGAAAAAGAAATTAACATAGTATTAGCAGAAGAAGAATGGCATCAAGTCTGGTTAACCCAGTGTTCCACCACCAACTCCTTCTTTTGGAGAGATTTTTGTTGGAAAAATCTGATCCGGTTTTTTATAACACCCTACCAAAAATCCAAGTCAAGTGGATCCCTGTGTTGTAGTGTGGATCGGCCTCAGCAGACCATGCTCATGTCTTTTGGTCATGTCCACATATTCAGCCTTTCTGGAGAGGAGTGGGGCATTTAATATCAGAGACTCTGGACTTAAAACCAGACTTTTCTTTTGCTTTCCTCTACCTGGGCAAAATCCCCAGTGACCTCTGTAAAAGTGACAAATACCTCCTGAAGATCTTTATGGCTGCAAGCAAGAAAGCGATAACAAAGTGCTGGCTTCAGAAGTTACCCCCCACCACTGCCCTTCTTATTAATATAATCAACTCCATCCGCTCAATGGAAAAGATGACATTCTCACTTCGACTCCAGAAGGAGAAGGGGGATAAATACTGGGAAAAATGGGACTACTGTAACCATATAGACTCTTAGCAATCATATCTTTGGTTCTCTATGTGAAATTTTGTACCTGTACCCTCTTGTCCTGGCTTAATGTAATTCATTTTTTCCTGGCCCTCATCTGTTTGTGTTTTTTTTTTTTTTTGTTGCTTTTGCTGCTGTTTATTGCAAAAAAACAAATAAATAAAAAGTAAAAAAAAAAGAAAGAAAAGAAATGTAAATAATGTACATTATGATGATAGACTGAAGAAAATAAAAAAGTTTTTTATTATCACCTGCTCTACTGGTTAACCCTCCATAGATCCATGCACTCAGCAAGACTCATCCTCATGTCTCATCCTCATTCCTGGATCCCTCGTGTTTCTTAGAAATATTAAGCTTGTAAATGCTTGACGGAACCTTCCTGGGAGGTATGCAAACAAGCCATCCATACTCAGACACAAACTGTGCTACATCAGGTCTTTGCCTTTGTTTATTTGATGAACTGGAGATTGACTGTGGGGACACATACTGTAGCTCCCAATTCCAGCAGCCATGAGCTGAAGGTCCATATCCTCGCCAAATGTGCACTAGATCATCTCTCTTTTTCATGACAAAAGCAGTAAATGTAGATGTAGAAGAAGTTCACACTCCTCACTGCCTCACTGGTCATCTTTAGTTGAAGGGCCGATAAGGGGAAACTGTCAAAAGATCACCTCCATGGTCTATTGAAAAGAAAAACAGAATATAGATTCAAAAAATATATAACTTTTTAAACATTACATAAGCTATGCCAGTGGAATGCCAGGTTGAGGGCATCTGAAATACAAATGTAAAAACTGCCTGTAAAAATCATAGGACTGAAGCTAAAACAGGAAGGCATGTCTACATCATAGCATTATTTAATATATAACAAATGTTTCTGTTGTTACTGTTACATACTTCAATGAAGTGTTGAATATCATCCTTGACATCTCTCCGTGAGGACTTGTTAGAAGTATACCTTTATTTAAAAGTCTTCACTACTGTTCACAATTCACTCCTGTGAGTGAAAAGGAGATCCACTGTATCTTCAGGGCCATTAATACATCACTAGAGGGTAAAGAGAAACTACTGAATAACCAATGTCATATACATTTATGCATGTTAATGTGTGTGATGTCGCCCCTATGCATATATCTATCATGTTGACTGATGATGTGAAGTCATTGTAGAAATAATAATTTTAGACATAGCTGCAGGGGTATTATGTCCTCATCAAAGTCCTGCTGTGTTTCCACAAGCCCCTCTTGTGGATTTCATTTGGCTTGTTTACAGCAAATATGTATGAAGGCTGTCCATGAATCAGAAATTTCAGTCACAATCCACTTAAAACTGAAAATGATGAGAATCCCTCTCATACCTCTTAAATTATTCTCATAGAAAACAGTCTTTTCAGCAATACAAATAATTAGCACGGTGCTCCTGGCTTGCATCTCCTCCATGTTCTGAGAGATTTGTCTCCACCTCCTTCGTTGGTCCCCCAAGCACAACTATTTTGCCAAAATCCCCATCACCATGAATAACATACAAGTGGACAGTACAGTGCATACCTAAGTGTTGGCTTAGGAAAAATATAGCAAAACCATAGTATGTAATGCATTCAGAGCTTTTGTAAATTGGGCTCTTTGATATGTAGATAACTGTGGAGACAGGAGGCATGTCAATTGTCTTTCTTCCCTGGCCCTGGATGAAGTTCACCTTGTTCATATGTGCAAAGGGTGGCACCTAAAGAAACAACATGTTCCTTGCCCCGAAGTTTTGCATTGGACATCATCTGAAAATAAGCTTGATGTCTGTTGAATCAATGTAGATAGACAGTACGTGGATGAATACTTCACTGTACTGATTAAAAAAAGATCTCTCTTTTAACTTTTTTCATTATTCCATTCCATTATTCATTTTAAGATGTAATCTTGATCACTGCCTGGATGTCATGTAATAACAACTTTTCTTGCCCTTATGCGAAATTGCAAAAAAGTATTGTTTTTTTTAAAGATGGAAACACATTCTCTGCAAAGAAATTTTGAGCTTTGATACTGCTGGCTTCACAAGGGTTGACAGCGATGCCCTCCCATAGCCTTTTTTGTGGGGCCCCACCAAAATGGTGAGGGTTACAACTTTGTTCTTTCCTTTGGACCAAGAGCTCCCTTTCTGAGCTAAGTTTCCCAGAGTCTTTAAGTTTCGCACCTATGTGCTAAACGCACCACTCGACCCAGCTTTCAGGCCATCATTGGTCAATGTGAGGCACATGATCCTGGACATCCGCAGGTCAACATAAGCAGAGTTCTCCCATTGTATTTTAATAAATGTTTAACACACATGCTGTCCCCTTTAACGTTGAACAAAAGTAAATGATGCCAACCTCTACTCAGTGTCTTCAATATTACTGTGACTGTTAAGAGGAAGTACCTCCAGTTTGATACCCCATCTTAGATCTACATGTCAAGTTAGCAACTCTCACTAGATCTATAGAGAAACACCAGGTTTCAATGCTGGTTTAGCTCTGAGATCCATTTCTTCAACAGCTCCTCTACAGGGAGCTATACTGTCAAACTGGATGTTATAATGACAATGACATTTTCATTACCAAGCTGTCATCCCTTTTTAAGCTGTACAGAGTTCAAAGAAACGTCTTCCTTTAAAGAAAAAAGAACAATCCAGCACCAAACAACCGTCAATATCACCCCCTTGTTGGGTCTCTCTTTCATCATAGATGACTTCTTCTCCTACTCTCCCCTCTCCTCATCGCTCCTCCACAGGCCTCTGCCCTGCCTTTCTTTCATCCCGCCAGAGCTCAGGATGTGACGCTCTCAGAAGCTGTTGCTCATTTGGGAGATAAGATACTGTAGTCCCATTCAGTCACAGAGTAAGAAGTGAAGTCAGGTAGCGGTGCTGAAGTTGGAGAGTGGCTATAGATTAAAGAGTTTCTCTGTTCAAGTGTTTGCAAACACAATATTGGTATTTGTAGTGCTATAATACTGATGTATATCTAGAGTTTACTCCACAGTTTAATTCTTCTCAAAGTGGAAATTTCTGAAACAGTATTTAAAGCCTCTGAAATCTGACACAGACATGAATCTGCATTAGTCATCCATGTTTTCATTTGAACCTAAAACACTAAACTAAAACAAAGTATGTGGAGGTTAAAGGTTTATCCTCTGGGGACTGTGAATGCCCGTCATGGACCTGGTTCTAAAGGACATGGACAAGAACATGGACATAGACGGGGGGGCAAATTATGTCAAGGTCCAAAACATCCGGGGTTCAGGTAGCAGTAGTAGTGGTGGTGGTAGTCTAATTTAGGCCTGAGATTATCAAATCCTATACTGAGGATTGCACAAGGAAAAAGACACTGTAAAAACAAAGTATTCCCAAAACCAACCTTTTAATTGAAGCACGTTCTGGATTCTGCACGACATGGTGGTTACAGTTTGCTTGAGGAGTAATGCAGCTTTATACACAGCAGCCAGTGGTAAACACACACTGAAACTCATCTCCTCCTTCTGTCGCCCTTGTTCCTTCTCCCTGATTTTTTTCCCTTAGTCTCACACACAGTTACACACACCACTAGTCTGTCTCTCTCGCAGTCTCACACGCACACACAGACAGAGACAGAGACAGAGACAGAGACAGGAAGTCAAACTCTTGTCACTTTTATAATGTGAGTTTATCAAAAATCAGATTAGAAATACCAAATACTATTATTTGCTTTTCTTATGGTAAACAATATTATTATTATTTAGTTGTTTTATTCAATTTTGCCAATATACTTTGCTGTTGTTTTAGTAGAGGTCTCGTTTCATCTATTCATTCTTTTTAATTAGGCTTTGTTGCATTTTAAGTACGCTATCCAAATGAAGGGATTATTTAGTGTTATTGTTGTAATTGTTATCATACCACAATAACACTGACAAATCAACAAAAATAAATGGATGTTCACCCACCAATCAGCGAGAAATGACAGCGATGGGATGAGGCAATGACTGCAGAGTAGGTGGCAATAAAACTGTCAGCATGCATAGTGCATGAAGTGCCGCTTCAGGTTCACTGCTCTGCAGACGGCTACGGTCTGTCTGCATATCAAGCATGTCGGGTTAGCATTGCTCCGGTAACATAAAACACAACTTATCAGTCCAGTCAGATTTGAACTGATGACTTTCTTTTTGGTTGACTGTTGGTTGGTGAGCGTGTCATTACGTAATAGATCACATGCTCGCTACAGCGTTGGAGGTCAAATGTGGGACGAGATCAAAATAAATATAGAACAGGGGGCACTTTATTTGATACTTATTTCACATGTTGTGCACCTTATTTAACATGTTCTAACAGTGTGTCTGTGCTGACTGGACCTGGTCAGTGGGCTCCTAATGGGGTTTGGTGTCTTACACTGAAGATCTTTGGAGTATTGCACATTGAACTTGGAAGATACAGTGGCTTTGACACACAGTGGCATGTGGCATTGAATAACATGTCATGGCATAACTGAAATGACTCATTTGCACAGACACTTGCCTGAAATGTGGGAAAATTTGAGTCCACGTCTGATCTTGATGTTTTAGTGCCGAGACTGTATAGAATATTCTTCAAAGCCAATGTTTTTATTGGATCTATTAGAGTTATTCTTTTATATTTTTGTATGGTTACTTAACTAAGCAACTTAACAATCAAACTCGATTACACTGACCTCAGACTAACTCGAAAAGTACATAAAAACTACATAAATACATGGTTTAAAAAATAGGAAGAAAAAAAGAGACCAGAAAACATGGAAGATGAAGTGTCACACAAACAAGAAAACAGAAAATGATTTCTTCTTTGGGGAATTTCAAGTGTATTAAGATACTTTTGCTGTAATTCAGGTTCGCTGAGTTTTGTTCCGAAGTCGAAGAGCCATGGCAGCAAAAGCGTGATCTCTAAATGGCAGACAGATCTGATCTTAGGATCTGAGGCTCCTTACAGTCGTAAGAATGTACAACTAAAACCTGAAATCAATCGTTAGGTTAGCAGGTGGCTGATGCAGTAAGGATGAAAGTGATGTGTTTTGTGATCACAGTCGTTCTTAGTTCTGGACCAGTTGGAATTGAGCTGATGTGATAAAAAGCATGAATGACTTTTCCTAAATCCTCAGTTTTCTGCCTGATAGATTAGTGACTCTAACACACTTCATCCATTTCTGTGCGTGACATTAGAAGATGTGCTCGCTCTGACAGATCAATGCCTGTGCCCCTCATCTTCTCTCTGTCCAGATAATGGGGTTTAATGGGGCTGGTCCCCAGAGACCTATCCAGTATAAGATTTGGGGAGGTTGCTCAGGGATGGAGGTGGAGTGTCTGCCATGTGTTAGTTTTGTGGAAGAACCTCTGTCACAATTTAATTAGCATATTTGATTGACGGGGTCACATTGCGGTATTAATCAGAATAAGGTTACACTGCAGACCATCTGCACATGGACCAAAAGTGAGTGAGGTCTCCATCTCTATCGCTCCTTAGAGGAAATCAATATGCACTCTAGTCAATGGACAGACAGGGTGTCTTCACTCTTACATTAGAACATCACCATAAAACTGAACTCTCTTTAAACACAATGGCAGTACTCATTTTATCCTGAAGTTCAACGGAAATTAAATGGCATTGTTTTTGTCCGCTATAGCGCAGATCTCCTCTGTAAATCACTTGTCCTGTGCTCTCCTTTGAGTCAGTTTTCATGATGGCAATAATGAATTAGAATACCAATCTGGAATATGATCCTGCCAATCAAACTATACATACAGCAGTAATGCCAGTGTGAACAACAGCCACATTAGCTTCCTTCTTATCTAACTTACAAACATGAACACACGTCTTTTTTCTGCACCTCAGCTTGTTGGACAAGCCACCAAACAAATATTCACAGAGGAAAAGTGGACTGCTAACTTTAGTTTACAGGCTGGATAGCTAATTAACTGCTCAGCTAACAGCACATAAACAGCACGTATACGTACTTGTGAATGTGACTTGGGTCTGTTTTGATGCCGGTGTGCTCCTTACTTGTCAATATATCAATATCACGCTGTCTGCACATGACATGCAGGCTACAGTACAAGTCTGTTAACATCTCTTTTCCCCTACAGTGTAACACCTGCAGCCAGGTGAAATGAAAAGGAACATTTGTGATATTTTCTTAAGGTGATTTGCATTTTGTAACTTCTTTTTGAAAGGCGCTATATAAATAGAGTTATTATTATTATCATTATTGAACCTTTAGACTTTACAGCATAATTGAACTCTTCAGGGAACATGATCTGAATCTCAAATATTCAAATCATTTGTGTAGAAATTGGTTTGAAGTTAATTTTGGTAAATATACATCATTTTGTCATGCGTTCATTTTTGACTTTGTTTAGCACCAACTAAACTGTTTTCATCCCAAATATAAGTTTTTCACTGACTTGTCATTGTATAAATTCAAACAAAGAGTAAAGCTGCTAGAAATCCAAACTACAAGAAGGTGGGAGGCACTCAGAGATTTATCATATCATCATCATCATCATCATTTTATTCCAGACACATTGGACCATATCAAAAAAATGTTTGATGATCGTAAAACATTTTAGTCAAGATCTCTTCTACAAGAGAGGGAACAAAGCTGGTCATAAACACAACTTGATCACCTGACAAATCATTTCTGATAGTATTACAATACAAGGCCTTATACCTACATAGATTATTATTTTGCTTGGTTTCTTCAGTCCTACAGTTTGTCTGTTCACAGCATTATAACGTCTGTTGGGTGTAAGCTCATGCTAGTGGTACAGAGGAGATGTGTGAAAAGTTCTATTTTGAATACAGCATTTTCATTTTCCAACTACCTCATTTGCTTTTCTCTCCTCACTAAAAACTTTAATTTGTTGGCTGGCACACATTTAACAAGTCGAGTCAGAACTGACTCCAGCAGTTTATCTGAATCTTTGTTGAATTTTGTGTTTACTGGGGGAACATGCCACTTTGTCTGTGACACATACAGAACCATTTGGCTGACAGGGTGGTTTGCTCCTGCTCCAGACAGAGAAATAGAACAAAAGAAAAGAAAATGTGCTCTATGCCTTACATACAAACCACATACTATTGCAATTAACTAATAAAATCTAGCAGGAACTATGATCAAATCAATTTTATTTGAATGTAGTTTATCAGTTATGTCAACTACTGTGGAGTCAATGTAGCACTACATACATAACTAGGTCTCTGGAAAACACCTGAGGAGGCAAGCAGGGCAGGATAAATCTGATATTCATCAATAATTGATATCCACAAACAGGCATAACATATTTTGGACCGCCTGATGTCTTGCTCCACTGGCAGCCTCCCCTGTAGATTTCTCCAAGCTCAAGAGCACAAAGAAATGCTCATCAGTCAGCTGCTTTTCAAACTCCACTTAACCTAATTGTAAAGCAATGCCAGAAAGCTACTTGGGAGGATTGAGGCAGAAAGTAAGAGCAAAAGTGGATTGCACTGTTATCTGGCCAAAATTAAATTCAGGCTTGGCACAATATCTCTTTAGTCTGAGGGGTGAAGATGAGAAGCAAAGGACCAGAAACCATCTGGCAAGTGAAAACAGGGACAAAATCAGTCTCTGAATCCAAAAGACAAAAAAGCATGTGGCCAATGTTGATCAAGGAGTCAGACTGAGATGTGTTTTCTCCTCAGCTGCTCCACCATTACTAACTTTCTATTGCCTCCACTTTAGCCTTGAAAGGTGGTCCTTCATTTGTTATCGATAAAACACTTTATTTTTTTTCCTGTTTAAGGTGTCCCTGGCAGGAGTTTATTTATTTATTTTTTAACAAACAGCTTGAGGTGTTTGTCCTTGTCTATTTTGTAATGCAGTGACTGTGATAAATTACTTAATACATATTTTAACCAGTTCTCAGAGTTGTTCTCTTTGTTATGATTCATATTATGATTCATATCATGATTAAAACACAACACAGATTTTGGTGATGAGTCATCATATGAATTGAATTATGGGGAAAAAAATGTATGATTAGCTAAATGCCAAGGTTAATGCATTAATTGACACGTGAGTGGTCACCAGGTTTACTTGAAAAAGTAAAATGAAGACAAACATTAAACATTCATGTCATATAATGATGAATATTCATGTTATAAAACAATCAAAAGCAAATTTGGTTTGAATTAAATAATTTTCAACTACTAATGAATGCACCCCCTGTTGATGCTTATATTTCCTACCAGTTTGAAATCCCAGAAAACCTCTGAAAATCACAAACAGAATATGAGACCTCCCAAAGTCAGCACCAAACCTTAAATGGTTCCTTTTCAACACTAAGAAACAAATACTTTGCCTTCTGGCTCAGCTCTTTTTTACAGCAGTGCAGTACAATGCCTGCATACAATGAATTACTGCTGATGCATCACCATTCCACCTGTTGATCTCACATTTTCATTTTACACAAACTTGTAACCTCTTGCTGTTGGATGGCCTCAGACTTGGAGGTACTGACCTTCATCCCAAACAGCCTCACAGTCAACTGTATATCGTTCCAGTGCGTGCTGAAGGTCATTGTGATCTGATGAAGCCAACAAAATCACATCATCTGCAAAGAGCACAGAAGCCATTGCGATTCTATCCATGAAAATCACTAACAGAATATGTGACAAAAGACACCCCTGGCAGAGCACAAAACTCTCTTTGTTTGTATTCCTACTTTCCAGCACCTTGATGAAAACTTTCTGAGGGAGGCTGAGCAGCGTGATACCCCGATAACTGGAGCTCACCCCCTAGCAAATCACCTAAACCTCCTTCAAGCCAACTGAAAGTCCCTCTCCATAGCCTCCCCAAACACCTCTGACTATTTTTGCTTCCAGCACTGCTGCTCCGTATAGATTTCTTCTCTCTTTTATGATTGCATTCAGTGTTTCTCACCAAACTTAATGTATGTATTAAATTGCAGACTTCTTCTTCACTGTTGTTGTAAATTCATTTTGACATTTCTTAGTGCATCAATGTAAATCAGTGCAATAGTGTGAAACCAGTGGCTGGATGTGAATTATGCTGCCTGAATGCTTCTGTCTGTGTGTGCACAATGCAAACAAAATGGGGTCCCTTCCATTAAATTATTGCTAGACAGCACTGCTAGTCCTTTACTAAGCCCCACCCTCCTCAACTACTGTTGGTAAATGTAACACTCCAAATTCACTGTAGAAACAGTGGGTCTATAACAAAAGCAGCTTCTCCTACTTGAATGATGACTGTTTCTAAGCAAGCATAAGCTGAAGACAGCACTATATCTTTTGGATATAGCACTAATACAACACTTTCCAACTCAGAATGATTCTCATACCTACCAAGAAGGGTTATGCTCAGGAACATCCCAAGTTGTTGGACACCCATGGGTGGGGGGAGTTAACAGGACAACTCATCTAAATGCTAATTGTCTTCAGACAATCAGAGGATGTTAAGAGGGGAGAAACCCAGGAGGGCAGCAAAGAGAAGAGAGAGAAAGAAAGAATATTATCCAATGCAGACAGTGACATTGAGGATACATATGACTGACACACTTATTGTTGTCCAAACACTCTGCTCTACAGAACACACTCTGGTTTGTTTCTTCTGGCCATTTTAAACCCATTTTAACTTTCATCTTCAAGGCCCCGTTTTATCCCGCAGCCTCTCTCTCTGTCCTGCAGCGAAAATGACATGTTTTGTGTTTTTCCAATCTCCAAAGCAGACAAACAAAGCAGCTGACCGTTCTAAGATGGGAAGAGCAATACTGGCTGCAAACAAATCTCCCTGCTAGCAATGTAACTCAAGCACACGGAGGCTTTCTCAAACAAACAGGTGGAGATTGCTTTTTTTAAAAACATTTTCTTATTATTTTTTTTTGATTTTTACTATTGTTCCTCTCTTTTAGCCAAGTGGGAGCTGGTATCTCAGCAGTCAGCTTCCCTGGCAACTTTTCAGTGAAAAATACAAATGACACAAAACAAAGATACATGTCATTAACATCTCTTCCTACCACCAAAGCATTTTTGACAACAGTACTGGACTTGAAATTTCTACACAATGACCCTAAAAAATGTAGACAACTAAACCTGTAGGTCAATAAAGACATTTTAGACCCATATTGTAGATATGACATGTGGATGTGACATCTGAAAATATGTTAATGTTAACAAGCATTCTGTCTGGCATGTAAAGCCCCCAACATTCAGGAGTGAAGAGCTAACATCGCTGAATGCTGAGATTCAAGGTAGGCTGGACTCTCAGACCAAGTGCAGCACAACCCAACTATGAAACGAGTGAACTGTTCAAGCCACATGTTTGACATATGTGGATAAGGGTATAGGTATGTAGTGAAGAATTTGTTGCTGAGTTATCAAAGAACTCAGGTGGGCTTGTAAAAGAAAGACAGAGCTTCGAATTGAATGTGAACGAGTCTAATATGAACAGATTTATTGTCGTTTTCATTGACAAAACTTCAATAGCAATGAAAGCTGCAAGCACTAACGATCGGGCCCTCGCATCTCCACACACAAGTGCACAATTTAGAACCATCCAGATCTTTTCTGACCAAATTTGCTGTGCTTAACCTGCTAGAAAGGCAGACATCATAGTACAAAACATGTCATATAAAACATGGCTCAATATCCCACAGAGGGAACCAAAAGACTGACACCAGTTATCACAGTTACCAGTTATGCACAACCACCAAAACACACACAAACACCTGACTGAAACAGACACACACAAACAAGACTGAAAACCACAGAAGTGATTGTGTAGTTACCCCCACCAGATGGGGGAAAACACGCTGCAAGAAAGGAAGGGATAGGCAACCTGGCAGTAGCAGGTTCCTACAATGTGAATGGACCGAGACAATGTTACTGAAAGCTCATGCATTCAGTGGATGGCTTTCAGATGTGCTTGTCAATTTGCCTTTTTACAGTGAATATTATTTCAGGCTATGTTAACTCATGACAGATCGAGCGTTCTCAAATCCTCTGTCTAAGCAGACACACAAGAAGGTGATTTTAAAAACACAGAGAGAGAGAGAGAGAGAGAGAGAGAGAGAGAGAGAGAAGGGAGCTGAGTGCTAGGAAGTATCTCAAATTTAAGGAATTTCACATCTGTGAATCACAAACAGCCCTGCAGAGAAGCCACGAGGCCTGACAGTTGGTTAGGATTGTGATGAAGTGCTGAAAGCCTCTCTGGGGACCGGGAGAAAATGTGTTTATGAAGATGTGGCAGCCATATGCCTGTTCCTGTATGTTGTTTACAACATGCTGAGACAGCAGGGAGCTGAGACAGTTGGATAGAGGCAGGGAGGGGGGTGTGTGTGTGGGATCTTTGTGCTCCTGAATATATCTGGGTATGAATGCTGTTTCAGATATGTGAAAAGAAAGAAATGATTGTCTGGGAGTGCCATGCTCAATGAGTCCTCAACAAAGAGGGGTTCCTTCAGCCTTGCGGGGGTTGGGAAGTGAGTCAGTAAAACCTGTTCATTTTCTGACAGTTGGGGCATCTCCAAGGTTAAGATGGACATGAACCTCTCCCAGTTGAATCCTCTTTAAAAAAAAAAAAAAAAGATGTGCTGGACTGCTGGAAATATCTTGTTCTTTGAAAAGAAGTCAAACGTACAATCCTTTGGCCATAAAAATGTAAGGAAGTAAGTGAAGCCAGCCATGACTCCCAAGAGACATTTTGTTAAGAAACAATCACCAAACCTGATAGGATATAATAATGATTAATACTGTTGGTTATGCAGAGTTTGGAAGCACAGTTACAACTGAACTAATTGAACTAGATTGTTTTAACTTCATGATCATAGATATACGTTGATTGACTGATTCTTATTTCAGTGTGCGATGTATCAACACCCACAAGGATGTTCTGCTGCATCGTTTTGACTCTGATGCAATGAGGTATTTATCTTAATCATTTTGGAACCGATAGTGCTCATTTTTACACAGTTCTATTTGAGAGCCACGTAGAGCATATAAAAAAATAAAAATAGACCAGCTACGTAAAGACAGAGATGAACAGTGCAATGCCCAAGTGGGTGTGCACGGCTTCCATGGCCTGTGGTGTAGCAGCTTCAGTTGAATATACTGGACACACTCTGCTGTGGTCATGCTATGGCAGGAACAACATGTCACGTCTGTGCCCCATGTATTTTGGTTGTGAGACTCGTGGGTATCAAAGTATTTAGAGCTGTTAGTCACACTAAGTGACTGAAAAATGTCATTAATGAGAAATTACATTGAAATAATTAAAGCCTGTGGCTATGACACAAATATTTGTATTGGCAGATTTTTAAGGACACTTCAGAGTTCTTTTTACTGTATTTAAGGAACTATTGAGGGTATTGAACCTTCAAATGTTAATTTACAAAACAACTTCTCAGAACAAGCAGGACCTGGGGCAAAAGCTGCTCTCTCACATCCCTTCTCAGTCTGATCCAACCTTCAGGTCTCTTCTCATTGACATTAGTATTGTTATATAATCAACAACTTAAACCTTGGCGAGGACACCGTGATAACTGAGATGGAGGGATATAAGAAGTTAGTGCTTCTCTTCAAGGCTGTTTTATGGATCAGGCAGAGCATGTCCTAGCAACTGTCCTAGGGCCCCATTCCCTCAGGGGCCTCAACAGACCCCATGTTCACTGTTCACATGGTTTGTGTGAATTTAATTCATTCCAAAGTTATGCACCAATAAAATACATTGTCAGCTTAAATGGTACCCCTTTGAGTTTTTGACCATATAGTGTCCCCTCTCCATATACAGGGCAGATGATGTTATTGGACACCAAAAACTTAAAAAAGGATATTCAAGAAGCAGAAGATGCAACAAAAAGTTTACTAAAACAAAGGCAAAATGAAACTTTAACAAAACCAAATTAAGCTGAAACACAAAAGAACTCAGACCTGCAGCCTCACCGCAAGCTGCCAACTCCTCACTACCCTCAACTGGAGTGAAGCACCTTTTGCCATCTCAGCCTTGCCTAATTGGAACCTACCACCTGGCAGGTACAGGGTGACATAACTGAGCTCATATCAACAGCAAACATGATAATTAACAGAATATTGTGAGATTTTCAGTTTCAGCTGATCACAATTTTTCCATGGGCACCAACACACACTGACAACGGCACCAAATTTAATAGAATGTCCTTTACAACAGAACTATCTTAGCCATCTTCCTACATCCCAACAGTGTCCATCCCCTCCCAGCTAAGAGGACAGAAGGACTCAAACTTGTTCTCACTTTCCCTAATTGAGCAGCTGATCTACCCCAGTAGACCAAAACATCTCGCACACACAATAGGGGGAAATCATAATCTTATGAAACAGCAATATATAACCTGGTCGATAATCTAGCAAAGAAACATTTGACTCAAACTGAAAACAAGACAGACAGAATGTAGACAGAATGTAAACAACATTTTATTGACTAAAAACCCCCAGGACTCATTTACAACTGAAGTACCTTGATTTGCTATTATTGTGCTCACATGATGTATATTTAAATCTGTTACATTTCTTTACTTGAAGGATACTTACTCTATGCG
The DNA here is from genome assembly GCF_042242105.1 of Pempheris klunzingeri. Classification (NCBI taxonomy): domain Eukaryota; kingdom Metazoa; phylum Chordata; class Actinopteri; order Acropomatiformes; family Pempheridae; genus Pempheris; species Pempheris klunzingeri. The sequence goes on from NC_092013.1 coordinate 27,283,695, forward strand.
TCTTGTCATTTTTTCCCCACAGCCCCCGCGTGTATTAATGCCTTTCTTACACACTTAAAAACTTTGTACTGATAGTTACATTAGAGTGACAGAAACTCTATCTATGAACACAAACCCCCCGAGGACTCTACTGCCTTAGAAATATAGTGATTTATTATGAATTTTGCCCTTTTTGAATAGTATGTCTTGGCTTAAATAAAGATGACAAGCAGACAAGTAAGTTCTTATCATATTTGATTACACTATTGATTTTCAATATGCTTTTTAAGAAAGTTTTAGTTTTGATTTGTCTGTTCTTACTAGAACACACCATAGGAAAAGCAAAGGTGTAATGAACCATAATAATGGCTGCATTCCAGACAAATCAAAACTAAAACTTTAGTAGAGGTTTATTTCTCTGAACACAATCATTGCAATCAGGTAAAACCATTAAGTGTGATGCGTGATTATCACATGAGAAGCATTAAACTGGGGGTGAATCTCAGCCAACACTTCTATTCCTCCATCAGTCCTGTTTAGGGTAGCTGACTCTGTCTTCAGTCGAACGATGTGAGGACTGATGGCCCACCATGGTCACGGCACTAGCCCTGGGCTAAGGGAGCCTCTCAGGTTTCTTGCCAGGCTTTTAGCCATCATTAACATCAGCCATATTGATCGAGCTGCTCTGAGCAACAGATGGACGCGGCCTTAAGGGAGAGCAGAGTCTGGCCTGTCTGTCATTCACCACTTGGGAGTATGATATACAGTAAAGCATCACCAATGGTGGACTCATCTAATCAATACAAGGTGTCAATGATGGTGATGAGACCCACCCTTGGATATGAGATTGACTTAACAGATGCATAGAAAAGCTATGGAAAGGGACATTTTTTATTGTAAATGGAGAAAAGGGAACACACTTTGACAAACCATAGGAAAAGCACAGGTGTAATGAACCATAATAATGGCTGCATTCCAGTTAAGTGGTCCAGCTCCAGGGTTCTGGTATTGTTCCTGTTGGCTCACTGATGGCTTATGGAAAACTGGAATGACACATCATTAATGTTATTAATTACTGTGAAAAGGATCTGTAATGAGTGCCCCATTGTCCTAACAGAGAATTGGCCTGTAGTTATTGTGCTAAAATGTACTCAAGTAGGTGAAAATTAATGCTTTTCCCAGCACAAAACCTTCGGAGCATAAAATTAGAGTATTCCACATTTTCAGAAGATTCACCAGCGAAGGGCTGACAAGTGTGAACATTGGGAGAAGATGGGATTTGTCACATTTTGAAATATATGTCACTTGAATGCACAATGTTTTGATGCTTCTTTTGTCTTCTGTTATGTGGCCAGCTGTCAAGGCTTGCAAGAAAGTAAGACAGAGAGAAAGCTTTACACCACATAACTACATGAGAAAACTCCCATGTGCTTATTCTACAATTTGTTACATTTTTCTAGTACTGCTGGGCTTGAATACCATGTTGTGTTACAAAACAAACATGTCACAAGCCAGACTTTTTACAGCTCCCTTACCCTCCATAACCCTCATAGTGGTGCTGCTGGCTGATGGTATTTCTGTCCTCTTGGTGTGACAAACAGCTAATCTGTATTTTTGCTGCAGTTTCAGTGTTTCCCTGCAATTTCTCAACTTCGTTGCTTTATTGCAAAAGGAACTTATAGTTCATGAAACCACACGCGTTGTCACATGTAGAGCTTTCCTTATGGATCATCAGTCATTAAATTTAATGTTAATTTTAACGGGGCATAAACATGCAGCACACCAGGAGACCCTCAACAGGTCGCAGAGAGTTTTATGTACACTCCCCTCCAAAAGTATTGGAACAGTGAGGCCAATTCCTTTATTTTTGCTGTAGACTGAAAACATTTGGGTTTGACATCAAAAGATGAATATGAGACAAGAGATCAACATTTCAGCTTTTATTTCCAGGTACATCTGGATCTGATACACAACTTAGAAGTTAGCACCTTTTGTTTGAACCCACCCATTTTTCATGTGAGCAAAAGTATTGGAACATGTGACTGACAGGTGTGTTTTGTTGCCCTGTTGAGTCCTGTTACATTGATTATTCAAACAATAAATAGCGCTGAATGTCTACGTTCAGTTTCAGATTTGGGTTTTGCCTGTGCAGACTGCATTTATAGTTAGAGGCGTAACCAACAGGAAAACCAGAGAGCTGTCCATGGGTGAAAAACAAGCAATTGTGAAGCTGAGAGAAGATGGAAAATCAATCACAGTCATTGCACAAACATTGGCCATAGCCAGTACAACCATTTGGAATGTCCTGAAGAAGAAAGAAACCACTGGTGTACTAAGTAACAGACGTCGAACGGGTAGACCAAGGAAAACAGCAGCAGTTGACGACAGAAACATTGTGAGAGCTGTAAAGAAAGACCCTAAAACAACTGTTGACATCAGCATCAACCTCCAGAGAGCAGGAGAGAAGGTGTCACAGTCTACTGTTCGCAGAAGACTTCATGAACAAAAGTACAGAGGTCACACCAGAAGATGCAAACCACTCATTAGCAAGAAGAATAGGAAGGCCAGGCTGGAATTTGCCAAAAAGTCCAGAGACAAGCCTAAAAATTGTGGGACAAAGTTTTATGGACTGATGAGACAAAGATGAACCTTTACCAAAGTGATGGAAAGGCTAAAGTTTGGAGAAAGAGAGGATCTGCTCATGATCCCAAACATACAAGCTCATCTGTGAAACACAGTGGAGGTAATGTCATGGCTTGGGCTTGCATGGCTTCTTCTGGGATGGGCTCATTCATCTTCATTGATGATGCAACACATGATGGCAGCAGCAAAATGAACTCAGAAGTCTACAGAGACATTTTGTCTGCCAATTTAAAGAAAGATGCAACCAAACTGATTGGTAGATCCTTCATGGTGCAGCAAGATAATGATTCAAAACACACGGCCAAAACAACAAAGGAGTTCATCAGTGGCAAGAAGTGGGAGGTTTTAGACTGGCCAAGTCAATCTCCAGACTTCAACCCTATAGAGCATGCATTTTACCTGCTAAAGAGCAGACTGAAGGGAGAAACCCCCCTAAACAAACCACAACTGAAAGAGGCTGCGGTGAAAGCCTGGAAAAGCATCACAAAAGCAGAATGCAAAAGTTTGGTGATGTCAATGGGTCACAGGCTTGATGCAGTTATTGCAAGCAAAGGATTTGCAACTAAATATTAAGTCTCTTCACGTTAATGTACTTTAAATCTGTTCCAATACTTTTGCTCGCCTAAAGATTTGGTGTTCCGCTACAAATAATGTTATCTTCTAAGTTGTGTATCACATCCAGATGTAAATACCTGGAAATAAAAGCTGAAATGTTGATCTCTTGTCTCACATTCATCTTTTGATGTCAAACCCAAATGTTTTCAGTCTACAGCAAAAATAAAGGAACTGGCCTCACTGTTCCAATACTTTTGGAGGGGAGTGTATGTCCTAAGAATTCATCTTGATGTTTGAGTGAAGGAGAGAACTATTCGGCCTAAATGAAATGAGATTTGTCTCAAGCTGATTCATCCATGATGTTGCCAACAGACCACAATGAGCAACACAAATGATGTGGGATTGGTTCTCCTAATTTTAACAATAATCTAAAATGACATTTCATATGTTTTTTTCTTTCCCAAATTTAAATTCAGCTATTAAAAGCTCAGGGTACAATTAAAATGGTCATATTCTTATAACGTCAGTAAATTACATTCTCTGGCAGAACAAATTCTTGAATCGTTGGGTCTCTCTCTTGATTAAAGAATGTGGTCTAGATCTGCTCTTTATGGAAAACATCTTGAGATAACACTGTTATGAATTGGTTATATAAATAAAGATTGATTGATTGATTGATTGAAATGTCAGCCAATAGGAGTCCCTGCTCTTGTCCTTGAAAGAATGCAACACGTAAGATGAATTACATTTCTGTATTGAGTCACACAAAGAAACCACTGTCTTCTAACTTTATTTCATCATGGCCACTTGATACATTTGTCACTGTGGTATTTCATTAGGCAACATATTCAATTCATTTTCTCGGGCTGCACATCATTCTTTGTAAACCTCATTTGATATAGCTGACACCAGCGACACACACACACACACACACACACACACACACACACACACACTACAAGCAGCCGGGAGAAGATGACACGTGACAGTTGGATGATTTGTGGACGCTGTTGGCTGATTGGTGTGCATGCAGAGCCCAAATGAAAATGAATAGGACAGCAGGGAGCACAGAGGGCAGACAGTGGAGTGGTGCTTGGGTAGTTGTGTGTTGGGGGGACTAATCACTCAGACAGGGGTGATGGGATGAGTCTGGGGTAACCAAATACCCAAAGGAGGGCCAGTGAAGGGCACAGAATTAGTCACTCTTTTAATTTATTTACAGAATATGACTAATAATGGTATTTGTGGCTGAATGCTCGAGTGTCATGTTCATGCTCAGCGGTGACTGTCTGTTGGACCAAAACCACAATCTTTCCCTAACTTTAAACGAGTGCTTTGAGCTGCCCAAACAGAACCATAAAAAGTTAATGCATTAGTTTTCAGGAATAGATAATGTGAGAAAACAAATGTTTTGACAGTTTGCAGATAAACCCATGCAGGTTTGATTTCTCAGTGCTGTGACTTTCTTACTAGATTTGGTGACTTTTAGCATCTTTTCTTGTCCAAAAACGAGCCCACTGGCAGATTTGACTGGCTCTGTAGGCAGGTATTACTGCTGAATATGCACTTGTCCGTACTCCGTGTGGTTGCCATTGCAAGCCGCACAAACATTCACTTTTTCATGCATGTTATTACTTAAGAGCTTAACATGCTGAGGATGCTGAACATGCTCAGCATCTTAACAGGTTATAATCTGCTATGTTTAAAGCATGCTAATGCGTTGTGTCGTTGTGTTATCACGCCACTGACTGCCATGGCATTGGCTGCCACTTTAAAGCTGGCATTTCTTTATGTACCCTTTTTGAAATTGCTGAATGTGTAACTTAATTTTCAGCATTTTGTTCAAAATGCGACATGTTGTCAAAGTAATGCAGGTGTCTTCGTCATTTGCTCCTATCAACCACACAATACCATCACCTGTCTGTTCTCCCCTCCTGTATCACGTTTCTGCTTGTTGCCTCAGCCAGCTATAAGTTCCTCTTATACAGTATATTTGGTTGCACTGTGTGGTTAGCCTTTGACATGATGATTGAATCATTTTGACAGACTGGTGACATATTTATGGTGGAACTGATCACATGATGAACCTCTGATGATGTTAGTGGGGTAAATGGACCATTTAAAGCCGCATGATGTGCAGGGAAAGGGCAACAACATGCAGGATACACAGTGAGGCCACTCCAAATGTAGGTTATGGCAAAAATTGAGCTCAACAAGCTATTGTTTAACCGAGATATCGATCAGTCTGGTTTTTGAACTTCCAATAAAAGTTGTTTTAAAGGAACTGAAGGACCGGGAAGAGCAAGTTGTCATTTAAGTGTTCCTTAAAAGTTAAAGTTATCAGGTCATTTAGTGGAGCCTGTTAGTATCTTTTTTTGGAGCCCTTGTTTTTTGGATTCTGTTTTTAATTGATATGAGCTTTAATTAGTCATTAATACCCTGAACACAGTGAAACTCTGGAGGAGACCATTGAAAGCAGCAGGAAAGGAAGAGGAGGGTTGTGATAAAAAGCATTTTGTGTGTGTGTGTGTGTGTGTGTGTGTGGGTGAGTGTGTGTGTGTGTGCGTGCGTGTGTGTTACACCATGGTTTCAGATTCTCAAGGTGTTTTGGAAGTTGAGACCTGAACAATCAGTAAATCTAAGAGCTAAGAGGCTCAGAGGGGATTGGTTCACAGAACAAAATGCCACTCACATCAAATGCGAGTGTAAAAGGAGAAGTGGGCAGATGAAAGTTCCTGGAACGTAGCCAAAGAAATTAATGCGAAACCCTAAGTGTAAGAAGGAGCGCTTCCGCAGGTCTTTCATTCCCACTGCAGTCAGACTGTATGATGCTGCATTATAACCTGCTGCATCAACTCCAATCACCACTCAACACAGTGTGACTGATGCTACTGATGCACTTTATTTCAACTGTGCAATAATCAACACAATGCTTCTTTATAATTATTGTATTACTGTGTATATAATGTTTTATATATTATGTTTATTTAATTTCTCTTTCTTTTCTTGAGCTGCTAGAACAGTGAGCTTTCCCCACTGGGGGATCAATAAAGTGTCTCTTATCTTATCTTATCTTTAATGGTAACCACTCAGAGCATGCGCTGTCATTTTATACCTAACGTGACTGTGACTTGATAAAAAACATTTGGTAATATGACTGTAACTTTCTGAAAAAATTATATCAGATGTATTAGAAAATACACAGGAGCACTCTTTGATGTGCTTTACAGTTCTCTCTGCCATCCAAGAAGCAAAATGTAAAATTTGCAATAAATTAATTTTTAAAAAGGGTGGACTCTTACAGCCATGCCAGCAACTCTGTGAGCTTGTATGTAGGGACAATGTAGCTTTGAGCTAAATACTGTACCAACAGCAGCAGGCTAACATGCTAATTGTAACAATGCTAACATCCTAATGTTTCGCAGGTCTAATCTTCCTTCACTATATCGAGTGTTAACGTTTGCTGGTGAGCACTGAACACAGAGGACGGCCGAGGTAGATGAGAGCGTGATTAGTGTTTTTTGGTCATAAAACGGACTAAACGTAAGAATTAGACACATTAGGCTCGTAACCTGATGATGGCATTAGATGAAAACAGGATCATCAAAGTATTCATTATTCATCCCATGTCGTGAATGTCAGCACAAAATTTTATGCCAGTTCATTTGATATTTTTTTTATATGTTTCCATCTGGTACAAAATACAATTATTACAACACGTATAATTATTATGCTCAATTCTTCTTCTTCATCACCCTGATGAAGAAAAGACAGCCTGTTTATCCATACAAAGAGCTCAGTGAGCTTTACTTTGATGGACTGGGCTACTTATATTTTGAAGAAACTTAATGGGAATTTCTTCTCCACAGGCCTGTTTCACGGCAGATGTGTTTGCATGCCACAGAAGGGAAAGCGCAGGTATAAACAATAAAATGAAGGATGCTTCAGTTTCAGGGTCCTGCTATTGTTCACGCTGGCTCTCTGTCACACTGCCGTGACTTACTGGGACACTTGGGATGCTTTATTTAATAATTCCCTTTTCCTCCTTGTGATGCAGTCCCTCTCTGAACGCTGAGATCCACTGGCTGCCTCTGTCTGCTGCTCAGTGTGCACTACATTGACTGTCTGAGTTGACACACTGAATTAGTTTGAGCCGGTTTCTCCCAATCTGCATTTTCTCCGCTTTCTTCCACTGTTTCAACACCATAGCAGGAGTGTTCACACCAGCCCAGTGTTTTTGGATGCAGGGAGGAGCCCGTACTCATTATTTAGCCAGCGAAAAAAGACTGAATGAGTGCTGATTAATTAAGCACATATCAGTCTTCCCTGTGACACTGTGACTTGAGTAATTACCAATTAGCCAGGACCTGATCGCGCCGGCTCCGCATGCTGTCTGTTGCTGTATGCTGTCTTAAGATGATGCTGTCTGTCTAATTGGTGGCACTTTGTATGTTGTCTGGTCTGCTCTAATGACCCTGAGGGTGAAATATGAAATGCTTAAACCAGATCGTTGTTAATTACTTATCCAGTTATCCATTACTCAACAGTTTCATTCATTATAGTTTTCTCTCCTGTGAATGATCAGCTTCGTTGTTGATGTATAGGCATACCAGATTCTCAACAAAATATTTTAATATTGCACCAAAACATAGTCAAATGTGTCTGTTTTCCCATGTTCTCCCCTTTTAATATTAACTGGTACAGAAGACCTCACAAGGGAAACAGAGCTGGGTATTATTGGTCTTCCTCCGTATCTTGACTAATGAATTATAGTCTGAACAGTTCAGTAAGGTACCACACATTTAAGGACTTGGACTACAACAGCATCTCTGAATGAATAAAATATGTTTAACATTATCTCTTATAGCCAAAGAAACCGCAACAACATGTATATAGATAACTGAATAGAAGTGAATTACCCAGATTAACAGTCATTACTCATAATAAGGTCTGTTGTTTTTGTAAAAGACAGTGAAACCAGGAAGGCTCTTGATTTGTCGATTGATACATTTGAATTAATCTTAAAGGAAACGTTCTAAAAAGATCTTAAAAACCTTAAGTCCATAGAAAATAAACCCAAAGACCCTTTACTGAATTTTAAGAGTGAATCTATCATCATTACTATTCTTACTTTATTACATTATGAATTGCTTCCTCACTTCATTAAGCCGATTTATTCCTCCCTTTTTTCCAGTGAATTTTCGGATTGGATTATTTTTATCTTTTGTTTGAATATTCAAGATGAAAAGTAAAACAAAAAATGAAAAGTGTTAAGTTTTCAGCACAATATAATTAGTGTGTGTTAGAAGTAGGATATATGTAGATGTGATTTCATTACAGTCTGTCTCCATGCAGTTTTTAATTAGAGGGGTCTCTTTCTCGTCACTGGTCCCGGGGGAGCAGGGGTGTGGAGGGAGGCGGGGAGCAGCACCTGCCCCCTCTGTGCTTCACTTCCAGTCAGCCGTGCGTCGACAACAAAAGGAGACGCAACCCGCCGCTTACCTCACAGCGGACATGCTGCGTCAAGCTGGCGGGGAGAGCGAGAGAAGTACCGGAACTTACTCAATGCTGCCTTCAAAATAAAAGGTTTTGTTTTGACGCTCTGTGGTGGAGGCCTTATCCTTCTTTGAGTTACGGTAATGAGGCGCCCTGTGCCCAATGTTTGCTCATTTGGAAACACAACCGTGTATACTGGAAAAGAGTAAACATGCACATGGACAACAATTGTTGGACTGATTGAGTTGAGAGGCGACAAAATGACCATTTATTAATCTATTTTAAAGAAAATGCCATAGCAGACATGTGAAGACAGATGTGAAGACAGCGGTGCGATAGTCCTGGCATAAGCAAAGAAGTAGCAAACAATTTTTTAACTTGCTGTTCACAACAATTTCAAATTGGGGAAAATATACAAACATAACACAGTGCAGTGTTCAGCACTGTCACATGTTGCATGTTCTTCCTGCGCTTGTGTGGATTCTCGGGCTTCCTCCCAGTTCGGTTAACTGGTGACTCTCAATTGGCCGTAGGTGTGAATGTGAGTGTGAATGGTGGTTGGTGCCCCACCTGTAGCCCAGTGGCAGCTGCGATTGGCTCCAGCCCCCATACGATCCTGTGAGGATAAGCGGTGTAGATAATGAATGGATGGAATGAGTATTGGATGTCAAAACAATGCTGCCAGTATTACTTCACAGTGAGAAGGAATACATCACTGAAAAGACCTCGCTGCACCCTTATTTATGGGTCATTGACTGTATATAAAGATGGACGCCGTGTCTCTGCTTCCTCCTACCGTGCAAAAATGCAGCTAAAATATCTTGGATACGGTCGCTGCCATCATGTGTTGGTGACATCGTTTGGGGTCAGACTTGGGCTCCAAATACACCCACCTGACCATGATATTTCACTCCCATTTTATAGCATCAAATAACTAATTCAAAGCAACCAGAAAGCATCTTTGGGGAAAAGTTATTGTGTATTTTGACTTTTTATTTTGGCCCATGTCCTATTCGTTAACATGGAGGGGGCAATCGAAATGTTTTTATTATACTTTATTATGCTTATGCTTTATCCATCTTTAAATAAGGTTGATGGACTTGAACTTAAACTCAAGCATGTTGCATATCGATACCTGAAACACTGTTGTTAAATATTTACTGTAGTGGCAGATGGGCTACCACTGGGATCCGAGGAATATCACTGGTTTGGGTGTGGCTTATTGATTGTAGAAACTGGTGGGGAACTTTTCATTGTTGTGATGTGCCTCTGTATTGACAGGTATAGATTTCATATTGAAAATGCACATTATAGAAGTGATCCTCTGACATTCCTCCCTAAAGCTGCATTAATCCAGGGGAAGACAACCTCCAAAATAAAATGCGGGACACACACAGCTGGCATATATATATATATATATAATATTCTACTTATATAGGCACCTGCTGTTTAACTTATCTTTGCACTGTTGTTCTTGTTATTTGCTGCTGCAAGTTTGCAAATTTCCCCAATGTGGGATGAATAAAGGTTTATCTTATCTTATATTCAAAATTTCAATGAATACAGTCGGCATACATATGACAATGGTGACATGACAAAGAAAATAAAATTCGCACAATTAAGAAACAATAAGTAACAATATGTCATGTAATAGAGTATACACTGTGTTAGCAGGCATCACAACAAGACTATTGGCTAAAAGAGTGAAGAATTATAAGGATAATTAATGATAATAATGATGCATTTTATTTGTAGTGCACTTGACATGAGCAAATCTCAAAGTGCTACATAAAACACCAATAGGCAATTGTTTATGGGCTTGTCACCATTTTCATTTTCACATTACACGTAGTCGTAGCTTTAAAAAATACTAATACTCTAAGTTATGCTAGCTGGAATTTTCCAAATGAACAGACTGACTAATGATCGGGAGGAGTTTAATTATGTAATAAGGACACCGGAAGTGAATTTAATGTATTTTCGCGCGCTTGACAGTGATGAAAGGAGACCAGAAGGTGATGGAAAGAAAGCAGAGATGAGGAGGAGAGGAAGAAATTAGAGAGACGGAGAGAGAGAGAGAGAGAGAGAGAGAGAGAGAGAGAAGCTGGTCCGTCCTTGAATGCTGCTCGACCAACATTTCGTATCGTAGAGGAGGAGAGGAGAGGACGGAGCATCCAGAGGAGGAGGAGGAGAGACGGAGAGTAACAAAGCTGCATGTGAAAGGAGCCCGGGGCGCCTCTTCCCTCTTCCCTCGTCCCTCTCAAACACCGCGTTGGCTTCATCTGCGCGTCATCATCCGCGGCTCCGCATCGCCGCTGCCCGGGGAGAAGACTATCCGCATCTCAGGCAGGTAAACAAACCCAGAGCTCCCAGCAGACACCTCCACCTTCCCCCCCTCGTCTTAGTCCCTACGTGTCCCGCTCTCCAGCTGCGCACTATGCGCTGGAAAATCTAGCGGCACATGCGGCTTTTCGGGATGATGCTGAGAGCTGGTCCCGGCTGCAGGAGCGGGCTCACAGCGCACAGAGTGAGCGGTGATCCCGCTTCTTACTGTGTGTGTCTGTGTGTCTGTGTCTGTATGTGTGTGTGTGTTTTTTTGACGCAGTAGCACAAGTGCAGCTCGGACTGCCCCAGAACACCGACAGCTAACTGGAGAAAACGCGCTTTTCTCCCGTGGAAGCTGGTGGACGATGCGCCAAAGTTCCCATTAAATCCGCCACTTCAGCGTCCGCTTGCATTTCTGCAGACGTGCAGCCCAGAGCAGGACTGTGGAGCTTTGCTGTAGCCCGTCCGAGGTGGATCTAACAAGCAGCATCTATTTTACTTCCATTTCAGCTCTGTCGGTCCTTAATGTGTGCAGGCTGCTTGTGTGGTGAATGAACCACACACCGTGTTGTTGAATCAGGCACGGTGGGGCTGGCTGAATGTGTCCAACACACCACAGTAACTGTTTCCATGTTGGCTTAAACACAGCTGTACTTGTTGTGTAATAGAAGGCAGTACCTGTGTAGCATGTTAAGATAACCAGGCTGGTGTGACATCCATACAAGAGAATTATTCACCAGTTAAAGCTGCATATGGGCGCTGGGAGCATTTCAGGATACTGTGCTGCTGAAGTGAATGTGGATAATGAGGGTTTGTGCTGTAGCTCTTCAGGGAACTGAACCAGTCTGAGTTATGGTTTCCAAAAAGGAGCCACAGGGAGTCTTTGAGTGTGTGTGTGTGTGTGTGTGTGGAGGTCCTGGACAGGAAGACCACTGCAAAATTACTAATCATTTATTTAACTATAATTTAAGTCAGTATAAAGGTTAAGAATAAGAAGATGAGCAGGTGATGATTCAGTATTATCCATCACTGTTCCTCCATGTGTGTCCTCAATATTGGATTCTTAATATTTGATGATGCTACTGTGTGATGAACTATTTTCCCATGTGATGTCCGATACTTTATTTAACATTAACGCTATAATAGTTTTTTTTTCTTTATCACCATAAGAATTTATCACTTTAATAATCTTTTTATGATAGTATCACTATAACACTCTGATCACTGTCATAACCTCTGGGTCCCTACTTGTGTTATCCACTGTATGGGGACACGGCTAGATTCAGAGCCATTATAATATAATCCACTCATGTGGACTCTTAAGACTAAATAAATGAGTCTGGACTTGTGACACTAAAAGGTTTGAGTTGTGAGATCAGGTCATTGCTCACTAATCACATCATGTGCCTGCACTGACGCTGTGATAATGAAGGTTGTGCGCTTACTTGCAGTGACACCTTTTCCTTCTACTTATAGTGCACATGTGCACTACATATTTAATGGGATATATTAATCATATAACAATTGCATAGTCTCACTTTCCTAAACTACTGCTCTAGTGGGTCCTGCACTTACTATATTTACATTAGTGTATTTACAACATGTCTTATATATTGTTTTAATAGTAAAGTATGAACGTACCAACGGGATGTCAGATTTAGTGTTATCATGAGTAGCCTGACTGGTGTTCCCAGCGTTCTTTTTTCTTTTTTCCAAGAGATTTATCAAACTTGGTTCACCTTGGGATTCACCCCACAGAGGAACTTGAGCTAACCAGTAGTAATTACCCCAGGCTTTAAAGCTGAACGTTTTAACTTTCCTCCTGCTGTCGCCCTCTGCCGCAGTGCGAGGTCTACAGCAGCGATGGCAAAAAGCTCCAGGTTCTGAACAGTTGTTGTCATGCTTCATTTTGTGCGCATCATCTTTGTTCTGATGCACCGCACTGGCATCGTCAGACAAGGCTGGTACGACTCCACTGGACTTAGGTCTGTACTGTACGGGGCTTACTGAGAGCATACATGTGCTGCTTTAAATACTCAGCTGCATAGTTGTATGTTGAAAGACTGTTTAAAGACTAAACACATGTTATTTTATCGTCAATTACTGTAAAAACAGAAATGACATATGTAAAAAACTCTTGTTTTATGAGGCAGTTTATTTGATGCTTTAGTTTGATCACCACTTAGTTTTACACCTACTGTAATAAAGTCATGTGTAGATGCACTGTAGTTTAATCATCTCTAAACTGACTACCACGTTGTTCCTTTTAACTACCATCAGTGGAATCTAAAATGTTAACAGTGGTTGTATTTTATTCTTTATCGCCGTCTAGATCTACACAGTCTAGAAATCATTAACTCATCATGGACGTTCCTTTATCACACCCACTTTATGTAAATGCTCTTATCCTTAATTGAATTATTCACACGTATGATTTCAGTGAACAGATCAGTAAGATATCACATACGCATTTTGCAGCCGCCGACTTGTCAGGGAGTTGGCAGAGCCTCGACAAAAACAATCACTGTAATAAACCGAACACAGATGCAAAGCAGCAGAGGACATGGAGAGAGATGTTATGAGCTTAGAGTTGGAGTTTGGCAGCGTTTTATAGTTTATATAGTTATAGCATGACATACTGTCGAGGCAGGATGATGAATTGTAGAAATGAAAGGTGATAGTTACTGGCAACATTAACACAGGCGCAATGATGTTGCCTGGTTCTCTTGTGACCCAGTCTGATTGTAAAGAAGCCTGATATGACAAAAAAAGTAGCAAAGTACAAGCTAGCAAGATTGCACTTTATGATAGATGGTGAGGATTTTAAGAACCAGGTGTACTTTGGGAAAACTCTTGCTTTGCATCATATCCAGAGTCAGATCACACAATGTTATCTCCGAGCATCCAGTTCAGATAAAGCAACGCGTTTAGCCGAGCTAAGCATGAAGACAGGAAGACGGGGAAACTGCCAGGTTAGCTCAATTAAAAGAGAAAAAATATCCCCTTCAGCAACTCCAGACTTGTCTTATTTGCATTTTTAATGTTCGTGTCAATGAAGTCGCATATTGTCACGCAAAGCCTGATTGTCATAAACAGGAACAGGTAGAAAATGCACAAAATGCAGAAAGTGCTCCAGCAGGTTCCTCTGTACATAAAGACAGGCAGCAGATTTTAGTTGGTATATACGTTGGAACAAAACGTAGTCTGGTGTTAGACTGGTGCTCATGTAGTTATTTCTTAATGTGCATTAACTGGTATGAAGACCAGAGGCAGTAAATAACTGCAAAGAGTGCATAGAGGTCCATTACGCTGTGAAGCTCTAACAGCAATCTGATGTTTGCTAAAGATTTGAGCAGTGCACAGAAGCTGAAAGCAGTTCTGGTCGCCAATCATTTTGTGGGCCCATTGTCTCAACATCACAATTAGATTATGTTGTTACCCTAGAACAGAATTATTTCACTCTACCAAATGGTGCCATGATGGTAACTGTGTAGACTTTGGTTCTGTTCTCTGACCCCCTCTCTCTCAAGGCCGAGAGGAATGATGAAATCCATTTAGGAAGATCATGATGTTCTGAAGTAATCCTTACATATTGACATTATGTCCAATACTTGATTTTACGGGTCAATACTAATGAAAGAGGGAAAAATATGCTTTCATTAATGACATTAATGAGTGTGGCCTAAAGGAGCAGCAGTCCAAAGTCTTATAAGAGTATATGGGCTTTTAATTGCTCTTTAATGTAACCACATGACATAAACATTTTGATGAGGATCCTTTAGAATTACTTATTAAGAAGTTGTGAGCAAGATATTTACTGAGAGGAAGAGTTCACGGTGGAAAATTAAACTTGTCGGTAGTGATGGGTGGATCGATCTAAAATATCGATAGATCGATATATCGTAGTGATTGTGCATGTGCAAACACTGCTTCACCGTGCAAACAGCACAACTTCACTCATGCTCACTTTGCACCCCCCCAGCACTCAGCAGTGCAGAGGGATCCCCAAACCAGAACCAGACCCCCCTGCATTGAGACAGAGGTCACTGGCAGAGGCCTTTCAGAAGGTTTATACAAGTGAAAGTAAGATTTAGTCATCTCCAGCATTAGTTAATGTCATTTTTCAATGAGTAATTGGTCCTCATAATTCAAATTTTAGCAGACTGATTAAATATAATGCATTCGCTTCATAAATTATGAAGCATTGCTCTCCCCTACAAGTAGATAAGCTGTTTTTCTAAGTAAAAAGTATCGGTATCGATATCGGCAGTAATGGCCCTGTATTTACTTGGTATTGGATCGATACCAAATTTTGCAGTATCGCACACCCCTACTTGTCGGTGCTCTCTGGTGGACAAACTATGCCATGGTGACACCATCTCTACATCGCAGCTTTACATACAGTGTATATACATACAGTATACACACTAATACTAAAATATCTGTAATAAGCTGAAATTGGCTAATAATATTGTCAATGTCACGGCATCAGTCAGTATGATGTACATCTAAGCTGAGGACAATGAGCTTAGAAAACTTAATATACTTGTTATCTTGAGATATTTTTTAAGTTTTGAAGTACTAGTCATCATCTAGAGATGAAGGGCTTATGAGCCACCACAGCGGCTCTCAGACTTTGTAAGAGTGCTATCTTCTTTATTTTATTTATTTCTCCTTCATTCCCAAGTCTCTCAGCCCTACCTCTGTACTGTCTGCTGCCCTGCTGCTCCATGTGTCCATATCAAGGATGCCATCGATTCACCAGTTGACTCCATGTATGGTTCATAAAACATGCTTTGAGCTGGCATGGAACAGTAAAGCCTTCACTCAAGCCTCTCTCACTCAGAGAAGATTGGTGTCAGTGTGCCCAGCTTTCTCAACAGCTCTTTGTGCTCTAATAAGGGGTGAGACCAGGAAGGTCAATCCTTCCATCTCAGAAAGATATGAGCCACAGCACCCTGTCGTGACTGCTGCGCCTCTGTGCTTCTCCAAAGTGTCAGAAAGATGTGGAGATATGGAGCTGACAGGAAGGAGAATTCTTTGTTCTGCACAGAGAAATAACCATTATGGCTAATCTTAGAGTGCGTCTGCAAGGGAAACGGGACCTGATGGAACAAATTCCACAGATGTTTTTCTGCATTTGTCATTCAAGCTTTTACAGTTCACAGTGCAGTAGTTAAACAGGCACAGAAGTTCAACTTAGAAATTAGCAAAGTTGCAGGTGATGTAACTTTGATCTCCTAGAAGTCTTGCAGGTTGTGATGGATTCAAACACGTCGGTCTACTGCCTGTACAGCTCAATGTACAACAACAGAATACTCTGTAAACACTTTTATTTCTTTGAGTTAGTTTTTTGTTGATCTAGTTCTGGATTTAAGGATTTTTCTTGGAATGTCATCGTCTTATGTCTGTTCCTACGTCTCATGTCTGCCTTGGATTTTAGCTTCACTAGCGACGTGGCTCCAGGCATGATGACAGTGTTGAAGCCACAGTCAGTCAGACTCCCAATGGTCCATAATGAAATATATCCACGCCAAGTGGATGAATTGCAACAAAAGTTTGTACAGACATTTATGGTTCCAGAGGTTTAAGCCTAATAACTGTGATGATCTTCTAGCTTTTCAACTACAGTAGTGCAATCAGCAGTATTACTTTCATAGTAAAATATCTCAGCATCTCCTGGATGGATTACCATGACATTTGGTTCAGACCCCACATGATGAATGTGAATGTGACTTTTCCTCTCATCAGGTCCATCTACATCTCCTTTCTTCAGTGTTGGTGTAGATGAATTACGGTTGAGACCAGTTCCAGATTTTGGACCGGACTTTGTTCTGATTGGTTGGTTGAACATCTGCTTACATGGCATCGGTTGTTGCACCTAGTTCAGTTACAGCACTTGGAATTACATTTTTTGTATTTATTAAAAACTAAAACTGGGATGAGACTAAAACTAGGCCAGTAAGAGATTCACAGTGTCGATAATTCAATGAATTCTGTTTCATCATCCTGCCCTTGTAAGAAGTCATCAACTTGAAGAGAATCAGAGAGATTAGTTAAGGCAATGTAGATATGTCCAAAATGTTAACTTTGTTTTTATCACAAAATAACCCTGAAATAACCCACTTTAACACACACAGTCAGTATGTAGTGTGCAGCGTGCAGTCAGCTCAGCTTTTGGATTTGATGAATTTTTGATGGGTGATTGCTTCAAAGCTTTATCTCCTATTTCTTCCGATATCTCCTCTCATTCTGTCTGTCTGTCTGTCTGTCTGCCTGTCTGTCTGTCTGTGTTGTCTGTGAAACATAAACACACACACACACACACACACACACACACACACACACACACACACACACACACACACACTATTGTTTGCATCAATGGTATACGTCTGTTGGCCTCCCTGATACATTTACTGTCTGTTTGAACTCCTAACATCTGCAGTGAGGGGCTGCAGCCTTGACTACAGCCAAGAACAACAGCCTACTGGGATACAGAGCAAACAGATGTATTGCCAGAGAGTATTGTCACACAAATGTCTATTTTTTGTCAGTCATGCCCTTCGTCTTAGGGAGTTAAAATTACAGGTATGCATGTGTGTATCCATAACATTCACACCTCTACACACATCTGCCATGCGTATATTTTTCAGGGGTTGGGATGACTTGCTGGAAGGCTCCTGCTGTCGGGGAAGGGTTGAGGCTGTGGATAGAAGCCTTCCAACAGTCCAAATTAAAACTCGGTGAAGCGCTATACAGGGGAACATGCTGCAGACTACTAATAGCAGGACAGCACCAGAGAGCTATGATGCTGATCATTTTAGGCAAGGTAGGGCTGCACAGCTAACCCTCTGAGAATACAGGGCTTGATTTACAAGTGCAGGGTTGTTAATACAAGTGTAGTATCATCCTGCTTACCAGAGATAACCCAAAGTCCAGTGTATTTTAAGTCTACCCAACTAATCTTAGACAATTCTCAGGTGTTCCTTTCATGGAGGAGGTTGCCATTTGCAGCTTTCAGAGTGTGGCTGTAGCCTAATCAGTACACATAACTAATTTGTGGGAACTGAAAGCTGTTGTCAATCATGTTAAATGTGAAGGACATAAATCCAACCTCTCCTGTAAAAGTTGAGAGAAGAGGGTAATGTTATTATGTATCGTTCATACCAGAATGCTTTTAATTCTCAAGTAGGTTTATATTGTATACTTGTATTGTAGTTTTTTTTTTAATTTGTACTCATAAATCTTTTTAATGAATTATGTTGGATGTTGCTGAAGTTTGTAAATTATATGTGCTATAATTAATTGGACTGTCTACGAGGTAGAGAACGGGTCTCTTTTTCAGGTCAATTTCTGTGGATATAAGGAACTCTGAATACAGAGGCCTATCTGGAAAATAAGGCTCATTTTTACAAGCACTACAGGAGTCATTAAACACAACAGCTGTCGAATGAATGGGATTTCATATTAGGAAACAAAAATTCTAATCTAACAATCAATCAATTAATCGATCTTTACTTAGATAGTGCCAATTCATAACAAACATTACCTCCAATTCATAAGAACAGGTCTAGACCACACTCTTTTGGAGACTCAAGTAGGCCTGCGTTCTGGGAGTGCAGTGCTTTAGTAGGGTGATAGGGTACTCTGTGCTCTTTAAGATATGATGGTGCCTGATCAATGAGGGCTCTGTAATTGAGGAGAAGGATTTTGAATTCTATTCTGGGGCCAGTGCCGAGATGCTCGTATGGGAGAAATATGATCTCTTCTCCTAATTCTCCTAATAGTCAGTACACTTGCAGCTGCATTCTGGACCAGCTGGAGAGTCTTTGGAGATTTGTTGGGTCAGCCTGGCAATGAGGAATTGCAATTATCCAGCCAGGAAGTGACAAATATGTGGACCAGTTTTTCTGCATCATTCTGAGACAGAATGGGCCTGATTTTAGCAATGTTATGTAGGTAAAAAGGGGCAGTCCTTGTAATTTGGCTTATGTGGGTGTTTAAGGACATATCCTGATCAAAGATAACTCCCAGATTTCTTATGGTGGCGCTTGAGATCAGTGTAATGCCATCCAGAGTAGCTATGCTTTCATCCATCCTTCCATCCATTATCTTCCGCTTATCCGAGGTCAGGGTCGTGGTGGCGACAGAACAAGCAGGGCCCTGCAGACTCAGGACTGCTCCACGGGTTGCTAGGGGGAAGGCTCTGAGTGTGGTGTGTGCTTATGCGCCAGACGGCAGTTCAGAGTACCAGGTAAGATAAGTGAATATGTTCTCTGTGTTTGAAGGTGCTCTGTCTAGACTGCTATTGTGAGGTTTGTCCTGTTGTAAAACACTTTTTTTTCTAATTGTTGTTAGAGTTTCATCTGTGGAATGTAACAGACTACAGCTTGCCTGATGGCCTTAGACTTTGTATTGGACCTCAAGGCTCATACCAATATCAGTATTTTAATAAGTCTGCTAATGATCTAATGATTTATTGCTGAAACACATATCACTTATGGCAGAATTACATGTTTGACTTAGGCATTTGGATGAAAGCAGACCTTGTCCTCCTAGACCATAAGACCAAAGTCGCATAAACTATTTGATTTTTTTATAATATTACGACTATTTGAATATTTGAAAATCATAATGCATCTCTACTATCAACTCCCATCTACTTCAACTCACATCTCAGTCCAATGCACTTTGTATATAGATACACTAAGAGACCGTATATAGGGGCAAGCTGAGTGCGTGGCAGAAAAACAGTAAAGCTCACATGAGGCATGATGGATCGTGTGATTGCAGCGCCCAGGTATCCTGTGTTAGGTGGGGAGCAGTCGATTCGACAATAGCTCAGTTTTAGAGAGAGCAGTTTTAGAATCCTGACACACACAAAGCTGGTCTTGTGTCTCAGCTTACCACAAAGTAAGGGTAATGTGAGCATGGGTATGGGACAAGTTCAGTCCTGGGGAGATAAAATAACTTAAACATCCATTTTTATCGTGTTCAGTCCTCTGACAAAAGTCAAAGCAGCATTTCAGCTCAGATAGTCTGTCTCTACAGTTTGATTTCTTCCGAGAAACACAATGTGATGCTTGATCTTGCGGGAAAATTGCATTTCCAGCAACAGCGCAGCTTGGCTCAGTGCTATCAATGCAAAGCGGTTCACACAACTTGTCCTTCTTTGATTTTTTTCCTAAGCACTTTATATCTCTTAGTGTCATGGTGCCTATCTTTTATTCCCTTGCTTCTGATCAAACCGATGTCTCCTCTGACTGACTTCTTTACATCAGCCAACTAAGCTACATGTTTTTTTAATGTATTCTAGCAGCATAATATTATCTGCTCTTTGAAGCAATATTTTTTCACCAACTGTGTTACTTAATGGCAGAATGTAACTATTGGTGTGAAGATGTGTGTGATGAGCCATTGGCTTTCACAGAAAAACTAATCTGACAAATCTGCTGTTATACAGCAAAGGCTGAGTATCGAACCTCATTAACTCAGAGAACCATCCGGACTGAACTGTTCAATGTGAACAAATTCAGAGCAGAGCACTGAAAGCACCAAATGTTTGACATAATACGTATCATATTGTACAGTATTGTGTTTGATTAATTAAAAAAGATAGTTGACAGGACTAAACAATTTGAGAGAGATATGTAATTGCGATTATTATGACCAACATTGCTTGATTTAAATTTTGAGCCCATATTGGTGCTGCATGTAATATCAAACAAGAAGATATGTTTGCACAAAGATTAATTGTAGGAGAAGTAATAATATGTAGCAATGTGTTGTCATAATCAAAGTCTGACTAAAACTGAGTCTAAGTCTAAATAGGTCACTTTTTACCTCTGAACATTTGACTATTTGTTAAATTCACACAACCTTCCCTCTGCCTGCCTGCTTGCCCTCTCTCGTCTGCTCCAACACACACACACACACACACACACACACACACAAATAAGACACCACATAAATACACAGGCAAACCATGGGTCGTTCTGCATGTTCATATTTCGCACAGGTGAGCCTCATTCATTTCAGCATTGTAATTCATGACTTACTGTAACCCATCATCTGTGACATTTGAGAAAACCTACAGTTTAGATTATTAGCATTGGTGTTTGTGCAGTCACACACACACACACACACACACACACATAATGACTGTCTTACTGAGTGCCAATACTGTCTGACCTGAAATCTTTAATATCTCCACTTTATGTAAATATAGCCGCCTACACTCCGGGAACCAGGCACTGAGCCACACAGGC
Organism: Pempheris klunzingeri; assembly: GCF_042242105.1. NCBI lineage: Eukaryota > Metazoa > Chordata > Actinopteri > Acropomatiformes > Pempheridae > Pempheris > Pempheris klunzingeri. The sequence continues at coordinate 27,304,964 of NC_092013.1, forward strand.
ACTGAGCTAGATTGAAGCGAAACAGCACAGTACCAACATGAGTGTCTGCAACCTCTACCGTTTGAACACTGGACTGAAACTACCACAAATGGATGAGCATTAACCCATCTCTGTTATCTCTGCTAGATGTCTCTGAAGTCTGTGATTGTCTTGTTTGAAAAGCCTTGGTCTCAAGGTCCCACTTTCCACACCATGTCATAAACTGGTCTGCCAAAAACTCCTGGCTGGTTTTTAATTGGCTGTTAGACTGTTTTTGCCACCGCTACACATCCATACACATGCAGCCAATAGAGGGGGCATCTGAAGGGATGTCATCCTGATCAACATTGAGTAAGTAAAGGTATTGACTGTTATTTTTTTCCCTTCTACGTGGTTTTACAGCAGTCAGTAAATACTGCTGTAGAATATGAAAAAGTATGACTGGGAATGGGTTTACAAGGTGAGCTGTGCAAGCCCAAAGAAATCCATCAAAAAGAACTGACAGCTGGAAAAGACGGAGGAAACCAAAGTTTTTCTAGGGTGGCATTTGAACCATAATTGTGCATTATACCCTGAGTCATTCCAGACGCCGTGGACAGAGCCTTCTGTGGAACATGATAAGAACAGGGCTATGTAATATGACCCAAATCTCATATACCGATATAGGTAATTTCATATTCCGATAACAATACATTTGACAAGTGATAAACAAGCTCAGCAAAGCTCCAAAAACACTGGAGTTGCCTCTATAATCTGCCTGGTGTGCTGCAGTCGGCTCCTTGGACAGTCCGGGAGCCGTGCAGTTTGCTGATTGATATATACGGAGTGGAGGATGAAGTTGTTGGAGGGTGAAACTACAAACGATGGCCGTTTTGGCTTGTTACAGGAGTTGGGAAGCTAATGGCTATTGGCAAGCTAACAGACTGTGCCTCTTTCCCCCCTCTTAGCCCCAACCTGAGAGAAAATCATTTGTTGAGTTCTGAGTACTAGTTTTATTTGTTCTCAGGCATACGATGCTGCCAAGCATGTATCAGAATCTCAATAACAAATCAGTTTGTTTTTTTTCCTAAAATATATGTATTGGTTACAGTGACCCAATGACCCAATGAAAAATGGGGGTAAAAATGCTCAAATATAGATGAGACCAACCTTTGGTTAACACACCCTCAGTCTGAACTCATGATCTCATTTAGCCGTTGTCTATTTTGTGTTTCTGTGTGCATTGAGGACAGTAGAAGGTAAAACAGAGCAAAATGCTATCACACTTGGCTAAATTCACTGGATTTGCGATCAGAATTGTTCTAAAAGACTAATGTGTGGCTCATACATCAGTGTATCCGCCAGCTCTTACCTTCCTGTTCCTGTCTGCCTTCTTCTGGCTCCATCTGTCTTGGTACTGGTTGTATGCAGTGTGACAGATGAGCAAGGGACAGACAGACCAACATTAGCAGGGCTGGTTCTCCACGGGGAATCCGACGGCGCCGATGCCTGACTCCAGGGGTCACGGTGTCTGGGTTCGGGTCTCAGGAGAGCCTTGGTGCCTGCAGATGGAAAGGGTGGGCGGGTGGTTTTATCTATTTTAGTGTTGGCTGGTTCCCTGCTGGGTGACATGGGAATAGACAGACAAGCTGTGTCATCACTGGCAGTATTGCAGCTAAGAAAATTCACTTTGAGACAGGGAATAATTGCCCTTATATCTTCTTCTTCCATCTATTGAGGTCCATACTCTGAATTTTGTTGCAGCAATACACTTTGGATTGTAAAGATGAACCAACAGATTCAGAAATCCAGCTGCACTGATACACAGATCCAAAACAAATTCTCTGTGAAAACCTTTACGAAACAATATGGCTATCAAAACACTGTCCTTTGAAGTAGCTGTCACTTTCTGTATTCCTGTCCCTGTGTGTGTGTGTGTGTGTGTGTGTGTGCACAGCCACTCTCCTGCTAGCTAGCTACATTATGCAATTACAAACCTGCTTTGATCAAACTGCCTTCTGATAAATGTTTAAGAAGGTGTCGTGGGTGCTGACAGTTGTGTTACTGACAGAAGCAGTCATCTCTATTATCATGCCCAAGTGTGCTAGTGTTGGTGTGCCAGTAGACATACTGTAATGGTCGGGGTTAGGGGGGCTCAGCAGTCTGTGTTAGACAAACCACATGGATATCCCCCAAATTTACAATCTTTTATTTTGAAACTGTGTTTCCTTAGACAGTGTTTTCTGTCTAAGCTAGTGAGTAACAAAGAGGGAATTTCACACTAAAAAGACTTTGTAATACCCCCCCGATTTGTCCAACTAACACTACTAAAGCCTCATATTCACTTCAGCTGACCCTACACATAATGAGGATGGTGAATTTTGGCCCCCGTTGCTTCTGTTAGAACTCTATCAGGAAGGGATCTCTATGGAATACTCACATCAACCAAAACAACATCAGTGAACATGATCATGTGAGTATTGTTTTAATATACAGTAGATCTGAAAATCGTTTGCCCGTCCTCCTTGTTGACAAATGCCCATCAAGCACAATTGCATTTTGTGTTTATTTTAACTTAATTTAATTTTAAGTTTATTTCTCTGACTCACTGAATATATCCTGGACCGAATCTGTTCTAAAGATTTGATATCATCTTTGAAGATAATAGTTAGTTTTCAAATGTCAACGCCTGCTTCTCTCCTAAATCCTTCCCAAGGTTAGGAGAGCATAAGCTTACTCCCATGTCTACTAGTAAAGTAGTATCAAATGTGTGTCGCTCAGAGTTTTGGGTCACTTTTTGGACCTATTTCCTTCTCTGACACATTTGATAAGTAAAGGCCCAGAAGGAGAGTGAACACGGTGGTCTCTGAAGAACTTCAATGGCCAAGCTGTCCATCCATGGCCCTGGGTGCATGGCTGACCTTATTCCACCCAGCAGCCTTCTGTGGCCTGAGGTCAGCTATATGTCAGTCCTGTCTGCAGTCAGAACAGGAAGGCTGAGGAGATGGTGATGACTACTGAGAGGCAGCACTTGTATCTGAGGTCAGAGGTCACACGTCCGGCATTTACAGGCTAAGACATTGTTAATACACACACACAGGCACAGGCTCACACACACACACACACTGAGGCTGTGGAGTTTGTCCTTCAACCAGGAAGAAAGTAGAACAACAAGGTTGTGAGGCAGAAAGGAGAAAGTAGAGAAGGGTTTGTGTGTACTGTTTGTTTGTGTGTGCGCTTTTGTCGTGATTATTTTTTCAGTAATAGATTCATTGTTTTCTCTATAGAATCTCATACAATAGTGAAAAAATACAACAAAGACAGCAAACAGCAAATGATAACATTTCGAAGGCTGGAACTAATCATTTTTGCTTGAAATATTGCTGAAATAATTATTGATTCTCAAAATAGTTGCTGGTCAATTTGCTGTCAATCAACTAATCTAGTGCTGCAGATATTTTCATGATTATGTATTAAAAATTGCAAATTATCAGATTACATCCAAGGTGACATCTGCAGATGTTTTATTCGTCTTACCAGCAGATAAAACCACAGATATTCAGTTTGCAGTGATGCAAATCATCGCAACAGAGGAGCGGGAAAGGGTGAATATTTGGCATTCTTGCTTAAAAATTAATGAAACAATTCTATCCTTGGCTTTCAAAACTACAGTCCCTTTTTTGTGTATTTATTCACATACGTTTTAGGTAGGCGTTCTACTGCTTTGTTTTTTGGACCAAACCAGCGCTGCAGCAGGAGGGGCGATCTCCCTGGGAGGAGAAGAGAGAGAGCCAGGATCAGAGCTAAGCGAACACAGCTTGTACTTAAGGCAGCTTCTAGCTACTGCCCGGTCGCAGGAAGATCAGCTGGATGAATTACACAGACCTGGCTCCATTTAAAAGCCCCTTTATCAATCTACTGCCCCTGACGGCCGTACTACTGAGCACCAGTAAAAACTGAGGAAAATATACTTTTTAAAACATGACGATAGTCGTGTAAACTATTCCATTTTTTATAATATATCGAATATTTGATCATTCAAAAATCATGGCCCATCCCTAGTAGAGAGGACAAAGGATGTATTTTTGTAATATTTGTTAACAGTTCTGCACTCATGTCAAGTGAGTGTGTTTTGACTGGGCTCTTTGAGTGCTGCTGCGATGGTACAGGTCTTATGGGTGTGTGTATCAGTGTTGTAAGTGCGAGTAGCACTTCAGTGAATAGTTCTCTGTTTAACAGGGCCGTTAGTGGCAAAAGGGACGTACAGACGCATTATTGTTCCCTAATGATCAGACACACACATTCACAGACACACAGATAATAGATGTGTGTCTCTGTGTCCTGATGAAGTCAGCCAGAGTTTGCATGAGGTCATCCTGCTCTCAGGCGCCACACTCCCCTTGCTATTGGATGGGAGGCTAATAACTGGTTCAGGGTGCAGCAGGCATCCTGGAGCTTTTTTTTTTAATCTTTCCCCTTGTTGGCTGCCTGATTACTGGCAAAGGACCTCATTATGCACTCCCTCCCCCAGTTTTACCTGGGTACTTAGTGAGCTGCTCAACATGTCTCAATATGATCACTAATTTTTTCCATCTATTAATGTTGCAGTAATTATGTTTTTCCCTGTATGAGGTCAGTCAATTAATGTCTAACTTGCATTAAGTGGTGGCAGTTACATGGCGTACGCCGGAGTGTGGGAGCTACCCTGGAGTGCTGATTAGATGCTTCATCTGCTTGTCAGTCTAAATTGTACATTTTTTATCACATTTTCAGGCACGGTTTTGTTAGTGGATCGAATGAGAATGCATTTTGTTTTACACTGACAAGATTTGCCTCTTTTTAATTAACTCAATTCCCAGTGCTGCTTGAAAGGCTTTAGTTATTCATTATCTTTAATGACTACTTTTAACATTTGTTTGTGTGGGAGTTTTTTGATCACGATCTATTAATTACAGCAAAATGATGCACCATGATGATTAAGACTCAGGCTAAAACATGCACATGTTCCGTCCTGAGACATTCTTGTTGGGGCATCTAGCATGATTTATACAATGTCCTAGAATCATGTACAGTGAGGAAAAAACAAGTTCAGGAGTTCCTTGAAGTATTTTGCAGGATCTCTGACACTGATGAGATAAACTCATCAACTGACCAAAATGTTCCTATTTGGCAAATGATAAAATGATCGAATCAACCCAAGGCAGGTCAGAAATACAGTCCACTGTTACATTACAAAGTCCTGGTCAATAGTGCTAAAGGCCAGACTAAGGTCAAGCAGCACTGTGCTGATACACAGCACTCTCTTGACTCAGCAGCCATCAATAATGCATTAGTATACCCAAAGAAGGCTGGCTTAGTGCCATGTAACTACACCGATCAAACTCAGTCAGGTCATTTTCAGGTTAAAGCAGCAGCAAGAACATCTAAATAGGAAGAGTGATGTTTACCCTGCTATGATTAATATTCACAATGTTCTCAATTAGCATATTGTTTAAAACAATGCAACATGAAACCTTGGGCTTGCTAGTTGGACGCACGTTTAGCGGAGAACATCAGCGTGCCACTGACTTGTTATCTTGCCCTGGTGTATAAAACCAGGATTGAAGTCACTCGGTCAAATTCTCCAGCAGGATTAAAGGGTCTAAAGGACACTGTATGGAGAATGTAAAGGACAGGCCTCTGGGCCCTGGTCCTTAAATGTGAAGTCAACTCAATGCCGCAAGCAGTGTACCAGTAGGCTCAGGCTGATTCTTATGAAACGTTTTTGAAAACAGAAAGGACTTTAGTTTTTCCTGAACACAAGTCAAAGGAAAAAAAGCAGTAATGTCGTGCCATTGTGTAGACTCAAGGATACAAGTACTGTGCTTTCAACAGAATTTCAGCAGAGGTGTAGAGAGCAAGTTTTATACACACACACACACACACACACACACACAAACACAAATATATCCCTACACACCCTTCACAGTTCATACATGCAGGGTCCTTACGTCTCAGACGAACAGAGCTGAGCATCTTGCTGACCATCTGCATAGAATGAAGGATGGAGGACTGTAGGGTTGAGGTCTGCTGGCTGCTCAGCTATTTCATCCACGGCTGCCAGACAGAGGAGAGCAGGGCAGCTGGTCCACCATGTAGCCATACCAGTGTTCCAGTCTTTTTAGGAGGATCGGATACGGGCAGATACTGGGGATGGTGGGTAAAATAGCTGATCACATGACTGGGAATTAATGTGAAATTTGTAAGTTAATCAGTTTGGTAGTGATCTTAAGTGAAGGCACCAGTCAGTATCTGTGTTATCAGTCTTTCACTCTGGCAACATAAAATAGTTGTGATGCGCAAACAGACAGCAGAGAAACTGAGAAACAGAGATGATGACAGCAGACCTTCTTTCTAAAGCTACAGGAGCCAGACACCACGCTGCTCCATCATGTGGAGCCAGGGCCTGGCACCAGCCAACATTACTACACAGGCACCTCCAACCACAGAGGGGGGTATTCTAATTAATGACATCTGCAGGGTGACCTGATAAACCATCATTGTCATTGTTTGGCTTCACTACAGTTAACTGACTTTTTGAGATGGACTCATTTTTAAAAGTTAAAAGTTAAAGCAGCTATAATCAGTATTTTGATTTGTTAGGCTAGCATTAACTATGAATAAGATAAAAACAGATCGAATGATTTTAGCATTTTTGTAGTTTCAGGAGGCTGCTCATGATTTTTATTAGCTGAAATGTTCTCTCGTCTGGACTGTCGTGACAGGACGGTAAGAGAACACAAGAGAATGTTCACAGAGATTTTCAAAGAAAACACTTTTGTTTTTTGTTTGAAAGAGTTACCTCTATTCATTCTGTTTTTCCTCCTTTACTTATTTTCCTTCTTCTTTCTATTTGCTCCCTCCTTTCTCTTAATGCCTCCTCTTGGGTTTCTTTTAACTATTGCATAGAGGAGTAGCCAGGGAGGGAGCGGCCACAATGAACTGCAGCTAACAGGTCCTTACTGTAGTGCCACCTTTTACTGTGCCGTTCTTGCTGTTGTTCATAGACTCTGATCATGGTGTTTTGCTCATGACACGAAACAGCCCAATTATCCTTTATCCTTAGTTTAACTTCTCAACTTGATGTTTGTTGTGCAGAAGTAAATCACATTTGCCACATTTCCGCTCGGAGGCATCGCATCACAGTAACAGAGGTGATAATACACAGCAAACAGCACACCACCGTGGTGCACTTTTACACATTTATGTGTGAAATTGTACTTTGCGTAGTCTTGGGCTCTGCTAACCGAGCGTGGTAATGATGCTATAACACAGCGTGATGGAAAGAGAAAGAGATAATATGTGTCTGTCTGTGCGTGTTTGTTCATCAAAATTCCAGTCACGGTGCCAATCTGATCTCACTCATGAAGTTATACCAAAGAATGAGCTGCTTCTCACTTTCAGCATCTGTATTTCTGCATCACTGAATCAACAGGGAGGGAGCCTGCCTCTGCGTGTGTGTGTGTGTGTATGATGTGTTTACCTGACTATCTGCAAACTGCTCTGTCTGCAAATCAGCAGGGACTTGTTTTTTTGCTTGTTGCTCTGATGTGTTATTTGACCTATTACCGAGGTGTGTGTGTGTGTGTGTGTGTGTGTGTGCATGTGTGTGATATGTGAGAGTGCTACAAAAATCTAGGCTGATGTGTATTTTATTATTATTATTGTGCTTATTGCCATATAAGAGCTTTCAAAACTCATTTGTGGTCAGGCTTTTCTCTGCCACAGCCTCTAGAATATGCTTGATAACATATCGTTTGATCAGATATTTCGTGACCAAAATCAAAATTGTAATTTTTTCATTTAGTACTATTAGTACGACGCATTTGCTTCACATTGAATGGGGGAAAAAAATTACTGTTTATGCGTATTTACTGCTTTGGGAAACATGTCAAGAAATTTCAAACCGTTCAAATCAACGCTCTTAGAAAACACTGTTAAATATACTGGAGCAGAGATGAAACTCACTCATAGAGCTGAAAGTGACACAAAATAGCCTCTATGAGTCTCAATATGTTGGTTTACACAGCTAGCACGTTACCCATTACACCTATACATTAGCATTGTAAGGAAACGCTGCATTTTCTAAATATAGAGTACTAACATGCTGTGCAGAATCATCTACAAATCATCTAACACAGGGTGTTAAGGTTGACCTCTAAATCTGCCTACACACATCTCCACACTCAGCCTTTATATACATATTTTACCTCCTTTAAATGATATTGTGCAACTCTAATGTTTATGACTGCATGTGTGGTCCTCAAGGGAGTGTGTGTTTCATCAGCAGATGTCCACACAGCCCTAAAAGCCCCGTGGCCGTGGGCGGTCGCACTCCTTTATGGAGCATGAAGGTGATACAGAGAGAGCTGTGGTGAAGGACAGATAAAGAGTGTGGCCCACAGTTTAATTGTGAGTGTGAGGAGCCATTTTGACTTTTCCTGCTGCTGTCCTTAAGTGGCCTTCAGCAGCCTCACCTTCAGAGCAGAAAACAGAGAGATGAGGACAGATTGCAACTATTTCAAATGACTGAAAAAGCTTCCACCACTTAAAGCTTGAAGCATTCCGTTTTTGTGGGTTACGCTGCTTGTCGCACAGCTGCTATGTAACAACATCACAAAATCATTAAATAGTTTGTTGTACTTTGTAGTAGAGGAGTTTAAGTACATTTTGTGTTCGTTTAATTTTACAGTATAGTTTCAAGACTGAACTTGTTATTCATTAACTGTTGTTATCTGATTCTGATTCTGATTCTGATGAGTGTATATTATATTTTTATTCATCATGTTCAGTCATAAATATATGGAATCTGAGTTTTTGATCTCTAGTAGTGCTGTTAAGCTGTTTACCACGTAAAGGACACATACGTGTATGTTTGTCAGTGACATGATACATAATGCTGCCAATGGTTTCACAGTATTCCACTGATGGACAGATGGGTGATGAATTTCAGTGAATTCTTGCTGACACATTTCACATTACACTCATTTGATTGATTGCTAACACAGACATGTTTTTGTGTGGAGATTTAAAAAACAAAACAAATATTTGTTGTCTGTGATGGGGAACCTGCATGAAAGTCAGGTACCCATCCACCACCCTGACCTCCACACCATTACTTTCCACCTGCTCACACACAGTAAAGGCTTCTTGCAACAATTTGAGCATCATTTTGTGCATGAGAGGTGCTGTATGAATCTTGTTAGTATTAGTAATAGTATTATTATTAGTAGTAGTAGTAGTATTATAGACTGTGTGCTGCAGGATCGTACAATATAAATTTAATTCTTAGGAAAACTGGCCTGGCGTGGGCTTTTAAGATGTACCCACAGTTGCACTCAAAACTGTTCAACCCCACAGCTGTTGCTCTCTTCTCCAGAGAGAGTTGCTCAGACTCTGAGTGTTATCCCAGGCTGTATTTCTGTATTTCTCCTATTAGTCACAAATAGAGAAAACTGATAGTCGGGCAAGTGCAGGACAGCAAGTCAGGCTCAGTTTGTGGCAGGCTTACACTTACCCCACAGGGACTGTTCAGTCCGCGATCAGAAGTACGTGTTAAGAGCCTAAAGAAATGACAGTTTGACAGGAATTCAACAGGGAAATGGTTCTATTTTCAATTCATCTTCAGAAAGGTTTTGCCGCTGAAAACCAACCTATCCACTGTATCAAAAAAATAAAAGCAGTAGCAAATAGTTTATTTTCCGACATTAAAGCATTTGTATAGCAATTTATCTCACCATGTAATGTGACGCTGTTCTTGAGACAGAGATCATCCAGAAGTTGCTTTGTGTTTCTGAAGTTAGGATTTTAAACCTATTTTTTTCTGATGCACACAAAGGGTTCCAACTTTTAGAAATCCTGAAAATGTATACTTAACATTTGGAAACTGCTTTGTGTACTTTTCTTTCACCAAGTACAGACTGTCAAAAATCCTGAAACGCCCAGCATCTGACAGGGCTACCAGGCTACACATAAAATGTGCAATTTCCTCTTCAGAATGAAAGACTGTAGCAATATCAAATGCTCCGTAAGACAAATTGTGGCTTACCTTGACAATGCCTTCATTTCAACAAGATGAGTCTACAGCACCACTTTGAGCTTTATGAGTCCGTAAACGTCATCACAGAGACAGCCAAAATGTATCTTTGGACACATTGACACAATGACCTGAAGATGGCACCATCCAAGTTCACAAAGACCCTAAATGTCTTCACCAAATTGCATGTTAGTGCATCTAATAGTTGTTCAGACATTTTGCTCCGAGCAACAATGTGTCAGTGGATCATCAGAAGGTAGGATTCATCCCCCGTGCAGCATGAATATTGAAAGTTCCAATTTGGTTCAAACCACATGCTTCAAACCACATCAGGAAGATTCATCCTCTGGGTATCACAAATATATGTGCAAAATGCTATGACAGTCTGTCAAATAGTCAACAAGATATTTCATTCTGGACCAAAGTGGGCGACCGATCAACTGACTGACCAACATTGCCATCCAGAGAGCTACAAGCTTTTCTCATTGGTCGTTTGCTCAAACATTTCAAATGAACTATTATTACATTTTGTGACCAGTAACCTCTTGTAGTGGTGCCAACAGTGGCTTGTCTTTCATAAGGTGGAAGTAACATGACTGATGATTGCACGTGCATCACTAAGCAGTCATGTGAATTGTTTTTACAATGACCATATGGATAGTTTTAAATGGCACTGCCAGATTTTTTTCCGTTAGATGTGAGAACTTGTTGCTCACCTTCTGCCACTCAAACCCAGTCCTCCCAAAGCAAAGCCTGTTGACTCCCGTTGCTTTAATGTGACAAATTTAGTTCAGCAGGCACATAGTGTGACGAGTTTTAGCAGAATTCAGCATGCGGACCTGCAATGTTGATGTTAAAGCTTAAAGTGTTTCAGTGCTTCACCGAGCAGCTGAGTGTCACACTTACACTTCAGCAAAATATCTAATATGCTCTCTGCCTGTGATAAGCGCTGAGATAAATGCAATCTGCAGTACTCTGTGTTGCATAGACAGCGAAGGGTCATTTGAGGTTATGTCATACACTTCTTCCTATTTCCTGGCCTATCTTTCTCTTTCTCCCTCTCCATTTGATTTAGTCTCCCAGCCTCCTCTCTGTTTATCTATCGGTTGCTCCTCCTTTTACTCGTCCTCTTGTGCACTTTCTCTTGCATTCTCATGCTTTTTATACCAGATTTTTCCGTGATTCTCTTCCATACCATCCTGTTCTATTCTTCCAAGACCATAACCTCCCCTTCACTCTTAACACTTTGTGTGAGAGTTCAGACTGACAGTGATGTGTGTGTGTGTGTTTGGCTCAGTGACGTCAATCAGGCCTTGTGGTGCATGGAGAATTGTAATCCTTCTTTATATTGAGTGAATTAAAACCGATAAAGCAGGGTTGTCTCCCGGGATGACGGTAGATGTGTCGAGGTGATACACAGATAAAGAAAGGGCCCTAGGAGTTTTCAGAACTATGTCCTATTTTATTTTACCTTTCTTGTATGCATGAATATAAGCAAAGATGGAAAATGAACCTTACTAAGGTTGAGTATGAACTTAAGTCTTAACGCCGGAGCAGAGAGAGCTTCCTGAATTGTCAGTGACATGTGAGATAGGTTGTTTGATGACTACATACTTAAGTCATGTCATCACAATTTATCTGCGGAGGAAGACCATGGAATGATGGAGAAAATTCTAATAAGTGGACCTTGAATTTAATTTTTTGAAATATTATTAAAGTTGGATTCTGTTCAAGTGGCTGTGAATTTTGCAGGCATTTCAGTTTGAGGTGCACTCGCATCAAAAGTCAATCCACACTTTTTCTGTTGGATGATACATTTGCCTCTTGCTGTGAACACTACTCACACTAGATTCTGTCTCACTGAGTGTAAAAGACACCAATGCCCAAACAATTTGAAAGAAGGTGGTTGTACTGACGTTTTGGTGAGGAAGTATTGAACTGTTTGGGTTTGTATTTGTTTTACTGAATAGGAGGCAGAGTGGATGGGATACTTGCAAGGCTACAGTGAGAGGAACCACTGGTAAATGTAGTGTTTAATAAAAGATGTAGCAGTTTTTAATTTGTGGAATGCTACTATTACCTCAGTAAGGATGCTAGCTTCAGCAGCTTGTAATTTCAATTCCCTGCAGTGTACAGTTTTCACTGCTGCTGTTTCCCATTACACAAAGTCCAGTGTGACCACACCTTGGCCTGCTACGTCCACTACCATGACAACACCCAGGGAAGCAATAACCCATAGAAACACAACAAAGAGCTCTAATGCAACATGGAGTACATGTAGGCCTGTACGCTGCTTTTGTAGCCAATAAATTGACAGTTTCTGTTTAAAACCATGTTGCAGTGCTGAAAGTGACCCTGGTTTATTTCATTCTAATTAGAGGGGTGCTTTGTTTTTTTATTAGCACAGTGTGATATTGCAGTGACTCACTGTGAACAAATCAGAGCACAGGCACACCAGGGACTCGGGAGCCATTGAGAGCTACAGTGCAATTTAGAGGTGTAGAAGACCAAGAGAAGCCTTTGGTCTCCAAATTCACTCACCTTATATAATGTTTACTATACTCTACTTTATAATGTTATACATCCCAGTGTATGTTTACACTATAAAAAGTGTTTACAGATAAAGCGGTGATTCTTGGTTAGTGTAGTGGCTCAGAGTGGAACCTTAGTGATTCAAGAATGGGTCAATGACTCAAGAATCATTAGGGTCAAATTGCTTCTTGATTGACCATGTCAGTCAAGACGCAATTTGCTTATCTGGTTCTTTACAACACTTTGTTTTACATGGACCCTTCATGGGGAAAAAACTAATAGGGGGAAAAAAAACTCAAAAGGGATCCAGCAACTATTAGAACTGAAAAAACCTTGTATAATATTCCCATGTATACCAAACAGACCCAAACACCAACAACCCCAGCAAGATATGCCATTGAACAACAAGCAGCCACAGTCATCACCAGTAGGAGTACAGGTCCTGAGACTTGAAGTAGACTATCCATCTCATGTCAAAGTTCCATTGTACTGATTATGATGCACCACTTTGTCAGAGCTGAAAAGCACGTAGGCTTGGATCCACTGGGGTATTAGATGTATTGACAAGGGACCCTACCAGGACCTGATATAATATGATGAATATAATGAAGACCCAGCACGTCTCGAATGAGTCTCGGGTATTAGGACACACTGACCTGTTGACCCATGGACTTCACCTCCACTTTGGTGACCTGGGAAACAGACAAATCTTTGAGCTCCCGTTCTAGTCTTGTGGCAGATATGTCTGGCCACCCTCCCATCTAGTCAGATAACCAGCTGGCTTGGCCGAGGCCGTGCTAATCATAACCATACATCTAAAATGGGGTCCCCGTTGGGGATTAATAAAGTATATTGATTGATTGATTTACGATGACGGACAGTGGAGTACCCTTGAGTCTTTTTTGTAAACAACCAAGATGGCTGCTACTGATGTGGAATGTTCAGTTGAATCCACCATCATGTCAGTATTGGACTGGATGGGATATTTGTTAAAAGAAGAACAAAAACTGCACTGACAGGGTTTTGTCGATAAGAACAAGCTGTACTTCCAACAGAATCTGGTAACGTCACGTTTTATTGCTCTGATTAGTTGTAGGTCTATCCGAATGTGTCCAGAGGCATTGAAAATCAAAACTGAACTGAAACATTCCTGACTTTGAGGTTCCTGTTCCTGACTAATATCTTGCAGTAACTGTAAAACCTTGGTTTATGTCAGTACAGCATACAGAACTATTATAGAAGAATCCTCCAAAAAGGTTGCATGGTGCAAGCCTGAAAAAACACTTCAGATTCTTTATGAAGAAACATTTGTGTGCAGCATGAGCCATGAAAATATTAGATTAGATTAGATTGACTGTATTATAAAAATGTTCTCAGTGTTCGTTTGCTTTCAAGTCTTAACTTTTCCATTCAGTGTCCAGCTCTGTCTACTGTGGTGTTCAGAAATATCTAAGGTTTGTTTACTTGGGTCTCATAGTGAGGATCATAGACTCTGAGGTCTAAGGTCTCTGAGGATCGGGATCTCAACAGAATCAGAAACAGAAACTAGTTTAACTACTGTATCATTCATTGAGCACAGTGTTACCTTCTCAGCATCAGTGTAGCTCTGTACCTAACCAAATGTGCCCACAGGTTTGATATAGGTGTAGTGGAATCATATGTTATTGTGAATGAATTTTGGAACTCTTGTTTTAGAGTTTTATGAAGATAGATGAACATTTCTAAAAGGGTTCTTTCCAGCTTTAGTCCAGTGGACTTCATGGTACCACATACAGTATAATCTTTTTCATAGGAAGTCCCAAATGGATGGAGAGAACCGCTTGGAGAGAGAAGAAGGGAGTCTGTAATAAGATTCATAAGAAAATGGGAAAAATATTTTTTAGTTGTGTCACATGTTGGTTGGTATTCCTTCTACAAAACATATTGCTTTCCATTAATCTAACTGTTTTTTACATACTAATTTAAAAAAAAAAAGTAATCATAGTGGGGGAGGGGTCCTTATCACAAAGAATAGAAATAGGAACCTGCAAGGAAAAATATATTTTAGTATATGTATGCACATTACTATGAACATACATATGTTAACAATTTAATAAGGTTTTTAAACAGAATGCAAAGTTGGAAGTAAAAATTCTTTGCGTTGTTTTGACCAGAGTTTGGCTGAGTTGGAGACGAGAGACGGGGAAGATTCAATATGTCATGCTGACAACTTGTCATAATATTACAATCTTGTCTTGATAAAGAAGACAAGGGAATTTTAGTGATAGGTGGGGCGTCAACTTTAATTCAGTTTCTTTAAGTGGTCAGTGCTTAATTCAGTTACTCCATAGAGCTATAGAAGTTTCCATGGGAGTAATCTTATTTGTCTTTTTTTCTCTGCGCAGGCCCAGATTGAAGACCTCTTCTTCCTGTGAGATAAGGTGAACAGGTTCTGATCTCCTCCTGATCAGTTTGCGGTCTTTTCGCAATCCAGCTGGATCCAGACGATGGAGCGTTTGCTGTGTATGCTGGTCCTCAGCTCAGTGTTCGTGAAGGAGGCTGTCGGTGAGTTACGCCTTAATACACACACACACACACACACACACACACACACACACACACACACAAACATGTCCATGTGGGTCTTCATGACAGTGAGACTAACGACCAGACAACAGTTCGAAGCACGGAGCTCTGAATTGAGATTCACATTAGGGTTCTTGGTAATTTCCCTTCATCCGTAAGCACAGACACAAGTGCTGTATTGTATCTCATTTTGCTGAACAAACTACCAAACAAGCATCTACCTTCCAATCTCAGTTAGCTGGCCAGTTTTGGATAGCATATTAGCTAGTTGGCTGTAGTGCATTAAAGAGATTGGAATGTCTCCAGATCAGTCAGTTTCAGAGCTGTCACTTTTTTTCTGATAATTTGTTTGACTTAATTCAAATGCAACCCATGCAGCCTAATCCTAAAATCCTAAATTCAAATAAATTCAAATGAGTAAAAATCAAATGTTAGATTTTTTCCCCACAGGCAGACAACTTTTCAAAAGGCAGCTAAAAAGTGACAGCTGCAGTCAGTTTAGATGCTAGATGTCACAGGGTCTTATTCTTTGATTCTTAAGCCAATGCTAACAAAACACCATTTGTCCTTATGCTTACACTGCAGTAACCAGCACAAATGGTATCTGCCAGCTCAGCTGTCAATCTAACACACATACACCAATCCACCCACTCTTGGCGGTTAAACCGACCGTTTCTGTTGTATTCCCAAAGGCCTTTTTCTTCTTTCGTCGAAGAATAAAAGAATATTAACAAAATAAAAAATCAAACCACTTTGACAAGGACTTTTGACCACAAAATAAAATTAGAATTAGTAACAGCTTTGAGCCAGAGTACAAGGTCGTAAGTGTTAAGCTAGTATGAAATAGTTAAAATACAATAGTTAACTCAAATGTGTGTGTGTGTGTGTGTGTGTGTGTGTGTGTGTGTGTGTGTGTGTGTGTGTGCAACAGATATAGAGAGAGTTAAATGTGTGGGTGTGGTTCGTCTGGGGACCTATGGGGCCTGATTAAAATTTCATGATTGTTGTTCTAGTGGAGGGGATTCAATTTTCTCCAAGAAGACCCTTTTCCCTTTTCTCCACCAGGCCTTAGCGTTGAAATAATGCACCGGCGTGATGAATGATGGATGGTGAGCGGGTGTAGCTTAACAAGCTCTGCCAGGGTGCTGAAATGTGCAGTCACGCGTGCTCAGTACCCCTGGGCACACAATGCACTCTGCAGAAAAAATGTTGTTCATTATCATCAGTGTTGAGATGAATACAGTATGTGCATGCTCTCACATATACACACACAGACACAGGCACAGATGTGAAATGTCCTAATCACTGTTCAGTTGAATATTAAAAAAAACGTGAGCAGACACATGGAGGCCGTTAAGCCTAATAAACTTAAAAATGAATTCTCCAAAATGTATTTGAAGCCATAGACAAGCTGCACTATTACTGCTGAAAAGTGAGCCTCTAAGGTAGTTAATCTGTGTTCTGTCACCTATATTTTAAGGTGTGTGTGTGCACTGACATAGAAATACACATGCTGGGAAAAACAATGCTGTGCACATATTGGCAGTTGTCCAAGGTCATGGAATATGTTTTTTTGCCCTCAGGCAAAAAAAACATTTTCCAAGTTCGATGTTAGAGATGAATTATTTGGGGGAAAAGGAACTTTCTCTCAAATTGTGACTGACTGCTAAAATCAATACACATTATACCTAACACTGTGTGTCTGCAAGTGTAGATAGTTTAACTCACCAGCTGCTCAAAGCACAACCACACCATTCATACGTAATGAATTTAATGCTGAAAGTTTTGCTCATGTGAAGTTTTAAAAAGAGCTAACCAAAAGTAAGTTTAAAGACACACTGTAGGCTTGAACTGAGGGATGGAAGGTTTTAATCCAGTTGTTTTAAAGGCAGAATTTGAGAAACTAGCAAGAGTAGCTAGATTTTGAAAGCATGTTATCGAAAAAACAATCCCAACCCTTCCCTTCAGGCCTTGCTCCCAGCCTCTCCTCTACAACACACGAAGGAATGCTGCCTGACCACTGCTGGAGGATCAGTCCACAATAGTGATGATAATGTCACCACGGCTTCTCAGCTGGATCTCTCGTTCGTTCTGTACACAACTGTTTACTGACAGCCTCCCTCAGTCTGATAAATAAACAGCTACGAGCGCTGCAGGTCTCTCTCGTTCTTAGGCTCAGGGATTATGTGCTTCTTACTGCGTAACATTATAAATCTGAACAGTCTGTCTGCAGCTGAGTCTAGACTAGCTTGTTATCTTTAGTCTAGCTCATGCACAATGAGTATCCAGGCAGAGCGAGCATAGGTAGGCTGGAATGTTGATTTTCTATCAAAAGACTGGACAGGCTTTTTACAATCCAGTCAGAGCCACAGACACCGCATTTCTTTTTTTTTTTTTTGTCAAACCATTTAATTTATTCATTGCTGTCCGGCTGAGTTTCATATCACAGCAGACACACAAAAAACTTCCACATAATGTGTGTTGACAGAAGATACAAATGAATTCATGACAGTGACATGAACGAAAGTACAAGAGTTAAACTTGTTCAGTGGAATATCTTTTGACCACTTGGAGGCAGCAAGCTGCAAACACAACACTGGCATATCATCACCATATGAAGTTGTTGTGGTGAACTTGTTAGCAGTCAGTTATTTACACATCCAGCCAACACAGAGTAACATTAGCTCTTTAATTTAGTAGCAAGCTGAAATGGCTGAAATACAATAATATAAAAAGACAGTAAAAGTCCACAACTATTTTAAGCTAAATGCGCTAAATAAAATGCAAAACAGTGTGCTATCTTATTATATATCATATTATTGAATTATTTTTACTTGTGCTATAATGCTGTCATTGTCATTGAGTGTCATTAATGAAGCTAATTTGCCATTGTTTGGCAGCTTACCCATAACAACGCTTCATATCTTTTGATCTGATTAAATATGTAAGCTGTAATTTAACTAGTCAAGTAAATGTTGTCCATTATTTTCTTTTGAAATGTAGAAGTATTAAGTCTAAAAAAAATGGTCCTTACAGTAAGTCTGTAAACCTGATCTCTCGAGATATTTGCATTCAACTCACTGGAAATTAATTCACATTTTTGTGTGCCAACGTTTTGGAAACGTGTTTTAAAATGTCTGCTACTTATGGATGGAAATATGTAATTGTAGTATGTTCATTTTAGTTGTTGAATTGAGGGTTACATGACAGAGAGTATGTTTGTGCTGTTTACTCTAAGGCAGATGGGAAAACTGGTTTGGAGACTCCTACATAAAGATGCAGCATTCTCCTCTGTGCTGAAGGAAGGCGTGGGATTCATGACAAAAGGCCCTAGTGGTTGGGAACCTGATTGTGGACGTACATCATTAGACCACAATCATTGGATCACAGTTGTGTACAGTAGATACACTGCTGATACAGCAACGTGTCAGGAGCCTAAACAGTACTGATGGATGGGCTCTCATAGCTGGAGAACAGATTTATTGTCACTCTTTCCTCCTGTCCTCCTGCACCCTTCAACAGAAATACAACTCAGGTTAAAAATCCCTTGTTACTCGGCCTTGGACATTCCCAAATTCAATGAATTCACTTATTTTGCCTGGATTATTCTCCTTGTGCGAGGGCATATAAATGAAACCAACAACACTGTAAATTTCTCAACACTGTAAAATCACACATACCAAGGGAAGACTGTCAAATCTTGGGTAAGTTAGAAGTCATGTTGTAAAAGACCTTAAGAAATATGGAAGAACTTAAGGCTAATAGGAGGTATATGAGTACAGAACAGAATTATCTGTAGATCCTCGCCATTGGGACGTTTCTGGTATAGCAGGGTTTGATTAGTGTGTTGTCAAAAATGTTGTTTCCAGGTGGAGACGTGTGTGTGTCGGGTCATGACAGCGGGCCAGTGTTTGAAGAACAGCCAAGCAGTATAATTTACCCAGAGGGCCTGATTGAAGGCAAGGTGACCCTCAGCTGTCAGGCCAGAGCCAGTCCAGCTGCTTCCTACAGGTGGGTTACACACACATACACACACACACACACACTCACTCACTCCCTGGCTGTGTTTGATGTTAGGGACTATGAAGGTGTGTCCTTCAGCAGACAGAGCTTCAGCCCCGAATGATTCTACTGCAGTTCCCCTAAAATTGCTGACAAACTGGTAAATACCAGTGGATATTTCACTGACTTTACATGATACCCAAGTTGTGATACTGTACTGCAACAAAATAAAGACCTCTGGAAAATAATACACGTCCTCTATTTCTCTGTAACTATAATCAACAACATGCCCAGGCTGCTAACACGAACAAACACTAAAGGTTACGGTTTGGTCACAACTGAACTGCAGTGGCCCATTAAACTGTAATCCATAGTTTGTCATTCTTTTCTAGAACTTGATATTCCTTTTGTTATCTTCACAGGCCAACGGTTAGACCATAGTTGGGAGAAGTTTGGTTTTTAGGCTAGTTCAGCATAGCCTGACTGATACTGGTTACCCATCTGTCTGTGTAGCTCTGCTGTGAGGAGTGGGAGAGACGCCGCTGAAACATGACACGTAACATGAACAAACTTCATTTCCCTTATGTGACAGTGAACAGAACTGCTATGCTGCACCCTGAGCTTCTCTAGATACTTTGTGGCTGACTACAGTAGCTTATAATGGCGTGTATATTCCCATGACTACATGTTGAAACCCATTCACAGTGGGACTGACTCATAGCAAAGACGCTATCTTCACCACGATGTAGGCACAGGTTACGAGCAAGGCAACTCTTTCTTTAAGTGTCAGGCTCAGCCTCTAAAAGTCTGGATCCTTATGCAAATGTTGGTTATGTTTATTATCTTTACTGTATTCTCATCAGTTTGCCCTGCCATTTTTCTTGCAGATGGCTTGTGAATGGCACAGAGGTCCCGCTGGGTTTGGACCTGCGCTACACCTTAGTGGCTGGCAACCTAGTGGTCAGCAGCCCTGAGCCTATTCGAGATACAGGCTCTTATCAGTGTTTGGCCATAAACCGCTGTGGCACCATCATCAGCCGAGCAGCTATCCTCAAATTTGGCTGTGAGTGAGACCCTGTCACCTTTTCATCTGTGTGTGCTGCCTGAGCACAGTTGTGCTTTGGATGCTATCAGCTGTGTATGTGACAATAACCTTTTTTCCATTGCGTTCTCTTTTTCTGCATCACTCCTTTGCATGATTCTCCAGATCTCCATGACTTCCCTCCAGACAGCAGGAGTCCTCAAACAGCATATGAGGGCTTAGGAACGTTCTTGGCCTGCCAGCCCCCTCCACATTACCCAGGTACCCACTCAACTTTAAGGTTCATATCCATTCTTTTAGCATTTTAAACCACCTGGAAGGTGAGAGAACAATAAATATATCATATACATATGGGATAAAGGTGAAACATATGGTTAAAAGGTCAGAGTGTATTCGATTAGCAGAATTTTAACCTCTTCTTTGAATGAGGGGGACTTCAATATAGCCTGTGTCCATACTGAAGTCTGAGCATGACTGTCAAAATCTGACTGTATTACTGATTAACATGATTTGAACCAATCTTTTCTCTCTCCAGCTCTCTCCTACCGCTGGTTTATCAATGAATTTCCCAACTTCATCAAGAAGGATGACGGCCGCTGGTTTGTGTCGCAGGTAACAGGGAACATGTATGTTGCCAAAGCAGAACCGAACGACACTGGGAACTACTTCTGCTTCACCACCATCAACATGGACATCAGCACCAAGAGCACCTTCAGCAAGGCTAACCAGCTGACTGTGCTGCCTGATGGTATGTAGGCTCTGCTGCTGCATCACTGATTCACTAGCAGCCACATGTAGCTTCACCATGGAGGTGTGCAGAAACACTGGCTGTGTGTAACTAGCGACTAAATGTGAACAAATAGAGGACAGAGGAATACCTGAGATAATAACCACTGGTGATCAGTTAGGTCTTTTTTTATCTGGGTTATGGTTTGGTTTTTCAAAACTTGACTTTGCTGAGTATAGATTTGTATCAAACTACAAATATATGTCCAAAAATCATAAAAATATATTCTAAACTTGAGTATATACTTGAATCAATTCAATCCATATAATTCAGGAATTTCTCAACAACTATTGATACACACCTAAATTGAATGTTACTGGACTACAGTAATCCATTACTATTACAGTATAGAAACATTGTCCAGTGAGCAAATCAAATGTATTTACAACTAGTAAGTCATAGTTAAGGGTAAGTCTGCTCTTTACCCTTTTCTTTACACTTTGACTTTTTTCAATTACTTCATTGTGAAAAAACAATTCCTATTGAATTTATCAAATGGTCAGAGGGTGCGTTTTATCAGGCCTCTATCTAACATGCTAAACACCATACAGGCAGTTGCAGTGCAAATGTCCCATCCAGGTCTTAGATTAGAAAAGTGCATCTGAATGAGATTTAATCTGAATACTTACATTTGTATTTCATTTCAGCCTCTCCCAGGAAGTCGGCTCCAAGCATCAAAGTGCGCTTCCCAGCAGAGACCTACGCTCTCGCAGGACACACTACTCAGTTAGAGTGCTTCGCCTATGGAAAGTAAGTTGCAAACTCTTCCTCATTTTCGTGAAATTACCACATTCTCCTCCTTTACTTCACCTCCACTTCCTTTCTATGTTTTTTTTTATAGTCCAGTCCCAAAACTGAGATGGAGGAAGGTGGACGGTTTGATGCCATCCAAGGCGGGCGCCAGTGCTGAGAGTCCCACCGTCATCCTGCCAGAACTCACCTTCGACGATGAGGGCATTTATGAGTGTGAAGCCTATAATTCAGAGGGAAGTGACACATACCAGGGACGCATCAATGTGCAAGGTAAAGAAAAGAAATTCTATGAACATCTGTTTCTGTTGCAGCAAAGCACACATCGTATCAGATCAATCGGTGATGTTTTTGTAGCCCCTCTCAGACATGCACTCTTAAATCTGGTGGCAATTTTATACATCACTCTCATATCTGTTATATCGTTTCCCTATCACATGGCCCAAGTCTGAACTGAATGCAGTCAGTTTAACAGCTGCACAAGGAGATACAAAGCGAGATTAAATGCACATCTTGTATCGCCTTCTGAGTTCACCTCAATACATTTATCTCAATCGCCATCTCTTATTTACAAAATCAATGTAATAAACTATGAAACACTCTGACAGAGACAGTTTTAGAATGTTCTTATATCAGATTACTGTATTAAAAACTATTTTCCGCCTTGCAGTGAACAAAAGACCAAAGCAAAAGAATGTTTCCAAGAGTCACTCCATGTATTTCCAGTGTTCATTTAGCGTCAGTTGTATGGATACTTAAATGGCGATCCAGCAAAGCACTTAACACTTTTCTCATATCTACCTTCTCCAAACCTCCAGCTCAGCCGGAGTGGTTGCAGGTGATGAGTGACTCAGAGGTAGAGATCAGTTCAGAGCTTCACTGGAGCTGTGTTGCTGCTGGCAAACCGCGACCTTCCATTCGCTGGCTACGCAACGGACAGCCACTCAGCACACAGGTAGAACACACAGCATGCTCTTTTACTGTACTACACGAAGTTATGTTAAATATTCATGTAGCACTGCTGTTTATTTCCATTTACCATTATACTTCAAATGTCTGCAGTTTTCCTCCCCTTGTTGTAATAGTAAGACATAATGCCATTATCAGGAAGTAATGGATGATGTGCACATCAGATAGTTCTCATCCTCCATATCATCCATTAATTCCTTATAATGGACACCTCGATTGGCATTATCCCACATATAGCATGGTCACTTGCCAAAGAAAAAAAATTATGAAATGAATTTAATATTTTTGTGCGTTTTGCAAACAAAATGTAAAGTTTCCCACAAGCCACAACTCTGATAATACCTGAGGAATTGTCTAATACTATCATCCCATAAGGTTCTTATGGAATGGAAATGTCATTCACTAGTCCAGTAAATAGAATAGACTATATAGAGATATTTCTAGTCTGCTCAACCCTTTTGAAGCTAACGTAATGTTAAACTCAAAGTCAATAACACTGCATGCTTTTGAAAATCAGTGAATATGTTTTCACAAGCCTGTGAGCTTGTGTGTTACAGTCTCCAGCCCGTGGTGTCCAGAGGAAGAGACACTGAAGGACTGCACTAACTGTTGGAAATAAGAAAACTTGCTAACCGGTTAGATTAAAATGTAAACAGAGGCTCTGACTGTGTCTCTGTTGCCGTGGCTACTCATTTAACGTAGCCAGCACATTAATTTAGAACGGTGAGCATTTTCACCGGAACTACTAAGTAGGTGCCTTATATCACATTTGAACACCCAATCAGAATATAGTATTCACCCAGACCATGATACACTATGTTAATGTGTAATGTTCTTGTTGCCCCTCTTCTTGTAAATCTCTGTAAAAAGGGATACTTGCACCCAGAGAAAACGCATTTCCTTTCAATTAGAGCAGTGTTTCTCAATCCCGGTCTTGGAGACCCACCGTCTGTTTTAGACGCTCCAGCACACCTGATTCAAATGATCAGCTTGTCATCAGGCAGAACAGAGGCCTGATAATGACCCGTTCATTTGAATCAGGTGTGTCCAGTGTGGGGAAACACTGAGTCAGAGAATATATTAGACCCAGAAAAGGTCATGTTTTCTTTCTAAGGGGGGTATATCTACACACTGGAAATCCACTTCTTGTCGACTCTTCATTAAAGTAGAAGCAATAGTTAAGTTCTCCCTGCGGTGAATGATTGGGTACCAACAGGTGTGAAATACTCTAATTGTCCTTTTGCTCAACAAAGTCAAAGTAGAGGAAATAATTTAGCTCATTTGTTTTGGATTGTGACATCTCAGTTGCTCAGTGTAAAAGTGTTGTGTATCATTCAACACAAATATGATTCCACTAATGTATTTCCTTGCTGTTGTTGCTGACAGTAAAATATCAGTGACTGGAAACACCAGGGATCACCTCATCGTTTGATTTGTAATAAGTACAGAAGTCGTCTCTGTGCTCAGGCCTGTGTTAAATGTCCATGTCAAGTAAAATCTTTACTCCAAATTACACACTAAATTTGACAAAATACAGAGGTTATCTGTCATCATTTGTCCCATATGAATTGTCCTCAGAGAGAGTTGAAACTATTGATGAGAGCCGTGATTGCATTTGGGCACACGTTCATCTAACTTAAGAGTAGGAGCACATCTAGAGAAAAATCTCAAAGGATAATGGGTTTAATAACACGGACTGCATTTGTTAAAGAACATTTACATTTAGATTAAAACTTCTAAATAGTGTTTTAGTCAATGTACCAGGTGAAAAAAGCAGGTGTAAATGTGAATGGGGTGGAGCATCAGAATTTATTGTGACATTTTAGCTTCCATGCTCCATTCTTTGTTTCACAGCTTTACCTCCCTTCACTCACTTCCTCCCACCTTCTCAAATTACACAGGACCGGGTGGAGGTGAACGGAGCTCGTCTCAAGATCAGCAACCTGGCCCTGGAGGATTCTGGGATGTACCAGTGTGTGGCTGAGAACAAACACGGCACCATCTATTCCACTTCTGAGCTCAGAGTCCAAGGTTGGAGACCAAGGGATCCTGTTTTTAGTTTCTCTCATAAAACAGAATTCAGCACACTGTCAATCTTTATTTTACACTTTGAAAAGACATATTTTTCATTTCCAGAGCTGTCATTAAAAAATAGAAACCCTTTCTGTATTGTGAAATAATCGTAAATTATCTTTGTATTTATGCAAAAGGAAGTTTAGTATATTTTGATACTGTACCGCTATCTTGCCTCACGTTAACAGCATTCTGACGTTTGCTAATCCTCCATCTCCCATAATCTGACTTTCTCCATCCGTGTCTTCCATCAACCTCTTTGTTTTCTGCCCTGTTATTCTGACTCCATCCTGGCTCCTGCCATTCCAGTTCAGGCTCCAGACTTCAGGTTGAATCCAGTAAGGAAACTGATCCCAGCAGCGAGAGGGGGGCAGGTGATGATCGAGTGTCGCCCTCGAGCTGCCCCGAAGCCCAGCCTGTTCTGGAGCCGTGGGACGGAGCTGCTCACCAACAGTAGCAGGTAGTACAGGAGTTTCTTGATTTTCATACATACTGCAGTGCGTTTGCTATCGGCCTGTGGAAGACCTGTAGTTGGTGGATACATCACTAATAAAATTAAAGGCATACTGTAGGATGAGGCTATGTACCTCAGTGTTATACTAGGCGGCAATGCGTTACCCACCACATCAGAGGCCACAGTCTCATCAAAACTTAATGTAGACCGTGTTGATGTCCTGATGAAGCTGATTTGCTCAAGTCTAGAGTCCTTTGACAATGATTGAACCATTTCTGCCAAAATTTCTGAATTCTGACAGGCTGGAAGGTGTGGATAAACTTTTAGTAACCTGACAGTATAACATCTAGGACATACACGTTTGATTACTATACACAGCCAAAGCTACTAGAAATGTCATCATCTGCAGGGGGAGCAAAATGAGTTTTACTTTGTGTTAACTGTTGAAAGAGTCAGAAAAAACTAAAAACTCTTATTACATGGTGGTGGGATCCAAGGCAACTTCTCACAGTGCTGTGTGTGTGTGTCGAAGGGATTTATTACTGTTGATTTCATCAGATTCTGTCGCAGCTGCATGACAATTTAGTAGCCAGTGAGTGCGCTATATTGATTCAAATTGCACCCACTAAGTACAGAGAACTGTGTGTTCAGCCAACTGGAGTCTTGTACTCTGTCATTCCTAGTTGTTCTGTCAATTTACTCACCAAAGTCATTGCAGAGATGTGGAGACATAGCTTTGCAACAAAATCCACCAGAACAGGCGAAACATAAGTGGTTTGGATGATCGTTCGGCCGAAATACAAAGCTGCATTCTAACTGAGCGCTACTCTATGAAACAATGTGCGTGCAGATGGACCAAGGCCTGCAGGTAGACGATCCAGGTTGCACTGACATGTATTCCACCAGGAGCCTTTAGCACAGCCTCAGAGCTTCTTGTCTTAGTTTCTTTAAGTGATCTCTACTGGAGGGATGACCAGCATTCATACAACAGATATTCCCTCATTTAGTATTTTGAGGTGTTCAGTTGGGCGGAGACCTGGTGACTGTGGAGGCCATATTATATTCCTTTTTTATCTGCTGCACTCATAATGTTATCTGATTAACTAAAGGTCATATATTATTTACATTATTCGTCAAACTATCCAGTGAGCCCGCCTGCAGTTTCTGCACTTGTTTATTCATCTTATTCCTTATGTCATCTGTGCAGTTAACTTAATCCACTCCATACTTCTGCTGCTCTTCTCACCACATTCAGTATCGTTATATAGTATTATTATACTGTGTCTGCTCTCTTATAACTCATCAACTAATCAGCATCTGCATCTATCTGTAGGTTCTGATTCTAGTCTCCCGTAAACTGTAGTGTGGGTTTGTTTTGTTTTCTCTCTGGTCTCTCTCTGAGTATGCTGAGGTGGATACATTCATACATACAGTCTGCACGCACACTAAAATAACCATGAGTTCCATGTGAGTAGAGTGCTGAAGGTCAAAGGTGAGTATCTCTGAAAATTACAACAGCACATTTAGGAAATAACTGATTTGCAAAGAATTTGTCTGACAATCACAGTTAAGCTGTTGTTTCCTTGTGCACTGTTTTGTACACTGTCTAGTAGCTTCACCACATCCCCACATCTCATCAGCTATATAGGAGAGCAAAAGGATGGGAGTGATGTTTAAAGCAGCAAAACTAAGACCAGTGAAGACCAAGAAGCAGTGGGCTTGAGGCTGAAACTAGAAGACCAGCTGGGAATACGAGGGCGGGACAGTGAATGAGAAACACTCACCTTTCAAAGAATTGGGGAATTGGGGAATGAATGAATGTGCAGGAGGAATGGATGCACAGAGGTTAAGATATTCAGGGAATATATTTACCTAATTATGCTCCATACCACTTTTTCACTGCTACACCACATGAAGCGAGAGCTGGCATACAGGACGTGGACTCACAATTCAATACAGTAGCACTAACACTCATAGTTTGGTGACGTTGTATTGGATTACCTCAGAGATATTGCTCTGTTATCCATTATGTTCTCCATGCCTATCGTGAGAGGAATTTATACAAACAAAACATGGTTGTAAATAATTTAGACTTTGCTGTATTATACTTGCTAAGGATAAGTAGTTCCATAATTTCATTGTAGTGCACTTGATTAGCAAAAATGACTTCAGCCTTGGCTTCTGATTGGTTAACATGTAAAACATGTTGCATGTGATTGTTAGATACTTAAGTGGAAAGTGTGGCGCCTTGAGAGCACACTAGTCCCCGGCCTGATTTGCTGTACATGCTCATGCTTGTGTAGTATGTTTTTAGTATTTTGTCATTGTTCATCATCACTTAAAGAAGAACATTTACGACAGAGTATTATTTAGGCACATGTCAACTACATGCCCTGACTCTATTGCTTAAGTGGGCATTTTTAAGAAATGCATGGAGCCACACTAAGACCATACATGCATTAAGTTGGTAGTATTACTGCAGTGATATCCAGCTGCAGGCTCTTTATCCTCTGTATGCGTGTGTCTTCCCAGAGTCACAGTAACTCCAGACGGCATCTTGTGGATCCACAACATCAGCAGGGCAGATGAAGGAAAATACACCTGCTTTGCGGAAAACTACCTGGGCAAAGCCAACAGCACTGGACACCTGTCTGTCAGAGGTACACACACATACAGCATATAGATACACACACATTCGCATCAACTGAAGCAAAACAACCAAAGTCAGTAGCCTTGTGATCTGTTAACTACAACAAAAAACATTTTAAAAAAAAACGTAAGCTTAGAATGCCACACTCAGCTGCGGCTGCTTCCTCAACTTGGAGCAAAGTTCGATTTTATGGCTTCAAAACGGAGGCGAGTGGAAACCCTCAGTCCAGACTTTAAATGTACCTCCAGAACTGCCAGGGTGACAGATGCTATGTCAAATATATGTTTTGTTTTATCCGTTGCTTTTATTTTTGTTATTGCATGGTATGACCTAAACTACTTTCTATCTTTAACCATAAATTGAAGAATATTTTAAAATCCCAAGTCATTTGAAATGAACAACATAACACCAGCACCAAAACATCAGCTGCATTGGCTTATTCATTTGTTGCAGATCAGTATCTATGCATATGGAAAATAAATCACAAGAAATTGCAGTACAGAAATGTCAAAGATATGTTTAAGGTAACTTTGGAACAATGTCACTATTACATACAAGGTTTATTTTTTCATTGTAAATCAAATTGTCCTGTTCGGTAGTTAAAAAAACACATTAAAGGAATCATTATCGATAATGTAGATGCATGTAGATAATATATAGATTATATATAGAGAATATACATTTTTTAGTATATTAAATGTATCCAATTCAAAACTTCCTGCATCAGTAAGGCTTTATCTATAATTGTTTGGCTCTCAGTAGGCCTGCTTACATAAGGCCGGTGAAGAGGAACAAGGGATAATGGATATATTTCCTCTAATTGTTAATATCAGCACTTCAGATGAATAAGAACTTCATATGAACTAGAGTCTCTAGACTGCCCATTTCAACAACACACTACTTGAAAAGATTTGCCAGCCAACACCAAAACAAGCCACTGGGATTTCCTTTTAACCCTTTGAGGGTCTTCAGCACTTTCTAGTGTGTTATGATTTTTATTTTTAGCATATTTTATCAGTTTTTCATGCATATTGCTTATAATTTTGCAAGATGGTGAATTTTTCAGAGTTCTCAATTTTTTTCATGTATTTTTGTGTATTTTAGACCATAAAATGATGCGCATCATGACAAAAACATGGCAATTTAAGGGTTAATTTTTTAAAAAACTAATCAAAATTTGATATGTATGATTAGGGCTGATGCTGGTCTAAAAAACTATTTAAAAAAAATTTAAAAAAAAGAAAGATTTTTAACATTTTTATGGCTTGTTTTTATGCATACACATTTATGTGTGTAAGGATCTTTAACGTGATTATTTCTGAGGACCTTCAAGGGGTTAAATACTGTTTTCAGCAGACAGTCGTCAGATCGGGAATAACACGGGTGAATCAAATTTTATTAATGATGACTCAGTTCCATCATATGTCCCGATGAGCCATGACAGTGAGCCAGAATGTCAAATAACAGGGACCTGGAAGTAGCTCACCTAAATGGAATGCAGTCATTTTGAATGTCATAATTAACACCTGCTGCCATGACATGATGTCTGCTGCACAGACACTGTCTATTGATAGAGTGTGAAAATTGGCCTCATTTTTTTTTTACACACACACATTTTTCTCTTTGTTTTGTATTCCAAGACATTTTGTTCTCACATATTAATCTGATAATCTGAATTTACTTTGATTTTGTGCCCAAACATGCAGATGCCACTAAGATCACACTAGCTCCTTCCAACGCTGACATTAATCAGGGAGAGAATGTGACTCTGCAGTGTCACGCCTCCCATGACCCCACCATGGACCTGACCTTCACCTGGGCCCTCAACGGGGTTCTGCTGGACCTGGAGGACCATGCTGGGCCATACCACAGGGTGGAAGGAGTGAGTCTTATGATGAATGGTGGAGAGAAGGTGGTTGGGACGACACTTTGTGTGTAGGATTGGAAAACCCTGCTGAGCAATTGCATAGAGGTTTAACATTGATTTGGTGGTTTTGTGAGGCAGTTGGGGAAGGAGTGACATTATTGATAGTTGAGGTTGTGATGCATTCTTATAAGTTCCATCCCAGCTTCAAAACATCAAACAACAAATACCACCATGATCGACCATAAGCAGAATCCACCTCAACTTTGAAGTATTGGGAAAACGCTTCATAAAACCTGGATGTTCAAAGGTTTTCTGTCTGGCTTTGCTGATGAGGATAAACAGTGTTTGTAATTTTATGCCTTTTAGGCCTTTTCACTTTCCCACCAAACTCTTTGAATAGTTTTGTTCAGGCTTGTAGAATAATTTTCAATAAATGACTCAATAGTTTGTTTAAAGCTAAGTAATGAAATCAGGGCTCACACTGTGAGCTAAAGAAGCTTATTAGTTTCCACTGAAGACATAGATCATCAAAAAACACACAACAAATATATTGTTTCATTTTCAAAATTTCCTAAAACAGCTTGACATTACTGGCTTTTATTTTTTGACAAATGTCCCCCAAACAGGCAGAAACAGTTCATTTGTTGGGGATTATTTTCAGCAGTGGATTAATCCACATTTGGTGCTTTGATGAATATTTGGGGCATTAGGATGCAGCAGTGTGGCTCTTTGATGTGTTTGTAATAGTTTTTGGACCTCCACAAGGTTAAATATTTGTTTTTTCATGCACCGAACAGCTCTAGCTTTCCCTAAATCCAAGTAGAGGCTGCCCTCATCACCGCTGACCTTACTTGTTCATTAATATGGTAATGAGGTTTCATCCGTGTTTATTTTGCTGGTGATTTGATGTCAAAAGTAAGTGATGTCACCAAAGTTTGGAGGGTCATCACCAAAATAGACAACAGGGTTTTACAGCATTTTCCCACACCACTATATGCAAGATATGTTCCAGCTGTAATTAGTTCATTTCAGGACCATGAGTTGAACATTTCACGGTACCTGAGCACAGGGCCAGGGAGAAATAAGCCCCTAAATGAGATTAACTATCCATTTAATGTTCCTACTCCTTTATGTCTCAGTATTTAATGAATGGTGATGTGATAAGACACTGCTATTAGCTTGTTGTGGGTCTAGCTGAAAATGAGAAAATGAGCTCCTGCAGCCTTCACGTCATCTAGTCACGGTCAGCACTATAATGTTGTGCTGCAGCATGCAGCTCATGACCAGCGTGTTTTCTTCTCCTCTTTCGTCTCCTGTACTCCTGACTAACACAGCGTTTATCTTGTGTGCTTGTTTCTGTCCATCTGTTCCGCCCTTTTCAGAAAGAAAACATTGGCGACCTGTTGATTGTGAATGCTCAGCTGAGTCAAGCAGGGATGTACACCTGCACAGCTCAGACTGTGGTGGACAGCGCCTCAGCTTCAGCTAAACTAGTGGTTCGAGGTAAGATGCATCAGAGCTCTGCCTTCACTGTTACAGAAAGACATGCAATCCTGCAACATTCAAGAAAGATTAGAAACAGAAGTCAGTGTGAATGCATATCATATATTCTCTTAGTCTTTTTAGTGAGGATTTTATTGACCTATTATTACCCTATTTATATCAAACCAAGGAATTTTTATTTCTAAAAAGTGCCATATCATGGCAGGTCAGTATGATGTTGGTGAACTATGGTTTGATCTGTGCAGTGATAATAGTGAGGCTGATGAAGCTGCCCTGAATTCAGTCTGTCAGGCACTCCCTGTGAGCCTTCCAGACTGTGTGTAAATGGTAAATGGTGTCTCGTCTAGTATTTTCAACTCAAATCATTTTAACACTACATTCACATTCAACCCATTCACACAAAACCATTCATACAAGCAAGGCGCCAACCTGCTCATCAAAGAGGAACTGACCATTCACACACTCTCATCAGAGCAATTTGGGGGTCAGTGCCTTGCCCAAGACTGGAGGAGCCAGGATACAAACCTCTAATCTTCCCATTAGTTGACATGTTACATCTGAGCCACAACCACCCAGAAGTGTCAGCATATCACTTGGTTTGAGGTATCAGGTCAGAAGAGAGACTGACATGGTTTAGGATTGTTGGGGCTTGTTGGGGTACCATATACACTGGGGGAGTATTCTTCTGTTTTGACCATCTGTAGTAGAAATGATGTGGTACTCAGAATTTAAATTCATTTTCGGAATTCTAAGGTTTGTAGATGGAACCAGTGTACCATGTAGTGCTGTTGTATAGTAGTGGGTTAAATTTAGTTGGGTATCAAAGGTAAAGTACTCACTCACAGTGTCAGTAGAGGTAACGTTGTAGGTGCCCCATGTGGCACCACATCTAACTCCTTCTTACACACTTTGATAGCTTTAACTTTGGCTATACATCATATTTTATCCTCTAAAGACCTGGCGTACACCTGCGTGGACATCACATTTTGGGTTATATCACCATAGTAGTTAATTCTGCTTAGCTGGGGCCGTATGGACATGTATGTGGGCAAAATTGTTCATATTTCATATTGTTTTTTGCACTGTGACTTTCAAAACATGTTCAAAATATGTTTTGTATGTGTTCTAAATACATGCAAAAGCAGTCAGGAAAAAAAACTGCTATGTTCAGGGTGGAAATAAAGAGTTTTGCACAAAGGTGACTTTATTGTGTTTTCTGGAAATTAAGACCGATTGTCCACATATGTGGACATAATGTTTCTCTAAAACTACATCATGTAAAAAGATGATGCTTAGGTTTTATGCTTATCAGGGTCCAATAAGCCCAAATAGCAAGGAGAAATAAAAAATGCATATCAAACAAGAGCTCGGGTCTTAAGAGGTTAAGATAAGATAAGATAAGATAAGATAAGATATTCCTTTATTTATCCCACAATGGGGAAATTTCAAGTCAGCAGCAGTTCTGATTCACACATACAAGATAAGAGTAGTTGCTCCAAAAAATTGTTGCAGTTCAATCACCTACAATGTTGTTACAGACAGGTGTAGTAACTTCCAGCCTGTGTGGATGGTACCACTGTTTTTACGCCCAATCATGATCTGTTATCTGTGCAGAGACATACTCACTGCTATCTGTGAGTCATGCGGACTTCTTAATCAAGCAGTGCTCATCAAATCCTTGTTGCTTTGATTAATACGCACACACTGACATGAATAATGTCATCATTTATTTGCTCACACAATAACATATGTGTGTTGTGTCCAGGACCCCCAGGACCTCCTGGAGGTTTACTCGTTAAGAACGTCGCTGAGACATCGGTGGAGCTTAGGTGGAGTCGTGGCTACGATAACCACAGTCCCATCGGCAAATATGTCATCATGGGCCGATCGTCGCTCTCATCAGAGTGGAAGAAGATGAGGACAGGTGTGTGTGTGTGTGTGTGTGTGTGTGTGTGTAGAACTGAAACAATCGTGTAATCAATATATGAAGTCATTTTTATAGTATTGAACATTTACTGGTCACTCCTTTTCAAAAGTCAGACTAAGTGAAATTCTTTTTAGGTAGTGGGAATATGCTATGGATATTTTTTTCATTGTTTTTGATGTTTTATAGACTAAACTATTTAGCAAAAACAAGGGTTAAGACTGAATATTGATGCTTCACATATCTTTTCATGTAAATAAACACACGTCTCCACACGTCACTGTACACCAGACCCTGTGAACATCGAGGGGAACGCAGAGTCGGCTCGTGTGATGGGACTGATGCCCTGGATGGATTATGAATTCCAAGTCATCGCCAGCAACATCCTGGGTAGCGGAGAGGCCAGCATGCCCTCACACACCATCCGCACACAGCAAGCAGGTGAGGGGTTTCTCATTGGCAGTCTTTTTTCACCACTGTAGTCTATATACATGAACATACTGCATTGAAAAACTAAATTACACGCCAAAGCAGCTCAGGAGCAGTGACGTAGCATTAGTACAGTAGCTTCCCTCAATAAGCATGAGAGATATAGGATTATCCAGAAGTTCATCAGAGTAAGATCAAATAGAAGCATCCATCCATTGACTATACCGCTTATCCGTAAGGGTCCCAGAGGGCTGGAGGCAATCCCAGCCGACATTAGGCAACTGGTCACCAGTCAGTCACAGAGCTGACAAATGGAGACAGACAACCACTCATGCTCACACTCACATGTCGTTAGTGTTTGGGAGGAAGCCAGAGCCCCCGGAGAGAACCTGTGCAAGCACCGGGATAACATGCAAACTCACTACAGAAAGACCCCAGGTTCTAACTGCAAACCACATTTTGCTGGCTAGCAGGATCGAACCTGCAGCCTTCATGGCTGTGAGGCGACAGTGCTAATCACTGCACCACATGGTGCCCAAAACAGAAACATCACCATCATAAAATATTTGGCATAACTCTTTATTTTGTTATCTTAATCACTTAGCATTGCACTCCTATAACTGTCAGACTCATAATGTATCTGACTGTTTTTCAAAAAGGGTTTTTTCTTCTTCCTTGTCGAAACCTGGAAGCCTGGTTTCCCGAAAACTTGGAAACCTGGCACTGTACATTACCCACAAGTCAACTTGAGTGCTGACAGTTCAGTCGGAAATGCGAGTGTCTTGCTTGTAGCAGCTAATGTA
This sequence comes from Pempheris klunzingeri, assembly GCF_042242105.1. Classification (NCBI taxonomy): domain Eukaryota; kingdom Metazoa; phylum Chordata; class Actinopteri; order Acropomatiformes; family Pempheridae; genus Pempheris; species Pempheris klunzingeri. Next base: position 27,339,347 of record NC_092013.1, read on the forward strand.
GCCTGAGGCATGTAGACTGAAGCAGAGATGAAGAGAGGACTGCAGAGGTCTGGTAAACTCACCTCTGTCTAACTGCAGACCCCCACAATCACTGGAGGACATTCATCAGACTTGACAAAGCTCCCTCTGGAGACACTAAAGGCTCTATACCACATGAAGCAGTACTCCTCAACTCCTGTCAACACAATTTGATGTGTCAAATTTGAGGAGTCCTTTGAGCCTACAGATAACGACAGGAAACAACAACAACAAATGTACAAGTGACATCAGTTACCTCAATGTTTTTAATGTCTTCTCAGCTCCCACAGTGGCCCCCAGTGGACTTGGAGGAGGAGGAGGCGACCGCAATGAACTCATTGTTACCTGGACGGTGCGTGGATGACTTGGAGTGGTCTGTGCATGTGTGTGCATGTGTGTACTGACAACGTGCAGACTACTGCCTAATCCAATTTCCTTCATCTAATTTTTAATTCATTATAGTGTTCTAACATTGCAGAAGGCAGCGTTGACCAGTAGGAAGGAATGTTTACAGCAAAAACTGTTTCGTTGTTCACATGGGCGCCTGACTATTGTAAGAAAAAATGTGAGCCTGTCCTGTGTGTATTAAGGACTTTTAAAATGTTTGTCAGAGAGCCCTCAATAGTTTACTGAGCGCGCACACACACACACACACACACACACACACACACAGTTGTTTGAAAATTGGGATTGAGCCCATTTGTCTTTGTAGAGGTTCACATCTTAATTTCCTTCTGAACCTTCCAGCCCATGGCCAGAGAGTACCAGAATGGGGATGGCTTTGGCTACGTCCTGTCATTCAGAAAGAAAGACACATCATCTTGGACACTGGTGCGCATTCCTCACGTGGAGTCCTCCCGATATGTTTACTACAACGACAGCCTGATGCCGTACAGTCCCTTCGAAGTGAAGATCAAAGCTTATAACCGCAGAGGAGAAGGTCCATTCAGCCAGATCGCTGTGGTCTACTCTGCAGAGGAAGGTGAGTCACTGTGACGTCTAATGTCCCACTGTACCACCCCCTATTCTAATCAAACTGCACCTTTATGTCTACTGCTGCACCTCTAACTTTGTAGTATTATAATATTGTCATTATGAACATAAGATATTGAGATTATTTTATTTAAATCCAAAGAGAGTGGAAAATCAATTTTCAGAAATCCAAACGCTTTTAGGGTAGGGGTGCATTTGCTCCAGAATATATTGCATTACAGCTGACCAGTTTTCTGACATCATCGTAGTACTATCATGTGCTTCATTTATCTTCCAGAAAGCTGTTGGCCTCTGAAAATATTAAGAAAATCAACATGCAGATTTGAGATTAGTGCTCCATGCAGTGAGCATCAATAAAGGTTTTATATCTGTCAGAGATATATCGTTATTGTTGTAAAATAGATGTAGATACATTCAGACTGATACTCAACAGCATACAGAGGACAATGTTTAGCAGTAGGGTAAATGATGCTAGATTTGTATCTAAATGTTTGCGACAGACTCAGTCTCTCTAGCTGTGGTATTTGCTGTCACCACTAGAGGGCAACCACACATTATAGTAGACTGACCACAGTCACTTTATCCCTCTGTTTGTAAAATATGAAGACACCGTGCACAACATGAAGCATGCTGCATGTTCTAACCTCCTGGTCTCACGCTGACTCCTCACAGAGCCAACAGTGGGGCCATCAAGCATAAACGCTACAGCACTGACTGCCTTTGAGATCCAGGTTTCATGGGAGCCCGTCCAGCAGCTCAGCGCCAACGGAATCCTCAGAGGATACGAGGTGACGAACTGCACGAATGCACGTCTGAATGTTTGTCCAACATAGCAGACTGGACACGATAACAATAACACGGTAGAAAAAAAGTCATATTCAAAGGGGCTAATTATTACCTGATAAAATCTGTTTTATAAAGTACAGAGAGATGTACTTCTTATAGGATCTGCTTTATAATTACTTTTTGCAGTGTAGAAATAGCTCAGCTAAACCATATCTACAAACAGTATGATCTCGCTACAATACAAATGTGTAAGAAAAGAACTTGCCATGTGAACATATGACATTGAACCAATAAAACATTACGTTTGATTATCAAGGATATTTTCGCTGTGTTTGTCAAAATCAGGTTTGTCAATGGCCTTCAGCTGGTCTCTGTCTGCACTCTTTGGCCTAATAGACAAGGTTTTACTAGTATATTGGACCAGTTCATTTGTACACAGTCCTCTGACCTGCCATTAAAGTTCTAATCATTGTATTAGCTGTTCTTAGTCCCTTAAGTCGGCATAGTTCAGACTCACTTTATCAGCTTTGGTTGTTGAAATCTCCAAGATAAAGCAAATTTATTTATTAGTGCCATGAAATCTGACATCAGCACGCTCAACACGTTTGCCTATTGGTAAAGTTGTGATTATCGGTTTCATTTCACTAGAACTAGAACACTAGAACTCAAATAAAGAAGTCTAAGTCTAAGTCTAAGTCTACACAATCCAAATACTGACATATTTAGTGAATTTAAAGCAGGATCAGGTTAGTTAGTTTGATCATGAAACTGTACGTAATGAACTGACCCTGCAATGTTTATATGCAGCATTTTCAATCTTGCCGTGACGTGTGTCCTCAGATCCGGTACTGGCGGCAGCATGAACGCGAAGCGGCAGCAGACCGAGTGCGGACAGCAGGACTTGAAACAACTGCCAGAGTGTCTGGGCTGCGACCCAGCACTCGATACCACGTCGCTGTTCTGGCCTACAACAGCGCCGGCACCGGGCCGCCCTCGCCACGCACCACTGTCACCACCAGGAAACCACGTACGGCTGCAGCACTCACACATGTATACACAGTCACCGAAGTGGAGGTTTATTAAGGACAGAACTACATAGCTAGGTCAAAGAAAATAAACACAGCATTTTTAGTTTAGTGCTGCATGACGTGCTGTCAGTCACTCCAGTTTGATTTCTCCCTGTCGGTCAGTTAGGACATCATTACACCTCTTGGTTTGTTTGAAAGAACTAGGTGTGAATTAAAAGTCAATACTGTCTAATTTTGACCAAATGAACCAAGTCACAGGTGTGAAAGTGACCTCAAAAAGAGTTTGTCTGCTCTAAAGAGTGAACAGCTTTGAAGAGCACAAGATTAAATCACTTAAATTACAGAACACAATTTTTCTTAGAGGCTTAAAACAATGGCTAATCTACATTTAAATCTCTGTTTTACTCTCAGTTTTTGACTTGTAGTATCTTTGTCATCATTGAACTTCCACATCGCCACACGAACAGGAGTCGTCTCCTCAGGCATGTCCTGTCTTAAAGATCCTATGACTAATACAACCAGTTTAAATGACCCATGTAGCTCTCTTCTCCACCCCACCTCCTGGCTGAGATGGGTTTTCCCTCTCAGCTGGAGCAGCCTGTGGCTTTTTCCAGTACTCAGGAAGGAATAGTAGATACTTACCTCTACCTGAGCCTGTGGCTGTAAATATATTCAACTGGGGGATTAGACAGGATCTGTGTCAGAGCAATATTCACGTCTCTGCCTAGAGCCACGTCAGCATGTACACATAGACCTGTCAAAATATACCACACACATCTTTATGCTAAAATACTGTAACACGTGTGAGTGTCATTATGCGTCATCTTTTAGTCAAAATTAAATGTGGTTTACTTTGCTATATGATAATGTGAATGCTACACTGTACTAAGCCCACAGTACAGAGGATGTAAATCAGTAAATGTAGACACACATAGTAGAGTACAGTGTACTGACATGCATACATCAAAGATAACTCTGCATACAATACATTCAGGTTCTGTCTATAAAACATAAACATTTTAATTCTTTTGAAAGTAGTAGAGAAGCATTTTTGCAATCTTTTGCAACCTCCGCATAGTTCATTGTCTCATTATTTGTAATGAACATATAATCCCAACCATCCTTTTATCTGTGAATTACCCCTCTAATAAAAGGGATTTTTCTACTCTTGACCATATTGTTCTAGTTTTTTTGATCATCACACGCAGAATCAGATTTTTTTGTTCTTTTAATTCTCCTATCAGTTTTCTTTTTTTTTAACATGTTTGTGTTGCCATTACAGCTCCTAATCGTCGTCCAGGCAACGTGTCATGGAAGACCGATGGCTCATGGGTAACCGTGAGGTGGGACCATGTGAAGGCCATGCACAATGAGTCAGCCGTACTGGGCTACAAAGTGAGTGCCGTCTCACTGGAAGTGTGTGGATGTGAGGATGCATGACTTGAGACAGTTTCGCCTGGTAAAATACTGGAACAATAACTCATAAGTAACTTTGTAGAACGTAAACTGCACACCTTGAATATTTAATTATTATGTTATGTTATGAGGGTTTGACCTCAGCTATGAAAAAATCACTTTGGTGGAAAAAGTAAACAAGAAGCTGCGTTTCTTTAATATTTAGGACTTGACTTGAAAGACTTACATTTGAAACTGTGAGACTTACAGCTACTTTAAATACAGGAGAAGACGCATTAAAGATATTAATGTGTTTCTAAAAAATTCATTTGAATTTGAAAATCAAATGAATTTTTGCATTTCTGAGGGCTCGACGAAGCTTGATGTTATATTATCAAGGGCATGAATTTAGCTGGCAACAACAGGTGATGATGTTGTGGAAAATCAAGGCTTAATAATAATAATTAATCTCATAATTTGGCAGGAGTTGCATGTTGGCTGATGATTTTGATTTGTCATCATGATAATCTGGTTATCTCCTGTGCATGTGAAATATGAGCGTCAGTAAAAATGTTTACAAGCCTCGTTCTGGCTCATGCAAACGGAAAACATGGTCATGAAAAGATAACAATGGTAAAGATGGTCCTTTGTATTTATCAAACAATGGCACTACAGTACACAAGTAGGATGTTTTCTGAGCTGATGCTAACTGTGAAGATGCCTTTTTGTTGTTGTAATGTTGAGGTCCGAAGTGAACGTGCTGTGTTCTGTGTGTCAGGTTCTGTACAAACATGAAGGTCAGACCGCATTGAAGGTTCTGGACAAGGCAAAGACATCAGTGAGCCTGCCGCTGCCAAAAGACAACGGTTACGTTGTGTTGGAGATTCGGTCCTGGGGAGAGGGCGGGGACGGGCCTGCACACGAGATTATTGTGTCCCGAGACTCAGGTGAGAAACTAAGAAACACACACCAAACACTCACTGTGTAATAAGCAGAGAATGAAACAAGCATTTGAGAAACCATATGGAACAGAGCATTACTTATTCTATAAGTAAAAGACACCTGTAAAAATATTACCATTTATTCAAGTGATGAACCACAGTAATATCTTTTTTCCACCAAGGGGCCCCTTTGGGGCTCTGCTTTATTTATAAAGCGATATGAATCTTTTTTTTCATTCTGTATGATAATGGGATGACTACTAATAATCCCTTTAGTTAAAGGCCATAAGCCCCTCTTCAGATACTTATTATTGTTCTTCCAAGGCCGTGTTATCTTGGAGCAGGAACATGATGATCTATTATGCTGATCATAAACATGTCAGCAGTATCTGTGGTACCATGAACGTTATATATGGTTTTATATAATTAGACATTTAAGGTCCTTTGTTTTTAAGGGGAAGTTCTAAAGGTTAAAGCCAGTATGGGAGGGCGTGGAGAAAGTTTAGTGTCAAGTTGATTTGCACAATTTTGATTTAAACTTGGAACTACTTAACCAACTGACCAAAACTTTGCTTGGAACGTTTTGATACTTGGTGCTACAGATATAGGTACCAAGCAAGTAGTGAAGTTCACAACCTAATTCGGTTTTATACTGATTTACAGCATGAGAATCAGAGTTTTTAGGGATGGAAATATTTCAGCAACTCATTCTCTCACTCCCCCTCACAGGAACTGGTATGATGGTGCAGAACAAGGCCTCCTCCACACTGTTCAGTCACTCTCCCCTCCACCTCCTCACCGCTTTGGTTCTGCTCTCTCTTGTGTCATTGTCAGGCCTGTGATGTCAGCCATTCTGTGGACTTTTTACTTTTAATGGCTTGAAACTAAAGCTCTCCTGTGTCTCAGCCCGTGTTGTTTATTTTCTTGGTCAGGGTGGATTCTGGCAATTGAAGAATGTTGTAGCACTGCAGGGATTCGAGGGGTGGGGAAAGAAGGAGGGGTGTCACTTTTCATATTTGATAATAAAAGCAAAGAGGGTCTTTTCTAGTCTGGATGGGTTGAAAGGGGTGGGGGAGCAGGGCAGCCCTGTCTGGTTGTGTATTTGTGTACCAGTGTCTGTAAAACCGCGCCTTATGGGGACCATCACATCTGTGGCTGACGCGTCTCATGCTCGCGTCCTCCAAACTGTAGCTGGTGAGACACACAGACTTCAGGTGTAAATTATTCATAGAATCAATGGTGTGTATAACTTGTGTACATACAGTACAGTCTTACATGAGATGAGTGTCTGTCTGTCCACACTGAGAGCAACATGACTACTTGATAGGTCTCTGTATTCTGGGGTTGTGGGTGGTGTGAGCTGTAGAGGTCTGCATTAAAAATATTAAGAACAGCTCTTCATGCTTTTTTCACTGTTTAGTATTTCTTGTCATCATTTTATGCTCAGTGTCCCCACATTTTATAATGCAGATTTTCAGTCCGAGGAAAGCTCTTTTGAAATGACCAAAGTGACCACATTGCCCTTAAAAGCTCTAAAATTAAAATTGGATTGTTACATAAATTACTGTAATATTCAAAGTAGAAACCAGCTGTTCTCAAACCATGAAATCTGCATTTGCCACATGCGGCTAAATAAAGTCAGACTTCAAGTTTAGGCATAGGATGTCTTGAGCCACATTTCTGTAATACTGCCTCAGCCACAAACTAGCGGCAAACTAGTACCAGCATACTGAATAGATGCTCCCAAAAGAGATTTATTAAAATGCAGCTCAGCATCACCCCTGCCATAAAATAGGTCAACACAGCAAAGTATTTAGTGTTTATAACATGAAACTCAAACATACAATCAAATCAATCAGTAGGATCCAATGAAATACTTGAGTCCCTTTAAGCAGGTTTCTCTAATATATGATGATTTTAATAAGAAGATCTGGACACATAATAATAGTAATCATACAAATGGGAATCATGTTTAAAGAAATGATTGCAAAGAATGAACAAACCTCAGAATACAATTAGTAACCCAACATACCAGGTGATATAACGTCATCAGTAAAATAGCTCAACAGTATCACTAAACAGAAGCCAGTGAAGGTTCGTTAAAAGGTAATTACAAAACAAAGAAGCAACATTTGTCAGCATCATGAAACTTGTTTTCTGTGATTGTATTCTGACATCCGTGGCTTCAGATCCAAAACAAACACGCCTTTTGAGCATCTACTCAGCTGAACGTGTTGTGAGTCATTAGTCTTGTTGCTCGCAGTGTGAATACAGAATAAGAGTCACTCATTAAGACGCTGAAGAACTTTTTATTGTTGATTTTTAGCTCCTGCTAATGTCTGTATGCTTATTTGTGTTTTTGTCTCTGCTGTAATTATAGCAAACTGCAGAAATGTGTTACTGGTCCAAATGAATGTTTACAATTTCTATTTTTTATGTCTCATTTTGGGAAAAGTAATGATTGGATGGATAAAGGACTATTTAATTCTTACATTTGTTGTGCCTGCATAGTTTAAATGATTCCGACAACAATGTAAAAATGCTTCTGTTTGGTGTTTATTGGGTTTATTGCAGCTGCTTTCAAGCTGGTAGGTTGAACGCGCAGGGCAGCAGGGACGAATCACTGCTAGAGATGAAAGAGTAGGTAAGAAGAGTTATCAGAGTACCGTTAACAGTGTCATATATCGTCCTCATTGTAACCCTGTCAGCATCTATCAGCTCTTATGTAATATGTCTGACTGGCTACAGTGTACAGGAAGAATGTGATGTTGTTCTTGCAGTTTTCTTTTGTCCACAGGTATCCAGATCATGTCTGGTCAGCATGTCAAAGATGGAAATCAAGTACTTACAACTTGTCTCTTTTGTTATTGTTGTTGCCTTAATTTTTTGGTTGATTCAAACAGAACTGTGTGCTGTCAACCGTATAAAACTCACAAGGTTAAAGGGCATCTGATGCTTTGGGTTTAGTCCAAAAGTCAATAACAAGTGGGATACATGGTTTTGGTTTTCTCTAACTGCCAACAAAAACTAGTGTACCTAGTGTACTTTCATTTCATTTATTACTTTAAGTTCTGTAAATCACAAAATGTTGTGATTTGACACAAATCTGAGGAATTGTTCATTACTTACAGTCTGCAGATGAGCTCCAAGATGGCAGCCATGTTTTGTAGTTCATCTGCAGCTAGTCCAAAGCCAAAGCATCAGGAACTGGTGAATCAAATAAGAAACACCAGGATTTGTCCTGTAGAAACAGACTGATGCATGGATGTGCTTACACGTACACAAAACTACAAAAACTGAAAGACTAAAGCTAAATACTTGTTTTAAAAAATGCCAAAATCAGAGTGAGGGTTTGCAGAGAAACATGGGTTTACTAGCTTGAGAGTTAAACCTGAAGGTTCTCTGTTACTCATTAACTCTGGATCGGAGATCCAAATTAACTTTTCATCTTTTATTTATATTTTAAAGGGTTTTTTTATGTTTTTATATTTAAACATTTGAATGGTCTGGACAACCAATTGTTTTCTGTGTTACGTCAGTATTACATTTTATAACTTGCAAGTGGTTGAATGATAGACCACTTGATTGTACAACAATGTGCTTTATTTTGTCAGAAAAATGTAACTTTTCATCACATGCTTCACACTTTACACCAAAAGGCTGCTCTTACTCTGTCATTTAACTGTAACATTAGTTCGGGTGTAGAAAAAACAATGTATTAGGAAAACGTTAGGAAATATAGTTTTCTGCAAGCACTGGAAAGCAAAATATCACAAATGTCAAAACATGCACAGCCTGAATTTCACTTTGTAGCCTATTAACAGTAGACAGTTAATATTGTTCACATGTTCTGTGATTAGTAAAAACTGTGGTTTAAATTTGGATTAGACCAGTGTAGTGATATTTTGAACCGATAAATCCCAGATCTGGCCTCAGATCAGTGTGGTCTACCCCTGGGCCTACAGTCATTTCAACAGTCTATTCTGGGTTTCTGTCAGCTTCATGGCTCAATTATTGGTGTCAGCCTTAAAAAAAAAAAAACTGGTCTAAACCTGAACTTAAATCACCATCACTGTTTTTCACTCAGAAATGATGAGAATCGCACAGCTGCTTAATCTCTGAACTAGTCGAGAAGTTGGAAATGCTCTCAGAAGCATCCTGGGTTTTGTGCTTTACTCTTTACAAAGTGTTTTCTCAACGCCTTTAGTATTCAGTGAAGAGCCATAAAGTCATTTCCATTGCCCAGTCACTGAATGTTCTGGCTGATGAACAGACCGGTTTCATCTCTCACTTAAGCTGGTAACGAATCTGTTTCATATGGCTCGGCTGGATGCACTGGACCTTGGGGCCTTTTATGATTTGTGATTAAATGGAAATGTGAGGGAGGGTTGGGAGGGGTGCTACATGTAAATATGATTTAAAATAAACACCTTGGGATTGTATTTCAGTAGTGTGTGCATTTTCTACACTCACGGCAGTCTTTCTTGATAACTTCCCACATAGATCACAGTTGGCATTTTGCTGGCAGGGCTGTAATGCTGAGTTCAGACTACACAATAGCAGCCCAATAATAGCCCGACCCAACAGATGTAGGGTATCGGGAACTAAAACAGGCATCGGTTGCAACGATTGTTTTACCATAGTAGACAACAATTGACTTTGCATCTAGGAAGTGTCACGATGACCCGAAAGACTAATGTGTTTAAAGTTTTTTGCCTTCCATGGAAAATTTCACGAGATGATTCATGACATTGACCAATAGGAGCACACTGCGTTTTCTCACACAACTGTAAACATGGCAAAGCAAAAAGGGAATGATGCTGTTGGTGCTGAACTTCAGTGCAGAACAGACCTCATAATGTCTGCACCCTCGAAACATCTGCAGCTCCATACATTTAATTTCTTCCTCTTACTTTGTGTTCATAAAAGAATTTCACAAAGTTATGCTGCCCTTCTCCCTTTTGTCTACATTGAGGACAAAACCATCTTGTTAGAATAAACTTTATTGAAATTGTCATTGGCCGTAACCAACTGCAGGTTACCTACTTACATTCAGTGTGAGCTCCACATCGTGACCAATCAATTGATCCGTTCAGCGTGAACAGTCTCATGTTCTGAGCATGCAGAAAGACTGATCAACATGTGTAGTGAGTTGAGACATTATACAAGGTCAGTAAAATCAGAGTAAAATCAGTGTCTGTCCAGCCTAAAATGAAATGGCCTCATCCAGTGAAGACCATGAATGCAATTTGCCCATATCTTGTACACAAGTCAACACTTTGGTAGCACAATGTGTCACCAAAATCCGGATCCATCGGGACCATGAATGTCTGCTGCAAAAAGAAAATATTTTGCCAGTCCAAAATGATTAGCTGGTGTCGGTTATACTGGCATCCAAAGGTATACAGTTTCCTGTTCATTTTGTAATGTGTTGTAGGGTTTTTTAATGACCCACCAACTGTTAAAGGGTTTTAAAATGTGTAGAAATAGACAAATGGACTGGCTGGTGCGGGGGTGGATATGATCTTTTACTTTGGGCTCTGTGCAGGCACCTCCCTATTATCACTGATGTTCGGTAGATGGGTACCAATGATGTACTGGACAGTTTTAATCACCCACTGCATCAGCCCCTCTGTCCTGTCACCTAGGACACATGCACATCCAACCATTGGAAGCTGCATGCTCAATTTCAGGCTTCAGGTACACTTAGGCAATCAACATCTATCACTTAGACCACACCTTTACAATTTCATTCCATCTGGTAGCTCATTTCCCAGCAAGTCTAATTATTTCATGGCTTCAACCCAGTCTTACCTGGAAGTCGGGTTATAAGTAATGTCATCCTGCCGTCCACCAACCTGAGCCCTTATCAACTGCACTTTGCCACCAGCTATTAGTCATTAGAATATAAATCCCACCCAGCTACAGCCCGCTCTGCATTCCACTTCTGTTCCTCTTGAAGAAAGGTAATGTGATGATCATCGTGTTTATATTCAACTAGCATTTAGCTAGTTCCCTCATGTGTAAAAAGGTTTTATATTGTACTACATTTATTGGTAGCTGCAAGGAGGCCTACAACTAAGAATTATTTTCATTATTGATTAACTTAAGGAAGACAACTAGATGACTATAAAGACATTGAGGGTGATGTTGTAGATTTGCTTGTTTATCTGGGACCAACCTAAGAAGTTAATTAATTTACTATCATGAAAAAATACTGAAGTTGCCAACAGGTAACTTATATTTTCAGCTGTAACTGCAGGATATGGATGCTGTTGTTTTTCATGTATTTTATCATTATCTCGTGAATGTTTTAAATTTAGTTCTCAATCAGAGGCTCACTGTTGCAGCAGAAAGGTATTTGCATCTCAAGGGAGCACAATGGCGAGACTCCTCACAGGTAAATACCATTCGCTCATTCAGTTTTTTTAATTTGATGTTTACACATGAATACATAAAGACGGAGTATACTTTTTGTGAAGGAGAGGTAGGAAATATTTTCTTTCTCCAAATTACTAATTTATGATTTCAAAATTATTTCCAATTACATTGTGAGTTTTAATGGCTTACTATTTTGAACATTTTGCAAAAGTGTCCACGTCATACATTTAATGTTTCGTTTATAGTATCTAATTAAATAATATATTGCATTGTAATCTTGCAGATATATGATATATGAACGTTATATGATTAAAAATAAATGTGTTTTAAGATTTGGACTCTCACTAAAAAATGCTATTACACCAATGGGATATTCTTTAAAATTACCCGGTGAATATTGTTGCTGCAGTTTTAATTTCAGTTAACAAAGTTGATTGTTTATCTGCACAGCAGGTTCTTGTTCGTCCTGTTGTAGGTATTTACTCTATACAGTTATGATCTCTAACAACAGTTTTCTCTTTTTCTGCAGCTCTGGGCGTTCTGCTCATTCTGCACTTCGGTAAGTTTGGCATCATCATTGACCCTTCTTCGCACTAACATGAAACATGAAACATCAAAGTTTCAGAACAAACGTGGCATTTAAAATGCACTCAGAATCTCTAATGCTGCTATTCTTCTGTCTTCCCCCAGCTTCTTCCAATAAATTGGTATGCCACATGACTAACTGGGCCCAGTACAGGCCCGGCAGTGCCAGCTTCACCCCAAACAATATTGATCCCTTCCTCTGCACACACATCATCTACGGTCTGGCCACCATCAACAACTTCAACCAGATCCACCCCATCGAGTGGAACGATGAGCAGCACTACAGCAGGCTTAACAACCTCAGGAATGTGTGAGTCAACACAGTCTGTGGTGTCAGTGCACACACAATGTGTGCCAGTATTCAACATTTAAAGTGTTGAAGTGCTCAAAGTGTCCTCCAGAGCTGTACTCTTGGGTGGAATGGCTTTTAGAACAATATGTAGACCAGAACCATTTGTACTGCTGCCTGGACACTCTAATAAGAAAGGTCAAGTCGCCATGTAAAATGTGGCATGCATGTATTTTCCTGTTTTCAAAATGATGAATCAATTACAAAGAAATAATGATACATTTCAAATAGCATCAAGGCATTTTTGTGACAAACGTAAAAGAGAAATCTCATGTGACCCCTTCTGCTTGTTAACTTCAGAACTGAAACCCCAAAGTCTCCAAGATATCAGTGTAACAAGATCATTTATTTGTCAGTTTACAGCACAGGGTTGCACAAATGAAAGTTGTAGTCCCTTCATGCTACACACTCCAGCAACACATTTACAGATAGTTACATTTAGAGAAGGACAAGTTAAATGTATACAGTTGTATGTATACAGTTATTTATATACACTTATACAAATGCATTTTATAAATACACACATACATTTAAATACAAAGTTTCACATTGAGCTTATGTTTGCCTCTCTCCTTGCTATTAGCAATCCTGCACTGAAGACTCTGCTGTCTGTTGGAGGCACACTCAATGGAGTGAGCCCGTAAGTTAAAACCACATCATCCTCAATATCCTTGACAAACATCCATCTCAGAGGTCAGTAAACCTTCTGCCACTCTATTACCAAAACGGAGGCTGCAGTCTTTTTTTTATACACATCCAACCAGATTCATCGCCATGGTCGCCACGCCTGAGAGTCGCGCAGCCTTCATCAGGTCAGCCATTAGCTACCTGCGCACCCATAACTTTGACGGGCTGAACCTGGCTTGGGAATATCCAGGACACAACGGCAGCCCAGTGGAAGACAAGCAGAAGTTCACTATGCTGATCACGGTTAGCATGGCAGATTTTTTATTTATCTATTTTTTTAATTAGGGGTGTATGATAGTGTTTCATCTGAGTTTCATCTTCATATGAGAATGGCATTTGTTTTGCAAGTATTTGGTCATAATCCAAAGCATTAGAAAAACAAATTGACCAGATGATGGTGCAAGATTAAATGTCAGAGGATCGCCAAAGTTATTCAGGATTCATTCTAAGGATGACATTAATACAGGGTTGAAAAGGGTGCTCAACTACAGTCGCACCTAAAAATATTTTCATTCATATTTAAATTTTCACACTTTCAGCTGTGTTCAATGAACATCAAGAACAAGAACAATTGGAATAGCACAACTAATAACTAATATTACAGGTGGTTTCACCAAATTCAACACTTTTTGTGCCACTTTTAATGACTACTGCTGTCTCAGAATTATTCAACCCCTTCTGGACAAGCTTCTTTAGCACTGTAGCACCCTTTTGCTGCAAATGTGATGCATATCCAGACACCAGGTTCTGACAGCGTTCCTGAGGAATCTTCCTCACTCACTCACTCCTACCAGAGAATTTCTATTGGATTCAAGTCAGGCAACTGTGACGGCCACTCTAGTATCTTCCAGGACTTTGTCTGAAGTCAAGCCTTGGTGGACTTGCTTGGGATCATTGTCCAATGACGCCCATGCTTCATCTTTCTCACAACGTTTTCTTGAGGATATCCTGATATTTGATTGAATCCATCTTGCCCTGCAAACGCCGCAGGTTTCCAGAGGCAGTAGAAGCAAGGCAGCATCAGCGCATCACTGACCCACCGCCATGCTTCACTGTAAGCAGGATGCTCTTTTCAGCGTATGCTTCATTCTTCCTCCTCCAGACATACCGCTGATCCATAGCCCCAGAAAATTCCAGTTTTGTTTCATTGCTCCACACAACAGAATCATAAAACTTCTGTGGCTTATTTATATGGTTTCGATCATACTGGAGCCAACTTGTCTTGTGTCCACCAAGTCTTGCTGCAGGTCTCTTACAGTTGCTTGACGGTTTTTGGCCTCCTGCCTCCTCAGAAATCTGGTGGCAGCTGATGATAGCTTCCTCTTTCTGCCACGTCCAGGTAGTGAGGCCCGTGTTCCTTTAGCTTTGAACTTACGAGCTATGCTTCCAACAGTATTTCTAGAAACATTCGGTGCCTTTTCTATCTTGTTGTATCCTTTTCCTTGTTTGTGCAAAACAATCGTTTCCTCTCCTAACTTTTTGGACAATTCTCTTGACTTACCCAACATCACTGTGAATAAACCCCTAACCAGTCCGGGTATTTGACGTGTTCTATCTCAAGCACACCTGATTCAATTAATGAGGCCCTTGATTAGTTGCGTCAGGTGTGCTTGAGACAACACCTAGTTTGAAAATGAGTGCTCTTGTGATGGATTCTATTCAGGGGGTTGAATAATTTTGAGACCGCTGTAGTCATTAAAAATGGCATTTTGTGTTGACTGTTAACAGAAACCATCTGTTTGTTAAATAATTATTAGTTGTGTTGAGCTATTTCAGTTGTTCTTGTTTGAGTTGTTCATTGAACACAGCTGATATTAATACGCTTATTTTGCAATGGGGGTTGAATAATTTTTGGTGCAACTGTAGTTGAGCACCCTTTTGCTGTTATGACCTACTACAAATGTGATGCATAGACTGACAGCGTTGAGTGCAACTGTATGTGTAGCAAATTTTATGACATGAAATAGTTATCAAGACATTGCACCCAAAGCCACCAATGTCAACCTCGTGGGGGCGCTACAGGAAAATTAGTGGAATACCAATGTCAGTAGGATTTGTTCACTAGGGAAACATTTATCCACAGTTTGGTCCAAATCTATCTAGTAGATAGTTAGAAACTGTATTTTGCTCTAATGGTGAAAACATGGTGGTGGCACTAGAAAACGTCAGAGGATCACCAAAGTCATTACAGTTTATCTTCAGGGCACCATGGACTTTTGTATCAAACTTAATTCACAAGATCAGCAAAGTCATTAGGATTTGTGCTCTGGGAACATGGCAATCCATCCAGTAGCTGTTCAGATATTTCAGTCTAGGCTAAAATCATGGTACATATAATTAAATACATTTGTGGCTTCCCTAAACAATGCTGTGTTTTACTGGCAAGTATAATGCCTTCTCTGAACCAGTCAGCTTTATTCAAATATTGAATCCTCTTACAGTAGTTGTAGTTTTTGATACAATACAACAAACTAATATTTAAATGAGATTTGCAATATAAATGTTGATATTTAATGAATGACAAGAACAGTGCTCTGTGATGTATCATTCTTCCAAGTCTTCATTAGAACCTGCAGTGCTGTAACAGGAGATAGACAGAAACTATGTTTTTTTGTTCATTTTGCTTACAGGAGATGGCCAAGGCCTTTGACGACGATGCTAAAGACAACAGGAAGACCCGGCTGCTGCTGTCATCCAACGTTGCTGGTTTCCGTCCAACTATTGACAGAGCCTACGAGGTCAACAAGATTGCACTGTAAGTTTGATGTCACTGAAACCGTTGTATATTTATGCTATAAAAGTAAAGTATCCAAAAAAGCAGAGTTTTGTTATTAGAAGTGAAGGGCAGCCATTGTATGTTGGTGACGGTACTGAATGATACCCAGCCCTGCTTACTGTGACTACCACATAGGAGGAAGAACACATCTGAACACAAGACCAGTATTCACTGATGGGATGAGATTTTTTCAAATCAATTGACTTCTGCTTTCTGCCTTTTATTGTTCAGAGTTAGAAAGAATTTTACCTCTACTGAAAACAAAATAGTTTGAATGTACTTAACACCAATGGTGACACTTTTTCTACCGCTGATCTAAAAAGAACATTTTTTTAAAATCAACAGCCGCCTTGACTTCATCAATGTCATGACCTATGACTTCCATGGACACTGGGAGGCAATTACTGGACACAACAGCCCACTGTACCGCAGCTCTGTGGACTTTGGCTCACATATCCATCACAATATCGTAAGAAACACACAAAGACACACAGACATCAGCAAAATACACACACTATTTGACAAGTGTCTATGTGTTCTTTGGCTGTATATTGTCCAATACTGTCAAATTGTCCAAAATGCAGTTTATGAGGTTTTATCTCATTCTCAGAATAGCATTTGGGGTCATACACTAAATATGGTTTTCAGAAACCCTTTTCTATTTAAAGCTGCATTAGCTCACTTGTGAGCACTAGGAGACAGATGGTCTCACAAACATCTATGATAATGAGCCTTTATAATGTTAAATATAGATATCAAATATCCAATAGACAGATTGAAATCGTTTGGATGTCATGTTTTGCCCACTATTGGAATGAAATTCCAATATTCAGTCTTCTATTAGCTCTGGTTTGGTCTCCACCAACTCCTGAGAAAAATATCTCCTTTATTAGCTTCTGTTCCTGTAGACTAGCTGTTAATTCATAGTTGGATCGACAGTGATGGCAAACCTTTAACATTACATCTGATTCAATGTTACTCTCAAAAATATTAGTTTTATTCTGTAGTATTTATCTCCTTTGTCCTCGTTAGAACTCCTCCGTATCCCACTGGTTGGCTCTCGGAGCACCAGCTGAGAAGCTGCTGCTGGGATTCCCCACCTACGGACGAACCTACCGCCTCACCACGGGTGCTACTGGCCTTGGAGCACCAGCTGATGGCCCTGCTGACGCCGGAGCCTACACTCGCACTGCCGGCTTCTTGGCCTATTATGAGGTACAGCACATCCATGTAATGCTCAGCTGAGCATGTCAGTATTTCACCAATAATAGCTACTGCATCAGATTTAACTGATGTTAAAATGACAATGTAAAATCTCACCCATTGCTTGCTAGCGGGGAAAAACCAACCCCAGACCCTTGTTTGGGAATGAGCTTTGTCTGCTTGAACATCCACTTATTATATTCTTTTTTTTCAGTGGTGTGTCCACCCTTTTGCTAGCTTCCTCTTACCTATGGTCTGGCACCTGGTTGCTATCGGCTAGTGGCTACATATCCACTGTTCGAACACAAAATAAGAGAATATAGACAGAGGACAGACCCTCTGCAGATACAGATACCACCACACGCTTTTAGTGACCATTGATAGTAATGATAATTGAGAAGGATTATTTTTGTATGAATCTATTTATTCTTTTTGAAGAAAATCTCATTTTGCCTTTAAGTATTTATATCAGTAAAGATGGTAAACTTGTAGGTATCTTGATCCTAAGCCCTGTGCTATCCAATCTAACTCTGTTTCTGTTTCTGTGTTATCAGATCTGTGGCTTACTCTCCAGGGCCACTGTTGAATGGATCTCTGAACAGGAGGTTCCTTATGCCACCTATGGCAATGGGCAAGCCTGGCTGGGCTATGACAACATGCGCAGCTATTCTTCCAAGGTAACCAAAAGTGCCATTACAGTTCTAATAGTGTTATTAGACAACAAATTCCCACTCTTGTGATCTGTGATCAAATGTTCTTGTAAAATTCTATTTGAAGTAAAATTATTTGAAATATGTTTGGAGGAGAAATAATACCAGGCTCTTAAATGAGAGTTTCTATCTCTAGTATTTTTTGTTCCTATTTCTCCACTCTAGATCTATTTCATAGATCTGTAGCTGCTGCTATTCAAACATCTTCGTTACCAATGTTGTCCTCCTGTAGGTCCAGTGGATGACTGCCACCAACCTGGGAGGTGCTCATGTGTGGACTCTGGACATGGATGACTTCAGTGGATCCTTCTGCTCAGAGGGAGCTTATCCTCTAGTCAACCACCTCAGGATGTCAATGGGTAAATACCATAGCTCAGCTAACTTGCAATCTCTGCTTACTGAGATGGCTTTTGTATTAAGGTTTTAATAAAAATAGGTTTGATTAGGTTTGTGTTTTAGCTTCTGTGTATTCATTTTTAAATTATATTCCATTTCTTATTCTGCAGGCTTCCCACCAAAGCCCACCACCACCCCAGCCCCCACCACCACCAGGGACCCCATAGCACATTTCTGTCAAGGCCGCCCCGATGGCCTGTATGGCAACGCAGCTGATAAGACCACCTACTTCCAGTGCTTCCAAGGAAACACCTACCTGCACCGCTGCCAGCCTGGCCTCATTTACTGGGACTCCTGCAAGTGCTGCGACTGGCCCTGAGCCATAAAACCATTACCTACAAACACGCTGAGTCCCTGAATGTATCAGAATCATGTGGATTATATTTCAGTAAAATAAATCACGTAATCGAGTTATTTGCACTGATTAACCCCATACTGCTGACTCAATGCTTACAACAAAATAAACAAACCTTACATTACATGATTTATTTGTACTTCTCAAACTTCTGTTTTATAAGAAAACATTTTTCTATATTTTACATATATTCTGAACTTTTAATTGCACAATTAAATATGTTTTATAATTTGCTTTTCTTTATTCATTCTTTAAATTAAAAATTTACACACACAACTGTATTGTATTGTTATGTATGTCCTTCCATTGACTGTCTAACAATGGGTAAGCTATGATAAGAGTTGACACTATTCCAGTCCAGAAGCAGGTAGTAATGCACCTGAACATGTTTGGTAACAGCCAAAAACAGCAGAGTAACCTCTGCACTTTAGCAGTTATGTTGCATCTATTAACAGTTAGCAGTAATAGCTAGCTTGCGAACAACTATTCAAAAAACTGGTACAAACACATGAATGAATTATAGCCTATTTATGACATGAATTACAGTCATGTCCAAACAGATCAGTGTGCTGTGACTCACTCAGATCACCCAGTGGTTAACTGATAAAGGATCAAATAAACACACAGAAGCTTTACACAGCTTCTGTGTGATTGTACGGTATAATCAGCCATCGGTGGAGATGCTTTTCATTCTGTCTCAAGGGAAAATAAAGTGTAATGAATTTATCATTTGAGTTTCTAAAAGGAAAGACTGATGCAATGAACTTGTCGTGAATAGTTTCATCATGTTCGTATGGCATTTGACTGAAATGAGCATGATTTTCTTTTTGAGGCTTTAAATTGGATTTGTGTCTTGTGCAAAAACCAATAACTGCAACAGTTCAGCTATACTGAAATGCAGTACATTCCCACAATGAAACATATGATGCAAAAAGTGGGAATATGATGTGGTGTAAGACAGAGAAGACTGTTGTACACCACATCATATTCCCACTTTTTGCTTGTCTCCCAGCTTTTCACTGCTAACAGCACAAATAATCTGTGTGGGGCCGTGGTAGCAGACAGACAGGTTATTATTAATTGGCAGATGATACAACATTATTTTTGAAGAATTCCTTTCAAATACTCATCATTTTCCAAAGTTTCTTGATTATGTTATAGTGGTTTTGCCTCGTGATCGACCACAAGAGGCTGGTTTCATGACAATGAACAGTTTAGTGACTGAGTTCAATGAGTGGATCTTTGTAAAGCTACCTTGACATAACCATTCTGATCACACTGTAGCTTTTAGCCCTTCTTATATTAGAATACTCGAATAACATTGAATCACTTTAAGTGTGCGGCAGAGTGATGGGAATGTCCATACTGTCTATGAAGAGTATATTTTTTTTGCTCTTTTGTATTTAGCTGTATATATTTTATCTTGTGTAAATGTCTAATGGTCTTGGATGATGGTGAACAGTACAAGCATCGTTACTGATATGCTTGTATGAATGAATGAAATGAACCTTGAGCTTTTTATTCTATGTCATTATTTTGACCATATAAGTCATTCAGTGGCTGTGCATGAGACTTATCATATCACCCCACCGTCAAAACCCAGTCCAAGTTAGTGGCTTGAGATCTGCAATATATAACAGTGGATTTAAAAGTAGTGTTGCAATAGACCATACTGGCTACCAACCAAGTGACCTTTATGAGTTCAATAATAATGCGGTCCTTTGATCAAAGAGGCGGCAGGAGTGCAAACTTAAGCATACATAAAGAATTTATTGACACACAAAAAATACAATCCAAAAATATAAATATGACAACAACCTACACAAGAATTGATAACAGTGGTCAAACTGTAGCTGTCCAACATAATCAAATACCACAACACATATTACATGTTAAAAAGAAGTAAATATAAAAGCAAAAATAAGTGATCAAAGTACAAGTGTATTTATCAGTCTAAGATAGGCTGTCCCTTCCTTGCACCGTGGCTGTTCACAAGTCTAATGGCTTCAGGAATAAAATCAGACTTCCTTCTATTTTGTTTTGCATATGGGGAATTCTGAAACACTTTCCTGATGGCAGCAGCTTAAAGTGGTCATAGAGGACATGTGTGGGGTCATTGATAATCTTTTATTAGATTAACAAGGGACCTTTGTGTTTTTGTGATTGACAACACCTTGCAGTCATGAAAAAGTTAGAAAACTTTAAATGACAGAAGTGTAAAACATTGCCTCTATTCTCTGATCATCTCCAAAGGAGTTTAGTTTACATAGACAATGGAGACACTGCTGAGCCTTTTTCACAATAACATCTGCATTTTCATTAAATCTCAATCTGTCATCAAACACAGCTCCCAAGTAGTTATGGGTGTGGACAGTTTCAACACTTTTGCAATGTGTGCCTGTTGGGAGGCTGTCTATGTGTTTTGGTGAGATTATTATTTATTTTGTTTTGGATAAATTTAGATTCAAAAAAAGCTTCGTTACACCAAATTCCTGCAATATGGGTGCATGTGATTGATCTGAATAAGAGAGGACATAATAACACCATTGTTAGCAAATTTTACAACATGTTGATTTTCTTATTTACCTCGACAGTCATCTGGATACAAAATAGAAAATAAATATAAGCTTTTTTACTAGTACGTAGGCTTGCATTGTGTTAAAGGCTGACGAGAAGTCAACAAAAAGTAATGTTGCATAACTGAGTTTTGTTTCAAATGTTCATGTACAGAATTCAAAATGAACAACCTTGCATCGTCAGCACCTCTCCCAGGCTTATAAGCAAACTGCAGGGGGTCAAGAATTGCTTCAGTTGCATCCATAATTTTTGATTTAATAATATTCTCTGGAGTTTTCATTACTAGTGACGTTAGGTGCTATAGGCTATAAGTCATGGTCTACTGATCTTTGAAATTGGACTGATATTAGAATTAGATATTAGAATATTTGAATTCTTCCAGAGGTCAGGAACAACCCCAGAATCTAAGGAGAGCTGGAAACATTTTTGAAACAAATTACTCAGTTTGTCAGCAAAATATCCTAACGTTCTTCCACATATTCCATCTGGCTCTTCAGCTTTGTTCACTTTAAGCCCTTTCGAATGTTACAGATAGGCTGGAAACTTGTAGCCATGGCCCAGGTGAGGTCTCTAAGTTCAGCACTAAAATCCTGATTGTCAAATGAAAGAACCAATTCAATTTGTGTGGCAGAGTGTCTTCTCTGATATCCGCTATACAAATAGACTTATTGCTTATTCATACAGAAAATATCAGAAATGACACTCTGCAACACTGCCATGTTATATATAATTGATAATAATTACAACACAGTGCTTAATGAATAATCAGTAGTTCCTGACGTGACAAATATGACAACAAACATCAAAAGGGATTACATAAACAGTAATCAGCTTTGCCATTTATAGCTGTGCTTAGGACAAGTGATTATGAAGCAGGAACTGCTTCTGCAGTGATAAGACAAGAGTTTTTCTTTTCCCTTAGATGAACTGACTTTGGGGACTTTGGCGGCTGTTCATTATGAAACAGTTCTGAAAAACACAAAATCATGTCAAATAGACTACGCTGTCACACCTATACAAATGTGTTATCAGTAGAAAAATAAATCATCTATTAATGCTCTAGTGTGTTATCGCAGCAATATTTACAACAACAAAAAACCTTTCTCAATGACAATGTTCACTGTTTTTGACGAAGGAGAGATAAAGTAATCTTAACTTGAGCAACTTCATGCACAATGGATTGATATGCATTGAGCATTTAAGGAGAGCCAGAAATCATTATTCAGATTATCTACATGTCCTTGTACAGCTGGGTATCCATGAATGTCCTGGGGAGAAGGGGAAGAGTGGGCAATGACTGTTAAATATTTGTTTATAAGAGAGAGCATTGATCTCATGTCTGTGAATAAAGTATAAAGTTAAAAACATGAGGTTGTTAGCCTACCTTAGTTTAACCCTTTGAGGGTCTTCAGCACTTTCTAGTGTGTTATGATTTTTATTTTTAGCATATTTTATCAGTTTTTCATGCATATTGCTTATAATTTTGCAAGATGGTGAATTTTTCAGAGTTCTCAATTTTTTTCATGTATTTTTTGTGTATTTTAGACCATAAAATGATGCGCATCATGAAAAAAACATGGCAATTTAAGGGTTAATTTTTTAAAAAACTAATTAAAATTTGATATGTATGATTAGGGCTGATGCTGGTCTAAAAAACGATTTAAAAAAAATTTAAAAAAAAGAAAGATTTTTAACATTTTTATGGCTTGTTTTTATGCATACACATTTATGTGTGTAAGGATCTTTAACGTGATTATTTCTGAGGACCTTCAAAGGGTTAAAGACAGGAAGCGGGGATGAACAGCTAGCCTGGCTCTGTCCAGTGTGACAAAATGAACCTACACCTCTAAAGCTCACTAGTATCTCATTTGGTAATAGAGATGAACAAAGATTCCCCCTCCACCAGTCTTTTTTCTAAGCTAAACTGCAGACTCTAATACACAAACACCTAGAGAGAAGTGATGGGATTTACAGCCGTAGCTTTTGGATCTGTTCCTTTTTATTCAATTCAATTCAATTCAATTTATTTTGTATAGCCCAATATCACAACAGAGTTGTCTCACAGTGCTTTACAAAGTTCACTGAAATAAACAAGAAGTGTAAGCGAACAAACAATCTAATAAAGAGTCCAGCAGTCGATGAGGCCCTTTTAAAAGGGTTACTAGATTTATCTGCAAAATAATAACTAAGATAATGATAGGGTAAGATTTGGATCAGATTCACACTTCAATGCCGCCAGTAACATAACATAACCAGACCTAATTTCAATAATCTGCACTGTAAACGTAACCTCTGCTTTGCTGATGAGATTTTTTCCCCTCTGTATGAAATGTATTAGCCTATCAGATAGGCCCTATTTAAACAAAGTTGCCTTGCCTCGAATGTCACAGGACATGTGACACATGACATGTCTACGTCTCGTGACTGGCTGGTTCTCACTGTTCACGTAAAGGGGAGTGGTGTTAGGACAGGCAGTGAGATTGACCACAACACTAAAAAGAACTGATGTGTTCTGTGTAATATATATTTTCTTTACCCCAACATGATGACTTGATACCATGTACCAGTCCGGTCTTACATGAGTCTGTATTAGTGATTTAGAGAGCATTTTATTGATCTTATTAATGTATGGCATTCAGTACAGTCCAGTTGCATTCATTGCTAATGCACATTAACAACTGCATCAGCTCATTAGAAAAAATAATGAAACATCAGAGCGGACGTGTAGCACAACTAATTATTTGATCATTGGTAACAATGTCAACGTCCTCAGACAGCTGAAGGACTAATTTTCTGTGGTAGCAATCAATGACACCACTTAAATAATGACTACAACATGGAAACATGGTTTGATTTGTGGTTTACAAACAGTGTTCAGAGAATCACAGTAACATAAAAATGTAGGCCTTATACGTATTTTCTGTTTTTTCTGTTCACTTAATTTTCCCTGTAAAATCTCAATTGTTCCAGAGGAAGTTTTCTCCCAGAGTGAATGGTGGGCGTAATGAGAAGGCATATCATGACCTATATTAAGTCCCATATCTTGCACAGAAATATGCTGTCTCTCTACCATATAGTATAGCTTATCACCATCTGTCAGTTCACGTCTGATTTTACTTATCTTATCCCTTTCTGTACCAACAATGTACTGAATTATTATTGCCCACCTCCCTTCCATGTTGCATGATGAGGACTGATATCCCACTCCTCCACAGATGTGGGAAGTATATAAGACGCTGGAAAACTCAGACACATTGGTCGCTTCTGAGATCCCAAAGGTAAGCATTGGGAATTTAGCAGTATCACTTCTTCTTTTCCTTTCTTGGGTTTTGAAGAGCAACTTCATTATAGACAGTTGATATTTTTCTTTTTAGGAAATGACATTAGAAAAATGTATACACAGGGCTTCCTGTAAGTTGGGAAAAAGTTGTGTTTAACACTAAATTAAAAAGTTAAACTCTCACATCATCTTGATATGGTCACACCTGTAACCTGAGGCATATATGTTGTGACAGGGAAGACATTATTCTGAAGCTCTGTTTCTTTGGTAAAATTGTGATTTTAAGAATGGTACAGGTATAATTTATGTTAGTGCCACTATTATGACTTGCCAAAACAATGTGAAACAGTTATTGGTTACACTCATATATGAAATCTGTAAGGTAACAAATATAACCTCAATTGATATTGTTTGATTCAAATAAGAATAAAAAGCTCTAAAGAGTCCTCCAACTTCAAATTGTCTTATTGGCCATATACTTTTACATTCAGATTATACATTACAATCATCTTGATAATTCCAGCCCATTTTGTATGTATGACAAATCTGTTTATTTATTCCAGAAAAAATAAGTTGAAGGTGTGAGCTTTGAAATCAAGATGACCAAACTCACTATTCTAGCAGGTAAACAGCCATCAGGCCTCAGTGCTTGACATTACCATGATGCCTTGATAATATGATACCTTGTGTATTAATCTCTGTATTCCAAAAAGCATTCATCTCTACTTTTGACCTCTCTCTAGGCTTGTGCCTTGTGATGTGCCAGCTGGGTAAGTTACACTTGACTAAAACTTAGTCATATAACCACATTTTGACATTTCTATTGACTCTGACTGCGACACATGTCTGACAGAAATAGAGATTACAAGGAATGCTGACAACAGATTTGCTGTCACTGATTTCTAGCTACTGCCTCCCAGATGGTGTGCTACTTCACCAACTGGTCCCAGTACAGACCGGGGACTGGTAAATACATGCCACAAAATGTGGATCCCTTCCTGTGCACACATCTGATTTATGCTTTCTCCATCATCAACAACAAAAATGAGTTGATCACATATGAATGGAATGATGAGACACTTTACAAGACCTTCAATGGCCTGAAGAGCAAGTAAGACCTTAGCAGGGTATCACATATTCTCCCCAGCAGCTGCAGCTCTGTGTTTAAATGACAACAATTTAAGTGTGAACTTTTAAAAATCCTTGTGTATTTGTATGCAAACAAGACCTACTCAACTCAAATATTCATATAGAGCCTCATCTGCATTTAAAGGAACCCCAGTCTGAAGACCTTACTGGCTGTTGGTGGATGGAACTTTGGCTCAGCTCAGTGAGTATTTCTTCTTTGTTTATCAAATTAATGCTGCTTTTAAAATACCCCAAATGTTGAACACATAATAAAAGTTTAGTTTACATCAGAATAGAAAGACGTGGCATAGATTAAGACAAAAAAAAATGAAAGCTCTGATTCATTTTGTTAAATATTAAACAAATTTCCTCAGATTCTCCATCATGGTGTCCACTCCAGCCAACCGTCAGAAGTTCATCCAGTCATCTATCAAATTCCTGAGGACTCATGGATTTGATGGTCTGGATCTGGACTGGGAGTACCCTGGATCTCGTGGAAGTCCTCCAGAGGACAAGAAGAGGTTCACTCTGCTGTGCAAGGTGGGCCATGAACTCTTGAGCTATGGGGTACAGATGTGTTTTATTGATAACACAATCATTTAGAAAGTGCCTTATCAATATTCTTCATTTGTAGGAACTTGTTGAAGCTTACACAGCTGAGGCCAAGGGCACCGGCAAGCCTCAGCTCATGCTGACTGCTGCAGTGTCTGCTGGGAAGGGAACCATTGATGCAGGATATGAGATTGCTGAGATTGCCAAGTACTGCAGATTTCTATGGAATTGCTGATTAAATTGGTCTTTGTTTTTGATGTGAGAGTTGGCTCAATGGTAGGTCGTCTTAATCAGTATTCTATATGCATTTCCAGGCATTTGGACTTCATCAATGTGATGACATATGACTTCCATGGAACTTGGGAGCGATTCACTGGACACAACAGCCCACTGTACCGTGGCGCACATGACAGCGGTGACCTCATCTACTTCAACACTGTAAGAGACAGAGTGGTGCTATGGTGCTTTAACTGATGACATTATTCTAGCACGGATGACACTTGAATACATAAATCAAGTTGATCTGATCTGTACAGGGTAACGCAGCTGGTTTTACTCGTAAAGGTCTGTTTACTAATTGTATATGTATGACTCAACTACATCTACACATCCACATATTACTTTATCAGGTCTGACAAAATAACCCTGATATCATAATATTGTCATGAGGGTATCTCAGCTCAGCCTTACAGGTAGCCTGTGGTACAAACTACGGGTGTGGACCTGGGCCCAGAGAGTCTAAGGAGAAAATACAGTTTTCAGGTTTCATTATGGGAAATGTAGGATCCAGCATTTATGGAGGTGACACATAAAAGGGACTAAAAGGCGAGATATATAGCGGCCTCTGCTGCTTCATCTCTCACATTGGGGACTGAAAGAAAGTTTTACTTCACATCTTCCATCAACTCTTGCAGGACTATGCCATGAAGTACTGGAGAGACAATGGCACCCCAGTGGAGAAGCTGAGGATGGGATTCGCTGCTTATGGTCGTACCTTCCGTTTGACATCGTCAAACACTGGTGTTGGAGCCCCAGTAAGTGGTGCTGCATCAGCTGGACCTTTCACACGTGAAGCTGGATTCTGGTCTTACTATGAGGTAAAGTTTGAGCAAAACATAAGCATAACCAAACATTAACTCAAGATGAGGGGATGGACTGTGGGACAATCCAATGGCAATTCTTTACTCTGGTTTTGCAGATCTGCACCTTCCTGAAGGGCACTACCATTCAGTGGATTGATGACCAGAAAGTTCCCTATGCCGCAAAGAACAATGAGTGGGTAGGGTTCGACACCAGGGAGAGCTATGAGATCAAGGTGGGTGACACATCACCAGGATTAGAGATTGAATGGTCTGCAGGGTGGAATTCAAGAGATATAATTAATTCTTCCTTACTTTGAGGTTGACTCATCTTATTGTTCAATCCACAGGTCCAGTACATGAAGGACATGAAGTATGGTGGAGCGTTTGTGTGGGCCTTGGACCTGGATGACTTTAAAGGAGAGTTCTGTGGACAGGGAAGCCATCCTCTACTGTCCCATCTGCGCAAACTCATTGATGTTGGTAAGTCTCAAATAACAAGTAAGACAAGAATAATGAAGTCATCATGGCAACTTCAAGCTCTTGGCAGATTTGTGGGAGCCAGAGTGATGCCCTTTATACGAACCACAGTCAAACCATATGTCTTTCTGTTTCTTCCATCTCTCACAGAGATGCCTCCACTTCCTGCAACCACAACCAAGAAACCAAGTGTTACCACCACAGCACCTGGCACTCGCACAACCACCAAACCTGCCATTACCACAGCTGCACCAGCCTCCACAACAACCCCCAAACCCAGCGGGACCACTGTTTCTCCGTCCACCAAGACCACCATCCCGGTTCCAGGACGCGGTTTCTGTAAAGACAAGCCTGATGGCATGTACGCCAACCCTGCTGACAAGACCAGCTTCTACATGTGTGCAGGTGGCCGAACCTATCTGCGTCAGTGTGGAAGCGGAACTGTTTTCGAAGAGAGCTGCAAGTGCTGTGTGTGGCCTTAAGTGTCAATTAATGTAGGACTGTCACTCACTGATACCTCAGTATTGACTTGATACACTTTTTTGTGGTTTTTGACAATGAAAAATTGTAACACTGTGATGTTTAATGTTGAAGAATAAAAGAATTGCAACAAGTCAAAAATTTGATTGATAAATGACTAAAAACAAAAAAATATTTTCTCCAACACATTTTCCCAACAAAAAATAAAGATGCCACAGAGGCAGGATACAGCGGATAACAGAGTTTGGAGGACATCCCTCAGGTGCAGGGGCCCAGCAAGAAAACAAGATTAACAAAAGATTAACTAAATTAACTAATAAATAACTTCAAGGCCCCTTTTTCATGAAACCTGGTCAATAAAAGCTTACACATATTTTGTTATTAAAACAGAGTCCTCGGTCTCCTTTATCTTCTTACCTGATTGAAGATTTTGTTATCAATTATTATGTTTTCAAAGACAAAACCCAATCACTGAGGACAATAATTCTGATCATTTGAATCCACCCATTGTTGCCTTTTAACAATTAGAGTTAGCCTGTCTTTTATATTTTGGTTTCTGTATGTTTGCCTTTGTAACTCAGATTCACTTAAACATTTATTTGAACTTAATGTAGTGGACTTGACCAATTCTAAATATACTGTAATGCTGATCAAACCATAAGCTCATGTAATGGTTTTAGATTTCCCCTTATGTTCTTCACTGCACCTGCCTATCACCTTGCCCTTCCAGTTTCTTTACTGCCTCATTTGCTGAAGCTGGACAGGTTCACATGAACCAGGGATCAATACTGGGAAACACATTAACACTATCACAGCAGAACTTTTTTTTTTTTAGCAACTAGTAAAAACAAAAAATTTCATAGATTTTATAGGTTCAAAACCTCGGAAATTCATTCCTTGTGGAGAATGTGAAGAATGTGAAGAAATGTATGATGCCATTGTACTAAAACATTGCTCATTGTTGTAAAGTACAACAGTAAAATATCAGTCACAGTGGGGTTAAATTGTACCTGTCTTCACCTTTTTTGCTGCCTGAAAACCTGTGCATTTATATTAGAGAATGCGATATGGGTGTGCCAGCACCAACACCTCAGTGTGTGTGTGACACAGCATGACGTTTGTGCCAAAGGACATAGAGACAGTATATCTCTGATGATCTCTTGCCAGAATTGCTGTCACCATATCACACATGCCCTTTGGCACTTTATAAACAGCTTTAACCTAGCAGTAAAAGTACCTTCACATCATTGGTGTGAATGCTGCAAGCATGTTCTTCTACAGCCGTTTTTTGGCACGCTTCTCCTCCCACACCGTTCAAATTATCAACGTTATTCAAACTGTAAAACGTGCAACTCCATCGGGAATCGACTGCTATGACTTTTCTCATTCTTTTCCATTCATAGTTTCCATAATATTCAATATTTCATTTTCGCGCGTTCAGAGGCAGTAGGAAATCCAAGCACACAAATCATGGAAACTTAAACCGTGCATTGAAATTGCAAAAGGCTGCAGTGCGGCGCGGCGTGGGCTATTTAGGAGGCAGCATTCACACCGCAATTTCTCCAGAAATTGCACTTTCTAGTTGCCATTATTGCTGTGTTTTGCTTCAAATGACCACTTTACCACATCACTAATTGCTTTCAGTCAGTTCAATTCAGTCAGTTTGAGGAGATGTTTTTTTCAGGGAATACTAAAGCACTTTTAGGGTCACTATAAGACAGTTTGAGAGTAATACTCTCCATATGTAAGATGCCACGATAGATGGCTATGTAAAGAACATCATGAATACATACTCAAATGTAAACAAAAAAAAAACATTTTGTTTCACTCCACAGAAGGCTTTGGTATAGTTTACATCCAACTTCTTTGTTAGAGTAAGGTTGGGAGGAACTGGAAGCTGCAGGCAGTAGTTACTGCAGGTGAATGGACAGATGGAAAGTGCATGCAATCATTGCTTTACATCACCGCATACTCATTTAGAGGGTAGAGGAAGCCCACCAGCAGCACCTGATGTTGTTGCAGCTTCATAGCAATACTCTGCCTCTTGACAGCGGGAGTTAGATTGTGTTAGAGAGAAAGACAGTTCTCTTGTTCAGAAGACCATTTGAAATTCAATGTGGAAAAAAATACAGTGATACTGTTACAATATCCACGTTCATTGGCTGTTTCCAAAAGTAAAAGAATTATGATTTTGGTCTTTAATTGGTCAGGTGATAACCATTCATCAGTGTCATTTTGAACAGTTTTGCTTTAGTTGTATTTGATTGTTTTATATTTGAAGGCATGCATAGTATGTATTATGATAGTACATCATTTTCTTTACATTATTTTGTTCACATGGTGGACAAAGATCTTGACAAAACAACATCTCAAAGTGAGGATTTTCAAACCAAGCTGCTAATTTGACACATTTTATATCATTGTAAACTTAAAGGTGCTCTGTGGGCTTTTCTTTGAAACAAACAGAGGTTTTGTTTACATTCACTGTTATTCATCAAACTGCAGAATGTGTATCCTCAAGCTTTAAGAAATGTGTTGAATCCATTTCTGTCATAAAACATAGTGGGGTATAGTTCAAATTAAATTTGTCAAACTTGTAAATGAATCAATACAAGTGAATTAATCAATAATTGCCCCATATCATACAAATCTACATAACACATTTCATCACTGGCATCAATAGCAAACAGCATTTCCATTTTGATTATTATTGCTTAAATTATCAAAACATAACACATTTCAATACTGTGGAAAATATTGTCTATTCTCATTGATTAGTTTACAGTCATTTAGAATGTTACTAATTTGTCACTCGCTGCCGCTTTTACCCATGTCATACTATTGTACAGAGGTGTGGACTCGAGTCACATGACTTGGACTCGAGTCAGACTCGAGTCATGAATTTGATGACTTTAGACTCAACTTGACAAAATGTAAAGAGACTTGCGACTCGACTTGGACTTTAACATCAGTAACTCGTGACTTCACTTGGACTTGACCCTTTTGACTAGAAAAGACTTGCTACTTTCCCCAAACCCAAAGATTAAAAATTATGTTGACATGGACCGCTATATATCTATATCTGTGTGTGTGTGTGTGTGTGTGTGTGTGTGTGTGCGTGCGTGTGTACCTGAGCAAGCGCGCTGTCGTCACGACATCCAATCAAATTAGATCCACGTTGTTTTGATCCGACAGCATCCAACCAATCAAATTACAGGACAACCAATGAAGCGCATAAAGCAGCGCGCCAGTTGGCAAAAATGATACCAAAGATAGTCTCGTTTGGGTATAAAAACTACGAGGTGGTCAACAAAAAACAAATTGCAGTAATGCAATGTTCTTGTTCTTCTTTAAAAAAGGTTTGAATAAATACAGATGTTGTAGCATACATGATCTGTGTAAATATTATTTCTCTGTTGTTAAAAGGACTCGAAAGGACTTGAAACTCAAATGGTAGGACTTGGGACTTGACTTGAGACTTGTCGGTCTTGACTTGGGACTTGACTTAAGACTTGTCGGTCTTGACTTGGGACTTGACTCGGGACTTGCCTGCCTTGACTCAGGACTTGACTTGGGACTCGAGGGCAAAGACTTGAGACTTACGTGTGACTTGCAAAACAATGACTTGGTCCCACCTCTGCTATTGTAAATCATTGGTGTTTACAATTCCTGTGTGTTCTATGTTTAACTGTATCACACCACCCTGGTTGTCCCAGAATTCCCCAGTCAGCTCCTCACTTATCTCCAAGTTAGATTAGGGTTACTGTGGAGTGGAAAAACAGGCTGACAGCAGTGGGACAGCTTGATGATCAATGATCATGGCCAGTGTTCAACAGAGTAAAGAGATAAAGTAATCCAAGCTGTTAATCTAGGAACTAGAAGAGGAGAGCCTCAAGATATACCCAATAATTTCATAGCGCATCCCTGTTTATGTGCATCTGTTGTGATTGATGGTTATTGTGCAGCCAGTCAAAACATGTGTTGAATATTTTCTGTTTTATATCATACATTATGTTCTGTTTCAATTGAAATTGGACATAAAATTTAGAACAAACTGATAATAACATGACAGTTTCATGTTTGATTTTATGATTAATCAGTTATTAACTTGTTATCATTCACTAATTTCAATAACATGAAACTGAAATGGGGTTTGGAACCGAATAATATCTATAATTAGGCTGATTGTTTTTTTTGGAAAAATGATATTGGTTTTTCGATCAGTTGAATGTAGTTGTTATTAACCTAGTTAAGTTACTATGACAGTAACAATAAGACACTTTCCTAAACAAAAGTAAGATATCAGGACTATGACCCATAGAACTCTATGGTCATTTGGCTGATGAATGATATGATAATTACTTACATGTCTTTAAACCTAAATTTCACCCAGTTCATGTGTTGAGTGCATGCTGTGAACTGCTGCACCAAGTAAATAATTGTCCATGTGTAATTCAGCCGTTGAAGGATCTTATCAAAAAACATTCCAATCATTTCATTTATTGCTACAATATTTCAAAGGCTGCTCCAATGAATGATATAAAAGGCCACACTTTGCTGCTGTTGTTCAAGTCTCTCATCCAGTCCCAAGGTGAGTATACATGGGAAAAGAACTCCTCTCAGTTATTAATTTTGAGAATTCTCATTTCATTTTCATTTATTTTCTTCGGTCATAAACCCCAGCTCACTTCCTGTCTTATAGTAATCCAGTGAAGTTGTGAAAAGTCGGTTCAAGATGTCCAGGCTCACAATTCTAGCAGGTATTTATCTTCATTTTGCGCTATATGTATATTCACAAACTTGTATGTTTTTATGTTTTAGTTTCTTTCTTTTCTATATTCCTTAGGCTTATGTCTGGTGATATGCCAGCTGGGTAAGTCTAAACATTTTTTGATCAACCACCATCATTTGATTTGGATTTTCGCTGGCATAAAATTACTGTAATCACTGTTTCTTTAATCTTTGTTTTTATCACAGGATATGCAACCAAGATGGAGTGTTACTTCACCAACTGGTCCCAGTACAGACCTGGTATGGGGAAGTACATGCCACAAGATGTGGACCCTTTCCTGTGCACCACCCTGCTCTATGCCTTCTCCATCATTAACCATGCCAATGAGTTGGTTACCTACGAGTGGAATGATGACGTCCTCTACAAATCTTTCAATGCTCTGAAACAAAAGTAAGTGATCAGAGTTGAGATACCCTTGAATCAGATACAATAGAGACTGGAGCTCAGGCTCCAGTACTTCTGCAGTTACAGCTATAGTACTTCTGGAGCAAGGAGAAGTTGAGTGACTTACACAAGAAGCCTTCAGCAGGGTAATACTTGCCCAATGATCTTCCCTATTGTAACATGTAAAGGCACTTCTTGAGCCTAGACGATACATTACCCTAGCAGCCTGTTAGTCCTAACCTGCCTTCTGCTGTTTCTAGAAATCCCCATCTGAAGACTCTGCTGGCTGTTGGTGGCTGGAACTTTGGTTCAGCACAGTAAGTAACATTTTAAATCCCAAACAAAGTGTGTCACATGCCTATACACAAATACCCAGGGCTTGGAGAAGATGTCATATATGTTTTATCCACTACATTCTTGAAATATCCTGAAAGTCCAAAAATGTCTTAACTTTGACAAAGTTCAGGCAAGATTTAGCAGATTTGCCCAGAGCTAGTTAACTGACCAGCAGGGAGACTCAGCTACATTTTTTTAAGATACATCACTTAGCCACTTGTACTTGTAATAGCATCTACTTCCTCTACTGTATGTTTAGTGATAATGTAATTGTAATTTATTGTAATGGTACTTGTATAGTGCCTTTCTAGTCTTTTTGACCACTCAAAGCTCTGTAACACTACATTAATATTACCCTGTTCTCACAATGTTCATACTCTGATGAAAGGGACCAACCTACTAATCAGTCGGAAACTAACCACTCATGCCATTTACATGGGAGCAATTTGAGAATCAGTGTCTTGCCCAAAGGTACTTCAACATGCAGACTGGACAAATCTAACCACTGATCATCCAATTAGAGGTTCGATTAGTGTTGTTGACTTTACAACAATAAATAGCTAACTAGATGAGTGATTTGCTATCTATGAGACACATGTATTAATGACAAAATACATCTCCAATCAAAACCAAGCCAAATATTAATCATGCATGTCTGAAACTGTGGTCAGATGTTTCCCAAAAGCTAAAGACTACTATAGGCCAAAGGCTGTTAGTCCACTTGATGACAGTGTGATAACAGGGTTCAATATTCCATGCAGGTTCTCCATCATGGTCTCGTCTGCAGCCAACCGTCAAAAGTTCATCCAGTCTTCCATCAAATTCCTGAGGACTCATGGATTTGATGGTCTGGATCTGGACTGGGAGTACCCTGGATCTCGTGGAAGTCCCCCAGAGGACAAACAGAGGTTCACACTCCTCTGCAGGGTGGGCACAGATTTCTGTTGTTTTAGTTTCTAGCACAATTCACAGTTACTGCCGTATAGCTTACATGATGTGGACTTACTTCCTCTTTGCTGTGTATTTGCAGGAACTTGTTCAAGCCTACGCAGCTGAGGCCAAGTCCACCGGCAATCGTCAGCTCATGCTGACTGCAGCAGTGCCTGCTGGAAAGGGAACCATTGATGCAGGATTTGAGATTGCTGAGGTTGCCAAGTGAGTGTGCTGCCTTGAATACTTTCTGAGAGAGAAAAAAAAAGATTATATAGAATAATTTTGCAAAGAATTTCGTAATCGATATTTCTGTTTTTCCAGGGAACTGGACTTCATCAATGTGATGACCTATGACTTCCATGGAACTTGGGAGCAGTTCACTGGACACAACAGTCCACTATTCCGTGGATCCGAAGATTTTGGTGACCTCATCTACTTTAACACTGTAAGTAGACATTGGGGACTGAAGTGGCTGAAGAAGACTGAAGTTGAGCAATACCTTTTTAAAGAACTTTACCTCTTCCATCAACTTTTGTAGGACTATGCTATGAAGTACTGGAGAGACAATGGCACCCCAGTTGAGAAGTTGAGGATGGGATTCGCTACTTATGGTCGTACCTTCCGTTTGACATCATCAGAGACTGGAGTTGGAGCCCCAGCTAGTGGCCCTGCATCTGCCGGACCATTCACGCGTGAAGCTGGATTCTGGTCTTACTATGAGGTACAATTCATATAAGGCTGGAGTAAACCCATTATGATGTGATGAACAGTACATGCAGTAGATGGCATTTAATGGCCTGTGTGAAAAGACAAAAATTAATTGTAAAGCCACTTAAGCCTTATACTATTTTCTGTGGTCTAGATTTGTGGCTTCATAAAGGACACTAAGATTCAGTGGATTGAGGACCAGAAAGTTCCCTATGCGACCAAGAACAATGAGTGGGTGGGATTTGACACCAAAGAGAGCTATGAGATAAAGGTAGAGAACACACCATCTCTATGTTTTTACACATCCACAGCATATCCAAAGTATTAACACCAATTTCTATTTATTATTGTCGCAATAGGTGCGCTACCTGCAGGAACATAAGTTTGGTGGTGCTTTTGTGTGGGCCCTTGATTTGGATGACTTTGCTGGAAGATTCTGCGGAGAGGGGAATCACCCTCTGTTGTCTCATCTTCACAAACTTATGGAAATTGGTAAGTCGAAGACATTTTTATGCTAATGCTTTACTTTAAAGTTATTGAACTATGGTCAAGACAAATAGTAGTCTGTCATCTTTCATGGTCTGGTGATTGATAATTGTTATCGTTAGTACTCTATTGTCCCATCAGGATTATTTATCTTTGGCTACCATATGAACCATTCCTATATAACCCCTATATCATTATAATCTAAACTGTAATTGAAGCGGCACTTTTTTTAAACAAGTTGGATAACTAAGGTATCTCTTTAATAAGAGCCTATTAAAGGGCACAGTAGATGGCGGAATGGGTCATATTCTGAACTACTACAGTTATTCATTATACACAATAAAATAAGTACCAACATGTATGTTCAAAATGGTATTTTGCTTGTAATAACGTCTTGAGAAGGCTCAGGAATTATGCATTAAACTCGTAGTGAAGTTGTAAACATTAATGGACATCTCTCTATTCCCTTTGCCTCCTGCTATCATTCAGTTCTGCCCCCACTGCCCCCTACTACCACCCCAAAACCTGGTGCTAGCACCACCTCCCCTCCAACCACCACCACCACTGCCACCACCCATGCCCCAGGATCCGGCTTTTGTAACGGAAAACCTGACGGCCTGTACTCCCACCTTGAAGACAAGACTGCCTTCTACATGTGCACTGGTGGTACCACCTATGTGAGATACTGTGGAACTGGATCTGTCTTTGATGATAGCTGCAAGTGCTGCGTCTGGCCCTGAGCCATGAGTGGAGACAATGTGTATTAAAATTGATGCAAATGTCAGCTATTAAACTGAGTATTCACTTGTATTCACTGTGTATACTATCATGTACCAAAATTAGTCTATTGTTAGTGTTGTGTTGATACAGTGTATTTTCTTATTTTTTTGCTGAATATGTAACATAGATCATAGATTGCGAACAAAAGCACCAAAGTACTTTTGGTACTGCTGCCTCATCATTTCAGTCAACTCATTCATTTAAATCTACTGCTTTGTCCATAATATGTTCAACAAACCTTCATGTTACTACACAATTTAACTGTGCAGCTGGATATCATATTTTCAGCACTGACATCAGTACAGTATCCTAGTTTCCGTACCACGACTACTACTTTATACTATATACTTATTTTTAATACCTTACTTTGCTAAGTATAAAGACATATTTCTGCATATAAATGTATCAACATACAGTAAGTTACTCAAATGCAGTGTTCAGTTTAATCTTAACACAAACAGCTGTGCAGGAGCCTTTTACAAATACAGTATATCATCAACCAAAAATAACTAATAGGACTAACACTGTAATGTCATTTAGTCCCAGCTTTGAGTCAAGGGCAAAAAACAATGCATGTACTGTACAGGATGTATATCACGACAGGTTTTTATCACTGAGAGAACTTTTTTGGGAGTAATCCAGACTCTTATATAAAATGCTGATTAGTCATGGGTCGTTTTCCCAGTTGATCAGACCAGTGAGAACCGCAGCATGAAAGGCGCAGTTTAGACCCCAGACAACATTATTAACCTGAAACTGCTTCTGCACTCAAAAGAAAAACTTATTTTTATGGCAGGGACAATCTCAATTCTGAAAACACGTGAATGTCTGCTTCCCCTTAGCCATCAAAGATATGCTAGCCATCAAAGACATAAAACAAACTGCCAAACTCATGCACCGCTAGATGCAACCCTGCGGGAAAGAAATCACTTCAAACAAAGAGCACTCAACTTCATATATAGATATCACAAAGAGCACAACATTGCCTTCAGAAAACTGTTAAGAAAGGTGAGCGGGGGCAGGATTCAGTATTACCTTTCTTTCACTTCCTTTGAGTTCATTCCAGAATAAAGAGAATTTGGTAAGGAGAGTAGTGCAGAAATGGAACCTTGCACGCTCTACAGTAAATCTGTAGTGTGAAAGTGATTTGGCAGTCTTTGGCCAATAAACTTTAAACTTTGTTTGTGTTGCCCACAAAATAATTTTTGACATTGCTGTTTTTATAAGGCAATTAGACATTTCATTATCAAAAATGTATTAAAAAGAGGAGAGCAATGGTTTTCATTTTAGTTTACATTTCAGTTGCTAGTTAAAGACATGTGGCAGCTAGCGTAAATCCTTTTTCAGGAGGTCAGGTGGGGCTGCTTGTCTCACTGCTCCAGGAACTGATTGTCATACCTGTGACATTCATTGAATGTTACATTCATAATCAGTTGTTGTGAAACTATGAGCTAGCTATGAGCTAATTTTGTAAACACTAAATTCCTTCATTTAACATAGAGAATAATTTAAACAAATAATCATGATTCGCATTAATAGTTGAAATAGATAGACATATAATGTAATTTAATTAGTAATTTAATTCATTAGTGAAGGTAATTCTATTCATCTTAAAGCTGATTTGGTGTCTCTAGCTGAAAAATCTAACAAATTGATTTTTTTTATTCAAAAATCTATTTCTTTTTTCCTGATGCCCCATTGGTAAATACAGGGACAACTAACTTTGTGATGGGATGTGTCAAAGTGTATTTGATGGTTAATAACTTACTGTTAAAATAAGTTTTAGGAATGAGGTGGATACCCATTTCAACCCAAGACCTTAAGCTTCCCTCTGATGTAGGAAGGACTATTGTAAGGTGTGTTGTGATGAGCAATTCACAAAAGAGTAAAACGTGTGGCAACAAACCTCATCTCCCATATTTAGGTAGGACTGTTATTTTAATCACAGTTCTCGTTGTCTTCATGTGGTATCTCTGCTGCCATGGTACATTAAACGCTGTAACCACTTAGTGTACTTCTTTATATCCATCTTTAGTCTGAGATATTCCCTGTTGTTACTTAAATGCAACTGAGGATTTACTTACTTTTTTCCTTATTTTCTTTTAGTCTCATTTCCCATCTTTGAAGTGGCAGCTTGAATTAGATGGTGTGACTATTTTGTGTTGCAAGAACTTTGAGAACAAAGATTTTTGCAAATGGCGGATCATATTGTAACACAAGAGAAAGAAAGGGAGGGCAAATCCTCAATGGCCACCGTATCTCACACACTTAAAGGGAGGGGTGAGCCAAGTGGTATTCATTTGGTTGCACCCTACAATCTCACCACTAGATGCTACTAAATCTGACAAACTGTTCTTTTTTATTTAGAAGATGGTACTGCTGTCCTTAACCTCAGCCTTTAAGACCAGGAGGAGACAGAATTATCACAATATTATAAAAACCAAACTTTATTGAAACACCATAATTTGGGGGACTGTGTGTACATCCCTCCCCTGTGAACTCTGTGTTCTGGAAAAAGCGCAATGTACAGCAGCTAACACTTTGTAGCCGAAATGTGAAAGCGTGTTTATGATAACAGATGCAAAGGTCAATTAAGCTTTTGAATATTCAGTATTCTGTCAGTCTCCGAGCATAAATAGCAGTTGTGGACTTTGGTAAAATATAAACTGAACTGATAAAAGGCACAGTAAATGAACAGTGAACAGCCCCCCTGATGCAACACACTGAAAGAGCTTTGCAGCCATAAATCAACCGATATTTATGACTTTTGATACTTTTGCAGATTATGATGACCTTGTAATGTTTATGTGCCTCCACAACAACAGTATGAAGGAGCATTTCTCGTTGGTTCCTTTGTCAATTCTTTTTCATCTGGGGAAGGTCCAGAGGTACAGGAGGCTTCTGCGGACATTTTGGTTTTATCATTTTCTAGTTTCTTTTACATCAAGATGTCTGTGTTTTCTTCTAGGGTTTTGCAAGCTTTAGTCCATTCATCACTATTCGCAACGCACCATTTTCAGACCGTCCTGATGTGTTCTGCGCATTTAAATGCATCCTTTCTATGGTTCTAGGCATTAGTTAATTTCTATTCATTTCCATATGATAGAATTACATTTTCTTGTCAATTTGCCTTTAAACTGTATAGCCAGTTGACAAATCATTGCAGACTTTCAAGTTCACTGAGTGAGTGACACAAGTGTCAGCTACTTGTTTTTCATACCATACATAAATGAATGGCTACCAGAAACAATGTGAGAAACACATCCAAATCTATAAAAGTTTAAAGCATGGATTCAAAATGACAAGATTTGTATTAAAGAGCTGAAACTTGCAAACCAACACGTCCTTATTCTGAAACAACAGAGTAGATAGATTGCCAAGAATAGATAGATTTTTGCCTCAGAAGTGAAGTTCCGTTACATTAAACGTTACGTTACATATTTGGCCTAACTTACATTAGATAGAATAACTTAACATTGCCTTTTTGTTTCACACAGGACACAAACAGCAGTCTCCTGGGTGAAAGTCCTGTGTTCGACACATTCATCCAGTCCAACCCCCTAACACTGTATATACTTCATCAGCCAACTATCTCCTTTACTACCGCCATGATTGCTATGGTCACTGGTCATTGGTATCAAACTACACAAACGCACTGTCTCATTATGAACATGTTTAGAAAAAATTAATGCAAAGATGTTTGTATTTGTATTTCACCGAATTAAGGTCAGATCTAACCGATAGCTCTGATTCTTTTAAGGAGTATAGTAGAGATCATCTTGTTTTTTTTTCTCCAGAAAGCTCCTTATTTCTCCCTTGTAATGTAAAATGTGATACTGTGAGGAGAAACATGAGGGGATTTACCAATGCTCATTTCCATATAATACTGAGAAAGCCATTCATTTTAAGTGAAAAATGAAACCTAGACTGCAGCTGCTTGGACGTAGCTCAAACAGAATGACATCATTGCAGAATACTTTGATTGTGCTTTGCCATTTTGTCATAATGGGAGCAAAAACAGAGAACTACAACATTATGTATAACAAGTTTCATTCAAAATTCCTACATTTTGAACAATTTACAAGACAAAGACAATGAAATCAACAGAGTAAAAGATGGAACAACATTTTCTGTGCATCTTCCACTGTCTTTACTGCTCAACTAGCAACTTTAGCCTTGAGGTGAAAGCATAGTATGTCCTTTGTCCTGCCAATCTGTGCCTGTCAAACAATTTCAGCAACAACATATCATCATTACACTGGCGGATATTAAAAGATGCAGGGATGGTTTGCTTTGAGTTTCAAATATGGGTTTCATGTTTAAACTGCTTTAGGGTGAAAATTTGGAAGTGGGTCACTCTAAACTGTAGAAAGCTGATCCAGTCCTTCCTATTAAGGCAGACAAACTGTCAGTTTCCAATTTAAAATTAATCTAAAATCTTTTTTCAAGCTCAAGATTACAAACTAAAAATTTCCATCTATGACAGTTAATGGTTACTCATGCCATTTTTAATCTGCAACATACTCATTTTCTGACTATATTTTTGTCCTCACACACAGATGCTGTCTAATTCTTTTATGAATTAGACAGCATTATGTATGTCATAGGTTTTATGTATTATGTATGTCATAGGTCTTCTTAGGTAAAGGTAGTAAGTACCTGAATATTATACCATGTGACTCATAGTAATATGAGAAGACTAGAGTGACGTTACGCTGTGTATACATTTTCTACTTTTTCCTGTCTGTCCCACAGTGTGAAGTGCCACACAATGGGAGAGTGTGCCTGGAAAGAAAACACAAACAGCTAAGATGAATGCAGGAGTAGCAAGCATCATTGGTAAGAAATTCAATGTGTTGTTCATTGTATTTGTTTTTGCTAATTATGACAGTTCATTAAACTCTAATAACTTGTGAATTGTGCCTGTTGCAGTGGCCCTGCAGTTCTTCATTCAGATTGGTGAGCATCACATTTTTACAACAGGAATTGGAGAGCATGCTTTGCATACAAAGCTAATGTTTTGTGTTTTTTCCTTGATTCAGTGACCACAGCCAAACTGGTGTGCTATTTTACCAGCTGGTCACAGTACAGAACAGATATGGGGAAATTCCTGCCAGAAAATGCAGACCCCTTCCTCTGCACTCACCTGGTTTATGCCTTTGCCATCATCAGCTATGCCAATGAGATCACTGAGTATGATTGGAATGAGAAACGTCTCTACAAATCATTCACTGAGCTCAAGAACAGGTACCATTTGTTCCATGGAAATTATGTATGTCTGCAATTTAAGCAGAGATTTTGAAACTTAATGTCTGTTCAATCAGCTGCTCATTTTTTTTTTTGTGTGGACCTGAACAGAAACCCAAGGCTGAAGACTTTACTGTCGGTCAGAGAGGTTAACGATGGAACTCAGTGAGTTGAATCCCTGTTTCTAACTCTTTATGAAACTCCTCTATCTGCAGAAAGCACGAATGGGTGAAGAGAAGCATTTTTTGTACTGTTTCCTCAAGTTGATTGTTTGACTGTGAAGAATTTTCAAGTAACTTCTGAAATGTAGACATAATCTAATCAGAAAATATTATTAATTAATTAATTTACTTCTATGGAGTCTTTGCTAGTAGGCATTACTTTCATGAATTACATGTATTAGTAGCAGAATTACAGGAGTACTAGTAGTCATGAAATACTAGTAGGTAGTAGTTGCACAGTTGTTAGTGGCATGTTTTGTGCACTTGTTTGATACTGTGTACTAAAACTATTTGAAAAATCTACAGAATAATCAATGATTTTCATTACTGTTAGCTAGAGCCTTGTCATTATTATCTAGATATCAGTAATCTAGTGCAAATGTTTGAGTTGGCTTTCAAAATACTTCAGTCCGTTTGGATATCAGAGTTCCATTTTAAAGAACAAGCAGCTCTCTCATCATCTGCTGCAGGTTCTCCATCATGGTGTCCACTCCAGCTAACCGTCAAACATTCATCCAGTCTACTATCAAATTCCTGAGGACTCATGGATTTGATGGTCTGGATCTGGACTGGGAGTACCCTGGAGCTGATGGAAGTCCTCCTGAGAACAAGCAGAGGTTCACTCTGCTCTGCAAGGTCACTGACGGGAGACTTTTCTGTTTCTAGTATTTTGTTTTCTATATTTTTCATTTTCTCCTGTTTTCCATTTTTCAAAGTCTTAGTGTTATCACAAAGCAGTGGCTAATTGTAATCTAATCTAAAATGTAATCTTCAGTCCAAACATCTTAAATATAACAGTGATGTTTAATGAGGTGGCTTGCTGCTCCAATACATTTTGTTTATGGACTTAATGGATATTATTTTACTGTTCTTATGTCAACAAAGATGGCAGCTGGACAAGCTGACATCAACATTTGGGTCAAAGAATCAAGATACCCATTAAGTTAAATTAAGTTAAGTTGAAAAATATGCAAGTAAAAGTAAAAATTAGAAAAATTAGAATGTTGAATGAATTATCGAATTTCTCTCTGCAGACACAGTCAAGGTTTTTTTTTGTACAGAGCTTGTAGGATATATGAGACTGAGGATTATGGATATGTCTTTCAAACTTCAGTACAGGCCATACAATCCTAAAACCAGAAATCTGTTCATAATAAGCAAAGACTGTTCAGTCCAACTGTTCCAACACAGTGCACTATACAAAGCAAATAGATCCAAACTGAAACCTTTCTCCTAGTTCTCCCCCTAATTTGATCCTTATCCGAATGTATCCAATCCATGACACTTCCAGAACCTCCCTCCTTTGTATAACTGGGAAAGTTAGACTGTGTGACACCACCATTCATAATGAAATGTTATGTTTTGCATCTTTCTTTCATTCATTTGTTATTCAGTTATCATTCAGTCTTGGATTTACTAAAATCAGTGCATAAGTAAGTTTCTT
Organism: Pempheris klunzingeri; assembly: GCF_042242105.1. NCBI lineage: Eukaryota > Metazoa > Chordata > Actinopteri > Acropomatiformes > Pempheridae > Pempheris > Pempheris klunzingeri. The sequence goes on from NC_092013.1 coordinate 27,382,857, forward strand.
ATTCTAGATGGAAAAGCAGCATTTACCAAATATAATTTATATTTCTATCTATAAATAGAAATATTTATATTCTTTTGAACTGAACTGAAAATGTTAACAGTTATAATACAAATCATTTATTCTGACTTTTTGCTCTAAATGCAAACCAGACTGCTTTCTGCCTCCTTCATGTTCAGCAACCGGTTTGTCCTCTTTTCAGTATGAAAACCTGAGACAATCTGAGTTACGTAATCTCTCAGTGAGCATCGCTTCAGCAAACACACACACACACACACACACACACACACACACACACACACACACACACACACACATTATTATATGCTAATGCAGTGAAACCATTGTAATCATTTAAAACAGCCAAACATTTAACAGCTGAATCACATGTTCAGTGTGATGGAAAATCTTAAAAGTTGAGTGCTGGGCTGAACTGGGTTTGACTGGAAGATGGGAGAAAATCGAAAGTGGTTTGCAGTAAAATAGAATATAATGTGATTTGTTGTTCTGAGGTACATTTTGGACTATTGAATAAAGTGTAAATTAATTTCTATTGATTTCTAGGAACTTTCAGAGGCCTATGAAGCTGAGAGTAAAGGAGGAAGTAACATACAACTGATGCTCTCTGCAACCGTGGCACCACCAAAAGATCTTATTGATCCAGGATATGAACTCTCAGAGATGTCAAAGTAAGAGTTAGATTTATGTGAGCTCAGTTTAAATACTGTTCACATTATATCATCACATTAAATACCACCTGTTTTGTATGTTCTATGGGTGATTTTGTGCGTGTGTTTGTGTGTGGTAGGTACCTGGACTTCATCAGTATAAAGACGTTTGACCTCCATGGTGATCAGGATCGAGTGACAGCCCATCACAGTTCACTCTACACTGAAAACAATGCTAACATAGTAAATATATTTTACTTACTGTATAAACTGTATAAACCTGAGATATTTGAAATATATATTAGGTGGTAATTGTGAAAATTATCAGTGGGTTTGTCCCTACCAGCGTTACCATAAACACACACACACACACACAGTTCTTAATATTATAGTTATATTAATATTAATATTTTTTAATAACAACATATCAAATGTCAGTGCCAGGACAATGTGACTATTAAAGGGGTCGCTCGTGCTCATGAACCTAATTAATAATTATCAGCTGACCACAAAAAGCTCTGATAAACCTACTGAATGCCTGACCCTGGCTGCTGACCACAGAGGAGCATTTAGCAACTAAAGAGCCACATATTTCCCCTACGGGAAAACAGAACACACACTCATCTGTGAATGAATGATAATGTTACTCAGTAACAGCTGGATGGTAACGGCTCATCAACTTTGAAAGGTGATGATATGTCAGTGGCCTAGTAGGCCTACTCAAAAAACACAGTTATTGCAGGTTTGCATTGTAATCTTAGAAAGGCACTTGGTCATTGAATGTTCTAATGTTGAGGCAGACATGTAATGGTTGGATAACACAATCAAAACATAACTGACTAGAGAAGCCATTGTGTGCCCTTTTAATTCATGCAACAGCACTAGATCTTTTGTAGATGTGACACAGCCGTATATTAACTACAATCCAAGATAGTGAATCATTTTTTTTTTAGAAATCCCTCCCTTCATTAACAGCCCTTCCCTTCCTTTCCTGTAAGGATTATGTTATGCAGTACTGGATAGAGCGTGGAGCCCCAGCAGGGAAGCTGTTGCTGGGTTTTCCCACCCATGCTTGTCCCTTTACGCTGTCCACCACGGCGACAGGCCTGGGCGCTCCAGTCAGCGGCCCTGCAAACCCAGCGCCCTACACCCAGCAGATTGGACTCTGGTCTTACTATGAGGTAACAAGAGCATGCTTACTAAGGTACAGTTGGAAGAGAAGTCTACATAATCACATTAGCAACAATCTGCAATTTCTAGCACTATCAAGTGTGCAACATGTACCAGTAGCACTCATACAACTGATTTTTTAAACGATCGTTTCATTCAAAAGAACAGAGGGTGGCCTGCTTGTTCTGGCTCAGCTCTGATAAAGCTTCATTCTTGTTGCCCAAAGTTAGATTCATGGCTCCTGTTACTGGCAGGTTGTCAAACAGTAACACAAACCCAGGCCATACGAAAAACGGGACAAGAAAACCCCTGACAAATTAACTTTTTTTTAACGCATTTTCATTGCTAACAGCAAGCTATTTGGGACTAGGCTATTTCCTGGAACAAAATTGTTGATTCTGGAAGTTACACGGCTGATGCTTGAGATGTTGGAGCTCCCTACAATGGAACATCTCCAGTCTCTCTGGTCTCTCTTTCTTCAAACGTTCTCCAATGTACTGTAGCAAGCAACTGAGAACGAGATGTACCCAGCATGCCCAAGAGTTTACAGGGGTCCCTTCTCAATACAGTACACACAATGTGTATCTCTGGCCATAGTAATGCACGACTAATAATATATGTCCATAGACCTCAGGAGCTCATACTGGATTCCTTGGGACCTCAGCAATAAGCCCAAATGTGAGGTCAGTGTTGAGAAAATCAGATACATTTAGTCATTCAGATAGACTCCTTCCATTGTGGCATGTGACCTGCAGTTCCAATTGTGTCCATAGCCAAAACATGTCCATGGGCACTTATATAACAATTACTATTACTGCTAATGCTGCTGTACTGTAGCTGTACTAGTATTAGTGAAACCATTACTACCACTGCAACCACATCAACTACGGCCTCTACGACTACTACTGCTGCAAGTGCAACTAGTGCCACTCCGACTTCATCAGCACGAACACAGCACATTCGTTATAGCTGTGTATAATGATAATCATACTGACAGAGGCTGTGATGTTTCTTTACCAGACCTGTTCCTTCTTAAAAGGAGCCTCAGTTCACTGGATTGATGGTCAAGAAGTTCCCTACGCTGTCAAAGGGAATCAGTGGGTTGGCTTTGATAACCAGAGGAGCTATGATGCCAAGGTACGTTATAAGACATGGTTGTGGGAAAGGACAGATAGTCGTCTCTCTACGTGTGAGTTTTATTGTGTTCCCTCTAATGGTCCTACAGGTGGACTATCTGAAGAGCAGGCGGTTGGCAGGAGCTGCGGTTTGGACTCTGGATATGGATGACTTTTCTGGACAGTTCTGTGAACAGGGCAAATATCCACTGATATCACATCTGAAACTTAAACTCAGTGAGGGTGAGGTTTCAGAACCATACACTTACTTTACTCGAGGGGCGGTAATTCAGTTCACTGACACAAAGACATTTGTAGAGGCATATATATTTCAGAAGTTTATTATAAACCACTGAAATGTATATGCCTCTAAAAATGTCTGAAATTTAAAACTGAAATTATGAAAATGAAACTGAAATTATTACAATAAAGCATTGCCTTTAAAAGCAATATATGAAGTTATCCATTAAATTTAGATTTTAAACCTGCATCGATTTTTGACCAAAGCAATGTCTGTGTGACCCCTTGTGGTTTATCTGTGACTTATGGCCAGTTAAAAAAAATCCTCTCAAGTTTGTTCATTTGAATAATTTATTTTTGGATTCTGGATTTTTCGAGGGGAATTCTAAAGGGGAAGTATGTTTTTTAGAGGTCCCATATTATATAAAATGCCCTTTTTAATGCCTTTTCAACATGAATGTGTGCCTGCCATGTATCTAGAGACCTTCAAACTATGAAAAAACACTTAATTTATTCAGATTTAGCTCCCTTTTTGATGTCATAAGGTTGTTGATCGTGTGACTCCCCACCCCCCTTCAGCAGGCCAACTGTCCACCTTGTGGATCCACCTCGCTGTCTGCCATTGTTTTTCCTCACTAGCACAAGCTCCTGGTAACACGTAGATGTTGAAGGCAAGAGCAACGCACACAGATTGTTCTGTTCTACTAAAACAGAGCTTGAAGAAAGAGGCTGAAAACAGTTGCAGCAGCCATGTCTGCCATGAGAAAAATAGTAAACCATGTGAATATGTTCTAGTGTGAATGAGCAGAATATGGGACCTTTAAATTCTTACCTCTCAGATTTATCAAATTGTAAAAGTATTGTTAAAATAATTTTTCACTTTTAAGATTAAACAAAAATGTGCATGTGAATGGATTTACAGAAAGGCTTTAAAGTTTAATTCATTGTATTATTGTATTTATTAACGTGTTTATCTATCTTAAGTAATCGCAATACATTTGCCTATTGTTATAAGATTCCTGCTTTGGCCCGCTTACAAGACAGACTCCTCAAAACACTACATTTACACATTAATAGGTTAAATGATGGAAAGTACAAAAACAACAGTAGTACAACATTATACTTTTCACAGATTGAGGCTGTGTTGAACGTTAGAATTGTTAGATTTATTTCAATGCTAATCAATGTTTTTTTTCCCAGACTGGACAACACAGAATACAACTACCTCTGAGCCTCTTCCCACAACTTCCTCCTCTCCTTCTGAGAGCATGCAAACCACAGAGGGGCAATTCACCACAGCCAGCAGCACCGCAGCAGCACCAGACAACAGCTGCCTCCAGAACATCACTGTTGTGTATCCTGTCGGAAGCTTCTGCACACGCCGAGCTGATGGACTGTATGTGAGATCAGGCAACCCAAAGACATTCTACAGATGTGTGCAGAGGAAGACGTACATCACAAAGTGCCACACCCTGGGAACAGAGCACAGCGGCACAGTGATGATCATGCCATCCCAACAGTTAGCTTTAATCAGCTCTGTAATAGCCATTCTATTCCATCTGTTCAGTAACAGGTGATTCTGCTTTGTATGGACTAAATATACAGTTTTTATATACAGGTTTACTTTGAAAGAAAAAAAAAGAATGAGAATGTGTATGTATGTTTCTCGGGACTTGATGGAGAACAACTCAAAAGGAGACTTTGTTTCATCAAGTGGCCAGAAACATGAATCCAGATGCACGATGATGTTGTTTCATGTCTGCTGGATGTGAAAACAGGCAGCTGGTTGCTAACATGTTTTCATCTTTTCCATTTCCAACTTTTTAAGCTGGGGATGTGGTGGGGGCTAAGTACCTGTTGGCTTGTTTGATGCTTTTCTGCCACCTAGAGGTCAAAATGAAGTAATGCAGATTGAAAGAAATTTTAATATATTATGTTTATACAATTCTTTGTGTCTTAAATTCATTGAAATGGTTATTTCTGGTGTTTTTTGTTGGTAATAATATCCACTCGACTGATGTATATTACTTTCCATTCCCTAACTTCGTCTAGATCAGTAAGAAAGCCATTATAGACCATCTGCCACCAGATATTTATGATGATGATGATGATTGTTGCTGTTGGACGGCTATTGCTGCGTTCTGTAAATAAAGTCCAGATGGTAAGCAAGCAGTGATCATGTCTAATTTCACATCAGCAAATAGAACGGCTTTATAGTCACTTAAACCGCCTGCTACAATAACAGTCGGGGGGACTTTGGGGTAGTTTTGAAAGCCATGAACTTAAACTCATTTGAGTTTAACATCTTAAAGAGAATCACTTTAAAAGGTGATTACGCTCCATGAAGCGTATAGAAGCCCGCAATGCTTTCTGGGAAATGTAGTTTTATATCAACGTGCATCCGATTAACAGAAAGATGGAAGAGACAGAGTGTACTCCATTTCCCACAATTCCTACGTTCATACTTCCTGGTTAGATTACACGTCGCGTCATTGCTGTGTTACACTTCTCCGGAGTAGATATACAAGATATTTACAAACGACGGTTTTACAGACTTGTTTCTAAAAGCCTACGATTGTTATTTTACTGCTGTTTCTACACGGGTTGATTTACTTTGATTATAATGAAGCCACAGTGGCGTTTGTCGCTGGGTTTCTCCTCATATAAGAGCTAAGCTATGCCATCAAGCTAATTTTGGACTAGTTAGCTTGTACTTGTGTTGTTTACAAATTCTCCCAAGATGTATACGTTATTATCTGGATTATACAAGTACATGTTCCAAAAGGACGAATATTGTATTCTGATCCTGGGACTGGACAACGCTGGGAAAACAGTACGTTAAGTTCTAACTCGATCTTTCACTCTGCTTTCACTCCTTGTCCGTCAGTGTGGTGTCAACCCAGCAGTTCATCATTACGGTCAATCAGTGTTTCCTGTTTATGGCGAGAGGACTGTTGTTTTAGCTTTAAGCTTTAGCTCGGTGAAGTCCTACTGTCCAACCCGCCACACACCTGCAACCTGTACAGGATCTAGAAAGCAATTAGTAAGAATTACAACTAGTGTAACTGGTTTACTGACTAGTGTTTGACATTATGACATTTTTGGTTGAGTAACGTATAAAAGCAGTGTTTCAATGTTGTAGCTTTTCCAAGTGGAACCACAGCAGCTAACCTGAATGAGTTTATTATCTTCTTTCATGGCTTGCACTGATCTTCATCTATTTGAATATCCTCTGACTACAGCTACTGGATAAATGTAGTGATGTTAAAGGTCAAGTGTTAGCCTCTGAAAAGCAGTGGGGGTACAGTAGACAGTCTCCTAAAACAGATGTACTTAGGTTAAGTACTGATATCTTAAAATTGCAATTTGTGTATTATTTAAGTACATTGTATGTGCATGCACTTAGATTTGAAGTAAATGAGTTCAGTTTTCCCACATCTGAGTGAAACTTTACCAAAGTATACTTCACTAAACGGCATACCTGAGCCTTATGCCATGTCTTGAATCGTTGAATATTAAAAGTTTGAATTGTCTGTTAATTGTTGTCTCTCCTTGCAGACCTTTCTGGAACAAACCAAAACAAAGTTCAGTAAGAACTATAAGGGAATGACTTTATCAAAGATCACCACCACAGTTGGCCTGAACAGTAAGTGGATGTTCCAATATGTCTTCCGTTGTGAATTGAAAGTTCTATACCAATAGCTATTATTATTATTATTATTATTGTTCTGATTACTCAGGGTGAATCAGAAAAGACTCACCAAAATTAACCAATGTAAAATCAATCATTTGCTTTCCTTTGAAAAGTGAGTGGACCAAAGTTAGTCAAATTGTTATATATGTTTAGGGGTTCTTACTGATTACTGGGGAACATCACGTTGTTGTGCAGCTGCTTTCTGAAAGACGAACTCAAGCCAGCTCTTCTTTATCCCACTTCACTCGTACACTCTGTTGTCACTTGATGCTGCTCTTCTTCTACTTTACAGGAGGTGCACGATTCCTCCTGCTATTCTCAAGCATTTCTTATTGATTTTTCCCTCTCCCTCACAGTTGGTACAATAGATGTAGGTAAGGCTCGTCTAATGTTCTGGGATCTGGGAGGTCAGGAGGAGCTGCAGTCTCTGTGGGACAAAGTGAGTAAAAACATTAAACACCAACAATATTCTGAGGCTCTTAGGTCTTAAGCAGACTGGAAGAAAATCCTGTTCCTTAAACAGAATTACTTTATTCATTGAAATATGTCAATGTATTTTCTGCTCTACCTTTCTATCATATAACTTCTCAAATCCAGAATAAACCGAAGGCATTATATTTAGTTACCAGTCTCTCATAAGAAGTCAGACAGCTTTCCTGAGATGGAGTATCTCAGTCCAGAAGAAAATTAATATCAAGTGTAAAACAGAAATATTACAAGAAATAAAGTTAAAAATTCATCAAAGGAAACATCATTATGTTTCGAGCTTTGAGTCATAATTTCATGACATTCAAATCAGCTGAGAGCATCTGGTTTCATGTATCATATGAGGGATGTGCGCGACTTGTTTCATCAATAAGCCCCTCATCATTATAGACTTCCCACTAGTCTGCAAGATGTGAATTATATAACTGGACTTGGTTTGAAGCGCTGACTGGAGCACAGTTGGTATTACACACTAGAAGTGGAACATGAGCGGTTCGTATATGTTACTGAGATGTTCTGTCTGTTCGATTCACACTGACTCCCATCTCCGTTCAGTGAATAATACTGTCCTCAGAGTCTGCTGTCTGTCTGTCAGCAGCTCCAGATGAGCTGAAATGCCAGCAATCACCCCAAATCTGCCTTCCTGTTGTTTTTATTTAATGACACATCTGGGAGAATCTGCCCTTCGTGAAACCAGAAATCTCATAGTGACTGTTTCGAGTCTGCTTCATCAATCATTACAGATAAGGTCATAGTAAGTTCAGTATAAAGTGGAGGATTTGGGGAGGGACTGTTGCAGAATATTGCTACTTTTTTTCCCCAAATATAATTTCATATATTCATCTTCAAAACTCAGATTTTCTTCCCAGTTGTGGCTTTGTTGCCAACTTTTCTGCCAAAAGCCTTCTTGAAGGTACCGCTGTCTTTTTGATGACGTGTTGGCACTCAGTTGCGATGTTGGTTATTTCAGTCCAAGAAGCCTGCTCCTTCATGTTCTTCGTGTTTATATTTAGTACTACGCTGAGTCCCATGGAGTCATCTATGTGATAGATTCAACTGACGAAGAGCGCCTGTCAGAATCAAAGGAGGCCTTTGGTGAGTAACACACTCTGTGTCTGTCTGTGTGCCCGTGTTTGAAACAACCTTTAAAGGTTTGGTGCGCAATTTTCAAAAAGGCTAACGTGAACGTTGAAACAGGTGTTCCTTCATTTCTCGTGGTTATATTGGCCATTAAACAATCTAACCTAATGGATTTTCCATGTTGGTGATAGTGGACAATATCCACAGGTCTTATTTTACCTTTTGAATATATTTCAAAGTTTATCTGAAGCTAAAATGAGGATTTGGTTCTGTGAGTCAGTCAAATCAAGTGGACGTCTCTCATTGGTACCATTTTTTCGTATTAAGTTCCCTCCTTGTGTGGCCCTGGCCAGTGTTTCTCTGTTGTGCTGCAGTGAAGGATTGGTAACAGATGGCAAGATATTCACTTGTTCACTGAGACTTCTGAAGCCTCATATTAGCTTCACATACATTTCCATACAATTCTCCACAGAATGAGGACTGTGGGTTTTGTCCATTATCACTCACATTGGAGGCACATTAGGAAGGGATCTGTTAAGGGCCAGATGAACTGGAGGAGTGATTACAGAAATGAATTCTATCCTTAAAATGAAGTCAGACTTTGAGTTATTTTCTGAAATGACCTGTGACTTTATTCCACTAAAATAATTAAAACATGGTTGTCAGCTTTACAACTGCTTTGACATTTAAACCTTCAAAGCACCAATAGCACCAGTGTTTCAGTGCAGATTCCTTGTTCAGTGTATTGAAATCAACACTCAGCCTCCAAACATTAAAGGCGTTATTGTGTGTTGTGAGAAAACTATCAATAGCATAACAGGGAACAGAAGGAGTTGATATTCTGTGATGATAGAAACACTCTTCTGCTAGCTGTTGAATCAATAATTTAACTCTTTCCAGAAAAAATGATCAGCAGTGAGGTGTTGGAGGGCGTTCCACTCCTCGTGCTGGCCAACAAGCAGGATGTACCGGTACTGTATGACCTTTTTAACCTACTAAGGCTGTGTACACGTTAATGCACATTCATTTTAAAACACAGTAACACCTTACTCCCTACTGATGAGCCATATATCAAGCAAACATTCTCTGTTTCTCAGACGTAAGGATTTTCTGATTCTTGCTGGTTTCTTTTATCGTAAAGTCATGTCTGTCATGTTTTGTGTCTGCTCTGTTCTTAGAACTGTTTGTCAGTGCCGGACATTAAAACAGCCTTCAGTGACTCTGCCCCGAAGATCGGCAAGAGAGATTGTTTAGTCCAGCCTTGTACTGCCCTCACTGGGTAAGTCTGCTACTGTGCTAAACGGTGCACTGAGTGTGTGCAACAACAGCAACCTGTACAATAGTCCTGTAAAGAGCGCTTCCTTTGTGAAGCCCACAATGTTTCATTTCTGAAGTAGAAGCTAATCAACGACAGTCCTGGATGTGTTTTTACATGTTGTTGTGGTTTGATTTCATATGATCACAAAAGAACTTAATTTGACAGTGATGGCTGAACAAAACACCCTTTAAAAAGCAATGAGAGAAATATAATCAATTCACTGTTACAGTGAATTCATTATATCTCTACAGTTAGCTACAACATAGTCACAATATTATAAGTTAAGATAAACTTAGAGAATAAAAAAAAAACATAATAATTAAAAGGAAATTCTCATGTTAAGTCATAGTTTTAACTTACCACGTCAAAATAAAAAAAAAATAAAAAACTTTCCATGGTGGATATGGCTATCCCTAGATGACATAGAAATATAATTCACTTTAAACTATTATAGTGATATCAGAATTTAAATTCAAGATTACAGGTATCGTAAGCTCACAGTGAATCTCTGACAGATGTGCTCAGTCACTGTATTAACGTTACGGACATTATAGAAATATTTAACATGGCTTTAAATTATACGGTAAATCTTCGGGATAATTTTCGATTTTTAAATGATTCATATCTTGTTCATATTTTTCCCAACTGCACACGGCTTTCATTTTTCAAGCGGTCTTGCTGAATACACACTTTCTGTTGCCTTCATATTCGGCATAGGCAGTAGCAATGTTATTTTGATGCACAGTTAGTGGCACTGGTTAAAGGAGACATATTATGCTCATTTGCAGGTTCATTCTGTTATGTAGGGGTCCTACTTGAACATTTTTACTTGCTTTAATATCTAAAAGCACATTTTTTTTCCTCATACTGTGCATACTGCACTTTTCAGTCTCTTTCTTAACGCTCCATTTTAGCTCCTGCGTCTTTAAGGCAACCTACCAAAAAGCCTAGTCTGCTCTGATTGGTCAGCTCCCACAACACCACCCAACAACTCTCTGCTGCATCTCCGAAGGATGGCAACATTAGCTGGGCATCACGCCAACGCCAAGTTCAACAGACTAACCTGCCAAATAAACAGCAAAACAACACGAAACTTGGCAAAAACATCCAGCTTCCAAGTCTGAAGTCGGGTCACACCAGCCGGTATCAAATCGTCCTTGAGCTTGAAGTGTAACAGCCCTTGTCAAGAAAGACGTTCAGAGTAAAATAATGTTTTACACAACAGCCATGTTTTGCAATCGCTGTGAGAACATTTCTGTTAGAAGTCTCAGCTTATCTCATAGCCTAGAGGTTCTGTAGACACACCAGGGACAAAAAAGTACATTTTGCCTAATATGTCTGCTTTAAATAAGCCACTTCATACAGTGAGATTACTAAGACAGTGTAGTGTCGACATTCCCTTATTTTGTTTGTCTCAGATTTCTGTCAGCAGCTGGAGCTAAATATTAATTTGTCCGGAGGCTGATGGATCTCAGTGATGAACAGATATTTAACAGAAAAACAACTGTTGAAATGTGATGAAGTTCATGATATCAGCAGCTTGGATGCCCGATAAAGGAACAATCCACCCAGCTTGTTATTGTTCACCATCTGCAGCTTTTCAGTCTTGTTACCACCAGCTCTTGCACATACCACTGTACCACACCACTGTAGGACTAGAGACCTACTAAATGACTTTTTTTTTTTTTGTTTTTTGATACAGGGATGGAGTGAATGAAGGCATTGAGTGGATGGTAAAGTGTGTTGTCAGAAACATTCACAGGCCACCCAGACAGAAGGACATCACGTAAGAAGTCATCAGCACTCTGTAAACGTCTTTCGGACTCTGAGTTTCTCCTCAAGGACATTCCACGTCAACCCTGGAGCTGATCGATCTCCTCTCCTCGTGTTTGCTATGACTTTGAACTGTTTGAATTTCTGCTGTTAGGAGTTCAGCACAGACAGAGTGTGACAGTCTTTTAATCACCAAGCATAATTTCAGATGTGCTTTGAATGGACATCTGTCTGTTCCACTTGTTCCACTGTTTGAAGCAGTGTTTTGCTACATATGTGAGCAGCAGCTTCAGTCTCCTGTGCTGCTTGGGCTGCACTGACTGCTCGGAGCCTCACCGACCAACACTCTGCGCTGTGCCCACAAGAGCACAGAAGCTCAGTTTGAAACATCAGTTCTCACACGAAAGATACAAAACTATAATACGGTGGGTTGTTCACAGTAACAGATCAGCCAAACAATGTTTAGCACACAGTTTTAACGCTGAACTGAATTTTAAATTCTCCACTCATTTTGGGTGACACAATATCAACAAAGATACTGCAGCTAATGTGCATATTTGTGGAAACAGCATTTACACTTCAGGCCCCTGGTTGGAGGTTTACCTTGACAGCCAGTGAGTGACAACAAAGAACATCTACCCTACCTACTGACATTGGTTCATTTTTTTTTTCAACAAGTCCACATAGCATTAGTTAACAACCATCAAGGAGTTAATCCGAGTGCTGTGTCCGTTCCTCATTAGACACAGGGTGGCATCTAGCTAGCGTTAGCTGTCTCTCTTCTAGCTGTGGTGATGGTAAGAGCAAACTGTCGAAGCTCAAAGCAACAGGCACTCGTTATCGTTATCTGTGGTCTGGATCACGAAACGCTGTAATCTGGGGAGTGCTGAATAATAGTTGGTACCAAGAAAATGTGAACAGCATGGACCCATAAGTTCAAATTGAAGGCATCCAACAAACTATTGTGTGGGCGCCCACGCAGACACTGCAGCAATCATATTAGTAGTACTGATATCATCAGTCAGAAACCAATAATTCACGCCCCCTGGACAATGTCATCATAGCTGGCGTTGCCATAATTGGAAAAAGATGAATGAAACAAATTTCTTCTTTTGGTTAATTACAGTTTCATACACGAGTTAAAACCAATACTTTCTTTGCAAGAATGATTTTCAATTTCAGTTCGGCGGTAAGGTTTGAGCCCTCCAGTTTGATTTAATATTATTTATTCATCATGTTTTGGGCTTTATATAATTATCACAAGATAAATTAACGATGGATAAACGAGGAAAGAACTTTTCAAGGATTACATTTGTCACGAGATTTAGTTTGAGTTTTCCTGGAGCAGCTGTGCAGTGTGCTGTGTTCATATCCTAATAATGTGAGCTAAAAAGGACAATAACTACTCTTATTACCAGTTTTGTATATTTTAGGTGGTTTTTGATGGTGGCTTTTTTGCATTATTTAGGTCATGACAGAGGGCTAATCGGTGGGGCTCCATACAGACTGGTGCAGCAGCCTAAACAGCACCAGAGTCTTTACTGACTTGTTCAAGTGAGACAGATACGATTCAACAGCCTCTAAACTGGTTCTTTATGTTACCTGTATATCCTTTGACCTCTGGAAAACACTTTTTTTTTACTTGGAAATTGGCAGACACTACATATGGTTGGATAACTGAAAGTCACATCTGGAAAACTAAATGCACAAAGTGTGCTGAACACACTGAGAACTTTTGCTGACCTCTGCTGAATCACTGCAGACCTGCAGTGTAACTTGGGGTGTATGAAGTGGTTAAAACAACTGAAGGAGACGTCCTAAGTCAGTCACATATACTGTATGCTAGATGATGATAATAAATGTCTGATTTTAACTATAAATCTGTTGTGTTTCATTGTGACATAGTTTGACATAAAAATGTCCTGCCATCAGTATTCACACTGACCCAGACTGGCTTAGTATATAATTATTAGTCAGATGGGTGTTTGTGTGTTTTATTTTATCTTTTTATTTTTTTTTTTAACAATATTACAGGAGTTTAACTGCAATGGGATGGATATTGGTATATTGGACTCCCCAAAAACACAAATATAAGCATGTCGTCATGCACAACTGTTTGACACGGCTTTGACACACTGTACTGTGTTTTAATGTCTTAATTATTGATGCTAAGTATCTCAATATCAGCTCATTCCAACTCAAATGGATCATTTGATTTTTGTTTCAGCTCTATATTAGGTTGATTCACAGTGAAATGTTTTAATGAATGTTTTGCTCAAATTGTTGAAGTATTCAGAAGATGATGCGCATTTAAGAGCCAAGAAGAAAATTTCAACTACCATGTCATGTTCCTAAAATTGCTATGAAGTGACAGTCTTCTGGAACTGCAGGGATCATCGTCAGTTGTTTTAATCTCTAAAATTCAATAACCTGTTAACCTAAAGGTCTTTTTGGGCACCATTACATGTTTGTATCCGGGAAACACGAACACTTTGTGGGATAATTTATAGGCATGTTCATTTATTTGTTTTATTTAATCATAATTACTTACTGAAAGATACAATAAGATATGTGCTTTTTTGCTTTCAGACTTTAGGTTTTCTGTGTTTTCTCTGCACGTCTGACATCTTCCTCCCACAAATAATGCACAGAGACATTTACAAATCTGATCTGTCCTGTTCTTCCTCTGTGGTTTGCTTTAAAACCCACCCAGTATTGTTCCAGGCAGCAGGAATCAATGGTCCATTTGAAATGCTAATTCTTCTCTGGCACACACACAAGTGCACCTGTCCTAATTTCCTCAGTGGTGTTAAATCAATGCAGGGCCTGGTGATGTGATATATGATTAATCAACATTATTCTCACTTGTCACAGCTAGGCAACAGCAGACCGTAAGTCATCCGGTACGAGCTGGTTAACAAGAGAGGAAAAAACTAGAGTGTGATAAAATGTCTGCTCAGACTGTGGGAGGAGGAGGCTGACCCTGCCAACGTCATTAAAACACACTGGATATTCAAACCACAACGTTTCATCTCAGCATGTCTTCGGAGTGACTGTGCATCATTCCAGTCTATAACATCGCTTCACTTACAAGAAGTCAACGATCCCTGTCTCATACTCCTCGTGACCTTTGACCCCTGAGCCCCTCCCTGCAAAATCTCCCTACTGTCACCACCCCCCTGAGAGGATTCCCACATGCTCCTCCTCCACCAGCTCCATCCTGCTTTCTCTCAGACAACGACACACACCCCATCCCTCTGATTGTCTCTACTGGCTGCTGTATCAAAGCCTGATCTCTCTTATTTTCTCTGTGCCACAGAGCGCTAAACTTGGATTAATCCGCTGCTGAAAATAGTCCAAAATAATGTACTTTTTCCTCCTGTTTGATTAACGTTTGCTAAAAACTGGAGCGAGCAACTATTTTAGGAAATTACTGAGACTTTTTAAATGGTAAATGATATTTTTTATATGTGAGTTTTTATAAAATTTAGATCCTCAGCAGTAACAAATGGGTGTAGAGTTATACAAAGTGCCACAGACAGAGTAGGAAAGTATTGGAGGATAAGACTTTTTGGTTTTGGTCTGAAGTCATTTACTAATTTACTATATACACATTTTCTGCAGGGAGGAGGTTATCAAAATAAAAACAGACATTGGTCGGGTAATTGTGTTGGTAATGGAGCTTTCTGCTTCTATTTTAATGCTTGAAATGAGTGCCCTTGACTTTATTTGACTTTCAAGTCTGCAGTTTATTAATACCATTAGAAATCAATAAACTATATAACACCTTAATATAAGTGCCAACTAATGGAATCAAGTATTTTTAAGACGATTAGATGCATTTCATGCCTGATCATCTTTCCAGATCATGTGAGATACCTAAAATTTGATTTCATTTCAAAATTTCATTATGTCTTTCATGTGACTGCTCTCCCACCACTGCTGCACCCCACCCACCTATTCTCTTGCCAGCAACACAGAAGCGCACACACACACACACACACACACACACACACACACACACACACACACACACACACATGCACACACCAAGTCCCACTGGCTACCCATTGTTCACATAGATTTGTGCATTGCACCATTCAGGGCACAGACATATGCCCAACCCAACCCCCTTACTCTCTCCATCTCTCTCTCTCTCGCTCTCTCCCCCCTCCTCCTTCTCCTCCTCCTCCTCCTCCTTCTTCGTCCTCTCTCTCTGAAGCCCTCACATTCTCTGCTCTCCTCCATCCAACAGCATCCTCCGGCTCTTTGCTCTTCCTCCACTGTCAGCAACAATGACCAGCACAGTATCAGGTAAGACAACATGTTCCACACTAGATCACCGTTTAGTTAAAATAGTGTGGATAGTGTGTGTGTGTGTGTGTGTGTGTGTGTGTGTGTGTGTGTGCAGGGGGTGGGGAGGGACTGTTTTTTTTTTAAGTCTATTTAATAATGCTGAGGGTGGAGAGAGTCTCTGTGTATCTGTGTAATTGTCATGGCAACAAGGGTTTTCTTCTCTCATTGCACTGGGGCTCTGGTGTAGATAAGAGACCCTCTCATAGTTCCACACAGGCATGTAAATGTAGTGAGATTGATCCAAAAAGAGCAGGTTTTTGATCATTCATAGGGTTATAAATATAGATCTATATCTATATTTCTCTATATATATATAGATTCATACTGAGGGTGGCAATGGCATTTGTTATCAGAATTCTGGTGACTTTATAATGTAAGTAAGGGGGAACAAAATTGATACTGATATGATGATTACGGTATCATCTCACATGTGATCTGACATGCTATTTAGTAAATTACTCAAAACCACATGGTAAAAAGTTAATCTTAGGTTTAAGTCATTAAGTTAAATGTTTGAATATTGTTGTGTTATGCATTGTACTAGTGTTGTGCAGACATAACACAAAAAAAAACACAAAAGTGGAGATACATTTAGTTCCTGGTGTATATACAGTATATTCATATTTGATATTCATATTCAATATTTCACAGAAAATGCTGATGCAATGCAATTTACAACCACATCTAACACTCTTGCATTTAAATGCATACTATAGTAAAAACAGCATTTTGTACATTTGCTTTTACATCTGAGGCAATAACCTTAGACAATGGAGTAGCATCAACCAATTCAAAAGCCTTCTATAATCCACAGAAGCCCAATGAATGCTTTTTTCCCCTGTGATGGTACGCATCATTGAGTGGACTCACAACAATTGTTAAATAAATCACAAACATTTGTCCCACCTTTCTTGATCCTTCTGTTTTCTTGTACAGACACAGCCTGGCATTTATTGTAAAGAGTTAACAAGAAAAACAGGAATGCCCTTATTTGTATGCAGTGGTTTGATCTATCAAATGTATGTGCCAGTCTGTGGGGACAATACCAAAGTCACACCAATAAAACAACCAGGTATAACGTTTACCATGTTATTCACCATCTTATTTAGCATGTTAGCATGCTAACATTTACTAATTAGCTCTAAACACAAAGCTGAGGCTGATGAGAGTGTCATCAGCTTTGCGTGTACACAAAGTATTGAGCGATTGAAGATGTTATCTAACGTTTGCATTAGATGAAAAGTCAGAGTATCACTTAGATTATTAGGAACCATATTTTGTGCCAGTTATTAGACAAATGCTGAGAATTTTCACCAGATAATTGAAAACTTAAACCAGTAATAATACTATTTTTTGGCCACTTGGTGATATTGATATATCATCAACTTTTAAAGAGACATTGTTTACACATCCAGTCTTTACTAAGCAACATTAGTATTCATCTGGAGTGGTGTTTCAGTAACTGTCTTTCAGCTCTGTTTTTGGTCTCTACCAACACTCCACCTTTTAGGATTGTGATTGTCTGTACCAAAGTTCACCCAATAGTTGCCCAGAGGGAAGTAGTTTTTTATTGTTCCAGTTTGATTGCCTACCTGAAGTCTCTCGAAACATTATCCTTTCTCTGTTCGGCTATCAAAGTCCAGATGAGAGGAAATCTGAGGCGATAAAAATGTTGATGCTCTCATGTGAGTCGCATTCAGTTATTACTGTGCACTCACAGCAATAAGCTTAATGAGCAGCAGCGAGTGCCTTGGACATAGCTGTGCCATGGTGGCTCTTCCTTATTGCTGATGGTTGTTGGGGCTGTATGCAGCCTAAAAGCAACACCTGCAGACACAACTCAGGGCTGGAAAACAAAATTTCTCATTTAATTTTGCTGTTTAAAAAGAAAGTGATTTATATCTTTATTACTAGTTGATATCATCCTAAAAATGATCCTTGAACTGAACATCAATAAGATAATAAATTAATAAGATAATATATCACCGTGCACTGGCGAGTCAAAGCCTTACTGTACATAATGCATTACAACTGTAAAAAAGAAAACATGAAAACTTTGAAGTAAACATTAAAAGAATAGAAACCTTTTTGCAGGAAATTAAAACATTGTGAGCACAGATATAATCATAGGATAGGAGGACAAAATGGGTCATGTTGAGTATTTAAGGATCAGTCAAAGGCAGTGCAAGACTTCACAGTTTCTGACCTGGATCTAAAGTCAGTGCAGGTCTAATGTGCTCTGGAAGTTTGTTCCACTTCTGTGAATCTGCACATAAAGACAGAGCTATAACATCATTCATCAGATCTCAGGTCTCTATAAAGTTTCCTATGATACACAATTATGGAGTTATCAATATTCTGTGGATCAAGGCACTGATAGTTTGCCTTTCTATTATCTGGAGGCTTTTTAAAATGTTCAACACAGGTTTTCACAGTTCTTGCTCACAATCAATGTTTTTAACTTTGAAGTATGTTGAAGCAGGGTCAATTGTCACAAACCAATTTTCTTGTTTCCTTGTTGTTTTGTAAAATTTGACATAGTTCTACATATAGAGATATTACCTATATTAGCTTTTTAGATCATTTTAAGTGTCCAGCGATCACTGAGCTCCTCATCCTTCATTGTGTTTGAATTCTCATCAGTTCATTTCCCAGCTCACTCGTCATTTTAATTCCACAACCAGTCTCTTTCATCTTTTTTTAGCTGTCTCAAGATCGTACCCCAGAGTGGGCCGAGGTACTTGTCAGTGTATATCTTTGTCACGCCCAAAGGATTTCTTTATTCTTCTTAATTCTTCATAGTCAACATATTTCCTGCTGTGTCCACGTAGCTTCGCTGGTGTCTCTGGTGCAGCAGTTTGTTTTTGTCAGATTTTGGGGTTTTGTCTTTTGCACCAAACTGATGAATAATGTATCAAATGCTGCATGCACTCTGGCTCTGTCAGTGAGTCTACGCCCTGTTCCTTGTCTCCCTTTGTGTACATGCTTCATGTGGCTGTTTAGCCTCCACAGAAAAAAACACAGCAGGAAGCTAGATGCCCTGAAGAAGAAATAAGAAGAGACAGGAATTCACAGTTGATGTCTTGTTGTGCCAGCCGCTCACAGCGAGGAGTCTGGACATGAATGATGAATACCTTTGCCTTTCCTCCCGAAACTTGATTACATTCATAACATTACCCTGTTGTGCACGAGTCAGCCATTTTGAGGATTCAGTGGAGTAGCAGAGGTGACTGTGCTGGTAAATGCCCGGTGGGGCTGGTACCTTGCCCTACTTTAGACTGACACTGACAAAATGGTGTATAATGCTTCTCACTCCTCCGAGGTGCCCACTCACACTGACTCACTGTGCCGAGGACACTGGGGGAGTGTGAACACTTCCCATTAGCCTTATATTCTATAGCCAGTTTTAATATCTTCCCCCAAGAAGAACAGGAGGAAGGAAATGAACAAATGAATGGTCTCTGGTCTCTCAGAGCTTCTTTCAGGGCTGCATGGGCCTGAGCAGTATCTAATCATGCCAACCTAAAACCTCAAACAGAGATCTGTACACATAGAGGCTGAAGTAGCTCAAGTTGCTGCACGTTATGGCTAAAATGCCCATCCAAATAAATAAATATAAAAAAGGCCAAAAAATCCAACAGTTAACAGGAGGCAAAACTGTTTACTGCTGTTAGCTGTTCTGAGCAGCCACTCGAAGGTGGGTAAAAGCTTTCCATCACAGGCATGACTCATTTATATTTTAAATGGTTCATCACTCAAGAAAGGCCTGTTTAACAAGGGATAATGTTGTCATGATCAGAAACTGAACTGCTAAAACTGTTGACAGCTTGTCTGAGTCATCTTCAGTTATTACTGTGCGCTCTGAGCTATGAGCTTAACAGGCCGTGTGTGTTTTGTTGGCCTTTCAACCTTATTGGTGGAGGTTGCTGGGGCGTATACAGCCTAAAAATGGAGTACTTGCAGACACTACTCAGGGCTAAAAACGTAGCCTCTCCCAACTGTGTTTCTCAGGTAAAAACAAAAAATCATTTCATCTACATTTTTTATGAACCATTCTCCAAAAAAATGGTAGACTAGTTCATATATGAACTTGTTATTGTAACTCTGTGACTTACATCACACTTAATCTGGTTAACAAAAGGAATTTAATGTCAGCCTTGAAATTAACTTTTACATGCAGAACAACAATTAGCCAGTTACAGCTGTCAATCTCAAGCTCATAAAGCCCTGTGTGTATAATAATGTGCATTATGTTGAGGTATAATATGGTCACATAAACCTCATCCCTCCTCTGTTTGCTCATCTTCTGTTAATTGGCAATTAAAACTGAGAATCCACTAAGTGGCTCTGTATGTCTGGGTTGATGGAGCAGATGGGAAATACTGTATATGGCTTGTATAAAACAATAATGTTAACAGTAAAGTATTTCGTGTTGTGCTGCGGGTGCTTTGCCCAGACAATAACTCTGTGAGCTGAAACGAATAGGCTGCTGATTACAACAGATTGGGACATTTTATTTCATTTGGAAGTTTCTCTATGAGGAAGAAAGACTTCTGCTGTGTCATGATACAGTGTGACTCAGACGGAGAAAGAAACACGTGATAGAGCCGCTGAGTGGGACTAATGCATCCATCCTGATGAGCATCTGAATAATGAATGACCTCGTGGCGAAAGCACGAATCCCACTCTTCCTGTCATGTCAGTAAAGCCCGGGACCTTAAACGAACCTCCTGTTTTGAGGAGAAACAACAACGCACCATGACGTGCCTCTTCAGAGAGGGTTTTCTATATTTGGCCTGCAACTTGAGGTTCTCTCGACAAAAACATCTCTCAGTGGAAAACATCCATCTTAGCAAGTCAGTTCATCTCTTATTTAGCCCTCAGTACCTGACTGTATGACTGAGGAATACTCAGCACTTCAAACCAAACTGCAGATACTTGTGTTTGTATCACACATGCAGTGTGCAGTGTGCTACATGAGCTGTACCAACCACTTGGCATCTGCCTTTGTGAACAGCAGATGGCATGTTTCAACATCAAATGAAGGGCAGATAAACTTCGACACAGTCTGACACAACAGCAACAATACGACCGTTTCAACTACAACTGAACATTATAACCTCCATGAAGGGAGGATTTATCGAAGGGCTTGAAGCAGACTGTACTAGTTTTAGCCAGATGCGCCTAATAAACTGGCAAATGACTGTATGTGTCATGTATAATGGATGTTACAGACCTAACTGTGCCTCTAATCTAAATATTTCATGTCACAAAACTTTAAACTGATACCCATTTAAACTAACGTCCATTAACCCACACAGACTGTTTGGGAAGCTTTATGTTCCAAGACTCAATATTCATTTTGTTGTGGAGCTCATTTCTGTTTAATGAAATGAGAATAGGTTGGACCCGGGCTGTATAGCGAGACGCACCGCCATGTTATATTTTTTAATATAATTTGCTTGTGGCAGAGAGGTAGCCAACTCCTCAGACAACTTCCGTGATGTCACCTTGGCAACAACCACCGGGACCTTGACTGTCAGGCTTTATTGCAGGCTTATCAGCACACACACACACAACCCATACTGTGTCTTATCCACACACACATACACTCACAGGAAGAAGCCCTCATGTGGGACATGTTTGTTTTGCAGCCATGGTGCAGGGAGGTACAAGGACAAATGACTTGCAGGGTCACATGAGGACAAGCGTCCCTCAAAACAGGGGAAAAAAACACCACATTCAATTCTGAATTTAGAGTTTGATATGAACTTGGTGTTAGTTTATAGACTTTGTCGAAAGGTTGCTTAAAATATACCTTAAGTACGTGCTTAAACCTTCATCCTTTAAGCCATCAGTTATTCAGTAATGGAGGTTAAGGCCCTGAAAATGCATTTTATTAATCAGCTGCATAACACACTGTTTACCTCCAGTAAAAGGAACACTGTTTTCTCTTAGCATGCGATGCAATGTGATGTCACATACTTTCATGTGCCAATTGGGATTTGACAAAAGGATTTGTTTGGTAAATTTGCCAGTCAAATTTCATCAAGCACACTCACACAGTCCCGATGAAGCAGACTAGCTGCAGTCGTCACTTAATGAATAAAAGATTGATATAAGAAAAGTAAGATTCAAATTTTTGGAACTTTACTGCTGTGAATTGTTCTCGTTCATCGTGATTAAATAATCCATTTTGTTTGGTTTAGAATAATTTATGATGTTTATGATGTTAAAGCTCACTATTTACAAATTTACAGTGAATTTGTGAGAATTAATGAGACACCTTCTAATGGTGATGATAATAATAGTAAGAATTCAGGATCGCTATAGATAGTGTTAGAAAGAAATGCTTTTACTATGAAGCTGGAGGGAAATAACCCGTCCAGTGCTTTGTCAGATACGAATGTGAGACATTGGATTCTAAAGTTTGTTTACCTTCTCTCTTCTCAGCTGTGAGTATCTCTGCGTAAAAAAATGCTCTTTTTGAACATTTTTTTCAATACTTGAGGCTTCCACTACACAGCATTTACTTTTACTTGTTGCTTACATAGTCACCAATAGTGTTATCAAGAAGTATGAAAGATTTGATCGTTTTTTAGGGGCTTCATAGATCTCACATTTCACCTTAAAGATATAAATAAATGTAAACTTTTTTCATTCAGTATAACATATAGAAACTAACCTCATGGAAGAACCATTCATAGAAACAGCTGGAATGTACAAGTGATTTAAGAGAATCTGCAGCATTTTGTCGTACTAAGACTGTTCCAGACCTGTTATGTGAGTCACGCTTAGATAGGCTCCCTTGAACCTATAGTGACATTAATATTCTCTTCACCCTATTATCATCATCACGGCTGGCAATTGACTCTTTTAATTCAACACAGAAACATATGCATTGGTGGGTTTTCTCCGGGTACTCCGGCTTCCTCCCACAGTCCAAAGACATGCAGGTTAACTGGTGACTCTAAATTGCCCGTAGGTGTGAGTGTGAGGTGTAAGTGGTTGTCTGTTGTTGGCCCTGTGATTGACTGGTGACCGGTCCAGTCAGCTGGGATTGGCTCCAGCCCTCCCGCGACCCTGACAGAAAAACAGTATAGATAACGGATGGATGGATGGGACGTATACATTGCAGCAATTGATGGACAAGTTCTTTCAGTCTGACAGCTGCAGAGTCTTTCTCTGTCCCGTATCGGCCTCTGTTTTAACACCTGACAGTTACATCACCGAGAATATCGCTGAGAATATTCATCTGATATGTTTGTGACTTTCATATGACCACCTCTCATATACCATCACTGGCGCAGCTACATTTGTCATCCTTTTGGCTCCTGAATTCCAACAGCAGAAGCTCTGCTCTGAACTTGAAGCTCTACCCGCCAACGGAGCAGAAACAGGCAGCCTTATGAGGCTATTTTGGGCGCATAGATTATGGTAATGATTACATTTTATGAGCACACACTTCCTTATTAGTAGGTGGCGTTCAACAGGCTGAAATGAGAGAATTGCAACAAGTATGTGCAGACAAACGTAAAAAATAAGGAGAGATTTTTATAAAAATGAATACAAACATTTTCCTGAATGAGGCCCATTGAGAGTGTCTGAAGTCTATCAAACATGTTGACTGTATTTCCACGCAAGCTTGTAGTCGTCTTCTACCTGCAAGCTTCATTCCACCAACTGTAAATCAGTGGAAGAGTGTGAATCCAGCATGCTGCCTGCTTGAGAATGTGTGTCATTGTGTGTATACAACAGGATACAAACAAAATGTGGACACACTTAGTACAGCAATGGAAGAGGTCAAAACCTCCACTGGGTAACTTTAATCTTTTTATGAGAGGTTTAAAGCGAAAGGTTTTTATTGTTCCCGTCTACCCTCCAGACAGGCCCTGCTTTTACTCCAATAAGTCCTGCGACTGCACCCAATACTTATGACCCTGTATTAAATGTCCTGACTTCTATAATCTGTCTGATTACCTTCTTAAGTCATAATAGCTCTAAGTAATCAGTAGCTTAATAAAAGCAAATCTTTTGCCTTTTTAATATTGGTGTCTTAGAGGGAGAAAAAGGTTCAAGGGAGCTTCTTCAAGGTTACAATGACCTCAAGTTGAGGAAGTGATGATTTGGGGGATTTCCGTCAGTTTACTCTGTATTATCCCTTTAATTTTAAAGAAAGATATGTTTTGAATGACCTGAAGACATTTGGCCCAGCGTAGGTTTTCCACGACATATTCCTTTCTAAAAACCCTACAGTAAGTTAATCTTTGACAGCTGGCTAGTCCATAATATGATTATGATAATAAAATTCCATATAAACACCCACCTAGTTAATGTTTGAAGGTAATTGACACAACTCATATTCAAATACATATCCCACAGCCCACATAAAATGCTCTATCAATCCCAAAATATACTATCCTCACTGTACAGTCACACTTAATATGCTGTACACTCTCCTGCTAGTTTTTGCCTGTTATTCTTGGTGGTAGTAGTAGTGGTAGTAGTATTATTAGTATTATTTAATACATCTCCTCATTCTGAATGTACATGTTGTTATATATTATTATTAGTAGTAGTGGTATTATTTGTATTATTATTAGTAGTAGTGGTATTTGTATCATTTGTATCATTATTATTATTATCATTATTATTACTTTTGTGTTTGAAGTTTATTCTTATTCTTATTCTTTTGGAGCTGTGTGTAACAAAAAGCAATTTCCCCCTGGGGATTATTAAAGGAATTCTGATTCTGATTCTGATTCTGATTCATCAATTTGCTCTTGGTGGTTGGTTTAAAAACATTTCATAACTGCTTTATGCTACATTGCAGTTACTAAACTTTGCAAGAATGAGGCACGTTGCCAAAGAAGTGAACTGTCTGGTTCAGTTGTTTTTTCCGCTCTGATGGAACAAACCTGAATAACTCCCCTGTGAACAATCGCTGGGCATATAGATGTGAATGCACAACAGATGGTTTTGTTGTGGGCAGAAACCTGTTGAAGCATTTTCAGTAACTACAAGGAAACAGGCTGGTGAGGATGCCACAATTGTGGGCTCTGCCTGTGATTACATCTCAATGCTTTCAAAGAATGGTGAGATTTACTTCATGTGCCACAGCCCTGGATCACTGCCTGCTTTCACTGCGCTGTTTTTTAATAAAATAAAAATTACCACAAACTTAGTTGCCACACAGTGAACCTGGGGCCTTCGGGTTCCCAGTGGATCTGAGGCCCTGGCCGATACCAAGTCTCAGTCAAACTAATAATATTTCATTTGGACGAGAGATAGATAGATTGTTATGGAAATTTTAGATGAGTCTGAAATAATGTCAAACGCAACAGAAGTTATCTTTCTGAGTATTTCATTCTTTGCGAAGAGGTCAGATAATAGTACAGAGCACATATAGGCTCTGCAATGTATGTGACAAAGACAGGGTGCGGATGGGGGGGTCTCAGTCTAACTTAGGGTGAAAGTACCACTGGGGTGAGATTTGACTAAAGGGGAAGTGATAAAGGGGAACAGAAAGAACGACTTAAAAAAGGGATATGGTTCTAATACAAAAGGGGCTACCAGTCAAAAACTACTTAAGAAAGAAGTGAAAAGGTCAAGAGGTGAATGAAAGGTGAGACTTCTGTCTGAATCCAGTATTGCTAAATAAGTTTCCATTACACACTGAAACAGTCCTGTGACTTATGAGGGGCTGTGTGGAAAACACATGCAAAATGGTCAACTCCTCCCAGTGAACAACCTCCTCTTCTTATTTTATTTTAATACATTTCATTAATTATTCTAATTGTGCAATATGACCCATTGAGCAATGATGAAAAAAAATATGGACAACCAATCCCGTACAGCAGAATACAGAACATCACAGACAATGTGGCAGATTTTAAATCCGGGGTTTTAAATCCAAATAAAGATATATTTGTGAAATAAATAGATACATATAAAGGTAGTGCTTTGTATTTTGTCAAAGGATGCAATTATAATAGCTCTGCATGAAAGTAAAAGTTCTTCCTTTGTAACTGCTGAAAGTGATATTTCCTGTTGGCAACATTTAGATGAGATAAATTTAGTTTCTATTGTCTTTCCTTCCGTCTGTTGCATCATGTTGGACTCTGTGTGAATGTATTAGTGTGAGCATAGATGTGTGTTTACAGGCTATTTTCCATGGAAATAACATGAAAAGCAGCCCACTCAGTAACACTGCTCCAGTCCTACCAACAGGAGAACTGACTCTGATTATTATTAAGTCTGATTATTGATTTTGGTGACTTAGGGGCTATTGCAATCATATTTAGTGGCAGAGTACAGATTGGCTACTACAGAGAGCCAACTCACTGACTCAGGAGGCACACAGACAGCAGCAAGCACCTCACAAAGCCCCCAGAGGGCTGTGGGGCCAGAGGATGATTTTGAAGTACACGTTAAAAATTCAGAATCTTTCTAAAAATACCAGCTGTTCCTAAAATGCACTGTAGTGTGCAGTAGTTTTAGTCACGCAATAAAAGCTTCCAGACATCAAAAGTGATGGTTCCACTACTTTGTACTTGGCCTCTCTTACTTTGTGAATGGCCTCAAATGACAGGGGAAGGGAGCTGCTATGACTTAGACAATTTCAATACCTGGAAGTGCTGTGTGATGAATATTTTGAAATATTTTATTTTTTATTATTTTCTTTATTTTGCAGTGTTTACGTACATGTTTTGTTAGCTAGCACTCTTTCACCTCTCTGTCTTTGTTGGCACATTGCTTCCTTTCTAGATGCACTACCACCAACAACACTCAGTCAGTGGAGTAGCCTTCAGTAGGGTACCTTTAGTTGTACATAGCAATCAATCAATCAATCATAGTTGAATATAATTGAAAGCTCACTACTTTTGAGGACTTTAGGAACCAAGAACAGCATCTGCACCGGTAAGCCCAAAAGCTAACCCTAGCGAAAATGAGTAGAAAACAAAAGTCGCTGGAGAGCTTCTTTGAAAAGGGGGAAGGCCCAATGATGAGACAGCAGAAGACTCCACAACCGCCACCAAAAAGAAAGCTGCATTTAAAAGAAAATACCAGGAGTCCTACTTAATTTACTGGTTCATCACAACAAGTGATTCACATGCTCCAACCCAAGAGGAAGGGTATCCTGTTATCTAAGTTTAGAGAAAAGGGAGTTTTGCTTGTGCAGAAGACTGAGGCGAAGGGAGTAAAGTTGAAACATTGTTTGATCTTCAAGGTCACTTCAAAATGGAGTTCCCAGGAAGATACTGTTAAGACCATGTAAGCTAAACAAGCATATAAGAACTGATGATCATGAGAATATATGATAACACACAGAGGATATGATAAAATTCTATTACACCCCATCACCCCCAGATGGGACAGTCTAGTTGCAGGGAAACAAGCTCAGGGCTCTCACTCATTCTGCATTATGGTGAGTTGTAAGATATTGTATATATCATATAATGATAGAAATAAAGTGCATAATATAAAATGTTATAATTACATTTACATTATATATGTAATAATTAAATTAGATATTATGCACTTTATTGTGTGTTTTGTTACGCGCGTGACATCTCAGCACACAGTGGGTTATTTATGACATGCTACCCTGCTCTGTTCTCTGTTTAGCACTGGTGATGGCCTGAAGGCTCACATTAGGAAGTCTGAACTTCATGCTCCTCTGCACCTCTTAAACTCTTCGCACTTCAATATGTAGCAAATATGTCTTAAAGACAATTTATGTCTAAGCCATTTATCATTCATTTTTATAGATACAAGCTGGTTTCTCCCCACAATATTGGGTAAAGAGTAAAAGTTTGACCTGATTATACCTCAGCGCGGCCTTAGCCAATAAAATCTGAACACATGCACAGCTGTGTGAGTTTCAGCAGTTTCTACTTCAACAGTGTGGCCATTGTTCAGATAGTATCAAGGACACAAGGATGTTATCTTGAAAGCTAAAAAAACAGGCTCTGTGGAGGGAAATCTGACATCGGATCTGTATATTCACAGTTCATGTCATAATGCAGTAGAACATAGTATAGAAACTTAAGCTCTTTCATTTGAAGATAAGTTCAAGATAAATCTGCTTTTACACTCAGTCAAGCCTTGTGGTAGCAGGCTAAAAAGCAGAGTTTTTACAACATTTAAAGACCTTGCACACCCACACAGTTGTTTTTATTCACTACCAGCTACACAAGACCATGAAAAGTGTAATAACATGATGCATTTTCAAACCAAGGCCTTTCGGTCTCAAAGGCACCATGAAACCCATCAGAAAAAGCCTCCCATTTCACTCATTTCTATTGTTTTCAGTGTTGTATCATATTATTAGCACAACCAAATTCCTTATTCTGTCCCAAAAGTTGGCAGCATGTTCTCGGATGTAACGTTGTGTCTTTTCTCTCTCTGTAACAGCCTACACAGACAAGATCAAGGAGATGTCCATGCTGTCTCTGCTCTGCTCCTGCTTCTACACACAGCCACACCCCAACAGCCTCTATCAATATGGAGGTCAGTCTGCCTGTTTGTCTGTCTGTCTGTCTGTTTGTCTGTCTGTCTGTCAGTCTGCCCGTCTGTCCATCTGCCAAAACAAACTGTGTGTCTCATGTTGATGTGTCAGTCGTTGCAGTTTAAGGCTTTAACATTGTCTCATTTGCATCCACTCCAACTGTGGACTACAATTTCTGACAGAGAGAAATAAATGAACTAATAAAAGAATGATAAAAGAACGAAGAGCAGTCACCATCCTTTGGGAGCTGCTTTTGAGTGGTAAACTAAGGATCTGCTTAGTTTACCTCAGGATCTGCTAGTTAAACTAAGGATCTGCTTAGTTTACTTACGCTGCTCTGAAAAAGTACATTATAAGAACATGTCTTTGCTCATCTGCAACGTGTACAGTGTGTGTGGACCTTAGGCCATGTCACTGCCACACTTTTTTCAAGTTTTCAGTCTTTAGGTTATATTTAGGCATTTACATTTTTTACCCCATCTGGTTACTACCAATGGTGTGTTCACAGCTCCTTTGAATTATATTGTGGGGGCATTTGTATTCCTCTCTTCAATAGTTGAAAGTAGACAGATGACAGGAAATGAAGAAAGACAGAGATGAGGAGTGACATGTAGGAAAGGTTCCCAACTGGACCTGAGCCAGGGATGTTAATGGCCAGCTCCATAAACCCTAAATACTGTATTTTTATGGGATGTATCCCCCATCCCTCAGATATGTGAGAAAGAAAGCAAATATTTGATCCTGACAGGCAGCTTTCTAACTTACTAACTTGCTCACTTTTGTTTTATTGTTTGTGTGTGGACTGTGTCAGACCTGGAGGTGAAGGGCTTGAACAAGCGAGCCTCTGGCCAATCGTTTGAGGTGATCTTGAAGGATCCAGATCAGTCTGGCGATAAAAGCCAGCCTCAGCTGTTGCCCTCCCCACCAAGGAAGGAGATGTCTCTGGAGGAACTCCAGAAGAGGCTGGAGGCCGCTGAGGAGAGGAGGAAGGTGAGCAGCGTGGTCTGATGATGGAGTACCATTGGTAATCTTCTTGTTTTATTTGACGTAAAGGTAGAATGAGTAGGATATTCCTAAAAAAATTTACAGATTGATGCAAAAAAAAAAACTCTCCATCATCTCTTATGACCCACTAGAAGTGTTACGCCTGCCTGCAGAGACCCTACCCTCTGCCTGAAGTTTCTTATCTTGCTGTTTGGGGTGTTTCTAGGCATCAGTCTTTGGGCAGTGGATGTGTAATCTCCAGCAAATAACAAACAGGTGGCCGATTATAAGCACACATCCAAGAGAAAGCTAAGACAATGGTGGACACAGTGCTGAAAAAACACAAATGTAGCAGTGAAAGAGAGCTGGGAAAGGTCAACTTTGAATAGTATGTTTACAAACCACATCTGACAAATCCTAAAGGTCTGCATAGAATCAATTTTAACACTGGTTTGTTGCCAAGTTTTTTCTGTATGTGGTTTCATTTGTCATTTGTCAAATCACTCCATATAATAAATACCTCAGACACGAGGAGGAAATGAGTACAAGGCTAGCAGTGGCAGTAATCCTGAGTAATCATGAGAGACGAGTGAGAACAACAGGAAGGGCAACACACAGATGTGAGATTTATATCTGTCTTCTAATCTCACAGTCAGAACAAGAGCAAAAGCACCCAGAAAGCTCAGTTTCCTCTTAAACTATCTGTTCTCAGCCCCACTGAGGCACAACTTTGTCCTCCAAGTGCTTCCCTTTTCATTCGTTTCCTTGTCTTGGTTGTTTGGGAGTTGTAAGGTTATGTTACCCTTTGCTTTATTCTGATTGGACAGAGAATTAAATTTAAGTCCTCCCAAATGTGTTAAGTTAATGTGTTGTGACAGGGCTTCAGGGATCACATGTCTTTCTCAGTTCAAGATTAACCAGTTGTAAAGCTGCAATGAAATCAAAGCACAGCTCCTCTGGACACTACAGTCTGAGCAGACAATGATAAACAGGTTTGCTAGATGTAAGATGGTTGGCAGGGTTACTGTATAATTAAGTACGATTCCAGATTCCAGACTTTTAAATGGGTGGCAGCTAAAAGCACCAGTTAATCTCAAAATAACTATATGTAACTCCTCTAATCCTGCTCTAACCGGTATGTTCATCATTCTAAGATCTGCTGTGTTTTAGCGCCTAAGCTCCCCAGTTTTCTACTGCAATATCCTCCCTTAGTGACTATCGGATGTCAACGTAAAAGAAGAATGGAGTAAATAAGATTGCTCATCAGCCACTATAGATATAAGAAAGAGGAAGAATGTTTAAACACAATGCAATTTACAGTACTGTCACAAAGAAGTGCTTAATCGAAATGATCTTGGAATGAAGGGAGTGCCACAAGCAGCAGGGTGTGCACGATGCCAGTTAGACAACATAACAGAGCTGATTGTGACAGATTGTGCTGTAAACAAGCAGTACAGTGTGCTCTCTCCAATCTAAAGGGTATTAAAGTGGCTCATTAGAGCAGATAATACCTGGCGGGTTTTATGAGGGACTGTGTTGCAACTTCAGTGGGTGGCAGTTTTTTATTTCAAAACACCATGAGTCAGAGTGAGTGTTGAAATGCAACATCAAGCCCTGCAGATGTATGTTGGTTCATTAGTGATACAGCGAAGTAAATTAAAAGAAAAACCAACATCACTGTTTCTGTTTGATAAAGTTTGTTTTTGGCTTGCATGAATCCTAACCAAACCCCTACTGCCACTCCCATAACCACCATCCTCATCTCGGTCACTCCTCCCTCTGTGTCTGCCGAAATCTGAAACCCCACCGCCCCCCACCCTCCCCACAACCCCCACCCCCACCCTGCTGTAGTCCCAGGAGGCCCTGGTGCTGAAGCAACTGGCGGAGAAGAGGGAGCGTGTGCAGGAGGTTCTCCACAAGGCGCGCGAGGAGAGCAACATCTTTAGCAAGAAGACAGAGGAGAAGCTCTTCCAGAAGATGGAGGTCAGCAAGGAGAACCGGGAGTCCCACCTCAACGCTCTCAAACAGCGGCTCCGTGAGAAAGCAAGTGTCCCCCTTCTGTGATATTAATGTTATTTTATCAAATTTCATACAGTCACACAACCAACGGCAACAATCTGACTGAGGGTATGAAAAATATGTGACAGATGTTTCTCCCCCAAAGTTTGGACCATTTGACAACTGCACAAACTGGATGCAATCCCATTTTAACATATAAATTGCAAGTGTTCAAACACATAAGAAATCTGAATGTACAGTTGACCCTTTTGGTTACATTTAAATCAATGATAGTTAAGATTGGGCAACTAAAGCTACTTGATAAAAGGACTGATAGAGAAAATGCACCCATGCATCACACTGTTGTTGTCAAAATAAAGCTGCTTTACATGGATTGGATGTAAATCATTCACTGACTTAGTCCTGATGGCAGATTCTGTTTCACTTCTCATGAAATGCAGCGGATTTGGTATTTTAAGACACTGTGACATCAGAACATTACAGGAAGCCAGGAAATACCAACACCACCCATTATTGTGTAGCAGCTGATCAGTGTAGCAAGGTCTTCCTCTCTCGTCTAAATGTCTTTAATGGTCATCTAACAAGTATTGTAGAGGGAGGGGAGTTGTACTCATCAGTAGTCCAGACGGTGCAGGGATCCATGCTGACAGTCTCAAACACTGCTCAGCTAGTTTCTTTTTCACATAACGGTGCAACAGTGTCATCACATCACACATTTCAGCCGCTACATCAGAAACTGTAGCAGCTGAAACAAATGAAGCCATCCTTCATTTAAACATTTAAACCTATAGTGTGGTCAATATGTCCCCTGTGAAAAAGACTTCAATATAAAAAAAGAAAAGAAAAAAATGAATAATAACACTAGTCAAGACAGTTTAAAGGGATCACTGCATGAGCAATGGTCATGCAAGTCAGTTACTTGGAGTGACTAAGAGTGTTAACTAGCCACTCTGACTAATGTTTGACAACAGGCAGAAGATGGTGGGTGAAAGCAGGTACTGTATGTTGTTGGGCCTCAAACTATATTTCCTCTATATTACACTTATACACTCTATATTTCTTATAAGATAAAATAAGATCAATGTTATTAATCCCGAAGGAAATTATTTTGCCAGAATACAATATCATAAAAAAAGTTGAAGCAGTATACACAATTACAGAAAGGAATTAAATAAAAATCAAAATAAGTGTACAAAGTACAAAGTGTAAAGTGTCTAAGTGTGTAGTGTCTGAGTGAAATGCAGAGAAATAGTGTCTAACAAATTAAATAAAATAAGTACAAAATGTAAACAAGAAGTGAATAAATAACAAAGTGAATTGAGAGTAAACAGTAAACCTTTGGCAACTATTGCACATGATGATATTGCACGTGTACAATTCTGTTCATATACAGTCACACAGAGCAAAAAAAACAGACCGCTGCATGTAAACAGGTTGTGATGAACAGAAACCAGTTAACCAGAAACACAGAGGGTTTACACATAATGCACCCTAGGACCCTGGAGGTGTTATTTCAATATGGTCAAAACAAAGTCTAAATACATCAGCGTCACTGCGTTCTGAATCAACTGAAGCTTCAGTGGGTTGCAAGTTTTTAGCTCAAAACAGTTAAGCAGTTAAATGACTTTTGACATGCAACAGTCATCAAGCCAAGCCCTGCATACAACATATTATGTTAATTAGTGTGAAAATATCATTGCTTTGTTTCTCTTCTGTTGTTTCTGTATCTTTGCGTAATTTCTCTGAAATGTTGGTCATGTTTCTGGTCTTTAGTGATGAAAAAAGCCTTTAAGTTTCATGTTCCTCAGAAGGCCCACCATCATCACCATTAAGTTTCATTATACCTCCTGTGTTTCTGACTGTTTATCACTCTGTTCCACAGGAAGTCCATGCCACTGAGGTACGCAGGAACAAGGAGCGTCAGGCCGACCTCTCCGGCTGAATACGTTTTCTACACTCTGGCAGTGGATGCTCACTTTGAAAATCTTCTGTGTGTCAAAGTTTTCCTGTTCAATATTCACCAATATCATCCTACAGTGCACCTTTCAGGTCTCAAACTAGTACTTAATCAGCACCAAATAATGTTACTCATCTGTTTCATTTTTGGTAAACCACGCACATTTGGAAGTGCAGAAACATATTCCCGATAGCAGTCGTGTCCAGATGAAATAAAGTCCAATCCTGAGCCAAACATGGTCTGTGTTGGGTTTATGTGTGACTGAGAAGATGTGCTGGCCAATAACATGTAAAATAACTGCTTTAGTAAAGTAGTTTAACTGTTTATAACTGTCAGTTTCTTTCCACAATAGTTTACTGTGAGTTTGTCATGACTCCTGCCAGGGCTGCACTAAGCCTTTTAGGGCCCCCCCTCCCATATACAGTAGCTGTCATGGTGCCAAACAAGGATTAAAATACACTGAATTGTTTAAAGATGAAGAAGTTCATTAGATACCTGAACAGAATTCATTTCACTACCACCACTACATTCTGACTTCTTAAAGGGGCAATTTTACACATGAAGATCAGTTTAGTCATCAGTTTGTGAAAGCAGTTGTAAAATGTCTATAACACTGGGAGACATTATCAAGCCCTTCTGATAGCACACATTTTGGCTTGTCATAGTAAGAAAACATGGGTGCTACAAATAACATCAACGCTGGCTCCGTTCCATTTAAGCGTCCCAGTAAAATGTGACAGTGTGACAGAGAGTCGGCATGAATAATACCAGGGCCAACTACTATAAGGGACAACTCTGAATGTTTCCACTTTAGACACATGGGTAGCTTCATACTTAACGTATAATATGTGATGCAAGTATTCCTGGTACTTGTGGACTTAAAGGGTGAATGCCACTTTGACATCAGAGAAAAGGTGATGGGTAAGAACTTCTCTAATTTACATTTCAAGCTGAATGCAGAAAATGTTTTGAGGGGCAAGACGAAGAAGTGAAAGATGCTGCACAGGTGGCTGCTGGGTGCTCAGCCAGAACATAAATGTAGACTGCTGTAACCTCTTGAACCGTCATGTTCACGCTCGTTTGAAAGAAGACTAAT
Source organism: Pempheris klunzingeri (assembly GCF_042242105.1). Classification (NCBI taxonomy): domain Eukaryota; kingdom Metazoa; phylum Chordata; class Actinopteri; order Acropomatiformes; family Pempheridae; genus Pempheris; species Pempheris klunzingeri. The sequence continues at coordinate 27,417,321 of NC_092013.1, forward strand.
ATTTCCCACACTGTCTGACAGACCTGGATCTCCTTGTTCCAACCTCCTGTTATGCCGTTATGTTCTGTAGATTACATTATCTCTTATAACTCCATGTGAAGCTGAGCAGTTTTCCAGTACCATATAATGTATCTAAAAGGTTATCTTACATTACTTTAAATTAGATTATTATATTATTATGTCTAACAAACATAAATGTTGGTTATGCCTCTGTTGGTCATTTGGAGTAAAATAAGTCATCAGGGCGGTTTCTAAAGAAGGCGTGCTTCGTGTGCAAGGACATGCAGCTGCACATGAGATCTAAGGCTGAAATGAGGAAGAGGGATGGTTGTTGTGACTAGTGGGGGGGGGCACAGAGCGCGCATGCTTACCATTCTAACCTGATGCTGACGCAAAATAAGGGAAATCGAAACCTAAGTCAGACAGGCTGCACCGGTTATGCGACTCCATATAATGAGAGAGTCCGTAGGTGTTGAGAGGCTGTAGATGTGATCCAGTCCAGGGAGAGCTCTCTCTCTCTCTCTCTCTCTCTCTCTCTCTCTCTCTCAGAGCGGTGAGTGCGCACCTTCACACCCGGCTCTAGCTGCTCCGCCAAGTCTCACGTGAGCTTCAGATGGGGTGGAGTACCTCAGTTTGTCTCTGCGATATTACCACCTTTAAGGAGATCTGCCTCTTTGCCCGTAATTATTATTATTTTTATTGCTAATATTATTAATATTATTATTACTGTTGTTGTTGTTATTGGTGTTGTTGTTATTACTGTTGTTGTTGTTGTTGTTGTTATTGCATTAGTCTTCATCATTAATAGCAGAGGTTGTCTAGCAGTAGTAGTGGCAGTGGCAGTGGTAGGTAAAGTAGCAGTTGCAGTAATATTATGGACAGTAAACTTGACTTACAGTTATGGACATGGGAGTAGAATTTTTATTGTAGGCAGACAACAATAAATAGGCCTTTGAAGGTGTAACCTGCCCCAAGCTGCAAATAATTATGGTTCAAAATGTACTTAAATGTTACTTCCCGGTCGATTGAGCCGTTTGAGCCACTGACTTCATCCTGTCTGTGTTGCCGCCTATAGATGCTCCTTGTGTTGCATTAAAACATGTGAAAGTGCGCCGCCTCGTGGACATGAGGTGCAGGCTGCAGGCTGCAGGCTGCACGCAGCGGCTACTGTCCTGTGTCCAAATGAATTTGTTTTCAGTTCTCAGTGTGGTGATGATGTAATTTTCAGATGATTCAAGGGAGTTTTAGATAGTTAGCTTAGGAAGTAGAATGTTCTCAGCCCTCAAAGGAACACTTCAGCCTCCAGTTTATCTCAAACTCAAATTCGAAATCACCAACTTTGGATATGTGGTTCTAACTGGACAGGGAGGGTATGCAAAATTGTAATTTCTGGAATAAAAAGTAGTTGCTTTAAATAGATATTTTCATGTAAAGTATGTGTACTTTTAGACTTAAGTATAGTACTTGAGCAAATATTCTTATTTACTTTTCACCACTGACTTTAACCTTGTGACTGTGAATTTGATGATCTTTGGGGCTTTTCTGTGGAAACTGAGTTACTTATGAAGTTTTTGATCCTCTTTTTGATTAGGGCCACTTGTTTTAGAGTGATGTTTTAATCTATATTCATCTCTATTTAACAAAATGGGCACAAAAATGTAATGTTCAGTGTAACAAAGCAATTCTGAAAGCCGCCTGGCTGTGACATGATCTGTACCTAGATATCCTGCATGGAGAAAGAAACATTCATGTTAATGCAAGGTGTACATGCATGCATTGTGAACAGAATGTGATTGGATCATCCAGACCACATCTAGAGATGGTGTGGTTCACACTATGAGTCACACCACCGGTTAACAATGTCATCTGATGACTTAAAAAGAACTCACCCAACAAGTTGAAAGTTGACTGTTTCCTGCCTCATCCTGCTTGCACAAGCAAGCCCAGCAATAGCTAAAAGTATTAGGAGTAGGTAGCAAGTCTCCCCTTGCAAAACATAATATTAAAATGAAAGACGTCTGTCCGTGGCGTTGCTTTTCTTCACCTTCACCTCCCTAACTAACTGCCTAACTAGTCTGTGCACTATGGTTTGAGGGGGGGTTTTAAGTTACCTCTCTCACTTATACTATCACCATACTAAGAGAAATAAGGGCTGACTGGTGACTTGTCATCAACATGGAATACAACAAACCGAGTTGAGAATGTGCAGAATAGGCAAAAGCTATTGGTGGTTATGATGAACCATGATAACAGGTGTTTCCCAGTTTTCCCAGCACTCTAACATGCACACAGGAAACTACCTGGACCACCTTGAGCCGCACATTTGGGCTTACACTAGCCTCTCACGATGACTAGTTTATTTCTCATTATATTCCCTTAGAAGCATGCTATTTTGGTGTGATGCAACTCCCACCCTCCCACCACAACTGAGATGATGTGAACATTTATTAATACCAGGCATAAGACCCGTAGACTGAAATAATGTATGCAGACACACATACCAGTTGTAACCAGGGTCATGTTGTTTTAAGCAACAGGTGACCATAGTAACAAGCACACTTTGTGTCCTTCCTTACTTTCCTAACCTTGAATTTTGATGCCATACTATTCAAACTATTCTGAAGATGAATAGAAATCTGTGAAAAAAATTTGGCCTGGCTTTCTGAATTGAAAATATTGAACGCACTTCTCATAATGCTTCTTCTCTGCTGTTTTCTTTTTCAGATACATTTCTCAGACTTCGGACTTCAGCTTGCCATAAATCATTTCTGTCAGAGGTTCAATAGTCAGGGCCTTAGTTAATCAGACGTGTAACGAAATCTGGGTCTACAGTGACTAGCTGGAACCAGGAAACACATTTGAAAAGAGTCCAACTCTTTTGAGGTAAATTGCTCAAGTTCTGAGCACATTCAGGGCCATTCCACGTTATTGCATCCAGGTGCTGGCTTCAGCGTTATGAATGTATCACAATGTCAGTTAGTGGATCCAGTCTGGCTCCTCTTTTATCAACACACGAATTCAAACTTGTTTGCCCTCAATGCTCTGTCAAGGAGAAAGAAATTACATATACGTTAAAATCAGTCCACCACCAGTGTGCACATGATCTCCTGCTCTGCAAAGCGAAAGGTGGCAGCAAATGGAGGCCTGTGTCCAAGCGGCCCCCGTTTCCACTTCCGAGTCAATATGAGGTGTGCTACTACTTTAAGGAGGGCTTAGGTTGCACACACCACAAGAATCGGTGCACCTTTGCCAGAAGCGACGAGGAAGCTGCTGTGTGGACATTTGAAAAGCATCACAGGTTAGACCATGTGGTTCTCTGTCACCTTATAGCTCTGTCTGAGAAAGGATCTGATCCTCCTGACAGCTCTGAACCTCTACGTGACCTCTCTGCAACTCTTGATTTGAAGGTTGCATGTGATGTGTGTTCTGTCAAGGAGAAGGATATAACATACACAATTCGGTCAGTCAGTCACAACTGCAGTAGAAATCTGCTTTTAGCCAAAGCCAAAACCTCTGACCAATGGAGGCCTGTCTCGGAGCGGCCTACAGGGGGGCAATTTGGTCGAAATGTTCATTATCAAAAGTGTGACTTCTATGTTGAGGACTCTGGGTGTACAAAACATGGGCAGAGTTGCACTTATGCTAGAAGCCATGAAGAGGCCATAGTGTGGAACCATGTTAGAGATGAAGAGATTGATAAAGACGAGTTGGTCAGACGTGTAATTGAGTCTTTGCGTATTTCAGTAACACCAGAAAGCACTGCTGAAAGCATACTCCAACAGTTTTCGGGTGAATTCATTGAGCTCTGTAAGGACTGCTTTCACGATCGTCCACAAAAACTGACGGCCAAAAGGTGGAATGCCACTTGCTCAGCAGATGCAGCACACACATGGGACCCAGTCTTGGTTTATCACCTATCAGAGAATAGCGAAAAGCACATCTACAGTCAGGTGCGCCCTCTTCCCCAAAACTGTCAGTTTAAGTACTGCAGTCATGTTAGGCAAGGAAAGCCCTGCTGGCATGAGGCTGGCCACTGCCGGTCCGCCCAGAGTGAGGTGGAGATGGCCGTGTGGAAAGCAGAAGATAGCGGGCTCTCCATTCGACCTCATCTCCTCCAGTTGAGCCGGCGGGAGGAGACGGAGGCTAGACGTGTCACCATGTACTGCAAAGTTTGCCTCCTGGTACTGTCCTCCCCAGAGAGCTTCTACAAACACTGCTCCTCTTTGGAGCATGCCCGCTTACTCTCTGAGGACACCACCACCAGGTGGAGAGGACGACAACCTCCTCACAACCTCCAAGAAGAGATGTGGCTGTGTGAGAGGTAAATAGTATTCCACTTTACATATGTTAACACCATGCTGTTAATTCATGCACGTTCTTTATCATGCTCTTTTTCCATTTAAAGATAAAGAATTTTGTCCTTGTCAACAAACCCCACTAGTCCACTCCAAGCCTGTTATTCCTTCTAAAGACATGAATCTAATGTATTTGCATCATGGATATGTACTTTCTAAGAATCTCATTTAAGCAGCTGGGCACTAAAGTTTTGTTACAAACAGATTTCAAATGGGACGGAATGGTACATTTGTTGGAGATAATCTGTAGCAGCAGATTGATTCATATATGGTACACTAATCAGTATTTCTTGTAGCAAGACGGAGTACTGAGTTTTTAATAGTTTTGGATAACAACAGAGCTCAGAGGCACAGAGGAATATATATGATACATCAGGCTTTGGATATGCATCCAATACTTGGATACATTTAGAGTTGCTTTTGGGTCTGCACATGGGATTTGTTGAAAGTAAGAAAAACACAGACATACTAAATTTATTAGACTTGTCAACTTGTGTTGTTGAAGACACTATCGTCCAATGATGCTTAGCATGATAGAAATAGACAAACTACTCAGAGTTTGAAATAAATGTAAATTATTTCTTTCTTCTTAGTTGTTTTCATGTTGTGTGTATTTAAAATCTTCCATTGTAAGGGAGCAACACAAAAGTAAATCTAAATGTATAAATTTAGATGTTTTAAAAGTCTTGCAAAATAGCTGTTTGATCAATATATGCTGTGTATTGTGTTGTTCATCCTAGACCTCAAACATGTGAGTATGGCAACAAGTGCCCAAAAGCTCATTCTGTGGAGGAACTGCAGGAGTGGATGATGCGTGCTACAGAAGAGAAGGAGATCAGATGCAACATCGAAGCCCAGGGTCTCATGTGCTATAATGAAAGGATCTTGGAAGAATACAAAAACAGCAGTAACGAAGTGCACATTGTGAGTATGAGGCTCTGATCTCCCTGTCTTTCCCAAGGTCATAGCAAAGTTTATCACTTTCCTAAAGAACAAACTGTCAACAAACTGTAAAGACAAACAACCGCACAATCAGACAATCAGACAAAACATAGAAATTAAGTGAAAAAATAACAAAATCAAGTGTGTATCAAGTATGTACACAGGTCAAACAGTCTGTTGATGATGTTTTTGCAATTTATAATTAATCTGATAACTACAGAAGAGATAAAAATGCATGGCTGAATTTGGACCAATGGTACTCAAGGTAAATGTTAGTCTACAAGAGACCGTAATCAATATATAGGGATTTGTGTGGAAGGCTACCTTTGAAAAATTAACTGTAAAAAAATTCATTTCATTTAGAAAAAGTGCATTTCAAATTGGCAGTTCATTGTGTACAGAGGTTAATACCGGATGACTTTGTAACTGCTAACAAAGGATGTTGGTTAGCTGACTTAATACATGTTTTCACTGAGTATTACTGATTGTTGGTTGAATCAATTAATTCTTCAGTTGTTCACCATCCTAAATTATAGTATTTAATTCACTTTTTCAAACAGATGTCAGAACACGTGGATGATGTCCGCATCTTTTGTGACGAAGATTTGACTGTGGAGTGTGAACAGATCAATGCAACACTGCATTGGAAATTCCATGTTGAAACGGAGGTAAGATTCTCTCAATACAAAAAAAAGGCACCAAACAGGACTTGAATCTTAAATATTTGCTCGTTTCTCAGAGCAACTTAAAAGCAAGGGTTTGGACTAAAGTATCTTGTTGAGCATACGGCTGATATCTATAAAGGCAGTTTAGTCAATTCAGCAGTGAATAAACGGGTTTACAGTCATCAAAAAGCAGGCAGGTCAAAATAGCAAAATGAACCAAACATGTAAACAGAGAATACAGCCAGGGAGAAATGGTTAGACTGAGGCATAATGTCAAAGAGCATTCTGGTTACCAACAGTACAACATATAGAGGGCATACCGTGGGCTGCATGAGTCACATGACTGCTAGACTCAGTTAAAAGCTGTTTTTCACCATTAGCCTTCTTGGTTTCAGTCTAGTGTTCACAAAAAATGCCACTTTTCTCGATATACAGAGACAGCTTGCACATGTGGCGCTGTTGAAGCAAGAACCAGGAGCCTCATTCACACTTGGTGACATCAGCTCTGGGCCCTGCATCTACTCTTCAGGTGAACATTTTCTCAGTGAAGACATGACCTATGCCATCACTGTGTCTTTCACATCCATCAATCAAGGCCTGTATGAACAGTGGTTAGTGCTAGATTTTGACATGAGACCAGTGCTCTTGAGGAAACTTAGAGTAAAAGTAGGACAGCTGTCACTGGATGATGCTGAACAACCAACTGTGAACCACGGACACACGTTTCAAAGTGCTGAGCGTTGGCATCGAGGGAACAGGGTCATCGCTCCATGCTCATCCAGGACAGAAGAGCAGGAGGGGCTGTTAAAGGAATATAAACCTCCTCAGATTAGCTTCCTGCACAAATCCTCCTACAACAGCCAAACACCGCTGAATAATGAAAACTACAAAGAAAGAATGCACCACTTCCTGTACAAAGAGGAACGGGCAGAGGACCAGGTTGTTTCAAGGTAATGTGATTATCTCTGTCCTTCTCCTTTTACATTGTTTGAAAATTTGTATTTTTCTACAAAACCATGCCTAAACTTTTTTTTCATATTTGCTTTAGACTTAATGTTAATGGAGAAATTACAACACTGGACACACTGAAAAGTACACAGTTCGGCATGATGATAGCTCCTAGGGGACAGCTGTTCTGTGCTGTCTCGATTCCTTGTAATCTCACACCAGACACCCCTGAGGGACAGGCACTAAAACGGAGCATCCAGTCTGGCCTGATAGCCCCTTTATCTTCAAGTGGTTGTAACTCCATGGTCTATGAAGCCACCATTCTGCAAGACAAGACACGTGAGAGCAAAATGTATTTGCAACTGTCTAAAAAATGTTGCTCCGATCTCACACTCAAAAGCAATGAATCGTATCAAATGGAGCTGCAGTTTCAGCTTAACCGCCACAACTTCTGCACCATGCACAAGGCTGTAGACCTCCTTCCTGATACAAAAAGAGTGCTACCAGACCTCAAAAACTGCGGAGTTCCTGTGAATAATATCGACTATGAGAAGCTGAATATCAAACAGCAGTCAGCAATTGACTTTATCACAGGGAATTCCACTGACCAAAAATTTGTGGCACCACTCCTCATTTATGGACCATTTGGAACTGGGAAAACATTCACCCTTGCTACAGCAGCCAGAGAGCTTTGTAAGCAGCCTCACAACAAAGTGCTAATTTGCACACACACCAACAGGTAATGCATACTATTGGAAATGCAATTAATGAAATGCTGAATGATTCATATAGACATGTAATTCCCAATGTTTTTTTTTAATTAATACAACATCAACATGTGCGTTTGTAAATTTTGTAAATTTTTGTTTCCTTTCAGTTCTGCAGATCTGTACATCAGAGATCACTTCCATCCATTCATCGACAAGAAAAATGATGGAATGAGACCAATTCGAATAAAAGCAAACAAACAGGGGAGTGCTTTATTTGCCACAGATGAGATTACTTTGAAGTACTGTTTTCTTTCCGAAGACAGGCAGTATTTTCTGCCACCTACCAAAGCTGCCCTAGATCGCCACAAAATAGTCATAACAACCACAACAATGGCAAGACTATTTCATGACCTAAAGCTTCCAGAGGGATACTTCACTCACATACTAATTGATGAAGCCTCTCAGATGTTGGAATGTGAAGCCTTGATGGCCCTCGGCCTTGCTGGGCCAAACACCAGAGTCGTTTTGGCTGGAGATCACATGCAAATGGGGCCAAAGCTTTTCTCAGTTGATGACCATCACCGTTCAAATCACACACTGCTCAATCGCTTATTTCACTACTATCAGAGCCAAAAATGTGATGCTGCCCAGAAGAGTAGAATCATTTTCAGTGAAAACTATCGCTCAACCAATGAAATTGTGGAGTTTGTGTCCACTAATTTCTACGTTGGTAAGAACGATGTTATCAAAGCTACCGGAAATATTCCAGCTCCTGCAAATGGCCATGCCCTAAAGTTTCACCATGTCAGAGGAGAGTGTCTCTTGGACACTGTGTCTATGTCTTGGTATAACAAGCAGGAAGTTGCCAAAGTTGTTGAAGCAGTGAAGGAGATTCTTGAACACTGGCCATTGACCTGGGGGACCAAGGACCAAAGCTCAATCTGTGTTCTATCAGAGGGAGTTCAGGTAAATTACAAGAATATCAATACATCAGTGATATGGCGACGTTTTCTACATAAATGTATTGGCATTGTCATGGTTAGATATGGTCAGAGTTGTAATAATTAAATTAACTCTATTGTTACTTATGGTTCATAGGTTCGGCACATTAGGAAAGCGCTTGAAAGAAGAAGCCTTGATCAAGTCCATGTTGAGAATCTTGCAAATGTGCAAGGTAATTGTAATTTAGCTATAAGAACTCCAGCATGATTATCCCGCTATGTCAAATATAAAGGATGCCTATGCTCAAACTGCACAATTATTCAAACATTCTACTTATTTTCCTTACTTCCATATTTAATATTGTCATTTTACATAATAAACAATGTCTTCATGTGTTAACAGGCAAACAGTTCAGGGCAGTCATAATAACAGCTGTGCAAACACGTGACAGCCTAAAAACGTCGTACCTGCCTGGTCTGGAACTGTTCAATGATGCCCGAGTGTTAAACACTGCAATGACCAGGGCTCAGTCCCACGTGGTTGTGGTTGGAGATGCTGCTGCCCTCTGTTGCTTTGGGAAATGCTCCGGAGTCTGGAAGAGCTACATAGACCATTGCGTCAGCACCAACAGTATTTCACCACAGCATTTCACCAAAGACTTCTTCGAAAAAGATGTCATAGAAACTGCAAGATTTCAAAAGTCTGAATACGTGGATGAGAGCAATACTCTCAGTGATGCAATTCTTCAAGAGTTGAAAGATGAATATGAACAGCAGAAAACAGAATATAGCTCAGATGAAGACAGTTTGGAATTACCCCCTGATTTCACTGATGTTGACAAAGACCTTTTGGAGTTGTGTGAAAAACATCCACATATGTACAAGCAAGGAAAGTTGTACAGGGAGTCATATAACAGAGGTTATGTCATACCATTCAATAACCCTACCAAACGTATAAGCATTAAGGGAAAGGAAAACCTGGGTAAGGTGTTCACTGGAGATGAAGTGGTCTTACAAACAGCAAGGGTGGTCAGCATTGCCAAGGAAGATGAATCCGCCCGTGTACTTGTGTGCCAGCTTGAGGATGAGGATCACAGCAAACCAAGATGGAATTCTGATGGTATTTTTGTCAAAAGGACGATGGTGCCAATTACAAGATCTGCCCCCAAAATATGCATACTGATCAACAAGAAAAAACGCAACTTCCTTCCAATATACGAGCAAATTGATGGACAGTGGACATTTGCATACCATCGACGTCTTGATGAAAAGCTCACACAGAACAATGTATTTGTGGTGCAAGTGGTTTGCTGGAAAGAACATTGTTATTTTCCCTTGGGGAAGGTCATAGATATCCTTCCAACTGGAGGATCTTTGGCAAATGAACTAAGGATCCTGAATGAAGAATTCAAAGTAGCACCCAGAACATGTATACCAGTTGAAGGTCTCTCCGGGGCAGATGAAAATGGGAAACACAGACAGGACATACGTGAGGTCATCACGTTCACTGTTGATCCAAAGGGAGCAAAAGACTTGGATGATGCCATCAGTGTCAGGAAAATTGGAGACCAATATGAGTTGGGAATCCATATTGCAGATGTGGCGAGCTCTGTGAGTCGGGGTAGTAAATTAGATGATGATGCGAAACAACGTGGTGCTACATATTACTGCAGTAAGGACAACCCCAATCATATGCTCCCGCAAAAACTGAGCACTGAACTCTTCAGTCTTCTGTCAGGCCAAGATCGCAGGGTGGTTTCATTAATGTTCAAAGTAAACAAGAAGACAAATGAGATCATTGGAAAGCCCACATTCCAACTATCACTGATTAATTCCAATAAGCAGTTGTCTTATGAAGAAGCAGAGGGCATCATCACAGAACATTATGGAACAAGACCTGACTTTGCCAGAGTAGAAGACTGTGTCACAGTGGCTTATTGTTTTGCAAAAGCTCAAAGGAAGATTAGACTTGTAGATTGGGCTTATTCTCAACCTGATGATCAGAGACTGCCTGGAAAGCGCAAAGCCAAGCTGATGATCGAAGAGCTGAGTGTGTTATTCAACAGACTTGCATCTGAGACTTTGCTTGGTTCAGGAAAAACCAGATATTACACACCCCTTCGCTGTCAGGCAGAACCAGATACTGACAAGATAAAAGAATTCAAGGAGAAATGTGGAGAATTAATACCACTGTCTTTTCATGTGCAGCGCAAGGTCCCTGTCCATAACACACAAGCCCCAAACTGTGAAAACTTCCATATACTGACTAAAGTGTGGGAAGATATCCAATCAGCTGCCAGAGCAGATGATATAGACAAAATGGTGGACCTGATTGCTGCAGATGACATCCACCCTCTGCTCCAGCCAGTCATTGATCAGTTCAGAAAGTGTTCCAGTAAAGCTTATGTCATATGTTCCAACTCCTCTCCCAAAGCAGATGTTGGGCATTATTCTCTCAGTGTCAGATCTTACACACAAGCATCCTCACCGATACGTCGGTACATGGACATCATCTTACAGAGACTTTTGCAGTCTGTAATATGTAACAGGAATGTCCAATACACTCAAACAGAGATTTCAACTCTTTGCAATGAGTTTGAGCACAACCTCAAGCATGCCAAGGAGTATGAACGAAAGGTTGAGCAGATCTCCTATGCAGTGAGCATGAAAAAACAAAGTGCTTCAAAGCTAGCCTTTGTTGTTCGTGCGGATCCTGACAGAGATAGTTTTGCAGTGTCATTTCCTTTTAACAAGAACATCTTCCCAGAGAGTTTAGCAATTATGTACAAAGATTTACAATTGTGGGACCAACCATTGTATGATAGAGAAAATGACTGCATTACTCTTAAGTGGAAAAGGCGCGTCTATGCAGCTGACACCATGAAAATCCACCAAGAGCTGAAAATACCAGATTCTGGTCCCTGCGTTGAGATTCCAATGACAATATGGAGAGACATTGTTGGAGCAATTAATAATGAAAACTTCCATCGTGCAAAGTTTCTCATAATGAATGCCACAGAACAACTGGAAAACTCAAATACTCTGCCACAATCATCTGAGGGGCTTCATCCCAAGACGTGCACCTCTGTGAAGCAAGAGGTACCAAAGGTACAAACGCAGCATGAGGTTGACATCGACTTCCAGTTGCAAAGAGGTGACACCCTTCAGGTCCAAATGACATCAGAGGTTAGAAGAGGTTATGACATGCCTGCTGTTCAACTGGTGCGCATTAAGCCAAAGTTTGAGGTTTGTGTGGATCATGTCCACAGCCCTATCACATGCTTCTCCAAATCTACAGATGATCCATCAAGGATTTATTACAGTGACACCAAAGAGTATGTACGGATCTGGAAACCACTGTGTGAGATGGAATCTGCCTCCACTGCAGTAAATGAAAGTGAAAGCATAGTCATTGAGAATCTGATGGTAAACTTCAATCAAGAGTGGGAAGGCACACTAAATGGGAGCTTCTTCTTACCTATGGCATGGATCAATGAATGGGCCATTGAATGTAACCTTTCGAGGTGTTTACTGTGCATAAGGAAAAGAGGTCTGAAGTTGACTTCAGTCTCAGAACATTCTTCACTGGTGGACCCAACTGAGTACACATGGGTGGCCCATGGTGTCACAAGAAAAGCAGAATGGAAAATCCCCCCAAATGAAGGAAGTACAGTTGAGTTTTACGTCAATCACCTGCCAATGGAGACCATCCCGGAATGTGTCTTTCAGAAAAATGCTTCTTTCACAGTTGAAATAATCCCAAAGCTCCTGCCTGACATGTAAGTGCAATTCACTTAGACCATTTTACTGTAACACTGACTATAGTTTGAATTTTTATACTTTTCATCTCACATTTTTCATGTAATGACATTGATGTTACTGTTGACATATGGTTTCATATAATTTATTTTAGCCGGAAAGAAAATGCTGTGGTCAGCATTGCAACTGCATGTGATCTTGTCAAGGCTATAGCACTTGGGAAGCACATTCCAAAAGAAGGTATGCACATTAGTAAGCAGGGGAGAGTTTCATGGATTTTGTTTTGTTTGCCAAAAACAATTATAATTTTTCAAGTTACTTGAAAACATCTTGTCTTTGCAGTACAAATAAGGTGGCAACACCTGAGGACAGATTTGCCTAATGGACTGCCAGAGCTTAACCAGAGTCAGCGTCTTGCTGTGGATAAAGCACTAAATAATGGTTTCACACTTATACAGGGACCACCTGGTAAGGGGTAGAACTTGGATTCAATCTCATACTTTGTATTTTCTGCAAAGCCTTAAGTCATTTTCCCATTCGTCTTTTAGGTACTGGAAAGACAGTAGTAGGTGTGTACATTGTGTACTGCTTCTTGAAGTTGAACTCTGAGAACCCAAGGAAAATTGATGACCCAAAGGATGAGAAAAAGAAACAAGTTATTCTCTACTGTGGCCCATCCAACAAGTCTGTTGATGTTGTTGCAGGTATAATATTTTATTTCTCTGCAGATATTTCAGCTACATTCATTTCTGTGACTATAACTCGTCTTGTGTGTGTCTTTTTCTGATGTAACACAGAATTCCTGTTGAGGTTTGGGGACAGGATAAAGCCCCTCAGGGTCTACAGCCAACAAGTGGAGATGATTGATTACCCATATCCAGACTGTATCCTTCAGTTTTCCCAGAGAACACTCCGCCAAGAGCGTGCCAAACCAGAACTCAGGTATTGTAATCACACCAGCTGAACTCAGAATTCAGTTTTTAATTTTTGTTAACTAACACTGGCATATTTTATGGTATTAGGAACATCACTCTGCATCACCGCATGCGAGAGGAACAAAACCCACATTCAGGTCAAATAAAAGATTTTGACAAACGCATTCAACTTGCCCTTGAGAAAATAGAAGAGCTCCAGGACAATCAACTTGTACTTGAGGACAAAGATGAGCTTCAACGCATTCAACTTGATCTTGAGGAAGTAAAAAACAAGGTTGCTCAAGAGGTGAAGAAGTAAGTTCAGATGCACTATTGGTTTAACAAATTTTCAAAATGCCAAATTCTACTAGTTACGAGTTTTTAAATCTGTTATAATTGGAAGCGCTTTCAAACTGTATAATTTGATTGTAGAAGGAAACCCACTTCAATTTTTTTAGCTAAAGAAAAGACTAAAGAGACTAACTAGTTGGTTTGGCAATTATAGACCTAGTTAACTGTTTTACCTCTGTTAAAATACAGCACATGGCCAATTCCTTGAGCCAGTCCCAAAAGAGGGCTGGGTTGAACATCATTATGTCTTAAAAATAATGAGTGAGCATGCTGTGAGAGTAGTGAAGACTAAAAAAAGAGTAGAAAAGAGTAGGATGGCAATTTTTAGACATCGGCTGGAATTTGCAGAATTTTTTTCACAACTCTAATTGCATGGATTGGTTTTCCTCCTAGATACAAAGAACTTCTCAGAGATGCTCGGACATATGAGCTCGAAAGGCATGACATCATATTGTGTACATGTACACAGTCTTCCACCCCGAGTTTGACTAAGACAGTCAGCGCACGTCAGATCCTGATTGATGAATGCGCAATGGCCACTGAACCTCAGGCCCTGATTCCGTTAGTCTGCAACAAACCAGAAAAGGTGTGCTTTTCATTTAACATTCAGTATCTCACTCGTGCTTTGCATTAACAGTGTCCTTGTCCTTATCCTGTGTGAATGTATGCTGATTACCAGTGTAACTTCCTTTGTGCCTGTCTGAAATAACAAAGCACAGCATGTCAGCAAATCCTTTTTTACTCTTTTTTAGTAGACAAATCCCTTTCGAGAATGTAATATCATTATTTCACATTACATGTAGTAACAGTTGTGTCTAAGTGTGGCAGATATGAAAATGACATCATGACAACTACTAGTGAAGTTGTCATGATCAATTAATCTATATGCAGATAACACTATTGTTGATAACTATTGTAGTACAGTAGATGCATCTATTATTTCAGCTGAGGTCCTTATTACATGTATGAAATGTATAGAAAATAAAGATACTGTTGGACTCCAGTAAAGTGTGCAACTTAAGCATGTGTGCATTTAAATAAAACTTGCATGCAACCTACAAAAGCACACATGCGACATCTAAAGCATACATGATTTATAGTCATCACCAGGGCTTGTACATAAGAAATATCAAAACCTAATAGACAGATTTGTTGAGAAGATTCACACCCCCAACAGGACAGGACAGGGGGTTGCCAAATAAACTTACTTGATTGTCAGACTTACTATTTTTACATCCAGCTGTCTGGGGCACTAGTTTCACCATTGATCAGTAACACTCACTTATTATTCACTTTAAAGTCTCCCAATATATCTTTCAGATTGTTTTGATCGGTGACCACAAACAATTACGACCCATTGTGAAGAATGAGCGTGTGAAGAGGCTGGGGATGGCCAAGTCTCTGTTTGAACGCTACTATACAATGCAGGAGAAGAGGGCAGTGATGCTGGACACCCAATATAGAATGGTGAGTACATTAAATATGTATCAAATCATATATTATACAGTATATTTTATATTTGTGTATACATGTACTTAATGTAGCAATGTTGCTTTACAATGTCTGTGTTTAGTATATGTTATGTGTAATCAACAACTATCAATTATGTGCCTCCATAGCATGAGGACATATGTGAGTTCCCATCAACAGAATATTATGAGAAAAGGCTGAAAACTGGGGTGGAGCAGCCGAACAGCGTCCTGCGTGTTGACAAGAAGACAATGCCGATTGTTTTTGGGAACATTGAAGGAAAGACCATCAGTTTGATTGTCAACACAGCCAAGGGCAACCAGAACTCTAAAGCAAACAAGGAAGAGGCAGAAAAAGTGGTACTATGTTGGGCACCCTTGCATTTCCTTGTTGATTTCAAACTATAATATTAAAATACAGGAGTAAAAGTTAGTTAGTGACGTTACTTGTGATTGCTTTAAGTCACTGGTTTTGGTTTGGTTCTTTTGCAGATTTGCATTGCTAAAATGCTGGTGGACACTGCAAAAATTGAACAGGAAAGTATTGTGATTCTGTCACCCTACAACGCCCAAGTATCAGAAATCAAAGCTGAGCTGATGAAGAAGAAAATGGATAAAATCACTGTTACCACCATCACTAAAAGCCAAGGTGACAGTCTCTCCTCTGCTACCTAACAACAAACCCTTTAATGAAATTCTCAGATGTTTTATATTGACCAAAAAACTTACCAAATGGTGTTTAAATAATTTGCTTATAGTAATCTAATAGTCTGCATACAGTGTTCATTTTGGGTCTTTTCATACATGACGATATATGGAAAAAATGCAGCAATGTTTTTTACTTTACTCCTGTAATACTTTGTCTTGCTTTAACCTGTCTGCCTCCAGCTGGCTACATGAGGCTACTGCTGCATGTACATTGATATCACGATGGGAAAAAGAAAATAATTTTCTCTCAACTAAAAATGTAATCTCCTTGAAGCTTATGACAAACTGCCAAAAACAAGGCAGAGATGTAGCAGCAAAACTTGCTCCTGTTCCTCAGGTGACCTTATGTAACTGACTCAAACAGCAAGAAACAGTCACAG
Source organism: Pempheris klunzingeri (assembly GCF_042242105.1). Taxonomy (NCBI): domain Eukaryota; kingdom Metazoa; phylum Chordata; class Actinopteri; order Acropomatiformes; family Pempheridae; genus Pempheris; species Pempheris klunzingeri. The sequence continues at coordinate 27,433,463 of NC_092013.1, forward strand.
CAACTAATGATGGAGACAAAAAAACAAATGCAAATGGCGAGGCAGGCAGACATGCAGGTGAAACCGGAGAATATGATCCTGAAGGCACAGGGTGAACAGAGTGAAAAAGACAAGGAAGTAAACGAGCAGAAACAAAATGAAGTATGTAGTTTTGCAGAGCTGCTTAGAGTGAGCACTACCACAGAGGCTGAAACACCGAGGTAGATAAGCTTCAGGTTGATGAGTTGATTGACAGCAGGTAGATAAGGCAGGAGCAAGTGAGTGGGCAGAGCAGCAGACTGGAGCCAGGAGAGTAATGGAATGCCACGACTACTACATAAACAGACGCAGAGAACAGATGGGGGAAAGACTAAAGACACAGCCGAATCTGTGACGTCTTTGTCCTTTTGTTGAGTGATGCCTCATCATGTGACCTGCAAAATTTTGTCATTCAGGGAGTGAATGGCGCTACGTGATCATATCTACAGTGTGCTCTCTGCCAAGGGAAGAAATTGAGCGTGAACCAGACGGAGCGTGGCTATCACAACATCTGGGCTTTGTGGGCGATCCTAACCAGATAAATGTCGGCATCACCAGGGCCAAGGAGGGACTGTGCATCATTGGTAAGATACTGCAGCTCATCTCTTTTTTCTGCCTACGCTTAAGGCTCAAAGTTCAGCTAATTCAGCTAATCACTCAACTATTTCTGTCCTCTCAAAGGCAACCAGGAGTTGCTCAATTGCAGTAGAGCTTGGAAAAAACTCCTGAACTACTACAGGCTTCACAGTGCAGTGACAGAGGCAGACAAGATTTCAGTGTGTAGCGCCACATAGCTGACCTCCCTTATCCTCTGAAGAGCCTTGATTTGTACACGCAGCACATCAGAGCTCCTACATTTACGCAACAGCACGATTTAACAAAATACGTGAATATTTTCTATGACGTCTTAGTGACTTTTGGTGCATTCTTTTTACATTTTTATACCAGTTTTGGGGTTTTTGATTTTGTATTTGACACAGTTGTGCTCTGATTTACATAAAACTTTATCTGTGATATGTATGCATCTGTATATAGGTAATCCCACAAATTCTACATTAACTGTATTGAGAATTGTATTGTTTGATGTGTTCATTTAAATTTCAAATTTTTGTTTTTTTTTCATATTTTTCATTTCTGTTACTCAAGTTTAATATGCATTTTTGCATGCTAAGTTAATACTTACACAGTGCTAATCTGGGCAGCTGACAGAGGACAGAGTTCAGCTCTTGTTACTTGTTAAACTCATTTTTAGTTGAAATGTATTCCACTATATTTACTATTGTATGAAATCAATATATATATTCAAATCTGACCTTAATACTTAAGCAGGCACATGAGTCAGTGGGTCTAGTCTGTAGTTTTTTCATGTTTGATATTAATGCTTTGATACGTTTAAATATTCTATGTTCATGGATTACCTTTGGCTTTTTATATTGTGTGATATTTTCATTGTCAAGCCTCTCTATGCTCAGTGATTTTAATGCATCTGTTTACAAATGTACACAAAAAAAATGTATTGATTTTTTTAGAGTTTATGTTTTTTGTCTTGACCCTGTTAAATTGAATTAATGGGATTTTCACATCATTTTATTTCTCAGATAAAGATTTTGTACACGCTTGTTCTGCCTAAAACAGAGAAATGGCACTTGGATCGCAAGTGTGGTGCATAAATTGTGGTACTATAAATGACTTCTGTTCGTATAAAGAAAAGTGGGGCACGGGTAATTTGACGACTTATATTGTCATACAAAGCACTGTAATAAGAGATGTTTTGATAAATAAAATCTTTAGCTGTACCAAACCATGTGTGCCTTCCCATCTGCTGGAGTCATGTTCTTCATCAGCACCAGTGACCAATGTATTCTTTCCAAAGTATGACAAAGTACTATGACAGAGTCATAAAGCCAGTCTAAACTTGTAAGGTGTAAAACTATGTGAAGTCATCTGTGGCCATGACGCATTTTGTTTCATGAAATGATGTCAGAATAGAACGGATAAATGGCTACTCTCATTCAAAACACACAAACAAAATCTTAACACCTGGGAATCCAGCTGACGGTACCTTCTCGATGCTGTGACCGAGACTGGGCTTTGGATTTGACTTGGCTTAATGTATTTGACAAACACAATATGTGATATTAATATTAATGTATCTCCACTGACCGTCAATATCAAGTGCACCCAACATGGTGTCACAGCCCCAAAGCTAAGAAAGATCTTCTTTCTAAGCAAAATATAATCACAGCACCATAATGCCTGCATAGATAATGTAGTTCTGCTTCTGAGCACAAGGGGGCATGTGGTACCTGTGAGTGAGTGAGTGAGTGAGCAGCTAACAGTAGGCAAGAGATTTCAGTGCGTTACCAAAGTAATTATTTAATGAAAATTACACAAAAACAAAGGTCATGCATATATGTACATATATCATACCTTGTGTTGTATCTTCTGTGTCTACACACTTGGGACACACACATGGCACAGGCTCCTGGAGAGTCTCTTTAACACCAGACTAACATGCCCTCTGGATCCACATGTAGATATACTGTATGTGGGACATTAAAAAATAAAGCCTGACCAAAGTAACATATCTGTATTTTAACTTCAATTGATTAGCTACAAACATGCCGGAAATAACAAAAAGATTCATTATCTTTGGTGCTGTACAAGACACCAAACACTGTTGGTGCTGCAGAGGAGAATGGACTAATAGATGTTACAACTCAGACAGTCTCTCAGCAGGGAGACAGCACACCGATGATGTCATCTGTGGTCATGATGCGTTTTGTCTCACAAAGGATGATGTTAGCACAGAACAGATAAATGGTTATTTTGTCATTCAAAACATGCAAACAAAATCTGAATACCTGGAATCCAGCTGACCGTACCTGCTAATGCTTTGGCCAAGAGAGGGCTTTGGATTGGACTTGGCTTAATGTATTTGACAAACAAAATATAACACAGTACCACTTATCCACATGTTGGGACTACTTACCTTTCATGCCACAGTAGGCTGCACAAAGACCTGTCCCTGTTGATGAACTGGCTGTGTGTCCAGCTTGTGTTGGGTTTTAATAAAACACCTTAATCAAGCATAGAGGCTTTAAGACAAGCTTACGGTAATTTCCTTAAACACCTTAGGGTGTAGGTCTATATGAAACTTGGAGCTTTTATGTGTCTTAATAAAGTTACACAAGCAATGGTGTCACCCATTTATACTCACCACACACAATCTCATGAGCTGTAAATGAAATAATGGGATTAGGAGTGAATAGGTTTCTCCAGTCTAACTAGGAGAGAGAATGCTCCTACACACCTGGAAAAAACATTAAGGCCTGTCCTGTTTTAGAGCAACAGAAAACATATTTTAACAGGCCTGTTATTTAGCAAATAGTACCATCCAATAATAGACCAATACCAATACCAATAATAGAACTGAAATCTGCTCAAAAAATAAATACATGCAATCAGGTGAAACATGGAGCTTAATTTGGGCATTAAGTATTTCAACCAACTCGGCGGGTTTGTAAATACAGTCATGATTAATGAGCCCTGAAGGGTCTAACGTCATGTGTCCGTCCCTCCGCAGGCAGCGTGCGCTAACACGTGACCTCACGGGCTAAGGACGCGAGCACGTGAAGTACCATGCTGGACGGAGGTGGAGGGAAGAAACCAACTGGCGGGGGGTGAACCTGTAAACAAAGCGGCCTGAAACTGTCGCAAAAGATGAATGACTTTCAACGTCACTGAACTCAGCATTTACCAGACTACACTGAAATATTTAAATGACCCTTTATTTCAGCTCTAAATTGACATGCAGCTCTGTATGACTCGAATATTATGATTTAGCATGGACGAAGTAAAAATAATAAATGTCGGCAGGTAACAAAAAAAAGGAAAGTAGAATTTATGAAGAGAAGAACGATACTCACTGGCACTCATAGTAAAAGCCCCGTTTTTCCTTTTTTTTTTTCAAATGTGTATTATGGTACCCCGTGTTCTTTGGCAGTGGTATATCTCAACTCAGAGTCCCCGGGAGGCGTCAAGCGACCACATGGAACATGAAACAGGGGTTAAAAAAATAAAAGTATCAATAATAAAAGTAGACGCTTGAATGATATGGTTAAATAAAGGTGTTGACGAGATAGAAACGCCGTATTCAGAATATGAATATCAAAATTTTGTGGAGTTAATAAAATGATGTGGGTTAGTCGGATGCAGGACTAATCAGTTGTTAATTTAAAATACAGGAAATCACAAGTTCATTCGCATATGCATATGCAAATGCCTATTTTAAAAATACAATTTACAGCTGCACAATTTTCTTCTCACACTCCGTTTATGATAGAACAGCACAAATAACCGAATGCTGCCTTTCTCCAATTTGTCAACATTGAGGGCGCAGCCATCTTGTTTCAAATAAACTTTATTGATTAAAATCATCACTGGCTATGAACAATAACCAACAGAGGGTTCACTTTACTTTGTTCAGTGTGAGCATAAAAGTTCAGACGCAGAAGGGTCGATTCAAACGTGTAGTGTTAGTTAACACAATGTGCAAGGTCGAAAATCGCAGTAAATGTTCCAGTTTAACACACCATATTCGACATTACTGGTTTTATTTTGATAGACTTAACCGGAAAAGCTCCTACATATTGTCGCCATCTTCACTAATCGTTTCCTCCATTTACCCTCCTCCCCTCTGTAACCCACATTACTGAGCCACTTTCTTTCCTGTTTTCTCCATTCAAATACAGGGGGGTGATGAATCGCCCGGGCTCTGCTGCTGTTGGCAAGATGGGGACGTTTTTCTACTTAACTTTTGAATCGTGAAGGATTGTCGCGGACGTATGGATACAGTTGGTTGTGACAACTGGCGGAGACGCACGAGGAGCGCGCGAGCCTGCTTCAAACAACAAGCCGGAGCACGAGCTGACGAGTCCAACGTGCTGCGGTGTCGGAGCGTGGGAAACACGGAAGAAGACGATGACATGAAGGGAGACACCGGCCTCTTCAAGCGGGACAACCTGGAGCTGAGGGTCATGGCGCCCCGCTACAACCTGCTGCGGGAGGTGGGAAGGGGCACGTACGGCGTGGTGTACGAAGCGGTGGCCCGGAGGTCCGGCGCTAAAGTTGCCGTGAAGAAACTGCGATGCGACGCGCCGGAAAATGTGGAGCTCGCCCTGCAGGAGTTCTGGGCGCTGGCAAGTCTGGAGAAACGACATCAAAATGTGGTACAGCTGGAAGAGTGCGTGCTGCAGAGGAATGGTATGGCCCAGAAAATGAGTCATGGGAACAAACGGTCCAAACAGTACCTCCGTCTGGTTGAGACTTCGCTGAAAGGTGAGACTCTTGAACGCTAGCTGCCCGACATGAGCCGCTAGAGCTGAGTCACTTCAGCAGATTTAAGATCAGAGTGAAGCGAGTGCTGCTTTTTGGTTTGGCTTCATGCCAAACTGAAGCACAATCACTGAAGCAGCAAGATTTTTGAATGTAGTTTTTCCTTCTTGGCTAAAGCAGGAGGTAGTTCCACACACTGGGGCACTGGTTTACTGTGTATGGTCATGCTGGGGCCTTTTTTTTTTTTTTTTTTTTTATCACGCAACTGATCATTAGCTTCAGTTCACGTTAACAGTTTCCTTTTACAGTAACTCACACCAGTCCTTTGATTGAGCCCCAGAAGAGGGTTTTAGACCCTGAGGTTTTACCATTTGTGTTGTCATTGTTGCGTTGCCCTGTCACCTAGCTAGGTTTCACCGGCGTGTGATAAACATGTTTGCATGTGAGGTTTAGTTTGAAGGGCTGGTTTTGTTTTAAGAGATTTCCTTTCTAGTAGATTTGTTGTTGTCGCCATGACACACTCTCGTTGGGGGATGGGTAGATTTAGTGAGGGAGCCTCCGAGGCTCAGTCACTAAAATGGAGTCTGCTGGGTTGGCTGTATTCTGTATAGAGGTGTTTTGCACATTCCTTTGACAACCTTGGCGCTTATGCCACAACCGTCACGTCAACATTGAGCCTTATTCTTCTGATTTATTGGTGCTTATCTGGTGATGGCTTTGTAGTCTTAATGATGAGTCACAATATGGCAATATTGTTAAAGACAGAATGATTTACCTTAAGTATCACTCCAAAGCACCAGTGAGTGTCCGGCTGTGTGCACTTACACCTCATCCATGGTAGTGGACCTGGATCTGTTCAAGTCTACAATGAAATTATATTATTATAGGCTATTATATGAACTATGCCTTTCAATCAATGCATGGAATGGTTTTAGCAACATAACCAGACACTCTATGAAAACTACATGCTTTTTGTCTAATGACTGTCAATTTGGCACATCATTTTTGATGAAAATCTTGCTTAAAACAAAAAAATACACAGCAAAGCATGTTGGTGATAATGTGAATAGGTTCCACTAAATCACAGCCTGTTTAAATCCAGAATACAGAAAGACAGTATAGGTTCATCGACTGGCCTAGAATCACCCAGATAGTTCAAGGTAAATGGTAAATAAATTCACTGGGCTGTTGGGAAATGGTAATCATCTCTACTCAGTATTGAACGGTAACACTTATTCACATACAGTTGCACGAAATGGCCACAAAAGTAGCCTAACTCTTATAAAACCTTATCCATAGCTAGTGACCTGATGTGTTTTCTCAGTGACATGTCCAGATCATTGACTTTATTTAGATATATTTTGGATTAAGTGAAATATGTCAATTTTTTTGTACATGCGACTATTCAGATTTGTGTGCAAATTGATTTGTATCAATGTGTGTGCGCTTGTTGCAGGTGAGAGAGTGCCCGGTCCTCCAGAGGAGCCCTGTTACCTCTGGTTCATCATGGAGTTCTGTGAAGGCGGAGACCTCAACCAGTTCATCCTGTCCCGGAGGCCCGACGAGCAAACCAATAACAGCTTTATGCTCCAGCTGACCAGCGCCGTCGCTTTCCTGCATGAAAACAACATCGTCCACAGAGACCTCAAACCTGACAACATCCTCATCTCAGAGAAGTCGGGGACTCCGATTCTCAAGGTGGCCGACTTTGGTCTGAGTAAAGTTTGTGCTGGTCTAGGAAATGCCAGCGAGGGCAAAGAAGGCGAAGACAAGAACAGAAACGTGAACGTCAATAAGTTCTGGTTGTCATCGGCATGCGGCTCAGACTTCTACATGGCTCCCGAGGTGTGGGAAGGCCACTATACAGCCAAGGCTGACATATTTGCCCTAGGCATCATCATCTGGGCCATGTTGGAGAGAATTACTTTCATAGATGCGGAGTCTAAGCGGGAGCTGCTTGGTACATATGTGAGACAAGGAGCAGACATTGTGCCAGTGGGTGAGGCACTGCTAGAGAATCCAAAGATGGTACTGAACATCCCACAGAAACGCAGGTCATGCATGTCAGATGGAGTGAGGAAGCTGCTGCAGGACATGCTCGCCGTGAACCCTCAGGACCGGCCCAATGCTTTCGAGTTGCAGGCCAGAATGGACCAGGTTATGTATGCTGCATGACCCCCAACCAGATTGTTTTACAGGTATTTATGCTTTTCTCTTCCTGTGAACACCCCATGACTTCTTTGACCTGGTCAGTGTGCTGTCTGTGCTGCTATCAGTGTTGTTTTTTTAATGATGACTATAGAGCACTATTTACAGTGCAGATGAAGACCTGAACCAAAGCATACATGGTCCATTTTAACACGACATGCAGAAGTACTCCTTGGATGGTCACGACTTTGAGATGTTGAAATTTGGGGCTCTGTGTCTGACAATTTCTGAAACTGTGACAGCTATTTCTGTCACTTTTCCCTGAAACACTGACACTGCTTCAGCCTATCATATACAGATATTTGTGGTGTGTTGAAGACTTATGGAAATTCAGGCAACGTACACAAACTATTTTAAATTAAGAAAACTTGTCCCAGAGTATGTGACTTGTAATTTGCTGTTTCCTAATAGCCTAACCTCGTCTGCGAAGACGTGAGATGTCTAGCTAAGACATACAGTGACTGTGCCATTAGCTGGAAAAAAAGGGTGAAGTCACCAATTAATATCCTCACTGTTCTGATATCAGAAAGACAACTGCATTCAGAAACTGTACATGTCTTCTAGGGGATTGTATTTTATTCTGCCTGTGCTATAAGTCTGCCGTTGTATGTTATTCTCAGGGTCTAATGAGATTAATAGTAGTATAAGTAACCGCTGTGAGGAGTTTAAACTGTCCACGTTCATTTCAGTCTTTGTCCTCGGGTCTGTTCAGGCCTGTACTTTGATGGCTGTCAGTCAGTGTGAGGTGTCGTGACACGTCCTGTGAAGTTTACTTGTTGTGTGCAGGTAAATGGTTAAGAGCGAGGGTGAGGTTGCTGTGTCTCGCCCAGGGCACATATTTAGTGACTGTGGTGACTACCCTCTGTGTATATGCTCCTGTCAGTCATCTTGTCTGGATAAGCAAGTTGGTGTGTGTGTACATTATGCTGGAGCTAACCAGGACACCTCTTATGCAACTAATGCCCCAGCCTCCCCCTGGCCCTAGGGCCACAGATCCATCAGCACATGTGTTTTTAAAGAGGCTGTACATGAACTTGTTCCTGTGTTGTTTTGTACACTGATAGTTCATGTTATTACATATGATGGCGAGCTGCTTGTTCCTTAACTGAGCTACTAGAGTCCCTTTCCTTTGTGTGAAAGATAATGTATCACAACGTTTGCCTTTGTTAGTGCTTACGTCATGTGCCTTGCTCTGGTTGGGGGTTGGGCAGGAGAGCATATTATGTGAGCAGGGCGAGGATAGGAGGAGCTGCAAACATCCCAGCTGACCTTCCCTCTCCTGCTCTACTTCTTTCTGCTTGTCAGTCTGCTGAACCCCACCCCGAGCCCCCCACCTCCCATTCATCCCGTCCTCCATCCCCCACCCGGATTCCTTGTGTGTTCTCCAAACACTGAAGTCGATGTTTGTCTTGTATGTGTTTTAATGACTTCAGTGAGCTTAAAGCGGCAGGTATATTCACATAGGACACATTTGAAGAGACTTAATGATGAAATTTTAGTAGTTTGTTAGCTAATCATAACTGGTAACAGGTGCCTCTACTGTGTTTCCAAACTTAACTGATGTAAACAAGTCTTGAATATCATCTGAAAATGTAGCATTAGAGAATCTCTTATTGAGCCTTTTACCTCTTCATACTCTTTCTACACTGCAAAAAGCAATGTATAAGACATTCACTTACCATTAGCAGCCTTTAGCCAACTGTTATTTCAATAAATGGCAGCATGTTAATAAATCGTAGTTTAGTAACAGTAATTTTATGACAAATGTTCTGAATTCTGACAAAGGTTGTTTGTCAGAGCAAAAACACACCACTTAGTAAGCACTTAGCTGGTAGACTGTGTGCTCTGTGTGTTCTTGCAGACCAACAAGATGGTGTAGTGTTTCTGCCCTTTCAGCCAACAAATGATTACGGATAGTTATTTGTAACTTCAGTTACTAACAAATGTCAAAAGGTAAAGTAAGAAGATTTGATTATGGATTCCAAAGGATCAAGCAGATTTAAATCACATTCCATAAAATGCTCTCTGAACCAAACCCTCTGTTTCTGGACAAGGACAAACATTTTGAATGCAGGTGTGAATAGACTCAGCACATTGAAACTGGAATGCTACCCAGTGGGTCAGCAGACGTCTGGAGGTGGTCTGGCTCCCATTGTAATCAGATCTCAGTTAGGTGGAAATGCAGTCTGTATGACAACATTCTTAATTAAAGAATCCTCCTACCGTGTTATCAGGTCACATCTGCTAATTAACACTGCTGTCTCAAGCTGACCAGCCATAGGCCGCAGGCAGGCCCTGACCTTGAAAAGGAAAAATAAGTAGAGCCCATACAGCAGCATTATTTTTCTTCACCTGGGACACACCGTGTTTATGTACAAGTCTTCCAGCTCCGTCTGGTTAATTTGCTCATTTGTATTTTGAGATCTAATCTTATCTCTCAGATTGATAACAAGAGCTCCCTTTCCACCAACATTTCCAGGAACTTTTATTACCAGGAACGTATTTACCTATTTTCCTGGTAATCTGTGTGGTTTGCGTTTCCACCGCTCCTCAAAGTTCCGGAACATTTATTCAAATCAGGCTGATGTCATATGGGGGAGTGCCAGAATATGCTGGTCTGTGGCCCAGTATGGCGTCGAGCTGGTCAGACCACTTGTTAGTACGGCGGTCGGACCCACTGGGACTGTTGTGGTCCTTCAGCTTCTTATAATCTTGCGTAAGTTTCTTCAACGTTTCACAAATTTGTTTCGCCGTGTGCCCTACATTTAGCTCCGCCAGCTTGTCGGCCATTCTTCCATAGACTCGGTCGTTTCGAGTCGCCATGGTTTTTCAAAATCCCGGGTAAATGAGAAAAGTTCCTGCGGTGGAAAGGGGGCTAATGTCATTGGCAGTTGGCCCCGTGGCTTTGTTTTAGTCACTGTTTTGGATTGTTAACCAGTTATAGAAAGAAAAGGTACACCATTGTATCAGTATTGAGGCCAATCTGGGCATATTTTAACTTATCAATATCAACTATAATAAAGCACATTAAAAACCAATCCCTTCTTTACTGGACTCTGTGTTTTGTCCACCTCAGCTTGTTAGTGTTGCAGCTCCTTAATGACAGCCGGGCATTGGAGCATTTGAATGTATCTGCGCACGGCTGTGAGTGACTGAGTTCTCATTAGCAAAGAACAGTACAAGACAATCAGCTTGCAGGTCCTTGTTGTCAGCCAACTCTGACTGATGCGAACTAACGAACTTGATAACAGGCCCACAACGAACTTGATAACAGGCCCACATTTAACGTTGCTGCTGACCACTGGGACATTGTTTCTGGAAAGACCCATGTTGTTGTGCTTTTGTGCACCACAGACTAAATTCAACTCACCTCCATTTTATTGTGGTGGTGACGGAAGTCTGAACAATACACATATTTAAACTTCAGCATATAAATTGGGTGCATTTGTAGGTAGATAAGTGGGGAAAATGTGTTTAAAATGTATCTTCTAAATTGTGGATAATCTTTCAGTAAAGTGTGAAAGCTATTGGGTAGAGGTAGTCCCCAGGACTTTCTGAAAGCCTGAATGAGTACTGGACTTGTAAATGGAACAGGTAGCCCAGAGCATATTGGTATGTTAAGTATTCTGGAACCAGCATCAGTTCTGTGTTCTGTTGCATTCATGTGGCGAGGCAGGGCCAATCCAGGCCATAATCTGTCAACCAAATTCCCATGCCATTAAAACCCGTTGTCTCCATGGGCTGCAGGATGAAGCTCTGAATCCCTGCCTGAACCTCTTTACATCACGTTATGTAAGAGAGCACATTGGCACAAACTGCATCAGTGACTGACAAGCCAAGCGGCTGCACATCTCAAAACACACCAGTCCCCTCACATGGTCCTGCAGGACAGATTTAACAAAGGACTGTTTGTGCAGCAGGATTCACTGGAGGCTCCAGCGCCTCACTGCTGCACAATAGCTGATGGTAATCCTCAACACAGCAGTTCACAGATATTAGCTGTGCTCATGTGAAGTGGAGTGCAGGACCTCCCAGGCTATTTGCAAGTGTTTGTGGCCCTGGACTCAGCTGCCCTGTCAGAGTGATTGACAGCATGCCTGTGACCCCCTGTCTGTCCCACCACACTTCAGGCTTCAGTTACACCATGTTGAATAAATTTAGCTTTACTCGCCGTTGCTACAGCTCACAGTATCCATATTCACTCAGTTACCAGACAGCCACAATTCAGACGTGTTTTTTTAAATTTTATTTTTGAATATATAACAAGATCATTCTATCTGTGCCTCTGTTTTGAATCGCTGTCTTTCTGCATGCAGTCAGTCAGTCAGTCAGCATGCGTGCCCAGCAGATAGGACGCTCTGCAGTGGGTATTGCTGTAAAAGAGTCAGACTGTTTACTGCAGCAGTGTGGTAACGCTGCACTGACTCAGCACATCTCTTTGTTTATAGGCTGCAGCAAATTTCGCGTCCTCACTGCTGCACTGTAAGATTCAGTGTTAAATGAAGTGTCAAAGCAGGTTGATGGAAAGTTCATAATGTTTCTCCAGCTGTCTCTATGGCACACACACACACACACATTTTGCAGGCTGCGTAAAGCTGCTGACTGTTGGGTGAAATCCTCCAGGGGGCTTCAGTGTCTCCTCAAGAAAAACACAGTTTGTTTGTAGGAGAGCTATTGACAGATGTTCTGCAAGCTAATAAAGATCTATCGGGGGAGCAGCACTATTTGAGCTTCGGATAGCAAGTAAATGAGTGACGAAAGTGTAAAACACCATTCCAGCTAATACAAGCTCCATTGCTCCTCCTTTCTTTGAGCCTGACTAGAAGTGAGGCTAAAATCGATAAGTTTGCCCCGAGAGTGATGGAAAAGGCCGTAGGGTTACTAAACTTAAAATGTTTTATCACCTGGGTAACATGAATATGCTCGGGTACATCTCGTGGTAATTTGTACGCCAGATTATGAAATATCTTGTGTGCAAAACAGCCATTTTCATTATGATAATTAATGGATTATCAAATAGTTGCAGAATGCCGCATCAGAAACGGAGCATCTAATTATTTCAGCTGTAAAGTTATTAATACATTTCATGACACTGAATCTTTTTTTGAACACTTTAAATGACTATTATTGTTCTTGTATTTCACTACAGACTCGTGTTTCTGCCTGGAGCTGCTACATCAGTGAGAGTCTCCCTGTTTTAATCTGAAGACTGTGAAGATAAAGGAGAAGCAAAGGAAACAGTTTGGATGCAGAAATGGGATTTTTGTTTTCTTTGAAGTAGTTTACAGTGAAGTCATCTGCCAACGTGATGTTTGTCTTGCCCTGAATATTTTAATAAAGCAAGAAACATTACATCTGCTGCTCATTGGGAAGTTTGATTAAACTGCCGTAGACATGCCTCCATCAAAGAAATCCCCATCAGAAAACATGACATAGACATGACACCAAGGACAGTGCAGCGATTGACTCTGAATTTAGGTTGCAGCGTGTGTTCACATCTGTTTCGCACTAATATTTGATGAAATATTTAATCTTTATTTTTTTTTTATTTCAATGTGACATCAGATCCACACTGCTACTGAAAAGCTCTCTCTTCATGTGGTGAAGTTTCTGTTATTTTGTCTAAAACTTGAGTGAAGTCTGCTGTTATGGCAGATGTTAGTTTGCTGACATTTAGGATTGTATGCCACATGCTTACCTCTCTCGTGTCGGTGGATTTCCTGTTATTACAGTACTGTAGTAAACATCATCACCACGTGTTGCCCCAGTGAGATTAGACAGCTTAACGTGGTGACAGAAAACAATGTCACCACCCTTTCTTCTGTTGGCGGGTGAACTTTCTCCGGAGGTCTGTTGGTTTACACCGAGGTATGCTGGAAGAATCATGGTTAGTTATGAGGAGTGGGTCATATGTGTAAAATCCAATGTCATTATGTGTGTAATTTTATATTGCGATGTCGATCACGATACAGTCATTTTTCTGAAATTCAGTTCAGACTGTTTCGGCTAATTTAATTAATTAAATGCAAAAATCCTGTAAATTCAGTACAGTCGTAAGTCATGCTCATAGGGTCACGGCACCTCAATGTCCTGATGTGTCCGGAGTTTCTAAATGAATGGTACCTTATTATAAACAATAGAGCAGGATTGTAATGGCTGACAAAGTTCTGTAGTTTCACAGTAAAAAAATCGTCGTACCCATCAGTTGCCTGTCAGCGTGGCTGCAGTCCTAATATTCCTGTCCTGTTGCAATCATGTTTTCATCTGTGTGTCAGCCTGCAGGCAGTGCTGCTCTCCGGTCCAAAGGGATCGAACTCAGACACACCAAAAAAACAATCAATCCGAACCTGGCCTTTCCACACAGTGCCACAGTACTTGGCTTCCACCGCCTTTTAACTGCTACAACCATTTTGTGTGATACCCTTTGGCATCATGAACATCTTCACTCTGCCACCTTTATAAGGTTCACAGCGGTGTTGCGAACAGCCCCTTCATTTAGTGCTCATGGACGTTGTTGGATGGCTTTTTTTTTTTTTTGTCTGCCATGAATGCAAATACTCTGAAAATAAAGCCCACGTCAGCAGAATTAAAGTTTTTGTTTTGTTTTCATAGTCATTTGTTTTTCTGCACCCTTTGGTCACAGAGTTGGTGTTTGGCTTCTCAACACTCTTTACAAACAGAAATGTCACTAATGCATTTCATAAAGCTAAACTGTGTCGAAAAGAAATCTCCCAAACTCCTTTTCAATGAGTGTATGTAAACGTTATTTTACATCACTTCTTTGCCTCTGAGAAGAAGCGAGCGTGGCGATGAGGTTATTTGGCAGCCTGTCATTTAAATCTCACTTTAAATGGACACTACCTTTTTTCATTTCACTGTAATCTAATTCTCTGTACCCATGGTGCCTTGAAATTGCTCATCAGGTAAAATTTGGCTCAAGATCAGCTGCTATATTTTCCCTTGATTTGGCACTCCAAATACTTATGCAGGGTATGTGGTCTCGGCGATGTAGTTTTCTTTTGTGTTTAGAGTGTACTTAGGGATAAAAATGATAAATGTTGCTCCCCCCAAGACAAATATGGTTTTCGAGATTTCTCATGTTAATTTGGAAAATGACATGAATCAGCAGTATTTTTGCATTTTACCGTGGACCATTTATTTGTTGAGTAAAAACAAGTTTTAAAGGGAAGTGAAGACTTGATGTTGCAACAAGTACCATCCATGGTAAAGGAACACAGCCGCAGTTATTTCATAATGTTTTAGGTGTATTTTAGCTTTTGAACTGTGATGAACAGGGTTTGTTTCCGGTTGAGAAATAATCACTCAATGTAAGTGTTGCTAAAATCAGTCGCAGACCTTTAAGAGGTGTAAATGCTCCTGTGACCAAAAGTGGAATGTGAACAATAACGAGTTCAGGAACATCTTAGCACATTTGTACATTTAGCCACAGCTGCATATGTGAACTCTCAAACCAAAGGTCAGAGGACTGCAGAAGCTGAATGAACCATTTCCCTGAAGTCTGTCATGTTTATCTAAACTGGGACCCTGAATAATTTAAAAGAACCCTGTTTCTTTTTAACTGCACTACCTCGTGTTTCTGCACATTTTCTCCTTCTTTTTTACTGAGCCATTGCTTCATGTTGCTGACAAAGACATTCCTCAGTTGGCAGATTTCAAAGCAACAGCTTTTTATTTCATGTCATTACAGTGTTTGTTGGGTGAGTGCAGTTTTCCTTGGATTGTAAATGCATCACATGGGTTTCAGCGACTTCTGTCATCTGTCTGACTCTTTCTGTCTCTTTTTGCTGATGCATTGGGAGAAATGGGTTTACATTGATACAAATGTTTACACACCTTTAGCTCAATATAAGCCACAGTGTACTTTGGTTAATTTCTTGAACTTCTGTGAATATCGTACCTCAGTTCCCCACCTTTGTTTCACTAATGTATGTATGAATATTAGATCATGTGGGGTTGAAATGATAATCTTGAACTGGGGGTGAAGTAATGGTTGAGCCAAGTTCGAGATGATCAGCTCACACACAGTATTTTATGCTTAAGAGTTATTCTGATTTCTGATGAGTTGCATTTATTTTACTTTGATTTAGTGGAATGTATTTAAAATGTGAAGAGATATAAGTGAACCCTCAAAGTAGTCCCCTCCATGTTTGTTTAGCCTCTGGATGGTTCCTTTGGTGTTGAGATAATGTACATGTAAATGTGTGCAGGGGCATCGTGTTGGACTAAACTGT
This sequence comes from Pempheris klunzingeri, assembly GCF_042242105.1. Lineage (NCBI taxonomy): Eukaryota > Metazoa > Chordata > Actinopteri > Acropomatiformes > Pempheridae > Pempheris > Pempheris klunzingeri. The sequence goes on from NC_092013.1 coordinate 27,449,278, forward strand.
AATGACTAATAGGTTTTACATGCAACACTCTTCTATGCAACTCTGCCTCCCTGGGTACACCGTGGAACGATCCAGGCCCGGCTGATTCTGTGTTTGTCCTCTGCTTCTCATCCTGACAGGAACTGTGCTGTAATACTGGATCTTGAGTTTGGATGACTTGACCCTCTATTCCAACAGAATTTACAGTCCTCGGTTGTACATGTTACTAAAGCTGTTTGCTTAAATGAAAACATGTTTTTTTTTTTATTGCTGACTTTGTACATATCAGGGCTCTGTTTCAATAAAGGTTGGAAATACCTCTCATCTGTGTGAATTTTTAACCTTTGCCTGCCAATGACTAAAGCTAACAAGTGCTGAGGAAAGCATAAGCGTGTCGTTTCCATGACTTTCGCTGGGTGTGTGTTGCCCACATGAGGGTAAAAGACAACTGACAAAATTAATGATTCTTCACACTTGGCATGTTTACTGATTCTTGCTCGTTACAACTTTACATACTGCACCCTTGCTGCTTAAGGCAAGTAGCTGAAATGTGTCGTAATCAAGGTGTAGACCTTTACATATAGTTAAAATGTATTAAAATACATTGACAAAAGTATTTCAAAGATAAGACTCACTATATAGGCTCGTAAACATAGCAGTCTGTCATCATCCATCCCATATGATATAAGCACAATCTGCTTCCAGTCCATTGGTTTCTACCTTGTGTAGTTGGTGGCAGAAAAAGGTGCTGTAATTCATAAACTGTAGTTTTTATCAAACCCTACACAAACAGGAGGGGATAGTTGCATCTGTTGGGGACTATTTTGATCCACCTTTGGTGCTTTGGCAGAAGGACGGTGTACGTGGGACTGTGTAAAAATAAACTACAGTGTGTGTGTTCACGGTAGTGAAGGACCGTGTCACCCAGTGCAATCATGTGGCTCTGAAATGCACCTGGGAGGTCCTGTGTTTTTCCCATATGTTAGGCCACATGGGCACTATTTGTAGAATACGACCAAACCGACATATGGAAGAGGCCAAGATGATTCTCTGTGTCCTCTGTCCTGCATCATAGCTGATGGACAACTTCAAATGTTGGTGGCAGCTACTGAGATATCTTAAGACTGCGATAAAACATCAACAGATCCTTCAAAAACAGACACACAAAGTCACAGTCGCTGTCAAAGCAGAGCCGCATGTACAGAAGTGACTGTAGGAGACGTTTTCCTTTACGCTGCAACATTAAACAGCTCTTGGAAAGAATCATTTCTGCTAGTTCCCTAATACAGTTTGGGTTCTGGGAGTATAACGATAACAGGAGTAATAGGATGGGAGACTTTCATGAATGTCCTTAGGTTGACAAAGGTAAAGCCAGCATTATTAGCTACTGCTGAGTGTTGAAGGGTGGCTTTGTGTCCTAATCCAGTTTTAATAGGCCGAGTTGTTTCTGTTGACATTGCACCAACATGCTACCTATGAATTTATACATTTTCTAAATCATATAGCCACAAACTAATCGACACACAGGCACAAGTACAACTCCAGCAACGGATACTATAATGAAGGTTCTCTCCATTGGCATGGGTTGAACAACTCCATTGTAGTTACAGCCACATGCCAGAATGACTGAAATAAATGGTTGAATGTTTCATTGTTGCTAGTTTGTGCAGTAGTTAAGATAATAGTGTAACATCTTTGTTCAAATGCTGTCAAGTGTAGATTTTTATTTATTTGTTGAAGTTCATGTGTTGTGTAGTTTTCTTATAGCTTTTCATGTAAGGTGGGGGTTAGATCTCCCTAAAGCCTACTGTGGTAGTCGTTGAGAAAGACGCACAGAAAACGCCAAGACTCAGGGATGATGATTAATGGTGACAATTGCCTAAATTTACGACAATAAACCCTGAACTAACAAGAAGTGGTTACACATATCCAGTAATCCAGATAAGATAAAGTTGCAGTGTGAGGTCTATTTATTTAGCCAAAGGAACTGGTATATGGATTTACAAGAGGAAGCCTGAACATCACTCTCTCTGCCTTTTGTGTCTGACCTTTCGCCTGTGCAGGCCTCTTTACACTCATTACAGCCTGAGCCACACAGAAGGTGCTGAAGGCCAGAACTTTTGAAAGAACCTTGCCAAAGCCTGTGTTCTAACACACCAAAGGTTAGCATTGAAGAGACTTTGAATCCTGCACACCCTGCCAAGTGAGAGTGATTTTACCTGCCTGCTGCCTGGGCACCGCCTGTGATGGAACATGCCCAAGAAGGCCTGTGAACTGCAGAAAGGCCCACATGAGAGCTGGTGCTGCACATCCCTCCATCCCTCCCTCCTCTGAAGCACCTGTGATGAGAGGGTTTGATGCTATAGATTGATAGGAGTACTTATGAAGTACTGAGTGTTCTTCTATGTTCACAAAAAATTATACATTTTAGCATCATTCACTGTTCTAGCTGGTATACACTAGTCCTCATTCAGTCAATGATTCTGCTGTATTCATGGTTTCATTCATGCATTTATTACTTGCTCATCGCTGTACCGTATTCATTTATTAATTGTTGCATTTATTCATTCATGTATGTGTCTGTTTATTAGATATTTCTTGTGTGTATGTATTTAGTAGTTCAATAAACCTTCAATTTTATAAAAGATTTGATGGTGCCATTTGTGTCGATCAAGTACAACCAGCTGTAAAAGTGAGACAAATAAATATATGATACGGAATATTATCGGCAGACACAGTGAAATGAAATGATTAAATGTAAAGGTATGTTTTCTTAAGCCTTTTCAATATAAATCTTAAAAACTTATTTCAAAATTAAATGATTACACTGAAACAGTCTGTGATTTTTCTGGCGGTACACTACAGACCATACAGGTCCACTTGGGTCAGAAGTACCTAATATTTAACACAGTCTTGTAGTTATAAATGATTTGTGTGCCGGAGTTTTTTCTGCAGTTATTCAGGCATCATGCTCTTGAGTGTGAGCTCTGACTGATCACTGTTTTAGAGCTGAACAGAATCTGAAGTTGACAAGCCGTGATTTGTGTAATTAACCACCAACAATAGCGCACTCATTCCCACTCAGACTCTCCCAGACTCTGAAAGGAAGCACTGTTGGAATGTCAAACATTGTCAGGCAGCCAGCATGCAAAAGCAGGATCCCTCTCTTTGTGATTCTGCAGTGCAGATATGGTGTTACTGATGCGTAGCATTATGCATGTCTCTGTAACACCACAAAGCAATGACTATACTCACTCCACCTTCAGTTTCCCTGGAAAATTGTCCCTTGGCTTTCTGCAGCCACTCAAAACAGGTCAGCTCAAATGTCACTGATCTGTTGAACCACTGAACAGAATGGAGTGCGTATTGCTGCTGTGAGGGAGAAAAGGATTATTTGCCCCGACAATATTCAAACCAAAAAAAAGTTCATATATTTAAGTTCACACACACAAGTGTGATTCATCCTGCTCTACACTGAACAGTATATTTAAGTGGATTAAATCCTCCTTCTAACCAGTCATCCATCAAGGCCTGAGTTAATCATCAAGCAGCGTAGCATTCCTTCGAGCTGGAGTGAATCTTTTTAATCTCACCAAGTAGTTTTCAACTGGCTGAAACGAGATCACACTGAATACAGCTGAAGAGGTGATCAGCAATCAATCAGCACTGATAAGGAAAGCTGTGTCCCTGTTTGACTGTGTGAGAGTAGAGACGTCAGCATTAGTGCAAGTCGTACATGACAAAAAAAAGTGATTGCAAAAAACACAAGAGAAAAAGGTATTGCATAATAGTAGTGAAAATCGATCAAATTCTTAGATATTCACTGGATTTCTGACTGAGATACTATCCTCAGTGGATAAGATGGTGATATACTACATCTTTCTAATTGTCAACAAATCCCATGAAAACACCAAAGCCAACGATGTGTTAGAACCGTCTCTCTGTTCTTTCTCAGTTCTCTAACCTGTCTGTGTCCCTCAGCTTCACACCCATTGGTTCTACTAATATATAGTTTCCTAGTCATTTCCTAAAACAGGTGCTCACTGGAATGCAACATATCAGGCTTTGATATGCACACCATACTTGTTAGGAGGATACATTCACTTTTGGCTTTGTCTTTTCATGGGATTTGCTGACAAAAAGTGAAATACAGAACACCAGACTCTTTTAATCATTTGATTAAAAGGTCATGTACTGACTATTTTAGATTTTAGCCTCCAGCATCCTACATTAGTTCACCCTGACCTGACCTCTAGATAATCTGGATATGTCAGGGGTGATTTTGGAGATTCACATAAATGAATATCACTTAAAAAAAATTTAGCTGCCACCACACACACACACACACACACACACACACACACGCTCACACACCACTAGACTTGACTACAATTTGTGCATGAGTTATGTTGAAACGTTGACAGAAATATAATAGCTCGATGGTCTCTGGGTGCCTCGCCAAGAGACAGAGCTTCCTGATTGTTAACAGAAAATCACGTGATGATACAGAAATCTCTTAGGGAAGCTAAACATATCCCTTCCATTTCTTAAACATCTTCCTCAATGTTTGACTGCAGAGGACAGCCTTTTACTGTTGGTGCTGGCAGCCTCTGGCAAAATCATATCCAGCAGCGCCACCAAGTGGTTAAATGTCTGTACTACAATACGTTCGTTGTAGTCGAGGCTCCCAGCAACATTACACTCATTTAAACCTTTAAAACTAACAGAGGAAGGAGACATCGTGAAGTAAATCAGTCAAAGTCTCAGGACAGTTTATTGACAATTTATTTTTCTTATTCTACAGTTACAAACAAATGACACTGGGTGGGCTTTGGAGGCTGAGTTTGGTAGTTTTTAGAGTGAACATCCTTAGATTAGGCAGAGGTGTTTGAATAAAACTAAAATCTAACAAAGGGATTTCACGTTTGTCCACTGAAACACTATCCCCTTGACAAGGCTTTGAAACAACATTTAGATGATGTCTTAGATACATTTACAGAACTCCACCCACGCAGGCGTTTTATTTCCTTTTATTTCCTGTTCAACACTCTGCTCAGGTACGATGGGTAGAGCTGACTGAGAATTATTCAATGGAACTTCTGTCAATCAGAAAGAGGCCAAGCTATATTCTTATATGTTATTCCCCTGGACGGCCACGACTCTCTGTATGACTCAGGAATTTGGCTCATACTCGACATTTGACTGAAAAATACAAAATCAAACTGAGTTTCGTATGTAGGATTAAAGGCTGTCTGTCTCCATCCAACCGTAAAACTATTGTGCAATCAACTGTTATGTCTGTTCTGGACTATGGAGGTCATCAACTCTCCAGCAGTTAACCCCTGTGGATCACAGTGTATTACACTTTATCACAAATGACAAATTCAGACCTCATCATTGTCCTCTGTATCAGAAGGTTGGATGGACTTCCTTACAGACAAGAAGAAACAGGCACCTCATGCCGTTCATTCAAAAAGCTCTGCTGTTGAAGCTTCCTGACCACCTCACATCTCTTCTCTCATTCAAATCCACTAACCTCAGCGAACGATCCAGTGTCCACCGAACTTCAGAGGTCCCTCACTAGCACTGGCAGAACTGGGTTCAGGTATTATGCACCTTTTCAATGGACTGAGCTACAATCTGCCCTCAAACTGGAGTCACTCATCACTATTAGAGAATTAAAACCTTAGTACCTGATGTCTTTGCTGATTCTTGTAACTGCTTCATGTAACCACTCTTTATTTCCTGTTATTGTTTAGTTGTGTCTCGTGTAAAGTTCTGTTTTGTTCTGTGTGTTTTTGTGAATGTTGCTTGTTCTCAGGTCTGTCTTGTAAAAGAGATCTTAATCTCATGTAATCATCAAGTTTAAAGTATCAGCGCAAAGTAATTCAAGCTGTCAAGGGACTAGAATAGAAAGTACAAATGTACGGGAGAAGCAAAACAATTGGGATAACACGGAAATACTCGAGTAATGTACAAGTACCACATGATGCCACATATTTGAGGAAGTGTACTGTAAATGTTCATTACTTTACACCACTGGGTATCAATTATTCCACAGTTGGTGTGCATGTAAGCTTCTAAAAAAACTTCAACCTCTCTCTTAACCTAAAGCGACCACAGATCCAAATGTGATTGTCCTAGAGTATTCAAGCACAAGTGTTTGCATTTGTATTTATCTTGTAACTTTGTATTTATCTTGTGTTATCGTTTATGGTCAGATCTGTAGAATGTTAAAATGAAATTTAATGATGATTAAAATGAGACAGGGTATCATTTTACTCAGTCAGGGAAAGATTGCTAGTGTAGAAAATAAAGTGCACATGAAATCAAGGAAGTTTCTCACCAGTGAACTTATTCAACCACTAAGTGGAGACAAATAGTCGTGATTGTTTCTGCCTGTTCTTCTCTAGATAGTCTTTCTCTAGGTGACTGTAGCTCCAATCCAAGGAATTTCCCAATGAAATGTTGTTGGGTGAAATGAAATGTCATATGAAATAATTGATAATTGTTTTAAACTAAAATGATCTAGCTAAATATTACGCATTGAACCTTTAAGAGACAATGATCATTTTCACATGTGAAATGTGACTCATTGCAGTGTGGGATTGTTAACAGCCGCTGCTTTCTGCTGCTTCTACTTTTTTGAGGAGCACTATAGCTATAGATGTTGTTGGTAAATATAGTGTGCTACATAGGAAAAAGGAAGTGACCTCAGACACAGCCACTGTGACATAGTATCACCCTCCTACACAACCGTTATAACATGTCACCCACTGTAAAACACAATCACAGTTGTACTTACAGGTTTTTCCATACAGTAGACACATAGCAATTTTAGCATTTAGCATTTAATTGTAGTCATGTTTCTGCTGACTTGTCAAATAGATGTCCAGTATTCACTCTCTTTTTAGCTCCGTTTTAGTCTCCAAAACTACTTAAGTATCTGTCTCTCAAACAGCTGTTAAATGCTTTACTATGTTCACCAGCTAATTGCTAACTTCCACTCAGCCTTTGGGTGATGAGCTGGTAGCATACATAGGGTTTATCTGACTTTTTGTGTCCTGCCAAAAATAGCTGTCTGCTAAACAAAAGATGATATGATAGGACTGAACCAAAGCAGTGAAGCTGCAGGCTGCAAAATCAAAACGTTGAGTATTCAGCTGAAAGCCGATTTATAGGCTCTTGAGGGAAAGTGGAAACGGATGATTCTCACTAGGTTTGTCATTATGAGCAACTTTTACATTAAACATAGTCATTCCATCCAGTCATTTCATCCAATATCAAAATACAGATTAGCAAAATAAATAAACCCACTATGCTACCTGCCCAGCACCAAACAATGAACAAATCTAGTGACTAGCTGGTGAAGAAAGTGGAGCATTTAGCAACTAAACATCCAGACATTTTTCTCAGAAACTAGACCAGACCATAGCTAAAAGGAGCGTTAATACTGGACTTATTGTAGCTTTTATTTAAGCTCAAGGCAATTGGCTGAATGGAAATACTGACAGAAAAGGACAGTGTTAAATAGTGTTAAAGTCAGATACAGTGAAAGAAATTAAAGTGGGATGGTGTGACACTGGATCAACAGAGGAAAGTTAACACACGTTTGCAAATACCTTTGCCTACATTAGTACTCAGCTTAGGTCTATTTCATCAGCCAGGCCAACTGAACACATTTGAGCAGCATATTGCAGGTAAAGACCATGCAGAGCAAAGGGTGGCAGTGGAAAAGGTTTGCTGCAGGAATGTGGAGATGTAGAGGCCAAGGAGTCTTCATTCTATTTACTTTGCAGTCCACCGCCTATGACATCAGAACCTAGACTATATAAATGATTGGAGGAAGGCAGCTTTAATAACTACACTCTTCTCCAGAAGAGGACAAGAACAAGAAGGGAGGGAGACTTGACAAAAGAAGGAACACTGAGGGCAGAGTTGATGAAAATGGACAGAAGAGACCCCCAGCTGGTTTGCTCTTTGCTGTTGTGTATCGTCACTCAGGTGAGACCAGCCAAGTGAGACGCATATTTATATACTCTCAGCAAAATGACAGCTCACATCCTCAGCCACAGAAGTAGTTCCTCTCTCAGTTGCATCATTCACTGCAGAGTGACGCACTTAGCTGTGCTGTGTGTGAAATGTGAATGCCTGCATAACGATTGTTGGGTTGAGGATGTCCCTGTTATATCTCCTAACAGCGTAGACTATGATGACTGGAGGCAGTGATACAAAGTGAAAAACTGCCATTAATCACCTTACCATGAGGGGAGAGCACCTGGAGTGACACCTTAAGAGGGTTATCAACGGGGTTATTAGTGTGTTTTCCCCAAAACAAATAGACTCATATTAATACATGGATCTCTATACTGATAATACAAATGATTTAGTTTTAATTTTAATTGTATTTAATTATTTATGTGTTGGTAAGAGCTTGCTGAGTATAAAGAGTTGGTAAAAAAAAAAAAAAAAGTAATAATAATCTGAAAGATTGATCTTTTTTCAAGCCTGTGTGTTTCCTGTACTCTTACTTGTCTAAATCGATACAAAACAGCCCTGTTTTATATTTTTGGGTATGCACAAATATGCACCAAAGTTGGCTTTAGATGACAATATGGAATGGGAAACCGTGTGAGTTTGGCCAAATGTTTGGCATGACATTGAAATAAATGAATATCTGATTTAAGTCAACTAATAGTTTTCTGATTAAAATGTTCTTTTTTTTCTTTTACTGCTCTTCCTCTACCTTTGAATCCAGAGTTTAAATGTAATGCTCATCTAAGACCAAAGAATATCTGTGGACATAATTGTGATGCTGGAATATTTATTTGTAAAGTGATGTGATGAGTGATGAGAAATCCTTTCACTATGTTGGCTGGCAAATCAAAAGTCTTTCTCTTTAAAAAAGTTAAAGAAGCAAAGCTAATCAGCTAGGAGAGGATAGCTGCAGTCAACACACAGACTTTTGTAGGCTTGTCTGTGATTTCACATCATTTCAATCTGTATTCTGGTTGTAAATGGAAATTTGACACAGGAAATCTCTGATATGCTAATATGATGATACATGATACCCACACATGGGTTTTCATGAAAACATCTAATACTAGAAGGAGAGTTGAATGTTGAAAGTGAAGTGGTACATATGACTTTTGTTTCATTGGAATCATATGATCTTTTACAAAAGAACAAGCACATGTATCAACCTGTGTATAGAGCTGCACAGGAATACAGATGACTCCCACTGAGTTCTACACGTGAGCACGTGTCTGAACTATGTGGTTACTTGGCCTAGAATAGAGGTGCACTTCCTGTCTGTTCCATTTGTCTGTAGTGACAGTAAAATCTGCACACAGTATATAAACAGCGGTCAGCCAGGTTCAGGAGTGTCAATACAAAAGCATCTTACTCAAGTATCAGAAGTACAGCTACATGCATGTTTGCTGGAGTTACTTCAGTATACAGTAGAAACACCGACCTCTCCCATCATAGTAAAAAGGAGTCCTCTAACAAAGGATTAGAGAACCAGGTAGACAGATGCTTCAGGTGTTTTTGTTTCAGGGTCACATCCTGAGGTTTTGAGATTCACACGTATGAGATTTCTGCTTCTGTCCCAGCAGAGGAGGTAGGTGGAAATGTGCGTGTTCTGTTTTCAGAAACAACATCTTTACTCTGCTCACAGTGAAGTGTGTGGATAACCTTTACACGATGTGTCTTAACCGAAAGAGCCAAATCCACGACAATCACGACAGCAGCTACCTCTTTGTCACTTTCACTTTAGGTGTGGTGCCAGATGTGTGCATGGCCATGTGAGTGCCCTCCCAGCGTGCTGCGCTGTCCCGTTGGTGTTACCCTGATGTTAGACAGCTGTGGGTGCTGCCAGATGTGTGCCAGGCAGGAGGGCGAATCCTGCACCGACCGGTTGCCCTGTGACACCCAGCGAGGGCTGAAGTGTGACTACAGCTCCAGCTTCCCTGGAGGGCCGGGACTGTGTGTCGGTGCGAACAGATCATACTCGTGCTAAAACAGATTAGTTTGGATAAGATCTGCAAATATCTGTACTGCTACTTTTACTGCTACTAATACTGACAAATCTTCTACAGCTATCATTTCAACTGCTATGCCACTAAAATTCTAATGGCTGCTATAGTGGCAGACAATGAGTGAAACTAAAATTTTGGTCCTAACTTTGGTCCTTTAACTTTTTTATTGTCCATTTGACAAATAAACTGAGTGTTTTGGGGTTTAGGACTATTGGTTCAACACAAATTTGTGTTGTAGTAATGGGCACTTTTCATTTTTTAAATGTAAATGCTTCAGTGTTTATTTGGACATCTTAGCAAAACACATTCCATCCAAAATACCTCCAAAAACTTTTTTTATGCCTGTGACTTATGATAATGCATAGAAGGCACAACCTGAGGCCACCACAGCTGCCAATACCAGTACTACTACTAAAACAACTACTGTAATACTCTACTGATACTTCTACTGCTGCAACTACTACACTGACAGTAGTGATGTTGCGTCCTACCACTAATACAATGGTGTGTGATTTCCACAGGTTATATGTCTGCACATGTTGAACCTGCTCCACGCTTGGCACAGCAGTGATGCATCAAGCACTTTCACCCACATAATACTCCCTTGTCTCCTCCTCTTCCTTCCCTTGCTGTTATCAGGTCGGAATGAGCTGGGCTGTGAGATGAATGGCAGGAGAATGGAGGAGGGACAGGTATTTCAACCTTCCTGTGCCCAGCTCTGCCACTGCCTGGGGGGAGGGGTGACCTGCGTGCCCCTGTGCAAAGATGATCTGCAGAGACCTACTGATAAGTGCCCCAACCCTCAACTGGTGCAGCGACCAGGACATTGCTGCAAAGAGTGGGTGTGTAAGGACGTGGATAACAGCATTTCCTCAAATCCATCATCAGGTAATGGGGCAGATGAAATAGATGATGTACAAGACCAAACAAAAATGGCTGGGAACACATTCCAACACATTAGTCTGTTGTTAGATGGTCAAAAGAACATTTGCAACAAGTCATGCTATTAAAACAACATATCTTATCTATCTATCATATCTATCAAGAGCAAAAGTGTTAAATATAGCCACAACGAAGACAGCAGAGGTGTTATCATATGATCTCTGCCAGAAGTCAGACCACTGAGGCAGTTAGATGCTTTTCAGCTATTTCCTGTGAGACATGACAAGCTGCTGGTACAGTTTTCCTCAGTTACTTTTCTCAGATCAGAATTGAAATGCTAAAAACTCCTTGTTCACTCCACCCGCCGTCTTGTCACTTCTGCACAACTTACTGTTACTACGCCTGCCAAGCTTTCTGCACCTGGAACCAATTTCACTTTTCTAACAACATCTGTGCGAGATCTTCCAAAGGAAATCACACATTTCTGGAATAATAGTTCTGAAATATAAGAGAGAAGTAAAAAGAACGGATTACCGTATTTACCGGACTATAGAGCGCTTCGGAATATAAGCCGCACCCACTAAATTTTAAAAGAAAAATTTTTTTTTACATATATTAGCCGCAGCAGACTATAAGATATATACGTTGTGAAATGAGATATTTACACAGAAAGATTTTGTAAATGTTTATTTACATACCTTAATTGTTTCCAAGCAGTGCCTGTAACACGGCAGTAAAACGGCTGATCAAACAAAACAGAAAAGTCATTAATATTTTTATTCATTCTCCTCCTGTGCACTGAAACCACTGAAGTCGGCTTCTTCAGTGTCGGAGTTGAAGAGCCACACACCTTGTGTGAAAAATATTTTGCGTTCGTGCTGCATTTTACGTTGAGTGCGCCAAAAACTAGCGTCTTCTTCTTTGCATTGACCTCTTGCGTCTGTCTCGTTTTTGCACTTCCTGCGCCCCCTGATGGCCGTTAGCGAAGGAAAATCTATAGATTAGCCGCATCGTTGTATGAGCCGCAGGGTTCAAAGCGTGGGGAAAAAAGTAGCGGCTTATAGTCCGGTAAATACGGTATGTATGAATTTGAGAGCTATTTTCAGTGTTAACTTTAAGTTAGTAGTGTATTAGCTCATTTTAATTTGCATCTTACATTTGAGCAATCAAATGTATTTCAGTTCATTTCCGATGAAAGCAGTTGTAAGTGAGGATGTACACAGTGCTACATCCACCATCTCTGCTCGCATTTTTCACTTTCGGAAAGGAAAAAAATACACCCACCCTGCCAGAAATGTCATAGATGTTTGCTGTTGGACTTGTAGGTGCCATCTGCATGTTGTTTTGGCAGTTTGCCTTGTTCTGAAAGCTTTTTGAGCTAAGGCACATATACAATATATACCAGTCAATCAATCAATCTTTATTCATATAGCGCCAATTCATAACAGCGTTATCTAGACAAAGGTGGAAGGGTGCAGCTAATGTTGTTGAGCTGTGCCCTCAATCATTTGAATGTTCTGTAGACAGAACAGGTATGCAATCCAATATTGTGCACTGTACTGTAATACGGTATACTTAGTGTAATGTTTCATATTACAGTATTCTACTTGCATTTTACAGTATTCTAGAAGTATACTTTATACAGACACTGTACATATGCTGTAACACACACATATATATGTATATAATGTATATACGTTCATCCTCTCCCACATACAGCAATGTGTAACTTTGTACTGGTGAAATTGTTATATCTTATGCAGAAAAAGTGCAGCCTTGTGCATTTTCAATGACTTAATGACTTAATGTCTTAAAAACCCTCGCCATAGTTTACATTGAAAAATACTTGTATTGACAACATGGCTAAGCATCTTGTTTTTAAACGCTGACACGGGGGCTTGACACTGACATGTTCATTGACTTATTTATTTATTTATTTATTAAGCAAGTCACAGGCTTTTGTGGGTAATTCACTGTGTGGTGCTTTTCGCACAGATTCTTTCAAGCAATACAGTTGTTTTGCAAATGTAATGATTTGAGAAATGTACCAAAGCAATGGAGAAAAACTGGATTCAAGACAGCAGGTATTAGGATGCATAAGACCCACACTTGGCTTGTGGAATGGTTCAGGTCACTTTTGGATTGTGAGGATTAAACAGACTTCAATACAAACCGGTGTCAGGAAGATCAAACATATGCATGAAACATCTGTGAGCGCTATTCTTAGAAAACTGACCTCACCCAAACATTATTTTAACCTGCAGATGTGCTGTGGATTCGCTCTTGTCAAATCTGTCCACCTCAAACAACTTTCTGCTTGATGCATACAGCAAATATTTTCCTCCTCTGTGTTTCTTTCCAGCAGAGCAGGCACGTCAGGACTACGGGGGTGGGCTGTCCGGCCCGTCATTTGACTCGATCTCCAACTGTATCCAATGGACCTCAGAATGGGGCCCCTGCTCCCACAGCTGTGGCCCAGGTGTGTCCACCCGCACCACAAACAGGAACTGGGCTTGTCGCCTGCAGACTGAGACCAGACTGTGCCAGGTCAGGCCATGCCACAGTCTGCTGCCGGGACTCCGGAGGCTGCAGTCGGTCAGTGCACAATTGAAACACATTAATCAGATTGAACAAGCATGTAATGTTTACTGTTAATGCGTTCCAAAGAAAAGTTACAACATGCACACTATTTACAAATGCTTTAGGTGAGGTAATGCATTTCTGAGCCACTGTGCACCATTTTGGCATCCACATAGTTTTATCTTGAACTGCATGGAACTAGAAAATATTATATAAATAGGTGCAATTGCATTGAGACATTGAAATTTTACAATTTCAATAAGATAACCATATAAAAAAGTACTATAATACAGTATATCTAAAAGAGCCACTGTGGAACAGTACATAAAAGAACTAGGGATGTAATTCCATAATTGTTCTATTATCTAAAACTCACTATTTAAAGTCTTTTTTCCTATTTCTTTCTTATTTTGTAGTGGTATATTCCCCAGATACACTTTTGATAAGACTTGCAATTACAGAGTTGATGTTTATTGGATGTTGCAAATTTTGTGCCATCGTTCAAGGTAAGCAGGGGCCTACTCTAGATGTTAAAAGATGTACCAACCACAAATGACCATGTCTCACTGGACAGTACAGTTTTGCTTATTGCTGTTTATTTTAGGTTTCGGGGGTGTGCGAGAGCAGCTACAGTTCACTGTTGCCCGTACACCTTGAACACCAGGGGTGCTGGAGCACCAGAGCCTTCCGTCCCAGGTTCTGTGCCTTGGCCTGTCCGGACGGACGCTGCTGCAGCCCCTCCCACACCAGGACAGTGCGGATGGTTTTCCGCTGCCCCAAAGGCAGGCTCATTCAGCAGCAGGTGATGATGATCGAGTCCTGCTCCTGCAGCATCTCCACCTGCCAGTCCCCGGCCACGGCTGCCCGGAGCGTCCTGCCCTGGCTGTGAGGGACCTGTGCATCCAGCTACAGGAAAGATGGGCAGGTCCTGTCTGTGAGGAAACCAAAGATTCAAAAAGAAGTTGAGCCAGTGTTTCAAAATTATGGAAATGTTACATTCAGGATGTGAAACTTGACATCTAACAGTAGCCATTGAGAACAGTGTATCAAGATGTGCAAATACTCCATCCATGGTCATTTGAAAGGAAGTGCTACGATTTATGCAGTGATCTGTATCCAGATTTTAAAACAATGAGAAGGTAACCTCATCAACATTTTACCCCATATTATTTCATTTTAAAGCAGCCCTTTCTGTCCTTAGCTACCAGTGGACTTTGTTAGCCTTATGCCTTGGTGCCCATATTGGCTCATTTGTCAATTAAGCACATACACTCACCCGCCGATGCAGTGCAGTTTGAGTTATGTGGGGACCAACATCTAGTGGAACTGCAGCGTCAACCATTTCCATTTTCTCCTATGTTGGTGAAGTTATCACCTGTGCTGCTACTGTGCCCTCCCCAGTCAACAGTAACAGTCTGAACAGGCGGTGGGTAGACCTACAGCGCCACATTTCATATCCCAAAGCAAATTTGAGGTAGCCAAAGGTTGGGCTGAATGTATAGATAACTGCACACTCATCAGAGTAGAGAGATGGTAATAGAGTTATATGAAAGTGGAACCACCTAATGTGTTCCACTTTCTTAATTTTTCATGGGTGTCCATTTATGCAGGCTATTGAATAAGTATGTTATGGCATTTGGTTATCAGCATTAGACTTAAATGTTGATACAATCTACCTAGTTGTATAAAGGTATTACATAATCAGTGTTTGAGAAGAGGGAAGGTGTGTCTGTGAGTGTTTGAACATGCAAGGCCATATCTGAAGGCAGTCACTAACAATTTGTTGGTCATAAATCCATGTGATATTTGGATTTAGATTTTTTTTTTTCAAACGTAACTTGTACAGCGCGTACAGGTGGCGATGATGTAAATGATTTCACAGCAATAAATAACTTCATTTGCTTTTCGTATGTTTTTGTTTTCTATTACCGAGCGTGTCTGCATGGCTCTTCGTGCGCATCACACCAAGGTCCAGGCTCAGAAGGGGGCGGGAATTCCCTTGGTTTCATATTCACTTCGGTATTTTTTAGCACGGTGCACAAGTAGTTCAGAGATGTTTGGTCTGAGCGAGCCAGCGCCTGGCAACAGCTTTTAGATCAAACAAGAACAAGACTTTTAAAACGAGCTAAAACCAAAGAGATGTCTGAAAACACCACGCTAGGAGCCTGCGGGAGCATTAACCTGAATTTTACGCACACATTTCTGCCGCCTGTGTTTATCACTGTGTTCCTTGTCGGGACACTGTCCAACATCTGGGGTCTGAGGAGCGTGTGCACCAGCTGGAACAACATCGGAAGCATCAACATCTTCATGCTCAACCTGGGGGTGGCGGACCTGCTGTACCTCTTCACCCTGCCGTTCCTCGTGGACTATTACGCGCGCAACAGCCACTGGCGGTTCGGCCAGACTTTCTGCAAGGTGACCCGCTTCTGCTTCAACCTCAACCTTTACGGCAGCATCGGCTTCCTCACCTGCATCAGCATCTATAGGTACCTGGGCATCGTGCACCCCATGAGAGTGATGGGAAAGATCACCAGCCGCCACTCGCTGGCCATAAGCGCTCTGGTCTGGCTTTTCGTCTTTACTCAGATCTTCCCTGATATGTTCTTTGACAAGAATGGTTTAGAATCACCAAACTCGTGTTTCGACACCACCTCGAACGACCTGATCAGACTCTACCTGCCTTACAGCATCGCCTGGACCGTCGTAGGGTTTGCCATACCTTTGGTTATCATTTTGGTCTGTTATGGACACGTTGTCGTGGTTCTTGCCAGAAAAGCCAACATCAACCCCTTGCTAAAGCAGCGGTGCTTGAAACTGGTCGTGATTCTGGTGATTCTGTTCTCGGTCTGTTTTATCCCCTACCACGTGTTTCGAAATGTTAATTTGAAAATCAGGATTTTGAAACAGGATGGTATTTGCCACCCCAGCTTCCGCGACATCTACATCGCGCATCAGGTTGGCAGATGTCTGGCTTGTCTAAACAGTGCGATCAACCCGCTAATTTATATAGTTGGAAATGACGATTTCCTAATGAAACTTCATCACTTGAGTAAACGGGCCCGGCAATCTGTCGTCGTCCTGACAGGCGCAGTTCTTTATAGGAAACCGGTGGAAGCGGAGGCTGATTCAGAGACTCCAACCTGATCAGAGGATCAGACGTGCGATGCGCTTCCGTGCGGACTAATCCCTGCATATCTTGCACCGCCAGAACTTCCACATGTCTGGGAACAAAGCTCAGTGAGGACTGATGACTTGCCAGATATTACGCCCATCTGACTCTGCCAGAGTCATAAGTCGTCGTGTCACCGAGGTGTCAGCGCAGAGATGAAATCAAATGTCCTGCTTGAGAATTTTCTTTGAATCTGCAGAACATTACTCCACAACACAAATGTTATTATTCCCAGCTGATGCTCATCTCACTTACTGCACTGATGTATTGTATCAAGTATTGTGCTGTCAGTATTGTTGCACTTTCTATGTCACCGTGTTTGTGTGCTTTAAAGCTGTGATTGTCAAAAATGTGTTTTGAGTTTAAGCATTGCCAGGAACTTTTTATAAGTGGTCACATAAAGCACTGTTTACTATTTTGCACTGTTATAGGTGAAGCGTTTGTAGTACATGCCAGTGTTTTTTTTATTGTCCACCGTTTATGTAACAGACTCAGTGGACAGGGGTTTGATCAGAGGCATTTATTCCGTTATTTAAGGCAACAGACAGTAAGAGCTGTGTATCCTCTGGGGTTGTCAGTCTGAAGAAGTGGTGGATGAAATATTCAAAACCCCAGTCAAGTTTAAATCCAGACTGTAAGCATTCTTTCTTACAAGGAAAAGTCTAGTATGTACTTAAATCAGCAAAATGTAATCATGTATCACTAACTGAACTACTCATTATGCAGACTGTTTCCTGTCAGAATGATATACCACCATACGTGTTATTATTAGTTTATCATTACCATGTAAATATAAATAATAGGCCCACCAAGCGAAAACCAGTGCAGTCAAAACCCAACAATAAAGAATACCATGATGAAAGATGAATGATTCAACTGCGTGATCATTTTGAAGGCTGCAGTTTTGTAGTGCAGTCCAACTGTGTTACGTTATACCAGGAGATGTTTTTATTGTTCTGTCCACACCGTTTCTATCGACAGTGTAGGCTAAACAACAGGACTCTCACCAACTGCTGTATTTGACTGCATTTAGTCATTAATAGATGATGAAAATAATTGTTCTTTGCAGCACTGAATACACATCTACAGTATTACAAGTGTAAAGTAATGCATCATCTGATAAGTGTAAAATGTAACTGCATGACAACTGATTTGCAGACTGCAAACTATGACCAAGTGTGTGGTCCCACATGAGTAGTTCTGACTAAAGATGCAGAAGCAGGTCCGGATAGAAGAAATTTAAATTCTTTGGTTGCTCAGCTATGCGGGAGATATTTATCAGGCCACTGTTAACTTCACAGACCACTGAGAGAATTTCAGATCCGTCTGTCTTTGTGAACTCTCTTTGTACTTCTGTGATACTATCAGTAACATATGTGATTAAGTTCGTGTTCTTCGTTTAGTAGCAGCATTCTGTCCTTTTTTAAATCTATTGGTATCACAGACGTACTCACCTACATCGACGTAGGTATAATACAGAGGAAAAAAGGATAACTTATCAGAACAAAGGAGTAACATTTTAGAAGAAAAGAAATAAATGATACTTTGAGTGTTACATAATTAGTTCCCACTGTGTAATTCATTGTGAAAAGGGGAGAGCAGTCACTGATCTGTTGTCATTTCAGGAGTGTAACTCATATATTTTATATATGCTTCAATGATGTTTCTGGGGATTTTCACAAATTCTCTTGAAAGGTGGGGAAATTTTGAGTTGAGCTACAAGCCATAGCCTATGCAAAGTTTCAGGAAAGGGCGTGCTAACCATAAACTCTCAGGCATAGTTCAGGAGTTCACCTCCTACTTTCACTTTAGTGATCATGATTATGAAAGCGAAGGTCAGAAATTGAGGCCAGGTGTGATTGAAGGGTTTATATGGAAAATACAGTATATGATGTCATGTATTGTGTAGGATTCTTTGGAAATGCATCCTCCATTTAACGATACAGCACAATGGAGCGGGAAGTACAGGCTAAGAGCTTGTGGCTGGGAGAAGTGTGTGCCCTGGGAGGATTTCACGAAATGACTTATTAGGTCCTTGACCTGATCTGCTCTCACAACTGATATATGAGTTCCACTCTTCATAGGAATAATGACCCGATGTCCGGCTTGGAAATCTAACAAGGATAGTGACATAAACAGGAACATAAAACACAATAAGGAGGTCCAACATTCCCCTGGTGCACTGAAGTGCACACAAAAGCCACAAGCGGTTTCTATTTGGACTTCAGACAGACAACCAGAGAGATATTAATTAAGGTACTACTAATTGATTCTGCTCTTTTTCCCATCAAAGTAAACTATTGTGTAAACCGTTTGCAGGGTGTGATGCAATTATGCTGCTATATGGCAAAAATACAGGAAACTCTCAGCAGCAAACAGCGTCATTCTTCATTTGTAGTTGCAAAATCATTTTCCTGTCGCAAAGGTCTCACACATTCATTGAAATGGTTCTCACTCTCTTAGTCTGAATCAGACAAACTGAATTTTACAGGATTGTCTCATAGCCAAAGGCTGACATAAGACAGTTCATTCCATCTGAGTTCTTTGTGTCTTTGTGGTCTGAGCAGGAGCCCAACACAGCCTTTTGCTGCTTCGACAGATAAATATTAACATCGTACTGATTTTCCCTCCCACCCATTCCCTAACGCTATAAACACAGTCTGGTAAGAAAAACACAAAGCAGCTTGATGAATGTGCACAAGCACTTAGAGGAAACACCAGGACCAGCCAGACACTGTATAGTAATACCGGTTGGTCAATGAAAATGGAACGCAGTTTTGGAAAATCAAAAACACTGCATTTTTTAAAAACATTTTTAAAATAATAATAAGACAGTGACAGGAGAAAAGTAAGGAACATAATGGACAGAGATACAGACAGAAACATACATTGCTTTTTAAACGGCATTCACTGCACAATTCTGCTGCCCTTTTCTGTTTAGCCTTTTTGGAAGCTCAAATTCTCTTGCAAGTTTTGTTTCAATTGATAGGTTCAGCCTGAAACTGAGTTCATCCATCCATACATTATCTATTCCTCTTATCCTTAGCTGGTTACCGGGGGTGGTGTGGGGGGCTGCAGCCAGTCCTAACTATAGCCATTCAAGTTAACCAATTTTGTTTCCTTTTCCAAGGATACTGGCCAACAACACACAGGCAACACAAAGAATAGGAAAAATTATGTTTGCTTTGGAAAGCTTTGTTCATAGTATTTACATCATATTTCTCTCTTTGTTGCATTCAACACTTCACAAGCTGTTTTTATTATTTTGTCATTTCTGTACAATATGACCAGAAAAGAACATTTTTTAACATTAAGAATTTACTTGTTGTTTACTAACGTCTGAATCAATCAACTGGGTATATACAATGTCTTCTTCTTAAGAATATCATCATCATTTTAAGTTCATTTTAGGTCACTATGAATCAACAGTTCTGTTTCAGTTTATAGCTGCTGCTGATTTCTACCAGAGATCTGGTGAATGTCAAAGATTACAGTTTATTCCGGGTGTCTTGTCTAGAAAAAAGAAGCTCTGCTGACTTATCTATATTTAATTCCAATACCCTTGCCTCACACCCCTGCCAAGCTATAAGGTGTCTTTGTGTGCCTGCCCTCACACAGCCAATTACAGCCAACAAGTCCCATATACCCATATATCCCATATACAGACACTATATAGGCACTGGTGTGGTCTATTTGACTAAAGAATTTCTAATCCACAAGATAATCAGAATCAGAATCAGAATCAGTAATGATATTAGTCCTGTTGGTATATTAATTCCTTTCCCATAGGCCCTATTGCAAAGTGGCAAGTGAAGTAAAAATTTAATTTAGAATCAAAATTTTATATTGTCACATTTTACATATATATCAATAAATCATCTATAAATCATCTAGAATGAAATAATTTACTGAGCTAATCTGCATCATCAGGACTGTGTGGGGCATGGTCTAATCCAATTAACAGTGTCTCCGCCTGGCAACATAGGCAAATAGCCCAGCAACTGCCATCACATCCTGATTCCTACATCGTTAAACCATCAAATCTCCATCGCAGCCCCACCCACTAAAAGAACAGAGAAAATCACAGAAATACTTTAAAACCCTAAATTTCTCCTGTCAAATCCTTTTGATTTTATCACATTGTTCATTGCAACATCTATTTGCAGGTTATCATCTGCAAATAGACGTTCAAAAGTATATGTTCTCTGAGCATTTTAAGGATTTCTCATCCATGTTGGTTTAAAAATTTAGTTACAAAGTTCATTCTTGACAATGGAAACAGTAGAATGGAGCAATTGTTATTGCTCGACAATATGTTAACCTGGTTTTGAACTGAAATGAATGTAAAGGCCTGAACCGGCAACAGACTGTACTTCACACAGCCAAAGTCAGCACTGAACATTGTTTCCATATAATATGGTGATGAGTTCTCTTAATGTTGTAGTGCTGAAGTGCAAGTGAATTGTGATGATCTCTAGAATCTCCAAATAGCCTTTCAGGCCCTCAAGCAGACTAATAGCTACATTGGGTAAGTTAAGACTTTTAAAAACTGAGATGCATGACTAAGCTACAGCTTCCATCTGTTAACCTCTGTTTACTCCAGCAGAGGATGTAGAGATCCAAGGAGAATTCAACAGTTAAATGTGCATTGTTTTTTTTGCTAAAACAGGATGTGACTACAATATTGACACATCCAAATTAAATATAAGAGCCAAGGTGTGCTTCATATTTCTGCCTTTAATGTCCCACTCTGCTATATGTGTGTTTTTCATTTTTCAACTGCATTGTCCACCAAGTTATTTGGAATGATTTCAGCCTGCACTTAACACAGTTTTCAAGAATCCTAGAAGTTGATTTATTTGCAATAAAGCAGGTCAACTATATTTCTCTTTGCAAGGATACAAAGTATATTATAATTGTCCCCTTTCTCTTCATTTTCAGAAAGAGACATTTTGCTCTTACTTGGAAATGTCCAAGGTCTTCAGGATGATGGTGTCTATCCACAGTCCATAGACCAAGTTGACAGCATCTACTCTCTTGACAGAGAACTGATAATGCATGTCAGGTGTCAGGTTGTTGACTTGTATGTTGTACGACTGGGATGTAGTTACAGTAAGCTGGCCATGTTCAGGAATGGTTGGGTGAAGGCTCCTTCCATGGATCTCAAATTGCTGGGTTGGTTCCTTAGACTGCTCATCTACGACATCCCAAAACAGGTAAGCAGTGTTGGATGACACACATGACTTGAACCTGTCAAATATCACTGGCATCTTGATGGTTAATGATGCACTGAGGTGTGGGAGGGGGAAGTTGCATGTGTTGGGAATGAGCCGGTTCTGCAGGTCCAGCGGGCCGAGATTCCGAGTCAATCTGTTCTGAAAGTCACTCATGTACTGGTGGGTTTTCTGGAGCTTCTGCTGCATGGAAGCTGCCATGTCACTGTCCACCAAACCCTGGTAGTACTCAACAATGAAGGCCTCTAGCTCCTGGCAGCCCCTGATGATCTCTTCGTAGAGCATTCCTAGGAGAGCGAGCAGGAGCCTCACCTGGGTGTTAGCCTGGGTCATTGTACGCTGCAGCTTTTGCTGGTCAATGAGAGACCACACCATGCTGTCAGACAAATGTAAAGTTTGCTGATTTTGGTCCACAGTTGGTAGCAAGTCTTCGCGTTGGATTTCCAAGTAGTACGAGCACCTCTGCATGAACCGCAGCTCTTCCTGCAACACCTTGGGAACACATCACATGAACTCATGAATTTACAGGCACTCAGCTTGTGCTCAGCCGTTCATACTGTACCAAATCCCTCTGACATCACATTTACAAGTCAGGAATTTGAAAGCATCAAAAGACCCATACAGGTCTCTTAAAAACCTTACCAATAACTGTGTTACAGTTACAAAATAATAGTGATAACAGTGCAATTTGTCCCACCCCTAACAATTGCACCAAAGCTAGCAGGAGAATGAAGGAGGTGTCAATTGAGCACAGTCTGTATACAGAGAAGAACCTTTAATTAGGCAACATGAGCTAATACATGTGTGTGAGTGGACAATGGGTGTGTAGGGGCTTCAAGGCTGTGTTCAGACCAACACTGGCACCGTCTGAAAAAAATGCAGGCCCATCATCTATTTGACTGGGACGACTGCATGGACCATGTGTGTTTGTGTGTTTGTGGGGGGGGGGGCACTTTATATGTTCTCATGCAGACCATGTAGTCAGTTGAGTGTAAGTGGCAATGCGCAACTCTCACAGATTGCTTCATATTAAAAACCACAGCTTCTTTGGCCTGTCCACTTCTGTTTGCTGACTAAATGACAAGATCAAATTTACAATATGCTATACAAGCCCAAAAACATGTGATAACAAATGAATGATAATACAAATGTGTACAGGTTGCACCCGGCTCCACATTGTGGTATACTAACCAGGATGGACTTATCACTAAGTCTGGTGTTGAGCAGCCGTAGGATTTGGTTGCAGAGGTCTAGGAGAGTGTCCTTCTGAGTCTTGACCTCCTGGACTCTACACTCATCTGAGTTTGTACGGGCCAGCTTCACTTCGTTCATGATGACTGGAACATACATTAGCAGCTGTAAGGCAAGCTAATGCACAGTATGCAAGCTATAGTCAATATACAGACAACTGAACTGAACTGTATTCTTGGGGGAGTTTGCATGTTCTCTGTTTTCTGCGGGTACTGCGGCTTCCTCCCACAGGACAAAGACATACAGGTGCCTGAGGTGTGAGTGTGAGTCTGTCTCTATGTGTTGGCCCTGTGATTGACTGGCAACCAGTGTCGGCTGGGAAGCAGAATAATTATCAGGCCTCCATATACCAATACTGGCATAAACCCAAGGAACTACTATGGAAAAAGGAAACTTTTACAGACCAATGGTTGTTTGCTCATATTTTTGACTTCTTTACAAATAAGTTAAAAACTAATTGTTGTGGGATGTTAATGGTCCAAAAGAGAGTTTATGTTTCTTAAGTATATGATCAGCAAGCAACCCACATGGATTACTGGCTTTTCAGGTCCCAACCACTGCATAGTATTCAGAAATGTGTGAGACTATTTACAGTAATTTGTCATCAATTCTATAGTGTGAAACTGCAACACACCCACTCACACCAGTCATGTACAGCACCACAAACTGAACTGTCCGACCATTATGTCCTTCCACAACCTCGTACCCAAGGAACTACATCACATTCAAAATCTAAATGTAATCACTATCCACCCATTAATTTCTGTGAAAAAGACTCAACATGACCGGAACTTGCTGACTGCCATATTTCCTTCTGCTCTCTAGGCATTAACTTATTTTTTTATATATATATATATATATATATATATATATATAACTATAACTATAACTATAACTATAACTATATACTATACTACTATGGATGTTCTTATGGGGAACTTTTTAAAACCCAGGGTGGGAACAATTTATTAGACTTTATTGGACATTAAGCTAATGATAGTTGAAGATCTTCGATAACTCAATGCACCTTTGCCATTAAATCACTAACATAGTAGTAAGGCTAAAAGAGTGCAGTGCATAAATTAAAGTGAATGAATAAATACATTTTTAACAACTTTGCTGGTCTGGTTATATATGAGAAAAAGCAACTTATCTCAACTAGTATTAGCTTACTAGAAATCCAACAAGCCAGAGCTCTAATGTTAACCAATGTCAATCAATTTGCTATTGCTGCTATTGCAGGCTACTAATAACATAAAGGGTTGTGTCTGTTAGGTTAATTGGCTATTTATTGATAGCCAACTTAATTAAACCAGTTGCATTTAGTGAGTGACTGGGGATTATTTAGACATTTGTGAGGTAATGTTAGCATTACATGGATTCCTGAAGTGAATAACTCAGGGTTAGCCTGACACAGCTAACTAGCTAATGCCAGAACACATAAAAAAGTGTAAACTACACAATACTCTGGCAGATACTTAGCTAACCTAGCATTTAACTTATGCAACAATAAATAAGCCTACCTATTATCCTTTGTTTTACTTAGGCTTCCTGTTGTATAATGCTAGTTTATTGGCAGCCCTTGTTTATGGTTAAATTTTTCATTGCATGGTTACAGTTCATCCTCCTCGGTTACGGAATGACAGCAGCAGCCAGCATGGCTTCTGTCACAACTAGTTACCCAAGTAACCCAGTAACCAGCCCCCCTATACCAATCACTGTCACTGTTTGATAGATTGATCAAATGTATCAAAAAATAAATCTAATCAATAAATACACTCTCAACACTGAGACTCACAAGACAAAAACTAATGAATATAGGCCAGCTGTTTTTGTGCATTTTAATCACTTCTACAATTTGACACTTAAATACTGAAACTCATATACTAAATAAGCAAACAAACAAACCTGAAAGTCATATTGAGCAAGCACTGGTTGGCCTTCAAACCCCTTGGACATAAATGTCCACTGTTGTGTTAAAGTAAAGGTGTATAGGACCATGTATTAGATTTTGTAGATTAACCCTTTCATGCATAGAGGTCACTACAGCGTACAGCTATTCAAAAGCTGTTTTCTTGTATATGCATGAGTTTTGATGGCATAGTTGCACATCAGCCACTGCAGTGGATGCTGCTGCATCATCTCATACACTGACTGCTACCCAGTGGGAAGCCATTGCAAGTGGGAAAAAAAAGAGTGAAACCAAGATGGTCGACAGACAGACAGAAACACCAAGTTGCTCATTTTTTTTCTGTTCAAGCCTTCTATAAAAAGAAACCTATGCAGATAAGAAAAATATGGGGACATCAAGTAACATCTAAGGAGTCATGCAATTGCTACATTTTTCAAGTATTGATTTTATTTTGGGAGGAAATTATGATTAATCACATGTCTACTAAATTGTACATCATGCATCACCAGCTATATTTCAACTACTGGACATGTAAATACATCTTTATAAAATATAAGTTCAAATCTTGTTTTTCATGCCTAAAGATGAATAAAAACACACACAAAAAAATCTTGACTGAGGTTATCATAATTCATGCATGAAAGGGTAAAGGTGATACAGATACAGATACACTATCTGATGAGCTGAGGCTAGTTTAGCAGAAGCCTCATAGGCTACAGCCTGTTTCTTGACAGTCATCACGCCACTCTGCATGTGAATATTCCTGACTGCAGAAAAAACCGTTCTGGGCTACGATTATTACTACTTTCAGATCTTTATCACAGTCACTTCAAAGTATTCGTCTAGTAGTCCAAAGGGGGAGATTAGATAGAAATGGTGAGATAGACTTTGATGGTAAAGCAGTAGTCGCAAAACAACATGCACAGTACAGCAAAACACCTCGTGGAACTCTTCTCCTCAAAAGAAAGCAGAGCACATCAGCTAATGGATGTGTATAACAGATGCCTCCTAATGGAGGAAATTACAGGCCAATCAGCCAGAGTACAATTAGTTCTGCAAATGACCTGAGCCCAGTGGGGCTCAACAGTGCTCTGGTTTGTGGGTTTCATAACAGGTGAGGTTTAGGTGTTGAAATTGTAAGTCGTGTGTGTGTGTGTGTGTGTGTGTGCTGAGGTCATGTTGTGGATATTGACCAACTTCCACAGACTGGCATGACAAGAAGACATGCACTACTTTTCAAATTACAGCCATAGTTTTCACATGTGACTTATGTGACTTGAGAGACTTGTGGTGAGGCAATGTGGTGAGGCAATGCTTGGTCAACCTGTAGGCTTTGTTCTCTGGCTTTGAAAATGAGCAATGTAGCAGCTGTGGAGCATTTTGTGATAACTGAGATGACGATACAGGCTGGCTGCTTATTCACTGTGGACCTGTGCTTGCCGTTGGCTTTCAAGCAGTAACAGGTGAATTCTGTTTTGCTCCTGTACTCCAACTGATCAATCTACATGGGAGTTTTCTTTACCCTTCAACTTCATGCTGGCTGATGAAAGAATGCAATTTCCCTGCAGTCTGTGCAACTGGTGTAAAGCAAACGTTCCTCTCCTGATTGCCTTATCTGGCACTGCTGTCACAGCTGTTCTATAGTTACTGCACTGGATCATGAAATAATAAATGTCACTATTAATGGATCACATGCATCTATGGTCTCCATCCTCGGAGCATCCACCTGCGGCCTGTGCATTTGGTCTCCAAATACTTCTTCCCATAATGCAATGTAGCTGCCTTTGTAATGGTGCTGTGTGGGTAGTAACATCATTCACTGTGATTCTGTATTCTATTAGAGTGCTCATCTTGATCACAGTCACACCACAGCTTCAAGTGATTGAAACTTTGATGGTGATTTGTCTCCACCTAGTGGATGAAACAGATTTCCTAGAGATACTGGTGAGTGAGTTCCACAGTTTAAAGTGCTGAACTAAAAGGGTGAACATGGACAACATTGTATCTACTAAACATCACTATGTGGGAATGGTACACTGTGGGAATGGTAGCATTGTTTCTGTGCCAAATTCAGCCTCACAGAGCTGCTTCAAGCCTGCACTTGGGTTCAACTTTGTGCTCTGTAAGTGCCCTCAGATAACACTCCCAGGAAGACTCTTTCCCTTTATAACTGTGTTAAATATTAACTGAACACCAGACTGAAGAGTAGGTTTCACTGCCCTTTCTGCTTGAAAGTTTCAGGTTCTGGACTAATTTCTACATGAAAATTTTGAATAATTGAGTCATAGTGTTGGAGGAGATGACAGCTTAAACTTCACATGTTTATACATGACTTTATGATTCCACGCAGATCTGACTCAGTAGCTAACATCCAGTTTCACTGTGTTTGCTGCTTTGCTTTGGATGAATGTGTCTCAGCTCACATTTCAGTTTAACATCAAGGGAATTTCCATTTCCCCTCAGTCAACCTCACTCTTTTCTCCACATCTGTCCACCAAACAGACCACCAGTGTTTTCACTTGGCTCTGAAAATAGTTGTTGCAGTGATTTAGCAAGAAGTATGTAAACATAAGTTCAGCCTACAATACAGTCAAGCATCTGCTGATAGAACAACAGTTCACTGAGCGAGACGGTATGCATGAGTTCCACAGGTCACCTCACTGATGTCTCTTATGCTGGTTTTTCCCACAGCAAAGCTGCAGGAACAGGCAGAATGTTTTAATGTTGGTGTGAGTCATTTTTCATCTTGATATGAAACACTGCTGACACATGAAATCTGTCTTTAAGCTTGCCACAGCATGGTTTTATGAATTTATGGTTATTAAAACCTTTAACCCTTGCATGCATGAATTATGAGGATTTTTTAAATTCATCTTTAGGTATGAAAAACAAGGTTTGAACTTTATTTTATTTTTTAGTTATTTTTTTAACCCATATTTTATAAAGATGTATTTACATGTCCAGTAGTTGAAATATAGCTGGTGATGTATGATGTACAATTTAGTGGACATGTGATTAATCATAATTTCCTCCCAAAATAAAATCAATAATAATCAAAAAAATGTAGCAATTGCATGACTCCTTAGATGTTACTTGATGTCCCCATATTTTTCTTATCTGCATAGGTTTCTTTTTATAGAAGGTTTGAACAGAAAAAAATGAGCAACTTGGTGTTTCTGTCTGTCTGTCGACCATCTTGGTTTCACTCCCTTTTTTTCCACTTGCAATGGCTTCCCACTGGGTAGCAGTCAGTGTATGAGATGATGCAGCAGCTTCAGTGTAGCGGCTGATGTACAACTATGCCATCAAAACTCATACATATACAAGAAAACAGCTTTTGAATAGCTGTACGCTGTAGTGACCTCTATGCATGAAAGGGTTAAGCTCAATGGACCTTTTTTTTTCTCCATCATACAAACTTGAGTGATTTCCTACTCTTATACATTTTTGTATTGCATCCATAAGGCTGTCAATGCACCCACCATTCTGCCTTTCTAATACTGTGAAATTAAAATGTTATAAGAGGCATCCAGACTGAAGAGTGTCAAATGTATTTATAAATCACATTTCATACCCAAAGTCCTTTACAGAGCACAAAGGCCAAAGCGCACAAAGTAAAAATGATAAAAGTAACAAATGAATTTAACTTTAGCTTAGATATGAAAGCAGTCAGAATTGTCTTAAGTCTTCGCTCTATTCCGAACTGCAGTAGTTCAGACTGCTGGAGATAAAAGCATGCATGCATGTCTAGATCATGTTTGGTCATGAAGTCTCTGTGTTATGACCAGGAGCACAAGCAAGAAAACAGACTCAGATGCTCAACACGAGGCAAACAGATGTTAAAGAGCTGCAGTTTAACAAACAGAAGGCACCAAAAACGGACACAATCCAAAAAATACCTTCTGACAAATACTTACCTGACACTCTCAAAAAGATACTAACACCAACGAGAATGCTGGAACACTCGACACAAGGCACAGGACAGGGAAAACTGAGGATAAAGGGTTTTTTTTCTCGTCTGTCTGTCTCGTGTTTATTGGCATTAGAGTTAAAGCTTGCTTTTAAGATATTACCTTAGACCTTAGATAGATCGATAGTGATAGTAATAGTGATATTGTAACTATCATTGGGGATTTTTGCTGTCAGACTTATGGTAAAAGTCTGTCTCTGAAGGCGGTCTCAAGTATGTAAAGTCTTTATTCAGAAATCACTCATTCCCAGAGTGGCTGAAGAAACATTACGTCCCAGCACACCTACACATGAATCACAAGATTAAAAATTCCACTTATCTATTACATTGTCACATAAACCCCCACCCACCATGATTCTAAGAAAAACAAGTTGTGCCAGGCTGAATCATTTGATTCCAGAAATAGGACTTAATAGGAGAGAGGTAATTTATACAGGATATGAATTGTAATACAAAACACAATGGAGATGAAAAGCAGTGATAGAAAGATTTTCCCACAGTTGCTGTACAGTAAGTGTATCAAGTACTGTATCATAAGTGTAAATATTTATTGATCATACCATCATTGTTGCTTTAATATGGATCTACAAGGAAACGAGTGAAAAGGGATCCAAATAAAAGATAAAATACAATCATATTACTGCATTACAGAAATTTACCTAGTTCATTGTGGTATGTGGGAGTTAGTTTGTGTGTTATAAATGTATTTAAGAGCTGATTTTCATCAGTTGCACCTGTAAACTCAGTTAGAGTTAACACTGGGGGCTGCGAGATCGAAATATGCGATTATTTTGTATTTAATTCTGGCTAAAAGCGATCATGATCTAACTTCATAACACATAAGACCTCTGTCACATACAGTTATACACAATATAATGTGCAGTGAAATGTTCTGGGTGCCTGTTCCACAATAAGAACAACAATAAGTATAAAATAAGCACACAAAGTGAAACAATAAGAGCAGTAACACACATAGTGCTGTGAAAAAGTATTTGCCCCCTTACAGATTTCTTCTGTTTTTGCTTTGTCACACTTAGCCCTGGAGAACCCAAGAACCCTTTTCTTCTTTGGAAAATTATGAACTATGCATTAAATGACTGCTATAAGTTCACTGAACACCAACATATCCACTTTTTCAATTTTAACCCTTTATTCCCTAATTTAGGATTAGGGTCAAATTTGACCCATTGGGCTTTAGGCGTATCATTTCAAAGAATCACAATAACAAACACTGTCAATGCAAACTATTTTAAACTTAGGAAAATAATCAGTTAACCACACAGCTACATTTAACAATGTTTTTTTTGCGTTATTTGTTGCATGTTAGAACTGGATTTCAAATGTACAAACACACTTTGGCCAATGGAAACAAGAACACAAGGCCAAAAAACTAACACCATGGGTCTTTGCTTATCAAAAAATCTGTTCTGCTAGAGAGAGGAACTCACACTAGACATTGTGGTAGTCAATTTCTTTTTTTGTTGGGGAGAAACTGCACATTTTTCACAGTGCATTTCAGTTTTGAGGTCCTTGCACACAGCACATCGACGGCAATTTACTTATTATATCTATTTATATATTCAATTTTTCAATTCAATTTTATTTGTATAGCCCAATATCACAACAGAGTGTCTCATAGTGCTTTACAAAGTTCACTGAAATAAACATAATATATAAAATAAGTAATAAGTTATTATATTATTATAGTTATTATAAGTATTAGTCTCTGGCCCTGTACTACCGAGGTAATTTAGTAAAATATATTATACAAATGAATTTATTTCAAGGCTTTAGCCAAATACAGGACTGTCATTTTTGGCCCATCGTTTTTTGAACTAGCTCAGAGTTGCTAATTTATCCAAAAAGAATATAAAACGTACTTCTAGGCATTCTGCAAGCTAATACTAAATAGATTAACAAAAAATACACAATTTTACCAACCACTGGTTTGCTGAGAAGACGATTTTGTTTGGGTAGGTTTCCAGCTCAACGAAACAGCATGTGGTCAGTCATCTTGTCACTACCACTCTGGCTCATGTCAGTTCAATATTCATCCACTAAGTGTCTCTATGCAGAGGTCAGAAGTGGCACTCTGGGTTTTTGAGGTTAAATTTGACAATTTTTTTTATATTTGTTAATTTTGGGTAGCAGCAATTAACAGCGGCCAAATTTGACCCTGTGGGTTCTCCAGGGTTAGGGAGAGAGACAGGGGAAACAGGGAAGAGATAACAGGATCATAACAAACACAGCATCATACCGACAGTCAAACATGGTGGTGGTAGTGTGATGGTCTGGGGCTGCTTTGCTGCTTCAGGACCTGGACAACTTGCCGTAATTAATGGAACCATGAATTCTGCTCTCTACCAGAAAATCCTGAAGGAGAATGTCCGGCCATCAGTTCGTGACCTTAAGCTCAAGCGCACTTGGGTTATGCAGCAGGACAATGATCCGAAGCACACCAGCAAGTCCACCTCCAAATAGCTCAAAAAAAACAAAGTGAAGGTTTTGGAGTGACCTAGTCAAAGTCCGGACTTAAATCCGATTGAGATGCTGTGGCATGACCTTAAACAGGCCGTTCATGCTCGAAAACCCTCCAATGTGGCTGAATTAAGACAATTCTGCAAAGAAGAGTGGGCCAAAATTCCCCCACAGCGATGTGAAAGACTCATTGCCAGTTATTGCAAACGCTTGTTTGCAGTTGTTGCCGCCCAGGGTGGCACAACCAGTTATTAGGTTTAGGGGGCAATTACTTTTTCACATAGGGCCAGGTTGGTTTGGATAGCTTTTGTCCCTTAATAAATAAAATCATCATTTAAAAACTGCTTTTTGTATTTACTCAGGTTATCTTTGTCTGATATTAAAATTTGTTTGATGATCTGAAACATGTAAGTGTGACAAAAAAGCAAAAACCGTAGAAATCTGTAGGCCAAGAAGTCCTGCTTGGTGCTGCTTGGTGCTGCTGCCCATCCAGGCGGTGATGCTCCCAGCCAGCCAACCAACTAAGTGGTGAAGCATAAGCATTAGCATTAGCATTAGCATTACCGTGATCTCTCACTCAACAGGTGTCAGAGCTAAAATGGATCACCTTCTGGTCTTCACAGGAGGAGGAATCCAGTAACAGCAAGTGTGCATGTCTGAGATACTTGGGATGGACATGGCTCAGTAGCTTGTACCGATCTGACCTCTAGCTTGTGTTTGTTGAATTGTGATCTCCAGTTGGAGTTCACTAACACCAAGAGGCCACATGACATGTACATCATGCTATCAGTGGGGTTTTAACGAGATGAATGTTTCCCATCACACTCATTCTCCCACCACTCTCCCACCACTCTCCCACCACTCCAGGAGCATTTTGCTTTATTTTCTCAGTGCGTCCCAACTATTTCCCAACTGAGCCAAATTTAAAGCAAGAATAAAAAAGTATTTCTTTTTGAAAACTTTCTACAGTTCTGACACTTTTATTTTTCTCAGTACAGTCAGACCACACAATTTGCCACAATGTCACTCACATAGTTGCAGTCATATCACCAAACCAACAATAATAAAAAAACAGAACAAAATAAGTACATAAAGATTCAAATTAAGTTAACTGAAGAAGGTTTAACGATAACAGAAAAACGAGAAGAACATGGTAGATGACAGCTGGAATGGTTTTACATGAATTTTAGGCCTGATGATTTTGCATAAAAACGTTGCAAGCGAATAAATTCTTGCCAGAAATTCCCACATGCATAATGAATCTTGTGCAGACACATACATCTGCAGTATCTGCATGCGCTACTTTAAATGCAACAGTTATTCTTGTACTGTCAGTTTTTGTTCATTTGATAGTTTGAGTTATGAAGGATATGAAAACAATCCATAAGATATGTATTAATAACATTTACATTGTATCCTGCATAAACTAGAAAGCTGAAACAATAAATTGATAACACCGACTAAGTAAAAGACAGAAAATCATCAACTGAAGTAAAACTTGTCAAATGTGGGGATGTTTTGCTTTTTTCAGTTTGATTTTATTGCAAAAGAAGTTTTTTTTTTTAGACTTTTGGGCAAAACATTTATAGACGTAACCTAAAGCTCTACGAATGTATGATGCATGTGCACTATCATACACCGGACATCATACAGACTAAATAGTTAGTCTAATGTTAAATGCTATAAATGCTAAAGTTTAAAGAGTTCACAGATGACAAGCGCATAAACTGATTAGAGATCAGATCCGGTCAGTCTGCTGTTGTCAACAGGCTGGCGTCGTGATGACGTAACCCAGCATGACGCGCTGTCAGACGCACTGAGCGGAAAAAAAATCATGAGTGGACCTCAGCTGCTACAGTTTAGTACATAATAGTGTTCAGGACTCCCTCTGGGCTGCGGTACCCGTCCGCGTTTGGTCCTGTCCTGCCGCCTCACCGTTTATTTACCTGCTCTGTGTTTGAGTTCCATCCTGGAGCGGCAGAGGAGAAATAGCGGGAAGAGGAACACGGATTTACGGACTGTACGCTCCTGTACTGACACTGGACAGCCATGGGAGCTGTTCTGGGGGCCTTTACCTTAGGAAGCTGGGTAAGTTTTCATATTGCGCACATGTTTGAACTGTGTTGTTGACAACCAAGCAGTTTTATACGGATGGGAAATGTAAGACACGGTGACGTCATGGAGAGGAATAAGCAACAGGTTAATGTCCGCAACACCAAAGTCCACTCAAATATCTGGTGTTTTAAGTCGTTTCATTCTGTTCTCATCCGCCCGGCAGCTTGTATTTTTAGCGGAAGAACCAAAGAGCGAACTCAATTCAAATATCATTCATCCTAATAATGCTTTTCTTTTTTCCTCACATTTGGGCAGAGAGAGAAAATTGCTTACGTTTTTACAGGGATTGCTTCGGTTCATTGGTTAATTCTGCACTTGCACGATTCAGATTGGTATCAACACGTCATAATATATTAACGTCATTAAAATGCGTTTATATTCCCCTCAAGCCAGCCGAAGAGTTCCTCATGGTGGTACTCTGCTAGACTGTACGTAACCTGCTAGATGTTTGCGTCTGTTCTCAAATGTTTCCAACATGAGGATCAGCACACAAAACCTGAAGACCTCAGGAAAGCACAGGGTTAATCATAACAGGCTTGGTCATCTGCTTACACGTGATTAATTGGATTAACTCTGCTTTGTTGCCTTGTTGTACGACCACAACAAGGGCCGTATTCATACATACTGTCAACGTATGGACGCAGGTGATGATAACAACACGCCTTTATATGCAAGGCCAGAGAGGAAGAGAGGAGCATGTTAGTAGAAGTGTGGAGAGGATCTTAGTCAGAGAGAAGGACAGGATTAGGACAAATACTACAGGAACATCTTGTGTATGGATGAAAGGCTTTGGGTGTCAGGCAGCACAAATGCTTTACTATTCTATTATTGTGTCTATCCATCTAGAAATGTAACAACTTCACAGTGTATACTAAATGTCAAAAATGAGACGGGACAAACATACATCTCAAGTTTTCCAATAATCAAATCAGAATCAGAATCAGAATCAGAATTCCTTTAATAATCCCCAGGGGGAAATTGCTTTTTGTTACACACAGCTCCAAAAGAATAAGAATAAGAGTACACTTCAAACACAAAGTAAAATATAAATATATAAAAGTATGAATTTTAAAAAAAGATGTATTAAAAATTATTATTACAAATTATTACACAGAGGTAAATTACTGCACCAGGTGAGTCCAGAGTCTTATAATAATAATAACAATAATACCACTACTAATAATACTACTAATAAAAATATATAACAACATGCACAATCATAGTAAGGCGCTGTACTATATAATACCAATAATACTACTACCACTACTACTACTATATAAAAATGTATATGTAAAATGTGCCAGGTAATACATTTATGGGGATTTTGAAATAGAAAAAGACACACAGTCGCATTTATAAAGCTGCGATGCGGAAATAGTATTTACTTGATGAGTAAATGAAAAATAAATGATGAATAGTTTGTAAAAATTTCTCCTGTCAGGCCTTTTCAATAGAGGGCTGTTAGAGCTCCTGCCATGCTCAGACAAAATAATGACCATGCTCCTGTCAATTTTACACTAATAAACACATTTCCAGGGTTTACTTTGGTTCAGGTCGGGACAGAGTGAGGCCTGCTTGGTCATGTGGCTCTATGTGCTATCTGACACAAATTACCATCGCCCAGTCTGTGGGTGTACTAAGCCGACCTTGTCTGGCTGGTAGGGGTATTAACTTGTTGACAGTATTCCGGGCTTCCTTATCTCTTGACCCCACTTAGTTTTTGGTGTGGGAGAGAGTAGTCTACGTAGTGATTTATTGTAAATAAATGCACTCACAGCGAGCTGTGCCAGTTTTTAATCCGAGTAAAAACGTACCGAAAATTGGCCAATAGAATTGAAATGTGAACAAAATGATCCTACTAACAATCACTGCCTGTGTATCTAAAGCCTGATATATCTTATTCAGGGCACGAGGAGTGAAATAATGGGTAGTGTGATGGGAAAATATGGAAGAACTGTTTCTCACCACTCTTTAACCTTGTCTTTGTACTATCTACAGTGTATCGTCTTCTCTGTCTGCTACGCAACTATACACGTTCCTTGACTGCAAGGTTCCCTGTTATACCCAGTTATAGGTAAACTCTTCTGTAGCGCAGCTGCTCGATCGGAGGCCCAGTGGGTGGATAAATGGATCATTCTCTTCTTTTAAAAAAAAAAACTCTAATCAAACACAATGCTTATGGTACTATTGTGGATCAGTATTTGGAATATAACGCAATGACTGGGGTGGAAATACTTTGTTTAAACTTAAAGTCAAATCACGTACATAGAGTATGTTAGTAGTAAGCTGTGAACAGTTTGATGATGTGAATAAAAAATCTGCACTTTGTGTGTCTCATCTGGTCACAAGTGAAACCATCCGACCAATAGCCTACATTTGACTCCTGTTATGCTCACAAACATTACTGGTGAAAACAACCCTTTCACAGTTTACATTGTTGTGTAGTGTTTTAGTCATAGTTCTGTGCTGGCTGCTTACTTTATGATGTTTTATATGACAAATTATTTTCAACTCATAACTAACTAACGACTCCAGCTAATGTTTCTGCCTGCAAGCTTTAGCGCCATAGAGCTCTATAGCTGAATGAAATGATTAAAGAACATTCACAACTGATAGTTTCACTTTAGCTTTTATTATCTCGTGTCAACTGGTTTATTATTTCGTAGCTTATTGTCGATGCATTTGTCTTCTTATATGGTCTTGTGTACAGTGTGTCTTATCGAAGCACTTAGAATTGCCCTGCTGTTGCAAGGTGCTATATAAATAAACTTACCTTGCCATGAACACACACACACATAGTTTATTGTGACTCAGTGCTACACACACTGTCCTGCTGCCCCAAATACTCACTAGAGCACCAAGTGTGGATTAATCTGCAGCGCAAAATAGTTCCCAACAAATGCAGTGTTTGACTTTGAGTAAAGTTGACCAGTGACCAGCTGCTTAATGGAATTGCTGAGCCTTTTTAAAAAAATAGAAATAGATATTTTTGCGGTGTTTTTCTTTTTAAGATTTACATCTTTAGTAGGAACCAATGAATTTGGGGCTCAGAGCCACAGACAGGGGCTTTGGTCTTGATTTGTTTAGAATTTGAATAATAATATTGGATAATCAATCAGTAAAACTGTATTCTTCCAACAGCCTAACCTCTAACAATTATCCACCAAATGTACTTTCTGAATAAAGCATGAAGTTACAGAATTACGCCACATTATATCTTTATGTCAACTTGTTTTAATAGTGGTGATGAGAGAAATTTGAACATTGAACGATTGCTCCAGTGCATATATATCTGCACTTTTTTGTGTGTTTTTTTTTTTTTGATGTTCCAAAAGAAAAACTCAGCTCAGAGGTGTACTCCGGTTGAGGACTCAAACCTAGCAACCCTCACTGGTTTCATGGATGTGGCTGATTGTTCAGATATTTTTGCCGGATGTTGCCATGGCACCAGTTTCCCTCTTACTTTAAGTAGACAACTTCCTGAAAACCTTGGAGGCCTGTGCAGGATGTTGTGGACAGTGAGACAACAGCTCAAAATGTTTTATACTAAAAGAGGCTATTACTGTGAAAATTCTACACATAGCAACTTGGAATACATCCCAGTTTCATTGAGAAATATAGTTGTCACATTGACACAACGAAAAACTTAACTATAATCGGCAGGAAGAGTCTAGTCTGTAAGTCAGTCTAGTTTCTAAAGCCAAGTCACTAAGCTCCCACAGTGTCTGTCTTTTAATAGCAAGACAAAACAAGGTTATTTTCACATGAACATATGGCGTTTAAACGTTTAAATCACAATTTATTCCCCTACAAAATTTCAGGCCCAAACACACTTTATGATAGTGTGTACAGAGTGTACATACCATAACATACACTGAAATAATGGTCTCCTTTCTTCTTTATTGTTCTTTTTAAGTATTGCATCCTTTGTTTGCTGATCGTGGTCACTATGACTGGAGGACAAATGATTGGACATGGAGCTCTGTTAAAAACCTATGATAGCTTAGATGATACACAGCATATTTCTGTCAATTAAAGACTGTACAAGCAGACTTTCAGTATTTAATGGCAGTAAAAAAGAAACTGGCAGAACATCTTGTCCATTAACAATGTGATACCAGTCCTCCTACCCATCCCCAGTCTGATCATCGTTTCATACGGTTACCATGACTACAGTTAACATGCAAGATCCGTCTGAACTGTTCTTTTTCCAATAAGACATTCTTCTTTCTGGGTCCTGCTGGAAACCATCTCACCTACCTCTGAAAAAAGTCTCTCTTGTATCAAGTGATCAAGGTCTGCAAACTAACCATGTACAGTTGGTAGATTAGTTCAAGTGCTGAATGGGAGAATGGCTAAACAGCACATTCATTCAAGTCTTAAGCTCAGACACAGACCAGAACTAAGTGATAGTCAGGTGATATAGCCTCAGCAGATGACTTTCAGATGATGAACTCTACCGTTTAGAGGTGAGATAAAGGAATTAGTCTCAGTCACCTGCTAATGAACAGAATGACATAGGAATGTTTTTTTACGCTCTGATATATTTCACTTCTCACATTCATTCTCAGGATGATAACATGCAGAAGTGCAAGTAATAAGTATACGTTGAACTGTAAATGCTGAAAAGAGTTGAAATGTCAAGTGTAGGTAATGAACTGAGCTTGAGGTGTCAGTTGAAGTGAAAGAAATTAGCACCAGTTCACATGTAAAAGGTATGAGACGTTGTCACTTGAGGTGTTGGCTGAAGTGGGAGCACTAAAAGCAGTTGGAGTATATTGGGTATGGGCAGTAGAAATTGTGTGAATTACACACAAGCACAAGCTGATAAAGTTTATCAAATTGACATTTGAAGAGTAAGAGATGAATGCAGTTCCTATGTGCAAACAGATGACAACTTGAATCAGTCGTCAGACATTCTGTACACAGTTGTTGTGGTCTTTTTTGGTGTTGTTGCTTTTTCTTTAAATTTGTCATTGCTTTGTTGATGTTTACAGGTGGATGCTGAAATGTGTGATGTTGTTTGTTCCCAGGTGCCATGCCTGTGCAGCAGTGCAACCTGTCTGATGTGCAGCTGCTGTCCCAGCAGCAGGAACTCCACTGTGACCAGAATTGTCTACGCCTTCATCTTGTTGCTGGGGACCATCGTCGCTTGTATCATGCTGTCGCCGGGTGTAGATCAGCAGCTAAAAAGGGTATGAATGGACCGTGGAGGTGCGGGAAACATATACACAGAGAGGACATTCCTATTCGCAGTCATACTTTATTTCTTTGTCAAACACACAAAGGAAAATAATCAAACGTGTTATGGATGCATTTGTTGGATGTTTAGCTTATGTGGTTACATGAGAAACCTGCCACATCCTCATCTAGTGTGGTACAGATTTTCTCTGTATCTTTCATTGTTTTTGCCATGCATTCACCATGTTGCATGATGTGGTTGTATCTCAGGCGATGGAACAAAATTGCTCATCTTTCCTAATGAAGCCAAAGCTTTTTTCTGATATTATTTACATTTAGTTTTGTTCTGGTCTGTGTGTGTGCAGCCAACTGCACATTCCCTTGCAGTTGAGTCATTTTTCAATCAGAGTTAGATCTGGCCCACACAGTTAATTATATTCACACATAATCACACAAAAGACATAAGCACACGCAGACTGGCTGCATGGTTGTTACTTTTGGTTAAATGTGTTTCCATGTTACTTTAGAGACTTGACTTAAATCAAGTCAGTTAGAGGTTCATATTGTCATTCTTTTGAATATTGGGTTATTTATAGATGCTTCATTAAAATGTGTTCTGTCGTAATCTGCTGTAGATCCCAGGCTTCTGTGAAGACGGAGCAGGCTCTTCTATCCCCGACCTACAGGCTAATGTCAACTGTGAAATGTTTGTGGGCTACAAGGCAGTGTATCGTGTCTGCTTCGGCATGAGCATGTGGTTCCTGGGGTTTTCCATTCTTATGATTAACATCAAGAACAGCAGAGACCCTCGTGCTGCCATCCACAATGGGTAAGCACTGCAATAACACCAGCAACACATACACTTTTTGACTAACACACTGCAGTATATGGTGGGCTTCGATGTGTCTCTCCAACCTTCTTAAAACTGTGGAGCTTTAGCCTGCTTGAAACAAAAGGAACTTTGGCTTTCTCTGTCCTCTTGTACACTAGGTCTGACTTGGTTTAAGTTGTACGGCATGTCATTAAGCAGACAGCCATTGTCCTGCACTCACCTTTTAAGTCTTAAGATTCTTTACTACTGCTACAACATTTATTTTCATTACTGATGTACAGCACACTACCAATCTATTGATTATACTTTTGATTAATCGTTCGTAAAGTCTATGTTTCCCACTTGCTCGAGTGTTTCGTAGTTCCACAAGTGTATCATAAATAAATGATCCTCGTGAGTCAGGTTTTTGTCTTCTTTTTTTTTTTGCTTCATGTGTATTCACTCCTCTTAATGGAGTGAATAATAATAATGATGATAATAATAATACAAAATATTGTCAACTTACAGTGTTCATGCTCAGAAATTGTCCTTTATTGGGAGTCCTTGTATGACTTATGTAGTGCTAAATAAATAGTCCAGCACACAATAACCACATTCTTCCTCTGCTGATCTCTGAGTGAGCTGCTTGAGTTGTTTGTCAAAGAATAAACCAATCAAATGGCCCTGTGCTCATTCTATTGTATAATCAGCCATTAACAATTGGTTTTCAGATTTTGGTTCTTTAAGCTTGCTGTCTTGGTGGCCATTACAGTCGGTGCCTTTTACATTCCAGATGGGCCTTTTACCTACAGTAAGAACTTCATATTTTCTAAACTCTGACACCCGATATACACAGATTTATGATAATATGTGATAGATGAGTGATTGGATGCCTGGGTGTGTCTGTTGTTGCAGCGTGGTTTGTCATGGGCTCCGGTGGTGCTTTCTTTTTCATCTTAATCCAACTGGTGCTGCTGGTGGACTTTGCCCACTCCTGGAACGAGTCCTGGTTGGACAAGATGGAGACTGGAAACTCCAAGGGCTGGTATGCAGGTCAGTGACTCAAGCTGTAGCATAACGACATACAGCTCAAACTGTGTTTTGAGTATGTCCTGTATTCACACTTTCATATCCCAAAATGAAATACATGTACAAATGACAACATGTAGACTAAAAATGGACGTGCACTTTCTTCAAGTATTGCATCATCCACTTGGACTCAAGCATGAACTCATTAGATTTTGGTGGTCAAAGGTCAAGGTCATTGTAACCTTACAAAGCACATTTGCTGTCATAACTCAAGCCAATTATGTCAGCATTTCACAAAAATGCCTCAAAGAATGAAATGATGAAGTGATGAAATCTTTAGTCCAAAAGGTCAAAGGTCAGCTTTCATTTCTGGCCATTATTCAACGCCATAACTCAAGAGAGGCATATATATATATATATATATATATATATATATATGGTAATTCTAGTTTCTGAATGTTTTAGGCCACTTTTGAATTAGACGGTTACTTTTCCTACCTTCTGTTTTCAGCTTTGGTGGTGGTCACACTCCTCAACTACATCCTGTCATTCATTGCTGCCGTGCTGTTCTTCTGCTTCTACACCAAGCCTGATGGATGCTTCATCAACAAGTTCTTCATCAGCTTCAACATGTTGCTCTGCATCTTGGTCTCCATTGTCTCGGTGCTGCCGAAAGTCCAGGTACTGGACACAAAGTAGTGTCAAACATTCAGTCAGGTATAAGCTGTCATGTCAAACATGTGACATGCTTTTTATATACAGGCAGTGGAAACAGTGTCATGAACACCTGTAAAGTCTTCTATTGTTTAGAGCTCATAGAGGGAACCCATTACAGTATAATAGTATTAATACAGAACTTATTCTGGCAAAAATGACCAGATGAAACAAACTGTAGTGTAGCTCTCATACTGTTTATTTATTATATGCATCAGAAACTTTTTGAGAAATTTCATACAATTGTAATGATAACCAACCTTAAAGCCACATTCTGTTCAACTCCCTGTACTGTTCTAACGCAGCACTGAATCCCCAGTAATGATGTGGGTGTGATTTGTTGGACACAGAGCTGCAAACCCCTCACCTCACTTCCTGATTCCTATAGATCTGATGATTTTTTTTTAAATTGGGTTAAATTGGGTGGGATCTAGTCCTGTCACAATGATTATTGTCATTATTACATAAATGAATATTGAATATTGGAGCTTACAATGATCATGCACAATCATTAGATTACACAATGAAGCGATTTGTAGTCCAACATTAGAAATGCAGCTTAAAAATGTATTGGTGGAGACATGGTGTGAGCACGTGAGCAGCGTGGCTCCTAGCTCAGTGTATAGTGTGAGCATAGCGAGTGTGTGGTGGAGCAAGGGAGAGAGTGACGGTGGCTCAGAGCACACAGGTGTAGCTGGTGGAGCAGAGAAGAAAGTGACGGTGTTGTGGTGTAGTAGTAATAAGGTAAATGTACCGTGAAGGTTTAAGTTTGTCTCTGAATAAATGCTGCAGTTCCTTAAGACCCAAGAAGGTCCCATGTCTAGCTTCCTAGCTGCTGGGTACAGCAAGGGAAGTCAGCCTTTGAGGTGAGCATCACCTTGCTGTGGAGGGAAAACAAAGTCCCCACTGTGGTCTGACCACAGTCAGGAAGCTGAAGCAGGAACGGTTAACTATGGCTTTGTGTTTCCCTTTGATATTTACTTCTAAAAAATGAAATCAAAAGGCGCTGAGGAGAGCAAGAAAGTTGCATTGGAGCGAGAAAAGCGTGCAAGTCTGTAAGGAATGCAACAAAGCAAAGGAAGCAGGCCCTTGAATTACTGGTGGGTAAACAACTGAGGGCAGTAGACTTACAGCAGAGTCGACTTACAGTACAAATAACACACAGTATATTGTAATGTAAATATTAATGTCAACATTATCAAACTTTTTTTGGTTGCTCTGCCACAACATTGATTACTATCTCCCAGAACTATTATTAGGTGATTTTCATACTTTTTGTATTGCCTGTAGGGATGACATGGTCTTTTGTGCAATTTCTATGGCCTATTTAACCTACTGACACACTGACACAAATAATTAAGTTAAACAAATCTTTCAGTTTTCTATTCAGCGTTGGCAAAATTGAATCATGTAATTATGACACTTGACAAAATTACCCCTTACCTGTTTGCATTCATGTGTACAGACTGAAAATTCCTTTCAGGCAAATCTGTGACTTATATAAATAGACACAGTATATTGATTGATATATA
The DNA here is from genome assembly GCF_042242105.1 of Pempheris klunzingeri. Lineage (NCBI taxonomy): Eukaryota > Metazoa > Chordata > Actinopteri > Acropomatiformes > Pempheridae > Pempheris > Pempheris klunzingeri. The sequence goes on from NC_092013.1 coordinate 27,492,158, forward strand.
AATAAAATTGACTTGACTTTGAAAATGTCCTTTTGGACTTCTAACAATCTTTCCAATCTTTCCAATTTTGACAGGATATTCTTAACTCAAGGTCTTCCCACTGGCTTTTTCATACATACAGACACATCGTACAGTCTTCATCAGTGAATGGAATTTGCTGAGTTATCATGCAGTATTTCATATGATGCATTTATAGATTTCTGACTACTTTATCTGTGTGTGTCCTCAGGAGTCTCAGCCACGTTCAGGTCTTCTACAGTCCTCCATCATCACCCTGTATACCATGTTTCTGACCTGGTCTGCCATGAACAATGAGCCCGGTGAGAATGTTTGCTGGTTACTGGAGATTTTGCTGTAGCCTCAAACGAGAATCAATACGATATATTGGTTTTATGTGTGATTCATGTCATATAACTAAGAGGTATTGCTTTCGTTAGTTATGCTTTTCTTGTTCTGTTCAAAATATTGTGTGATACATGCTGTAGTTAATTGATCTCTCCATAGAATGTGCAAATGTATCCACACACGAAGCATTACTATTGATTTGAAGTGGGTTAATTATAATTTTCAAGCTACTTTAATGGATCTTATGACCTACCCTTGCACAAACAGTATGTTGTAAGCACGTGAAAGTCAGGACTCGATCTCTGTCACCATTTTTAAATTACTTTACATGCTGAGCTGTAGATTTAAACATTGTGCTTGTTTCCTCTCTTCCCCTCAGACCGAACATGTAATCCCACCCTACTGGGTATCTTCCAGCAGATCGCAGTCCCCACAATGGCCCCACTGGAGATAGAGAACCAGACAGCTGTGGTGATTATTGGCACAGAAGAACCTGTCCTGACATCCCCATATCTGCAGTGGTGGGATGCCCAGAGCATCGTGGGGCTTGCTATATTTGTTCTGTGCATCCTCTACTCAAGGTAGGAGTACCGCCCCTGTGTGAGATGTGACACTTGATATGTGACCACGACTTGCAAACCATCCCATGGTCAGTCTTTTGGGGTCACATGAAGTGTTCACATGAAAATAATGTTGGGGAGTGTTGGTAGCTAAAAATGTCATCATGATGAAAATGTTCATATCAGTCAATATCAGTAATTATCATAATAAATCAAATCATTGTTTCTTTCTAGTTTAAAGGCAGATTTTTTGTGAGATAAGATAAAAGATTTATTGTTTTCAATACCATCCTGAAAAATAATTGAAACCATACCAAAGTCAGTGTAAACCCTCTAAAATTCTAAATGTCCTTCTACTTTCTTACCCGTTTATAGCGGTTATTTGCATAAAAACACACAATTGAAATTGGAAATGATTAGGAAATCAACTATTTATATTTAACAATTTGCTTCAATTATAAAAATTCTTGGCATTTATGTATTAGAAGTCACTTAGAACCAGTGAAAATGGGTCATAATTCCATCCCTACTATCTGTTTTATGTTGCAGTGAAAACAGCAAAAACATTTACCAAAACTGCATCTGACTCATCATGATAGCGTTACGATTTACCTTCGTCCAGTGGTCATTTTTATCAAGTAGATCTTGAACACATCATAATGTAATTCAGTGCAACCTAATCATTACGAGGAACCAGCAAGCAGCTCCGGAAGACCTGTGTTTTGGGAAATTGTGACCTGTTCGAATTTGCAGCCAGTTACAACCCTCATCCCTGTTCTGTCCTGACTTGTTGGTAGACTTGGGTAAGATTTAATTCTCTTGTCATCTTCATAATCTGTTTATATATATACATATATGTTTATAGTTTATATGAACAAGGCAAGGCAAGGCAAAGTTATTTGTATAGCACATTTCGGACACAAGGCACTTCAAAGTGCTTAACAGGGACATAAAACACAATAACAACAAGACACAGAAACATTAAATTGCATGTAAAAGATAATAAAAGCACGAAAAAATAAGTAGTTAAAGTGTAAGACGCGTTAAAAGACAATAAAAGCATGTGTATAAATAGTTACAAATCAAGTTATGTAGCTCTATTATTGGAAAGCCACAGTAAACAGTAATGTTTTAAGGCCTAATTTAAATGCGCTGACAGTTTTAGCAGACCTTAGTTGTTCCTTAGGTGGGGAGCGTAGAAACTAAAAGCTGCTTCACCTTGCTTGGTTCTGATTTTGGGAACACTGAGTAGACCTGCACCAGATGACCTGAGGGGTCTGGACGCCTCATACCTTATAAGTAAGTCAGTTATGTATTTGGGTCCAAGACTATTTATTGTTTGGTAGGCAAGTAATAGGATTGTAAATTCTTTCCTTTGACACTCTGGAAGCCAGTGGAGGGATTTAAGAATCGGTGTGATGTGCTCTACCTTCTTGGTGTTAGTGAGCTGCAAGCTGCAGTTTTCTAATTGCTTTTTTTATTAAGACCCATGAAGACACTATTGCAATAGTTCAACCTGCTAAAGATAAATGCGCAAATAAGTTTTTCTGTATCCTGTTTAGACAAGCATCTTTTAATTCTGGCTGTATTTTTAAGGCGGTAGTAGGCTGATTTGATTATTGTTTTTATGTGGGGATTGAAATTTAGGTCTGAGTCCATTATAACACCAAGATTTCTGGCTTGATTATTGGGCTTTAATTTCATGGATTCAAGATGAGCGCTGACTTTTAATCTTTCGTGTTTGCGGCCAAAAACAATTATTTCAGTTTTATCTGTGTTTAGTTGTAATAAATTCTGGCACATCCACTGATGTGTTTGATGCATTTGTTTAGGAAATGTAAGGGACTGTAGTCTTGTGGTAACACTGTTATGTGTCATCTGCATGATACGAGATGTTGTAAGATTCAATGATCTGAGCAAGGGGAAGCATATAAACATTAAAAAGAAGAGGTCCGAGAATGGACACTTGAGGAACCCCACATGTTGTCTTTGTTCGCTCAGATTTAGAATTACCAACTTACACAAAGTAGTCCCTATCCTGTAAGTAAGATTTGGACAGGTTTAACACTGTGCCAGACAGCCCCACCCACTTTCCTAATCTGTCCAACAGTATTTCATGGTCAACAGTATTAAAAGCAGCACTGAGATCCAATAAGATTAGAACTGAGATTTTCGATGCGCTGCTACTCAGATGGGGTGAGTGAAAGTGCAGCGTCAGTGCTGTGGTGTGGTCTAAAACCAGGCTGAAAGAGACTGAGGGAATCATTTTGCACCGGGAAGCTGCAGGAAAACAACCCTTTCAATGACCTTTCCCAGAAAAGTCAAGTTTGATATTGGTCAGTAGTTATTTATCACTGAGGAATCTAGATTAGGCTTTTTCAAGAGAGGTTTAATAACTGCTATCTCCAGGGCCCTAGGAAAAAAGCCTGACTGAAGAGAACTGTTAACAATTTGGAATATATGTGGTGCTAAGCAGTTAAAAACCTCTGTAAAGAAATCTCTAAAAAAGGTTGTAGACAAGTTATCAAGGCAGCAGGTAGAGGATTTAAGGTTACACACAATGTCTGTCAAGGCTGCACAAAAGTGTCAATTTAACAGAAGTGGTTTTACGTGGAGGCGACATACAGGTTTTGCCCAGACAGGAGTTACAGATTTTCTGTCTGATCTTTATTATTTTCTCTGTAAAAAAGGATGTGAAGTCGTAGCATGATTTGGTGGATAGCAGTTCAGGGGGAACTGACTTTTTTTTTTTTATAAAGCAAGGTAATTTGATAAGTATGTACTCTCTATGGAAACAGTAGCTCCGTTCACGCCTGGCATTTATGACATATAAGCCCTGCTCACTGTGATAAATAAAGAAAAGTATGTTACAAACATGTTGTTTATTACCAAGGATAATTTAATGCATTTCTAATCTTCTCTATTTCATAACCAAAGAAGTACAACAGTTTCAGTGTTTGTTTGCAATGTTTCTGTTCAGGAGCTTTCAATCACATCACATGATCTTCATCTGTCAGCTGTTATTTCTTAGGTCAAGAGAGAAACTCAACCTTTAAGCCAACAATGTGGACGAGAAGACCTCCAAGAAAAAACTTACCTTTAAACAAGATGTGCCGCTCCATGTCAACCAGGCAAAGTCCATCTGCTGTGGAAGATCATGTGATATGATCAAAAGCTCCACTGTGTCACAAAGGTGGCTCTCTTTTAATCTGGCTAAATCACCATGGAAATTTACAGCAAACTTAAGAGTAAGAGAAACTGTCATTGTCAAAAGACCTTTCTTATTAGACTTTAGATTGAGGAGATTGGAGCCAGCTTGCGAGTTTTAACAAAGTGTTTTAATTTTGCAAGAGGAGCGTTTAACAGTGCAACAACATCATGGAGGTTACAGAGTAAAAGGCTCAACGAGTGAGCGTGTATTTATCATCTCGGTCGTGGGTGTGATCATTCTGTTCCCAGACAGGAAGTTGGCTGCGTGATCATCTACTGCCGTCAGACATCGAGGTTGTTCAGGTCCTCTTGTCCCAAAATGGATATTCTTATAACATGAGGATACACACTGTTGCAGAGCATGTCCTTGACCGCAAATTCTTATAACAGTCATCTCTGGTTGCAAGTTCTGGTTTTGCTGAGCTAGCTCATACAAAGAAAGCCTGGCGCTGCTGAACTTGCTTTGTAGTACAGCCCTCAGTTCATTAGAAAGGTTTTAGTAACTAACTACCATCAGTATGAGAAATGTTTCTGCCCTTTCTGTTTTGTCAGTTTGTTATCTCATATGTTGTTGTGGTGTGCACTTCAAGGTCATTTGTGGTATTTCTAAACACACATATCCATTTATGTCTGTTTCGTCCTCAGCATTCGTTCGTCCAACACCAGCCAGGTGAACAAACTGACCATGGCCTCCAAAGATTCGGCCATCCTGGCTGAGGGCGGCAGCAGTCCCGACCTCTCTGAGGAGTCGACAGGCCCCAGGCGGGTAGAGGACAATGAGCAGGACATGGTCCAGTACAGCTACTCCTTCTTCCACTTCATGCTCTTCCTGGCCTCGCTCTACATTATGATGACACTCACCAACTGGTACAGGTTGGTGCCCTCCTCCCAACACTATTATTATTAGAGTTTGTCTGTGCAGTGAGGCATTGCAGTACAAGCAACATTTAGGGTTCATTTGGTTCATGTGGCTACAAAGGAGGTTGTTTACAGCCTATTTGACTGTCTAAATGCACATCCCTGATCTTTGTTACTGCATCCCCAGATCTTAACCCTAGAACACTAACCTAACAGTTAGTAACATCAAAATATACTAAAGTACAACAATACATCTGATTCTGATTCTGATTCTGATTACATGGCAAATTGAAGTACTCTTCTTTTATTTTCTCCTGTACAACGTCTCATAAAACGGGGACCCAACAAAAAGGCTCTAAAATGGCACACAATGAAAATCACGTGACCACAATCGAGTGGGTGAAAATCACCTGACGTTAGTGTTCTAGGGTTAATAAGACCCCACTTAGATTTAAGGCCCCCTAGTGAGATTCATCTACTTTTCTGCCACCACATTTTCTCGTAGATTAACGATGTCTTTTCTACCTGTTAAACATTATGAGGAGATAAATATTGACAACTGTAAGACCTTTTGTTGTCTTGTGTTCCTGACAGCCCGGATGCAGACTATACCATAGTCAGCAAGTGGCCAGTAGTGTGGGTGAAGATCACCTCCAGCTGGGTGTGTTTGGTCCTGTACGTCTGGACCCTGATGGCTCCCATGATCCTCACCAACCGAGACTTCAGCTGATCAGTTTGACCGCACTCTGCCCTCCACAAACCTCTTTTTTTTTTACATCAACTCCAACCATATTGCCTATGTCTTACTTTGAAAATAGACACACATTTTATACTTTTAGCTGGAGTGTAGTTTCATTATTTCCGTTTTAATTCGGTCAAATCTTGGATCAGGTTCAGAGGTGCCAAAACAGCTGCTTCGGGTGCAGGTATATACTATGAAGTGATTTCTTACCAGTCAGCAGCAGCTGCTTATTAATTGGACATTTAAGGACAATCACACATTTGCTATTGAAGCACAAAAACACACCATGAAGAAAAGCATTCCATTAGTTGTTTCTGTACATTTTTGTGAATTGTAAATTAAATCAAATTCATCAACAGGTGCATTTCTGCTTTAACAGCAACGATTTAATGAAACATTTGTTTTCATTGCTTTCAAAATGTGAATATTTTACAAAGTTCAGCATTAATATTGAGGATTGATTTGTGACTTGTGTACCGTAGTAAGCTCTTATAGTTTGCTGCTATGCCTTCTAATGCCTTATATGTCTGTCCAGTGTTTCAGATTGTTGAATATATTTAGAGTAATATGAAGTAGGTGAGTATAGTAAATTATTGCTGATAAACACGACACATTCCTGCAATATGACTCAAAGTTTCTGCCAAATATTTATGGACCAAGATATTTAGTGTAAACGTGTCTTTGAGATGTGACAGTTTCAGGTTGTGAAATAATCCTTACAGTGACAGAACTGCATTGAACGCAGATACAATTCAACTATTTGCTTATTTGTATCATTGTATGACTCCAAATAGCATGGAATAGCTTTAATATGATTGTATGATTCTACTTTTTTGCTTTGTCCTAAATGTCAGTATTAATTGAATGGTCATTTCATTTTATGATAAATAAATGATATTTTGATCCTTTTATGATAATAAATCATTGTATTGTTTAATTATATGATACAAACATTGACCAGATGCCTTATAAGCCAAAGGGATTTTCTGTAGTTAGTGTGTTTTGAATTCTCAGTAGTGCTTCTGCAGTTTCTGTTCAGGCTTATCTATGGTCATTTAGATTTGCTTTTATATTTGTTTTCACAAAAGAAATTCAAACTCTTTCAAACAATAGCTGATTGTCATCAAAACATATGCATCATACATATGCACATGCATTGGCTGTTTCCTCTTACTTACATTGTACAAAGCGCAGTGATAAATTGAAAGATTTGAACAATACATTAGGCCACAAAACAAACTTGAAATACAAAAGAACTGCACTGACCAATTCTAAGCTTTTTGAGCACTGCTTATATGAGATGTCTGTATTCTGAAAATTATTAAATGATAATTGGTTTTATACTTTTTGTGAGTTTCCTGTAAATGTTGTTAGATTGTAGAAGGCAGTCTGTACATTGAAACTCTAGTCTGACTTACAGCAAGGGTGCAAATGCTGTAAAAGATAAACACACTTTACATCTGAGCGATTTGAATTGATGTAAAATGTACTTAAATGCACAACAATTTCCATCCAGACAAAACTACAGAACAATTTAAACTTAATAGTTCCAAGTTTATAGTGTAGAATGTAAAACATTACAACATTAATGTTTCAGTTAATAGTCCAAACGTATTTTTCTGTCTTTTAAGCAGGAGTCTATTCACTGATTTTTGAAGTGAAACAAGCTGAAAACACAACATATTCATATTATCACATGCTGGCAACCAACTGCATATTTACATATGCAGCAGACACAGCAACATTCATTTGGAGTCATGTTGCCTCCCTCTTTTGGCTCTGTTTTGGTCTCCAGCTCCTGAGAAATGATCTGGCTCTTAAGTAGGTTAACATGTCACCAAGGTGTGCTGAGCAGGTGGTGCTCAGAGAGCTGAGGGGAACTACAGAGTTGGTGATAATTCTCTGCAGGTTCACATTACACATGTTGCAAAGGTACAATCGTCTGATGAAAAATGTGAAAAAGTGATTGAGATGTGAAACAAGTAGTAAAAACTTTTTAGTGTCCTCAGAGGGAGCCATCTGAAGTCTGACAAATGTCCTCAAGTGTTGTATATACTGTAATATTTCACTCTTATTCTATTCATAAAATAGAAAACCAAAAAAGTAATCAAACTTTTGTATTTCAGATTTTTTCAGATTTGTGAATTTCTGACTTTACTCCACATACACAACTACTTTGTGTAATTGATATCCCCTTTAGCGTAGATTTGTGTGCGATCATGATGCTACCTGTTTGACCTCCTTATCCCTACTGCTGAAGAAGATGAGGATGAGGATTACAGGGATTTTGGTGGTGATGAGGGATGCTGGTCGTCACAAATAGAACTGGCTTACTAACACAGGATACACCCTCACCAACTCATGCAGGAATAATTATCTTACTGCTCTTAAATCCCTAATGAAGCTGCTTCAGTGATCGTGGCCAGTAGATTTAGCCATGCATGTCGAATCAAAGAGTCAATTAATGATACAAGAGCTCTTATACTTTTTGTCTTGATGCAATAAATCGGGTGTTAACATGGTGCAGTTACAACTTCCTGCTCTGGCTCCAGGCTCTTTAGGTGCTGCACGGAGCAATGGGTCTGTTGGGCCAAACGAACACTCATCACTTAACAATAGAGAAACATCTACTGCAGACACACAAGTCTGATAATTTATATCACCCCTTGGGCTTCTCATTAAAATCTGTCTCTTGATCAAGTGACTTTATTGGCATGGCTGAATTCAATACAATGTAGCCAAAAGCATATTAACACACAATGTTATAATAAAAAGATAACAATTCAACAGCACAGGTAAAAAAAAAAACAGGATTAAGGACATAACATACATAAGATATAAACATTATTCATGGCAGGCTATCTTACTGCCAGTCTACAGCAGTCTTCCCTCTCTCCCAGTACGACCTGAAGTATCTCCGAGGCATTTAGACAGAGGAACTCTGGGAATATTTTTGTTCTTTTTGTTAAATACTGGTCTTTAAGACTTTAATATTGGTTGCAGTGAGTTAGAGGTCAAGTGGTTGCCACAACTGTTTAGATCTAGATAGGTTTCCATTTTGATGGAGGGTTTTGTTAGTACTGTCCAATAATCATGGTATTTTTCTTTTCCTTTCATCATAATTTGGTTGGCGTGACCCTGACGGATAAGCGGTATAGATAATGGATGGATGGATAATTTGGTTGGGTCTAATTTGGTCAGAGCGTGCGTCCTGAGGCTGAGGTGGTAGTGGTGTAAGGACTTGAATGGTTGACGGTAGACCCAGCCTCAGGACCAGTAGGCAGAGGGGACTATGTGGGTTGAGCCCGTGGCAGCTTTGTTGGATAAGCAGAGTGGTTTAAGTTCAGGGGCTCTTCTCTGAGCCATTTTTTGATAACTCTATGCAGAATGGGATGTTTGTCCCATTTTGCCTAATCTTTGTGACACCTGACTGTCATAAAATTCACTGGGTTCCATAAATGATTTGAACATTTTGAGCCAGGTTCTAATTGGTTGTTCAGAGTTTCTGATGAAACTCTTTTACTTTGACAATTACTGCAAGATGTACAAAAATCAGGCAGGTACTTTTTGAAACCCACCCCCATCCCTACAGTGGAGGGTGATGGGAAAGTATGGAAGAATTGTTTCTCACCACTCTTTAACCTTGTCCTTGTACAACTATCTACAGTGTGTTGTCTTCTCTGTCTGCTACGCAACTATACACATTCCTTGACTGCAAGGTACCTTGTTAAAAACTCCTGTTACAGTAAGATTTTGTCTCCCTCTCTGCAGACTGCTTTGCACTCTGTCTGATTGTCTGACCTTCTTTGCAAAGAATAAACCTCAGAAAGACATCCTGTTCCAAAGTCTCATTTCAGTTCTCGCCAAAATAGAAGAAATTCCACAACAATTTGGTGTCAGAAGTGTGATCCCTTGGCTGATAGGATCCGGAGCCTGCAATGGACGGTGACTGATCATCCTGGAAGAGAAAACTTCCAGCCTCTACCTCATCAAAGATTAAGAGATGAGAGGACTGACCGTTCAGGCCCCGGACCATCACCACTGGGATCTCAATAGAGTTGGACCACGTCGTCCTTAACGGTGAGAAATCTGAAATAAATGTTTCCCTGTGATTTACATTGAGTTGGTTTGTTTCCCACTGTCACAGTCGGCCTTTGCCATTAGGGGGCAAGAGCTCTAGCACTAGAGGAGTCAGATAAGCCTGATTTAGATGTATTAATGAGAGACATTTCCTCTTTTGAATCTCTAATCACAAGGCCTATTAAATAGGTTAATATTTTTATATATTACTCCATCATCCAGGTCCATCATCAGTCAGCAAGTCCATCATCACTCAGCAAGTCCATCATCAGTCCACCACCCTGGTTTAACGCTACTGTTCTGCATCCCAAATCAGACCACAGCAGGCCGAAATGCAGCAGTTCACAGAGGTAGGGCGTCAGCAGCCATCTGTCAGCTGCAGGTTAGGCAGCGTGAAGAGCCTCTCCTCAGGCTCCCTCTGGGCGCTGTGGACCACCCAGCACCGCAGCTCGGTACCCGAGTCATCCTCGTTGGGTGTGACTTTGAGAAAGCTGAACATGGAGTAGAGGCCGTTGATGTTCAGGCTCGGGGGAGTGTTGAAGACGCCGGAGAGAACCGTCTCTCCATCTTTAGTCCAAGTCACTGACACGTCCTCGGGACAGAAGTCTTTGATGCACAGGTGCAGTGTACACTCCTCATTCAACAGAGGACACAGCGGGTCACAGTCGATAAACATCACTTTAGGAGGAGTTCCTGTTCAGACAGACATAGGATACATGTCACAATGCATGGTCAAAGTGTTATAGAATCTCCTAAATAACTCAGTGTCTATATGTGGTAAAATATCAGTGGGAACGTTCATTCTTGACCTTGGTCCACATACTAGCTTTTTCCTGAGCTTTCAACCACATCTCAACATTTTCCTCAGAAGGAGTTGTTATGGGAATAGGCTTAATTGTCACCACGTTGTTAGTTTGCAGTAATGTGATTAAACATAACTTTGTTTAAAAATATTGATGCTGTATATTATAATCATGTGACATACAGTGAACAAATGATGTTAGTTTGAGGCTACAAAGTGTTTCAGGATATTTAGAAGACAATACATTATTCAGTTTGCAATGCTATACAGATTTACTCTAAACAATTATGTAAAGGCACTTGAAGAAAACTTTTGGTGCTCCTACCATGAGTGTTGATGTGGTACAGGACATCTTTGTAGCCCGGAGCTGCGAAGCTGGAGTGATAAACCCGGCAGGTGTAGACAGCCCTCTCATCCTCTCTGGCCATGACCAGCTGGATCTTACTCCACACGCTGTAGAGGCAGTTGTGGTCGGAGAAAGGTCCAAAGTGTGTAACAGTTCCGACGTGGTCCCCGTCATTCCTGGACCACTCCAGGTCCACGTCGTTGGGGTAGAAGTTCTCCACCCGACAGCAGAGAACCAGCAGCCTCTCCACCTCGGGGATCTGAGGGACGCTGGAGATCTGGAGGAATGACGGCTCCACTGGAGATGTGAGAGTGTTTGTGGTGAGAGGAGAGGGCAGCTATGTTAAACTCACAGGAGATAATGTAACAACACAGAACATATTCTTTCACATGTCTCATCTGCTGAAAATAACACCAGTGAATCATCTCAGGTTGAGGTCTTCCCAGACAGGAGTAGTGTTAAGTAAAGAGAACACAGCTAATTAAAGGTTACTGTTAATGTTGCATACATTTCACATTTAATCTTACTGTTTGTGACAAATAATAACTTTAGCCATATCACCATAATAATCAAAAGAGTCTTATGGTAAATGTAGGACATAATGTTTTGGAGCTTGACCCATACTATAGGGAGTGAAACATCATTATGCCATAATCAAGAATAAATCAACAAGAAAATGTTTACCAGGCAGCCTGCAGAGGATGCCATGTGTACTGATGTACTGAAAAGAAAATGACAGGTGACTTTGACTGTCATACAGTTTAAGTTTGCCAGATGTGGAGCTGAAAATTGTTCTGTGGCCTGTGCCAGAGGAAAGGCCATAAGATCGGCAACGATTTGTCCTCTGAGGGTCATGAACATCCACAGGAAATGAAATGAAATCTGATGAAAAGTTTTCAAGGTACCCCATCACGTTAAGCACTCATGGTGCCACTAGACACACAGATCAGGGGGTCACCAAAATCATTATGAATCATCCTCTGGGGATCATGAATATCTAGAATATATTTACTGGCAATCTGGCCATAACCATAATATCATATTCCAGATCAAATGGTTCGACAGTTAGTCAGACATCAAGTGATATCTTTTAATTGTTTCGGTGAGCTTAATACAGTCACATGAATATGAGGGTCTTCACACTACAATTACTCACCTTTTACTCGGACAGTGGTCTGTCTGCTGAAGCTCTTGCCCCTGCACAGCACCACACACTGGTATTTGGTCAGGTCTTCAGTGACAGTCAGACACACAGTCAGGACAGACGTGTGGCGCCTGCCATCAGACTGAAGATGAGCAAATTCGCTCAGATCCTCACTGACCAACAGAGAAACAGATTCTGACTGAACCACTGAGTCTGAGCTGCTTCTTATTCGAAACCATTTCACTTTGAGCTCCCACTGTCTCGCTCCTCGGATGGTGCATTTGAGGTTGGCCGGTACCTGAGCATACATGATGCTGGGTTGGCTGATTTCAGAAACACTTGGTGGAGCTGTGGAGAGTGACAGACCACAGGTTGTCGCATAATTAAGACAGTAAATATCACATGTTTTGAGTCAAACTTGACTTGAACAGTCAAAGGGGTTCCTCATGCATCTTCCAGCAAGAAATGCTTCCGAGAACAACGACAGCAAACTTCGGAGTAAAAAAGGACTAGAGAACCCTGACTGATTTGCAGCCTTTGATATTGTTCATATGTGTGTCTGTGAGTCAAAATGGACAAATAGACACATTGCCAACCTAGAATCACTCTTCCAAAACATACATATTCACACTGAGACATACCTTTACAGAAATAACTGTAGAGAAGCAAAATGCCTCCAACAATGGAGGTGATCAGCAGCAAACTGATGACACTTGTGACAGCGATCAGTTTGACAGCACTGTAAAGGGTCTGTGGCGGAGCTGCAGGGAAGAGAGAGATCTATACAACATGTAGTAAAACATGATAATTACGTGAATTCAGAGTTAAACGACTGAATGAAAGAAACAATGAAATCCTACCTTGAACAGTCAGTGTAACAGATCTGTTGTATGGCCGGCTGTAGGTCTGATGCTCCACCCGACAGATGATGCGCATCTCACCACCCTTCACGGCTGAGGAGTGCAGTGTGATGCCACTCCGAATACTGTAGGTGCCATCTGGGTTGTGAGTAGCCATGTCGGTGCAGACACGGGAGAGGTGGCTTGCACCTGCATGGACGACGTTGGAGCCATTCTGGATGTGCCATGTCACGGCCAGTTTCTCTGGATAGAAACCTGTGATGTCACACTGTATCGTCTTCTCCTCCCCCTCCGTCACCGCTGCCTTTTCTGGGAGCAGCACTGAAGGCCGAGCTGGGCAGGAGGCAAAAAACACAATCCGTTTTTGGTTGTTGTTCTTCACCGACAAACATCCCACACTGTAGATAACTGCTGCTGTACTGCTCTTTTGGGGATCAAACTTCATCACACATTGCCTTTTCAGCCACAGTCAGCGCAAACAATGACATCAGATACATCAAGAAAGATCAGGAGTTTGTGGAAAACAAGAATGAGCTAAAAGGAGAGTGACTATTCGACTGCATTCATTGGACTTCATTCATTCATCATCATTCATTATGTGAACACAACCCCACGTGTAAATAAGCAAGAGCTGGCTAATGAATTAGCTATAACAGCTTTAGGCAGATCATATGTCAGTATTGGATTTAAAGCTTGTTGTTTTAAGCAATAGTTCAACATTTTGGGACGTGTGCTTATTATTTATGTTGCCTCAATGACATTCTCATGTCTGCAGCCTACAGCAGACGCCAAAGCCAGTAGCTGGTTAGCTTGAAGACTGGAAACGGGAAACTATGAAAGCATTCGAGGGTTTGGTAGGTGGATTTTGTCACCATTGTACAGATCCAGGCTAGCTGCTTCCCCCATGTTTCTATGTGCAGAGTCTGAAGAAGCAGCCAAATAATAATAAATGATATTTCCCAAAATGCCCAAGTATTCCCTTCATTTACGTAAGTAGCCTAACAATTATGGTTTGTTAAAAAAAAAAGAAAGAAAATAAATTTGAAAAAGCACCAAAACAACAACTGGAGCACTGGACATAACAGGTATGAATTATGATATAATAGTATTATATATTTGATTATGATTAAACAGTAGCAATTATTCAGGTGGCACATCCCAGCTTCCACAGAAAAAATCTGACATGCAAAGGAAAAAAAAACAAGCAATCTAAGACAAAATGGACAAAATGTCGCATTATTAGAGAGAGAAGTATGAGAGAGGGGATCATTCAGTGGACAGGAAAATAAATAGGATTTCCATTATATCTCATTTCCTGAAAGACAGTTTGTATTTTTATTCTAAGCTGGTTGGGGGGGGGGGGGGGGGGATTTCTTACTAAACATCATATTTGTGGGTCATGTAGTACATGTTGGTTTCATTTCTAAATCCAGAGTACGACACAGAAGAGAAAAAGATTAGTACCCAGCACTTCCAGTGAAGTGGCCTCTGTGTAGACCACAGGTGTGATGATTCTGCAGGTGTACAGCCCATCATCCCCCACAGTCACATTTCGAAGCTGCAGAGATGCATCGCTTTCTAGCAACCGCATTTTGTCCACCACAGAGCCTTTTCTGTTCACATGCACCGTACCATCCACCAAAGTGTACACGATGCTCTTCTCTGCATGTTTATCCACCATGTTCCACTCAATGGTGAGAGCGCTCCATTCCACCAGCTTGGACAGTTTGTCAAACAAGCAGCTGAGAGTCACGTCTGTGCCCACCAGGACACTGAGCTTCCTGCTCGTGTCAGCTGAGGGGCCTGGAAATGCAAGAGAGAACCTGCAGTGCATACGAGCTCCTTTATAACTTCATACTGAAACAATGAAAAACAATGCTTGACACTTACCTCTACAGTGCAAAACAATAACCATGACTTTAATCAGAATTTTCAGATTCTGAAGGTTCTCCATTTGGACTCAGATATCACGTTGTCAGTATTTGATGAAGTGAAAGCAAACTTTGAGGTACCAGTCTGCCCATTGTATCCGCACAGTTCAGACAGATTTCTTGGACTAAAGATCGCATAGTGATTGTAGAGTGTGGCTTGGCACATTAACACTCGTGGTTGCTCATTACTGGTCAGCCATACTGAATTGTTCTACTGCCCGCCCTCCTGGACTTTGACTTGTGGCTGAAACCTGCTGCATGCCTCCCTGCAGAAACACATCCTGTAATACGCAGGACTCACAGCAATAATCTGCTGTTGGGCCTGCAGTAGCACATTTGTGTAACTATATCTACATATGGTTGAAAAATATGTCCGATCACTATGAATCATCTCATGCAGGTTTTTCTGAGGCCAACTGAGAATCAAAGGAACAGTTCTCCATTTACAACCTTCACGTGCTCTCTTAAAACACATCCACACACCCACGTCTACACTGAAATAGTTTGTGTTGCTTGCAGTTTCTCAGACCACTAAAGCTTTATATCAAGATCAGATTATGTGAACGAATTTGAATGTATTTTGCACAGAGCAAACACTGTGGATTTTGTTCCCCATCACAAATGTGCATTAGGAAGGGATCTCTTCATGGTCAGTATCGACAGGCAGAATGATCACAGTAGGAAAACCTCTGTTTCAGTGTTCATATGGGCTTATGATTTCAATTCTGAGACAAAAATGTGTAGCTACCCCTTAACAACATCTTAAAGGGGAACTCAACTTTACATTATGGTCACTTTACTGGTCAAAATTATTACCTAAGCCTATTAAGAGGAAGCACCTCCTGTTAAGAAGTTTTCTAAAATATGAAAAATATTCAGAGCTATACCCTAATTTACTTTCTTGCAGTTAGGTGTTCAGATTGACACCACTGTCACATCTATGCTAAACACAAAGCTACAGCCAGCAGCAGGTTAGCTTAGTATAGCAGAAAAGACTGGAGACAGAGTCAAATAGCTAGTCTGGCTCTGTCCTAAAGGCAGAAACACAATCCACTTATCAGCACTTCTAAAACTCAACATGTTGTAGGTGCCAGACAAACAGTCGCCACTAGTTGCCTGGCAACCTCACAGTGATGTTGAGCCTCTGCGTCGACCTTCTCATCACACACAAGCAAATTTAAAACTATTCCCTAACTTAATATCTGGCATGTATTTCACATAAAGTTATCTTAAATATCAGTGTGATTTGATTTGTGCTGATTCACAGAGCATTTCGAATACATGTGAGCCGCAAATCATTTATACAATATCGGGAGGTTGAAAGGGCTGAAACCGCTTTAAGTAGTGATTTGGTGCTTTTCAGATCACATCTCTAACAAACTACCAAAATAGGCATCAAGGCTACCTGTAACTATTGTTTCAACCACCGAAAAAAATGGTTCTATGTGACTTTCAGTCAAACTCAGCCTGGTTTTATCCTAGATGTCAAGACATCCTTTGCCCTGAAAATCAAGCACTTAAGCCACACAGACTTCCTATAATGCCACAGGCACTTAAGTCTCTGTAATTATTATAATGCTATAATATCTGCAATAATGGATGTAAGGACGCTGGTGTGTGCGCTACTAACACGTCTGACCTTGTATGTCATATTTTTGTAGATGCTGAAAATGTGCCAACATCATTACGAAGTCCATTGTTGTTATCATATTGGCCTTACATAAGAAAAGAAAACGTCTTCCTGTTTTATTACAAAACACTTTTTTTATTTGATCATGGTACTTAACATACAACAGTCTGTTGGTACAACAGCTTCATAACAGCACGTTTATAGAAGCATCATTTCCAGCTTCTTCCTGCACAGAGCATCACCCAACCATCGACCTCTTCCTCCCTCTCAACCGAATCTCGTCAAGCTTTTTAATGACTGCAGGCGACCTCTTGGACGAGGCTGTGTAGCTCTTCAGCAGCTTCTCGAACAGCGCCTCTGTGTTGGGGTGGGTACTCAGGAAGGCCTTCTCCAACACGTACAAGTCCACACCCTTATCCTCCGGCAGAGCAGAGATGTAACTCAGGCCAAAGTCAATGAGGACCAGGTCAGACTCCCCGCCGCGTCTCAGCAGCATGTTGGAGGTGGTCAGGTCACCGTGGATGACGTCGTCATCGTGCATTTTGGCCAAGATCTGGCCCACCCTCTCAGCCAACTGCTCCAGCTCCGGCTCCTTGCAGGAATCTGACTGCTGAACGGATGCGATGTGGTCACGCACAGTCGAGGAACCCACGATTTCCTCCAAGAAAATACAGTGGGAGGTGTAGTCCACAAAATACACTACAGGGGCAGATATGCCTGAGCAGAAGAGAAGATGATGGGGAGTCTGGTTTAGCAAACTGTATGCTGGGATCTACAGATACAAAAGCAGCTCATTAAAGAAAAAGTCTGTGTTTTCTCATATTAAAAGATAAGGATGGTGTTATTGTATATTTTCCTTATTGTTAACAAATCTCATGAAAAGACCAAAACCAACTCTGTGCTGGTCTGTTCCCAAATACTTACTGACTTCTCCATCCAGGATCAAGACCACTGGTACCTACTGATATCTATAAAACCACCTCACAGATATATTGTTCCATTTTCCAAAACCAGCTGACCACTGTAGTTATTTAAAAAATGTTACATAAAGAAGAGGACAGTTGTTCAAATGTAAGGATTTGCTGTTTCTTCCTGTTTTGTGTCACTGTGGATTGATTATCTTTGGATTTTATTCTGTCGTTGCTTTGGGAACTTGTGGTCTGCAAACAAATAACTACACATAAGACAAATACATGAGAAAAATAACTGACAGATTATCAATGGTTTAGTACAATTATCGAGAAAATCGTTTTCGAGAAAATATATTTATACACACGGATACCGCTTCTTCCCCGGCAATTACTTGGTCACCCTCTAATGTCACAGGACCTGACAGTCACACAATATTTTGAAACACCTGCACGGCCCGCAGTACGTTCCACTGCGAAGGCTTCCTGAGAATTCAGTTCAATAAACTCCTTTCATCTAACCGTATTAATTAAGTACTAATACGGTTAAGACATAAGCCACCCAGACCTCCAAAGGGTGGTGTGTTAAACTTGCCTGCTCTCCGGCAGCGCAGTATGGAGCGGACCTCCTGTACCGTGCGGCGGTGTGTCAGTTTTTCGTCCAGCGTCGGGTGTCTGTAGCGCTTCGTGAACCTTTCTTTCACAATAGTGGGCTTTCCCAGAAACTCTGCCCGGTAAACCCGGGCTTCTGCTCCTTGTTTTATTAGCTCTGCTTTACTGAGGAACTCTGAGACCGCCATGCTCTTCTCCTGAGCCATGTTTACTTCCGTCTAACTCTGCTGTCCGTCCTCCTGCTGCTTCCTCTGCTTTGTTTGTACAGGCTGCCACCTAGCGGCCACACGGCCATGGTGACAAGACACGTTTGTATAGCACCGTAATAATAATAATCATAATATTAATAATAACAGTAATAATAATAATCATCATCATAATAATAATAATCATAATGATCATAATAATAATAATAACAGTAATAATAATAATAATTATCAGTGAGGCCAAACAAAAGCAAATAAAAAATAGGAAAAGACAAAAGCAAGAGAGAGAGAGAGAGTGGGATAGAAGAGAGATAGGAGACATTACAGCCTCAAAAAGTGCAAATACCTGCAAAAATTTGCACATGCTGCAACCCACTAATAATAATAATAATAATGATAATAGTATCATGTATGTAATGCAAAAAGGTTTCAGCCAGTTCTTTATTTAGGAACTTCCACAGTGAATAAAATTGCCTTTGGCCTCATCAGACAGCATGGATTACAAACAAGACAAGACAATGTAGGCAGTGCTTTAATTGTCAAGTATTTTCAATGGTACAGTGGTTGAAGTATTCAGACCTTCTACTAAAGCGGAAATAGAAATACCACAATGTAATAATGTTTCCCAAAGAATGACCTGAAAAGTACAGTGACTAAATGTACTCATTCCATCTCATTACATTCCACTACAACACACTAGCTGCTAGTTGTGACTTCAGTTCTACGGTCAGATGTGATTGGTTGTAAATGGCATGATCCAAAGGTAAAACTGCTGACTGCTCCTTTAACCCTGCTGGAGCGCTCTGCAGTGTGTCTTGAGGATCCTTATTCCAGGGAAGGTTGGACGACCTCTGGCGTCAAAACTTCGCCATGAAGTTTCTCCTCTTGTAAGTTGACGCCGCTGCCACGTAGCTCCAACTTCCTGAAGGGCCACAACTTGTGCTGGAGCATCTCTGCGTGGTTCAGCCTGCCCACGGCTCGCGTCCTCCGGGATCCCCGCAGCTGTCTAACCAGGGCGGCGGAGCAGCGTCTGTCCTGACGGAGTAACGGCCTCATGGCTGTAAAACAGGCCACAGACGGGGCTGAGGAGAGGACGGTGACCGGTCAGTGTGTTTTCCTTCTAACCTGAGAGAGACCGCAGCACAGACAGGCCCACTGATGGAATGTGACTTATCTCATTTACTCAAGTGATCTACATTATGTTTTATGTCACTTTACACTTCTACCTCTTCATACTAACCTCTTTACTGCACTGTGCCTCACAATGGTTACTGCATAGATGAATAATTGTCATGGAACAGTTTATAAAATGTGATGCACTGCTACATTAAACTACCCAGCAGCAGATAAAGCAAATGCAAATAAATGGAGGCTCTTCAGCAGTTCTTTGGGGTGGTGGAGGTGCTATATAGCATTACTACCATACAAGAACCCGGTAAGCCCCTAAATGGTTCTTCATCTTAGATTAGTGTAGTTGGATGACTTAGGGGCTATGTAGCACCCCTAGCATGCTCCTAACATGTTAGTGCATCAGGGAAAAGAACAAAATGTCTATTATAGCACTGACAGGGTCCTTCCTGCTGCATGGGTATTTTCACCTTTGATACTTTAAGTCCATTTTGCTTAGAATACCTAAGCACCTTTAGTGAACTAATATTTTCAATGCAGGGATTTTACTGGAGTACACAGAGTATTTGTTCACTGTGTTAATGCTACTTTTACATGAGTAAAGCATCTGAAGCAGGAAGCCTCCAGCGCTGGATAAACCAGCTTACACCTGTGAACACTTTACAATTCGTCTCACATTGCCAGGCCTCTCTCCACACCTCATAGGAGGGCTTATTAAATTGTGCAATATTAAATTGCAGGTTGTGGACATGGGGCATGAACAGTTCAGCACTATAAATAGGCGCAAGTGTCATTAGACCTTTAAAATCAAATTCATTTTGAAATCAATTCTAAAAGCAGTTGAAAGTGATTGTAAGGACAAAAGGAACTGGTTAAACATAGTGACGTTTCTCCGTTTGAGTAACAATTGTCTGAATTTTGAACTTTGATGCTGAAAGAGGAACCTGGACAGTGACAGTTAATGGGAGATTTTCTACGTTCATCTGTGTGGTTTGAATCTTAAACATTCAAAGTGGGCTACGGAACCAAAAACTTGAATGAGGAACGTCTTCTCTCCCCCATCTCTCCCAGTTCATCTCTGTGGAACAACAGTTTTTATTTGTGTGTTTAGCCCGGTGTAGGTTCCTCCTGCTGGTTCAGACTCACACACCAAATTCCCCACAGCTTGGTCCTAAGTGACGGGATGTTTGGTGTTAATATAAGACTAAACAAGCTGACTGATTGCTACACAGCCAAGTGTTTTGTTGAGCCCTTCTCAAGTGGACTCACTAATGAAATCACAGCAATCACCAACATGGTTGTCAAGGTGACGGGGCTGCAACAGGCTCTTGCAGGCTCCCTTGTCTTTTCTATGAGCAGGATGCAGGACTTGCAGTGGGTGCCAGACCAGGAGAGCACCACAGGAACTGAAGATTGTATTTACATTATATTTTGCTTATATTATACAGGGGCTGTCTTCTAAGAAGTGAACCTGCACATTATGCCTGAAATGTGCACATAACAGAAGCAATGGGTAAGTTATGGGTGTAGATATTTTATTTTTCATTGCAAAGAAATAATGTTACATTACAACATGTGTATTTTTACTCTGATGTAAAGTAATGGAAGGTAAGTAACAGATGTTTGAAATGCATTAAGTTCCACTGCTTCTAATGTAAATTAGTGTTACCTTTGTAATACTGGACATACTGGAGCTGTTGACAGCTAACATTTTGTTCCGAAGCCTCTGACTGTACTATTTGACCATGAAGGGTCATAAAGCCTCTGTGAGGTTACATCTAGACTGTATCTGCAGTCAAGTGAGGAGCTGTTCTAAGCTTAATTTGTCCACATATGAACGGAAGACAGAGTAAAAATCATTAATCTGCATTGAGATTCAGCAGCTTTCATTTGCATTTCCGCCTACATTGTTAGCATCTCTGTCAATAGATCGTGAACATGAAAGACTCACAGGTTAATGTGAGGGGCAGCTGCAGCACAGCTGGAGTGATGAATGTGCACCATTTATTTGGAAACTAAAATATTCAATAATAATCCTAAACTTTATTTATTTAACACCTTTCTGTGTAGTTACAAAGTGCTCCTCAACAAACACACAACACGATATTTAAGTGAATTAGCAAAACTGAAAGCCATAATGATGATGATAATGAACACACTCTAAAACACAAAGAGAGTAACATGACTAAAGTATCATATTCTACAAAAGGCAGTTTGGAAAAAGTGATTTAAAAGATGAGATAGAGTGGGCAGCCCTGATCTCCTCGTGTAAGTCATTCCAAAGTGTCAGAGCCCTGACTGCAAAGGCTCTGACACCTTTTGAATCAGTCTGGACTTTGGAATAACAAGGAATAATGTATTGGAGGATCTCAGGGAGCATGAAGGGACATACGGCGTACCTGTTGGCTGGCTTGGGGCGAGACCTCTCAGGTCTTTCAAAGTGATTAATGATGATAATAATCTAGTAGTCAATTCTTAAAGCAGGAAGCCAGTGTAAGGGGGGCAGGATGGGTGAAACATGAAATATGAAATGAAGATATAAAAGATTATAGATACTTTAATCTATTATAACTACTTAAAACCATTCTGAAATTGGATGCACTTTGCACAAAAGTTCATTTATTATAGTGAAAGTGCCAACTTTGACAAAGCTACGTCTGACTACCCCTTTTGTTGTTCATAGAGATGATCTTAATGTGTGAAGTGCTCGTCTCCAGAGGTAAACCACCTGATGTTTCCTTCCTTCTAGGTAGCTCCTTCCTCCTGTTGGCCAGTGCGGTGTCCGCTGTGGGCGGCCTGGTCTTTGGTTATGAGTTGGGCATCATCTCAGGTGCTTTGCTGCAGCTCAGGGCAGAGTTTGGACTGTCATGTGTCCAGCAGGAGGCTCTGGTCAGCTCTTTGTTGATAGGAGCTCTTCTGGCCTCCATCGTGGGCGGCTGTGTGATCGACCATCATGGTCGCAGGAACTCCATCCTCCTCAGCAATGTCCTGATCCTAACCGGCAGCCTGGTCCTGCTCATCAGCTCCTACTCTGCGCTGGTAGTGGGCAGGTTCACAGTGGGCTTTGCCATGTGTATATCCTCCATGTCCTGCTGCATCTTTGTGTCCGAGATGGTTACTCCCGACCGCAGGGGTTTCCTGGTAACACTGTACGAAGCTGGGATCACTGTGGGCATCCTGGCAGCTTACGCCATGAATTACATCCTGTCTGACTCTAAAAGAGGGTGGAAGTGGATGTTTGGATCAGCCATAGTGCCAACTTTGATTCAGCTGGTCTCTGTCTGGTTTCTTCCATCCAGCACCAAAGGATCTGTGAGCCAAAGAGACCTCACGAGCACCATCGAAAACCAAGAAGCAGATGAGGTTCAGTACAACAGCACGTACCTTTTCCAGCGTAAAGACAACATGAGAACTCGGACCGTCATTGGCCTCGGACTGGTGCTTTTTCAACAGTTCACAGGCCAGCCGAATGTTCTCTTCTACGCCTCCACCATCTTCCACTCAGTGGGCTTTCACAGCAATGCCTCAGCAGTTCTGGCCTCTGTGGGCTTGGGGTTAGTCAAAGTGATTGCTACCCTGACCTCCATGGTGTTTTCAGACCGGGTGGGCAGGAGGCCTCTGCTCATCAGTGGATGCTCTGTTATGGCGGTATGTCTGATAACTATCGGACTCCTCAGTGGACATTCGTTTACGAACACCAAGACGCCTTGTAGTTCTGAGGACTTCAAGGTTAACAGGACAGATCTACCTCATTTAACTGTTGGTAATCGGACCGTTTTTGACACGCCTTTTGATGAGAGCCAAAGATTCCTCAATAACATCACACAAGATGAAGATGTAGTACCCGATGAAGGTAGACAGAAACCATCGGACACTCCTCTGGCATCTTCTCCTAGCATCCGTGGCGCAGTTGTGAACTGGATCATTCTCTTGTGTATGATGGCCGTTGTCAGTGCATACGCCGTTGGATTCGGACCAAGTTTGTATATTCACTCAAAATAGGTCTTTTTTTCAAAGTTCAGATAAATGTTTTTCTTAAAGAATTGGTTATTTAAAGCTACAAAAACATTATGAATTCGAATACAACTATATATCAGCCTAAATAAATTAGTATTTTGTAGCTGCTAGCATGCAAAGCTGCCTAAATTAGCTTTACTGTCTCAAAAATTACAACCAACACAGATGTTGGATTTCCTTGTGGGCTATAATTGCAGGGAAATTAAACATTCTTTTGTCTTTGACCAGTGACCTGGCTTCTTCTGAGTGAAATATTTCCAGCTGCCATCAGAGGAAGAGCGTTCGCTTTCATCAACTGCTTCAACTGGGCCGCCAACCTGTTGGTCACATTCACTTTCTTGAATTTTATCGGTGAGTTCCCATGAACACTTTTCACAGCAGAAATGTAAACTAGTAACTAGTAAAGTTAATGATGGTTCTACTACAGTAAGTCAGTGAGTCCACAATAATAATACCAGAAAAAAAGCCACATGGAACACAGCAAAAATGGTGAAAAAAATGGATTGAAAGCTGGGGGGCAGCATGGTGGTGCTGTGGTTAGCACCGTTGCCTCACAGCAAGAAGGTCCTGGGTTGGAATCCCGGTTTGAATGTTCTCCCCATGCTAGCGTGGGTTCTCTCCGGGTACTCCGGCTTCCTCCCACAATCCAAAGACATGCACATTAGGTTAATTGGTAACTCGAAAATTGCCCGTAGTATGAGAGTGAGTGTCTGTCTGTCTGTCTGTCTGTGGCCAGTTCAGGGTGTACCCCGCCTCTCGTCCGAAGTCAGCTGGGATAAGCTCCCGCGACCCTGGCGGATAAGCGGTATAGAAGATGGATGGATGATTGAAAGCTCAAAATTTGAAAAGCCTATTGAACATGTCTGATTACCAACTTCACAATCCAGCTTTGTGGGTTAGATCCAAAGAGAGAAAAAGTGCCTCCTGAAACCTTTCAATGAGTCGTGTAAAGCACAATCGGTGATATCTTTGTGTATATGCTAGAAAATTACTGCTGAAAGGGTGTGAAAACTCACAGCACAACTTTGACTAACACTGTTTTTTCCCTATGAAAGAGCATCTCCATGTTACCAGTGAAGTGTCCTCAACCCAGCTTTGATAATCAGTGTTACAATGGCTTGTGTTGACTGCTCTATTGTTGCAGATCTCTTTCAGAGAGACAGTGTCAGTGAGTTAAAGCAGCGTCTCTGTTAAAACTACATTAGATATCATGGGCACTCAGATAGCTTTAGCCACATTGCTAAGGCTGTCAGTAGGCCTGCTAGCACAAGGGTAGTCTCATCAGCAGCTGCTGCAGTAACCCCTCTCGACTGCGAGTCAGGAGCATGGATGTATAAAGAGAACTGGATAAAGTGCTGGAAGTGGGGTTCTATTCATTCCTATGAAAGTTGCTCAGTGGCACATTACTTCCAGAGCATAAAAGTACCCAGATCTTCTGCATTCAAATGATCAGCTCAAAGCCTGATAACAACCCAGTTATTTGAATCAGGTGAGCTGGAGCAGGGAAACATGCAGGACGGTGGTTTGGAAACACTGATCTAAACTTTCCCCCTCACATAGGTTCAACTAAACTAACAGGACAGTAAGACACATGTCTGTCAAGTACAGTGTACACACCTGAACAGGAAGTGAAAACACCTGTGTGGGGGGGCATAACTGTGTAGGGCTTTAAGATAGAAAAAGAATTGTATTGCTACTTGAAAGTAAATTTATGACCAGCTTAAAAATCTAAATTCTAAAAATCTTAGTTCTAAATTGCCAGCAGAGAGTAAACTATGTTTTCAACCAACAGATTTGATAGGTCTGTCGGGGATGTTTCTGTTGTATGGGATGAGCGCTGTGGCAGCTGGTGGTTTCTTCTACTTCATGCTACCAGAGACCAAAGGGAAGACTCTGGAGGAAATAGACAAGGAGCTGCGTTTAAACAGGTAGGATCTCTATTTATCTGATGAAATACATGATCATGTTAGGTGATGGTGGCTGTGGCTCAGAGCGAGTGTGGGTACATCAATCGGAAGGTTGGCGGTTCGATCCCAGATTCCTCTAAGTCAGCATGTCCAAGTGTCCTTGGGCAATGCACTGAACCCCAACTTGCTCCTGAATCATTCAGTGTGTGAAAGAATAGTCTCCTCCAACTTGATTGGGTGAATGAGGATGTAACGTAAAAGCTTTGAGCATGTTTCACTAGTTGAAATGACTAGAAAGGCACTATACAAATACAGACCATTTACTGTTTGTCCTTGGCCTCGTGTTGCAGGTTTTACCACAGTGAGGAGTGCTGTGGCATTATCAGCCGGAGAAACACTTCCCCACAGTATCAGAGAGTGCACTGTCAAGTTAGCGCCTCAGGGTGATTGACTTGATGCCACATACTGACACGAGATACTTAACAAGAGTTTTAGCACTGTACATTCAGAGCAGTCATCCGTCCCACTCTGACTGACATAACAGTCACGGTAGCTGAAGACTGAACGTTGACATTATTCTGCCATGAATATATAAGTGGTATATTTGTGGAAACAAGTTAATAAAGTGTATTTTCTAAGTTTTCTGTGTGATCATGTGTGTTGTTGTGTTGCAGTCATTCAAAGTGTAAATAATAATAATAATTATTAATATTGTTATTGTATTTTATCAGTCTTTTTTTGTCCTGCTTTCCTACTTGCTTATTTTTTCTATATCTGCCTATCTTGCCCCTGCCTCTGTTGCTGCTGTAACATGCAAATTTTCCCCCGATGGGGGATCAATAAAGTCTTATCTTATCTTATTCCAGCTGTTAGCTTGGTTTTAACATTTTCATTACATGGACCTGTCTGTTACAACTTCATCACACAGTGATAGCAGAAAGCAGAAAGCTAGTGTAATGGACATTTTGGGTGCATTCACTCACATTTTTGTGATTAACACAATTGCCTGTGTTATGTTTTCCACCTGCCTGATCATGTGAACACTCTAGTAGGTGTCCCCCTCAGTGACAACACTGGTAAGTGACATACACTGCTCACAAAACGTCAGGGATATCGGCTTTCAGGTGAAATTTCAGGATGAACCTAAAATGCATTCTAACCTTTCCAGGTGAACTTAATGTGACCTTCTCTAAACCTTTGAATGCACATGTCCAACTGTTCAGTGTCTCAGTACTTTCTGCACCAGCTGCTGTTCTCTAACAAGAAGCTTAACAGCAACATTCACAACAGGTTTGATCCATGAATCCACCAATACATTTCCTGCTTCAGTTAGAATTGGTATTTAAACAGTCCTCCTCATCCTGCTGTTCACATTCTGACATCATGAGACCAAGACGACACCTAACAGTTGATCAGCAGCACCTCAACACTGGAGGCTTCAAACAGGAAGTCCTCAGACGGAGGTGTTCACTGAGCTTAGAGGGTCACAGAGTGTCATCAGGAGGTTGGAACAGTGATACAGAGACTGGAAGAGTCACAGAAAGGAGAGGAGTGGACGTCCTTTGGCCACGTCCCAATTTATTGAGACACTGAACATGTTTTGTTGTGGTTTACCTACCACTGTTGGTAGATTTTCTTTCAATAAATTGTTTAAGATGAATAAAATCACCAGTGCATGCTTCTACTTAAATGCCCTACTTTCATGATATAATATCACTGTAGCATTCACTTTTTACATTTTCCATATATTTCACCTGAAAGTCGAATTTCCCTAACTTTTAGTGAGTAGTGTATTTAAATGCTTAGGACAAATGGGCAAAACTACAAAGAAACTAAGAATCAGGTTTATTGCCAAATAAGTTTTCAAATTACTAGTATTAATCAAGAAACATTAACAGAACATGTATAATAATTACAATACAGAATTATTAATTAAAATAAAATAAAAATGTACATTATCTGCAAATACTGTTTTTATATCTGTACATATTCTTCAAATAATTATTCTTTGAGTTCTAAATGACTCACAGGGCCTTGAACGTAATACCAGTAATGCTTCTTCTCAGCATGGCCCCCATGTTTACAGGGAAACACTTGCTTTTGGGCTTGTCTTTTTTTCTAAGTCTGTATGAAGAACAGTGCACAGAGCACCACAGCAAACAATAGTTTGCATCTTCTTTATCTGTCACTCCGTTCTGCCTGGTGCTGTATGTATATGGTAAATACAAACTAAAATAAGATAAGTATTAGAAACTTAAGGGTCATTGGGTGTCTAAAAATAATATGTATAGTTATGTTGGCACAAGGAAAAAGATTTGGGAATTAAGTAATAAGTAAAACACAGTTGACTTTGTACTTAAGTGGTGCAAATTCTTAAATTTCCAACAAATCAAAAAGCACCAGACTGTTTTGGTAATCATGGCTGGCTTCTCAGGTGACATTACTGGGAGGATTTTACTGCCAAAAACTACGATGTGCATGTTTGCACATTATTTTCTGTTAGTTGGTCTGCAATTTTCTCTTAATTTAATATTACTAATGTTTCACATTCATGTTCATTTTCTGTTGCAATCGTGAAGGGGATCAGGAAGTCTTTCTAAGAACATTATTGACATGCCCATTTCTACATTTAAATCATCCTAGTAGCATCAGCTTAATTTGGGAATACATTTTAACACCATAACAGTAAATTTTGTCATCTTTCAGTGTCGCATTTGAAAAGGTAAACTTCACCTCCAGAAGTGTCGGCAGAAATAATTACACCACCTAAACTGTAAATGTACTTTTGACATTAGAAATAATGTTCAGATATGTGGAAAAGAAAACCTTGAAAATTTAACTAGTTCAAAAAAATCCATAAATTGCAGATTGTGTATGTGATGTTTGGAGTGCTCTTTGGAAAAGTGACAGACAAGTCAGTCAGATGTACCTGATAAATAAAACACGTTTATTTACACAAATATTTTCAAATACTAGTCTTCTACATAAGGACATAAAAATATATACAGTGATGTAGGGACTCAAACTGCTCCGTTCTCAGGTCAATGTATACATGTTGTGATTTATTTGCATTTTCAGGTTTTGAAATGAAAAAAAAAAAAAAAGAAAAAAAGATGCATATGTACAGCAGGATCTAAAACTTACACTTTCGAACTCTGGCACTAAAATACTGGGGAAAACTCTACCCTTCAAGTGCTATTCAACATTTCAACTTTAATACTTCCGTCAACATGTTGGTGAAAGCCAGTAAACTGTATTACTCATCACAAAGCTTACCCATGTCACTACACTTCACAGAACTGAACCTTCCTCCAACACCAACAGCACTTCAGTCACCTGTGGATGGTTATTGTATCACGTTGTCATTTTATTCACCAGAACCCGAGTTGTCAACCTGCGTTACAGCATCTGCATGAGTAACTCCCACAAAACAAAACTAGGTTTGGTCAGTCTCTTCTTCCAACCGAGTAAACTTTGGTTATATCTTGAAGTAGTTCAAGAAAAGCCACTTGAAGTAATTCAAGGAACTGGAAAGCAGCACGTTTGAGAAACCATTTATTTGAGAACCTGAATTAACCTTACCTGGCTTCTTAAGAGATCATAGTACACACTAGAGTCGATCAAACCACTTGATGGTGATGAACCTTATCCAGCAGTCCAGAACATCTCCATACAAAACAAATTAACGACGGATGATGTGACGGGGAGTCGCATATCAAAAGAAGACTGGTGATCTGGTTTGGTAAGAAAGGCAAAACCAAACTACTCAGGCATAGAAAGTGTTGAAGTGTCATTGTGTTCACATACACCTGGAGCACAGAACAGCACCAAACACTTCCAAAATGCTGTGTTCTGGAGAGTGTTTAGACTCATCTGGGGGAGCTAAATTAAGTGTTCTCATCAGGTCTTGTTTTTGACAATGCTGCAGTAGTAAACTATACAGGATGTGCTCCTTTTGGTCCTGATGGCCAACATCTTTCTTTTGCCTTCTGCAGATGTACATATTGACCACTGCCTTCACAATCCAAACTAAAAACACAGGGGAGGGGGCTTTCAAGACCCAAAGTCAGCCGTGGATGACACACACTCTCAGACTCACCACACACAAACACACACACCTCTGTGCATTCACTACGGCTTGTGGGAAAATGAAAGGAATACCTGTATATTTCAGTTACACAGAACATTCATTTCAGATGTCAGGTTAACACGTTCATTCGAGGAGGATAAGAAAACGGAAAAACATCTCTTTTCTTAGACAACAGCGTCCTCCAGCCAGGAGGTTGGTGAGGCGCGGTCACACTGAGTTTGGTTGGATGTGGTGAGGGCTGGCAGAGTGGCACCTGTCTAGTTTCACTCCCCCCCAGGCTGGGTGGTGGTAGAGGTGGGAGAAATTGGGGAGAGAGGGGGTTGAGAGGAGAGGGGAGGGGGGTGGATTCAGATGGGATGTCACTGCGGGGCGCCGGCAGCAGCGGGCACCGGGGTGCTCAGGGCGTTGGTGGCAGCAGACAGGACTGGCGAGCCAGTAAGAGGGCCCAGGGCAGTGGATGCTGGCAAGGCAGAGATACCTGAGGGAGGAGAAGTCAGGGAGGTGGTTAGAAAACCAATAGTGTAGAATACTGTGGGTTCAGTCACCAGTCAAACAACATGTGCTCAGAGGCTGTGGTGAACTAGGACAGGGATATTTAACGATCATTTACCAAAACTGGGACTGACCTAATTTAAGTCATGTCGATATATATAGTCGATATATTTGATAAATTCAGAATTTCTGTATCACCATTGTGTCTGGATTCGCTCAAAACAGAAAAAAAGTTAGTGGAGCAGCGTTCCACCCTCCTGAGACCAGAGAGTGGCTTTAATTTGGATAGAAAAGCGACCCAAATGTAGAAATGGAGAAACTTCAGCTGTAGGCACAGGTAGATAAAGAATACACCTTACAGGAATAAATGCCACGTTGGCCGTGTTGTGACTTCCACGCAAGTAACTTGGATAATCTGTTTAAACTGTGGAGCCATCTAAAACCTGACACTTGTGTTAATGTCTCCCAACTACTAGTTGTAAAAGGTAGTTTAGAGGTTTTAGCACACAGTTTACAGCAACAGAAAAAGCATGGGTTCATCTTTTGAAGTTATACAATGTGATTTGAGACCTATTTAATGCTAATGTACAGGCATTTAATAATAGAAAATAATACAAACAACTTGGGTCATCACAGCTACCCAACTTCACTGCTATCCAAATACAGTGTACTGTGGTGGAAGTTCTTGTGCTTCCTGTTTGTAGCTGTAGTTCTGTAAATGTGATGGCTCTACAGATTGGTATGACCTCTTGTCCTTGTGATTATAGCAGGGTGGGGGTTTTAACCACACTGAAAGGTGCTGAAATGAATACTTCGGGAGAGAGGCGAAAAGCTTTTTTGTGAAGTTGTATTGTCATGGAGAAGACATACACAATGAAGAAATTCTTACACATCCAATACAAATTTGTTAAGAAGCTTATCAGCTTGTTTTTAGCAAGATGACAAAAAAAAGAACATGAAAAACAAGCTATTTACAAATCACAATATACACTCTGCGGTGAGGTTATCACTCCATCCTATCCTGCCAAGAAACACTGCCTTCAGGAGAGTTGAAGACGGTGCAGAAGACCTCCCTCACATTACAGGCCTCTCTTGATGCCCTGTTTCCTCCCATGTGTCTCCCCGGCTGCTCTTGCTCATCCAGCAACCTCTGCTTGTCATTAGGAGTAAGCAGGAAGTTGTGGAGGATACATGTAGCCTACACAAGCGAGTCCACATTTTGAGGGTGCACGTTGATTCTTCAGTGAAAGATTCTCCACCTGGAGGACAATGCCAAAGGCATTTTCCACTTCCATCCTTGCCCTCGAACATCTATAGTTAAAAATCTCCTAATGAGTGAGGTTCTGTCCAGGGTACAGCTTCTTCAAGTATGGCTTCAGTGGGAAAGCTGCGTCACCAACCATGATGAGTGGCACATCACCCAAGGGAGCCGCACCAGGCAGAGAGGTACTGGGGGGCACATGAAGACTTTTGTTCTCCATTCCTTTTCCCAAATCTGATCCGGCATACACAATCCAACCTCCAATCGCTGGTTCTTCCAAAGTCACCTACTTGAATCACGCGGGACATGTAGTCAGCATCCCACAGCGCCAGAAGAACTATAGAGAAAGTCCTCTTGTAATTATAGTACTGACTTCCAGACCGTGGTGGTGCTTGTATGGTGACATGATTTCCATTTATTGCTCCCAATTTGCAATTTGGAAAATTCCATTTCTCCCAGAAGTCTTGTGCCACCTTCCCCCAAGTGTCTTGTGTTGGCCTTGGTAGTAAAGTCTGCATCATCACTTTTTCAATGGCTGCACACACCATATGGATTGAGTTTCTGACTGTGGTCTGTCCAAGGTGATAGTTGAATGCTAGGCTGATGGGTGAGTCCCCAGAAGCCAAGAACCTGTGAGGGAAGAAACAAGCACATATAAGTTACATACAATTAACTTTTATTTATCCGTCTCTCTCCTTAGTCT